>NC_141046.1:15868925-16508925 GCF_041138505.1 Cibotium barometz
TAGTGTTCACGCCATTGCGTGCTTAACCTCCAACACTCTATCCCATTCCAAGCCATGAAAGTTGGTGGAGTAGCGATGATAGTGGCCCTAGTCTTCTATTATTTATGTATGATCTCATTATCCCTGGCACTATACATTTGGTATGTAGACAGGTAGGCCATGACCTTCCAACACCCTCCCTCAATGTGAAGACGTAGGAATAACACTTTTGAAATAAAAATAAATCCTTTATGCATCTTTCTATGCATAAAACTCAATTTTAATGAGAATAACACTTTTGTAATAAAAAAATTTTCTTTATGCATCTTTTTATGCATAAAAATCAAATTTAATAATTAATATCAATGATATCCATGCATATTCATAGGTGAATATGTACATGGAGTAATTAGAATATTTCTTTTAGATGCAAAAATGGTGGGAATTACTCTTTTGGAATAACATAAAAATAAACTTTCTTTTCTACAAAATTCTGGAAAATTTTTACCATAACCTCCTTTGTATGACTGAGCATTTCTCATTTTTATCATTCTTTATTTGACTTAAATTAACCCAAATTAGATTTATAGAACTCTAATCTACATAATTTTCTAAATTCAAGAGAGTTAACAATAAGAAGAGTTTAGTTTATCCCTTAGTTAATCTTTCTAGGATTAAGAAAGACTGGAATGTAAAGAAGAGAAGGGGGTGGCCTTTTCATCAAGGCATAGCATATGAATTTAATTCAATTAAATTCATATGAATTTAATTCAATTAACTGCAAAACATAAAAATTAAGAAAACCATAGATTCTTCATTAAACAAGTAAGAAAATTAGTTTACATGGAGCTTGTAAGCTCTCCTTTGGCTTGAGGGACTGAGGGTTCTACTCTTGTTTGAAGCAAGAGTGGCCACCAATTCACTTTGGAGAGGCTTAGGCCAAAAACAATTGAATTATTAAAAAATTCAATGTAGATGGCTCGGGACAGGAGCATAGTAACAGTGCATAAACACATTAAGCTTTTACAAAGAGGGAGGCTTCTATTTATAAGAAAAAGTGAGCCTTTAACCAAGCAAACTAATTCTAGAATTTTCCAGATCAGTTTGGTCAATTTTTGACCATTTTTGGGTCAGTTCAGCTGACTTTTTGGATCTAGTTTTGAAACAAGAGAGAGGAGAGATGAAAATATCTCATTTTAAAAAGGTATTAAAAAGAAATAAAAAGATGGAAAGGGACATAAAAGTATGTACTTGATTAAAAATTTGAGGTAATAATGAGAAAAGGTGCAACTGCATGAGGGGAAATCCCCACACTGTGTCAAAATTCAATTTTTGAATTCTTTTCTTTGGTCCTTAGTCCACTCTTCATATTATGTGAGCATTTACTCATTTTTGGGGGGGGTTTTCTTTTATTATAAATTTGTTTCCTCCCTATATTTGGATTAATCTTATTGGTCCATAGGAGCCTTAATCCAAAATTTTTTAAAAATCTGAACCCTTAGGCTAAGGTTTTTTTTTGCACATTATAATTTATTTCTAATGCACCTTAGGAATTTCTTTTTGAACTTTTGTTTCGGGGGAATTTATTTTAATAAGAAGGGATATTTTTCCATCTAAAGATATCTAAAAATTGAACTATCTCTCTCTAGAATATTTTCTCTCTCTAGGCCAAAACAGATAGAAACAAGAGTCTATTATTATTCTGAAAAGGGGATTGATTACAAGGGGAGAAACTGGACATCTTGAGGGGCCGGGGAGGAATCTTACAACCATTCTCTTTCTCTTAAGTGTTTCTAAGTCAAGTTTAGTTAAGCCACCCAAGTTTGTTTTACTACGATCAATCCCTCACATCACATTGGTACGAGAGCGTTATAGGGTAACCAGCCTTGGTCATTTAGTAAAGCATCGTGAGAGTCACTTTTTCTCAACTAAATCCATTTCTCAAGATCTTGCAAGCCATCCTTAGGGGTTTCCCTTTAGGCATGCATCAGTAACCCATTCATTTGCATTCTTTCATAGCATATAGGGTAGCACATGGCTTGCATCAGCATAGTAGTCATCCTAGCAGTCCAGTAAAGTTAGTCAATCTAAGCATCTTATTTTTGCAAGGCATACATGATTTACCCATGAGTTTTCTGGGGAAGAATGACATCCATCATCAAAGGAGTAAATGGAGTTTTGGGATTTAAATGGCATGAGTAGGGGGTTCTCTTCCACATAAGAAGACGAAAGTGGCTCCAAAAAATCCTTAGGAGGTTCAGAGGTCCATGAAGGATGGAGATGGTGTGTGAAAGGATTCCACAGACAACTTAGTGGTGATTCAAGGTTTTCGAGGAAGATAGCATTCGTTCCCGTATAGGAGAAGTCTCTGGCTTGAAGGATTCAACTCCTATAGTCGACCTCAGTCCTAGCAGAAGAAGATAAAGCGGGGTAGTGGTTTCAGTGGACAAGGATCAGGAGAGGAGTCGAAGGGTTGTCAGGTGTATCACGTGCATTCAAGGGGTATTTAAAGACCCCTTACCTATGAATTTTTCATGAATAAAATGGACCCTTTTTCTTTATGAACTTACGGGTTTTTTTTTTCAAAAACGATTTAAAAAACCCGTTCTGTAAATGTATTTCTATAAATTTACCTTAAAATGTTAAATTAAAAAACCCCATTTACAAGGCATCGACAACATTTAGGACATGCATCAGATGAGGTCAGGGCATGGGGAACTAACCGAAAGAAGCTACGGGGTATATATGAAGTCATGAAGATCCAAACATGCATACCGATAGCATAAGTTTGGTCGTCCAGCATCATCATTCCATATATATAGAAAATTGCATCATTAATTTCAGTTATCTCCTTCTTCTCATCGTTTTCAAGGAGCAAGGGAATTAGCCACATTCAGCATTCAATTCATCTACTACCTCCTACATAGAGGAAAACTAGCATCCAAAAGGTGGACCTCAGCATTTGAGAAAACAAAAGTGAGTCCTTATCATCATTCAGCATATCTAGGAAAGACATTAATCTATTCATATATCTCATTGTAACCATCGCATTTAATATAGCTGCATTGCATTTGCATTGAAACCATTCTCTTTCTCTTAAGTGTTTCTAAGTCAAGTTTAGTCAAGCCTAAGTTTGTTTTACTACGATCAATCCCTTGCACGTCACATTCATATTAGAGCATTACAGGGTAACTAGCCTTAGTTCATCCCTTAAGTCATACACTAAAGCATCATGATAGTCACTTCTACTCAGCTAAATCCATTTCTCAAGATTTTGCAAGCCATCCTCAGGGTTTTCCCTTTAATCATGTATCACTACCCATTAATTTGCATTCTTTCATAGCATATAGGGTAGCACATGGCTTGCATCAACATAGTAGTCATCCTAGCAGCAGTCGAGTAAAGTTAGTCAATCTAAGCATCTTGTTTCTACAAGGCATACATGATTTACCCATGAGTTTTTAGGGGAAGAATGACATCCATCATCAAAGGAGTAAATGGAGTTTTGGGCTTTAAATGGCATTAGCAGGGGGTTCTATTCCACATAAGAAGACGAAAGTGGCTCCAAAAATTCCTTAGGAGGCTTAGAGGTCCATGAAGATGGGAGATGGTGTGTGAAAGGATTCCACAGATAGATCAGTGGGGTGATTCAAATTTTTCCAAGAAGATAGCATTTGACATGTAGTTCCCATAGTGGAGAAGTCCCCGAGGACGACAGGTCAGTAGTGATTGTGGTTTCTCCAAGCAGATTTATCAGCATTCGCCATGCAGTTCATGCAGTAGTGGAGAAGTCTTTGGCTCAAAGGATTCAACTTCTACAGTCGACCTTAGTCAAAGCAGAAGAAGTCAAGGTGGGGGCATGGTTTCAACAGAGGAGGATCAACAAAGGAGTTGAAGGGTTGTCATGTGTACCACCTAGCAATAGTTTAGCGGAGGGGAATATCACATGAACGCCCAGTTGGTGTACAAGTGACATGGCATTCGAGGCATTCAAGCATTAATCCAACATTTACCAAGCAGTTAAATAAATGTTAACAAGCTGAGATCATAGTAGTTACAACATGTGCAGGATTGTAGGGGGATGTTGCAGCACCTCTACAATAGTACACAAGGCATCAACAACATTTAGGATAGCATCAGATTAGGTCGAGGCATGGGAAACCAGCCGACAAAAGCTATGGGGCATATATGAAGTCATGAAGATCTACACATGTAGGCCAATAGCATAAGCTTGGTCGTCCAGTATCATCATTCCATATATATAGAAAAGTGCATCATTAATTTCAGATACCTCCTCCTTCTTCTTAGCGTTTCTAAGGAGCAAGGGATTTAGCAGCATTCAAAATTCAGTTCACCTCTTGCCTTGTAAGATTCCTCCCTCCAGCTTTTGAGGTGTACAGGTGTAGGAACCTCCCCTTTTAATCTTATAATTATTCCCCTCTTTGAAATAAAAGAAAGATCCTGTTTTACCCTATTTTGGCCTAGAGAGAGAAAATATCTAGAGAGAGGTAATTCAAAATTGAGATATTTTTGGATATAAAAATCCTCCTAGTGTTTAAAATGATTCCCCCTGAAACAAAAATTCAAAAAGAACTTTCCAATGTGCAATTGGAATTAATTAAAAATAGGTAAAAAGGACGTTATCCAGAGGGTCTAGATTTTTTAAAAATTTTGGATTAAGATTCCTATGGACCAATAAGATTAATCCAAATATAGAGAGGAGATAAATTGAAGAATCAAAGAAAATCCTCCAAAAATAAGTAAAAACTCACATAAGATGAAGAGTTGACTAAGGACAAGGTTTATTAGTTAAAAAAGAAGAGATATTTAGAGGAAATGATGCATTTTTAACACCTCAGTGTGGGGAATTCCCCTCATGAAGGAGGCACCTATTTCACATGTGTGGATGAGTTTTAAACTCACAAATAATGAGATATTTTCATCTCTCCTCTCTCCTGTTTCAACTAGATCCAAAAAGTAAGCTAAACTAACAACACCATATTAGATAATTTGGGAAAAATCCCATTCCCATTTGAAAAATGGGATCACGGTGAACTTATCCAAAATTTTGTCAAAACCCTCTTATGTGACATACCATTGGAAAGATCTTGAAGAGTAGAATCTGGATCTACAATCTCGGACAAGTTTGAAGTTGACATTTTTAAGATGTATCCAAAATTAAATGGAGTGATTGATTCCCAAAATATGAGATTTTTTCCAAATTATCTAATATTGACTTTAACCTAAAAATAATCCAAAAGTGACCAAAATGATCTGGGTAATTCTAGAATCAGTTTGCTTGGTTAGAGGATCACTTTTTCCTATAAATATAAGCCTCCCCCTTTGTAAAAGCTTAATGGTGTTTATGCACTGTTACTTTGCTTCTGTCTTGAGTCATTTAACATTTAATTTCTTGATAATTCAATTATTTTTTTGGCCTAATCCTCTCCAAGTGAATTTGGTGGCCACTCTTGCTGCAAACAAGAGTAGAACCCTCAATCCCTTAAGCCAAAGGAAAGCTTACAAGCTCCATGTAAGCTTAATTCTTACTTATTGTGAATTTTTAAATCTATGGTTTTCTCAAATTTTATGCTTTGTAAATGTTGAATTAAAATCTGATGCTATGCCTTCATGGAAAGGCCACCCCCTTCTCTTCTTTACAATTCAGCCAAGCTCAATCCTATAGAAAGTTTAATTAAAAGATTTATTAAACTCTTTTCATCGTTTACTCTCTTGATTTTTGGAAAATGGAGTAGATTAGAGATATTAGAATTCAAATTGGATTAATTCAAGTCATAAATTGAATGATGAAATTGAGAAATGGTCAGCTATACAAAGGAGGTTATGGGGTAGAATTTTCTTAAATTTTGTGGAACTAAAGTTTATCATTAGGTTATTATAAAAGAGTAATTCCGTCCGTTTGTGCATTCTAAAAGATTCATTTTTATTTCAAAAGTGTCATTCTCATTAAAATTCAATTTATGAATAGAAAGATGCATAAAAGATTTAATTTTATTTCAAAAGTGTCATTCTCATTAAAATTGAATTTATGCATAGAAAGATGCATAAAAGATTTATTTTTATTTCAAAAGAGTTATTCTCATTAAAATTGAATTTATGCATAAAGGATTTATTTTTATTTCAAAAGAGTTATTTTCCTTAAAATTGAATTATGCATAAATAGATGCGTAAAGAATCTTTATATCAAAAATTAGAATCCTCTTAAATTCTATGTTTAAATTTTGTTAATAGAAGTGATGAGAATATGAGGCGAATAGATGTGATGAGATAAGATGTGAATACGATAGATGATTGGATGGATGGGTGTGATGTGAATAGAGGTGATGAGATGTGAGACGAATGGATGTGATGAGATAAGATGTGAATCAAATAGATGATTGGATGGATGGGTGTGATGTGAATAGAGGTGATGAGATGTGAGGTGAATAGATGTGATGAGATAAGATGTGAATCAGATAGATGATTGGATAGATGTGATGTGAATAGAAGTGACGAGAATATGAGGTAAATAGATGTGATGAGATAAGATGTGAATTAGATAGATGAGATAAGATGTGAATTAGATAGATGATGATTGGATGGATGTGATGTGATGTGAATAGAAGTGATGAGAATATGAGGTGAATAGACGTGATGAGATGTGATGGGAATAGATAGATGAGAAGAATGGATGGATGGATGTGGTGTGAATAGAGGTGATGAGAATATAAGGTGAATAGATGTGATGAGATAAGATGTGAATCAGATAGATGATGATGATTGAATGGATAGATGTGATGTGAATTAGATAGATGTGAATGAATGGATGGATGGGTGTGATGTGAATAGAGGTGATGAGATGAGAGGTAAATAGATGTGATGAGATGTGATGTGAATTAGATAGATGGGAATGGATGGATAGATGTGAGGTGAATAGAGGTGATGAGATGTGAGGTGATGAGATGTGAGATGTGATGCAAATCAGATAGATGGGAATGAATGAATGGATGGATGTGATGTGAACAGAGATGATAAGAATGTGAGGTGAATAGATGTGATGAGATGTGATGTGAATTAGATAGATGGGAATGAATGGATGGATGGATGTGATGTGAATAGAGGTGAAATAGATGTGATGATATGTGATGTGAATCAGATAAATGTGAATGAATGGATGAGATGTGATGTCATGTGAATCAGAATGTAAATGAAAGCTATGAGATGTGAGTGAATGTGTATGTGAAGAATGGATGTGAATGAGTATGTGAAAGAATGGATAAGGATGTGTATGTGAAGAATGGATGTGAATGTGTATGAGAAGAATGGATGTGAATGAGTATGTGAAAGAATGGATGTGGATGTATGTGAAATAATGGATATAGATGTGTATGTAAAAGAATGTGATGTGTGATGTAAAGAGATCAGATGTGACATGAATATATGTGGATGTGAAGTGATAGATATGAATGTATGGATAGATGTGAGTAGTCGTACATGTGAACGTTGAGGATCCGGGACCCCATCAGAGATTGGACCACACTGACTTGTGCTAGGGAAGTTGCTCTATGTCCACATCACTCCATGCATGGATTTGGGTATCGCAATCACTTCTCCCAACGCGTCAAAGGCTGGTCTCGAGACGAAGATAGTGCAAAATTGCCATAACAGAGTTTCGGATCCGAAATGAGTCCGAATCGCATCTGAACACAACAAGAAAGATCCGGGTTGCTTGCCACACATTTGTCCATGCATGATTCGATTTTCATGCCTCTTCGGCACCGTTTGGGCCACAGTTAGAAATTTCTGCCATTTGGCACGCTCGTGCATCTTTTTCGAGAACTCGGATTCAGACAATTAGTAGTTGAGGATCCGGGACCCCATCAGAGAACGGACCACACGGATTGTGCTAGGGAAGTTTCTCTATGTCCACATCACTCCGTGCATGGATTTGGGCATTGCAATCACTTCTCGCAGTGCATCAAAGTTGGGTCCCGACGAAGATAGTGCAAAATCTCCATAATAGAGTTTCGGATCCGAAAAAAGTCTGAATCGCATCTGAACACAACAAGAAAGATCCGAGATGCTTGCCACACATTTGTCCATGCATGATTCGAATTTCATGCCTCTTCAGCACTGTTTGGGCCACGAACTAGATGCTCTCTACTGTTCAGGAGAGTGAAGAATAAGTGTTATGCAAAGGGAATATAAAAAGTAAAACAATTATGACAAACTAGTAACACCCAAACTCATTTAGTTAAGAAGTTCTCGGCACCCAAGTATAAATAAGGGCAAATTATATGTATAACACATTATCTCATAATGAACGAAAAGAAAACATCTTAGCTAGGATATTTGGGCACCCAAGCATGAATTAGGACTAGTTGATATAACACATGATGTCATGAATGGGCACAATCTCCATGTGTGCTAAATGTATTCTCTAGTTTAGGCTATATGATCTTTGCTTCTTGTGTTTTGGGGTGGATGTGTGTGTGGGGGGGGGGGGGGGCATGTGTGTGCATGCGTGTGTGCCACGTGCGTACAGGCAAGAGAGAGAGAGAGAGAGTTGAGAATAGATATTACATTACCACTTAGCTCATGTTCTTACTCATTGTTTTTTGTGGAAAAGAGTATATAATGAGAGGTGTGTGAGTTCTTGAAGTAGCAAGGTGAAGCAACTTCCTTCGTGAGACAGAGAGGGCTTGAAAGAGAAATGCTAACCACCACTAGTTAGGGTTGGGTGGCTTTAAGAGACTTTAGCTTTTGGAAGCAAAGCAAGTACCCCACAATTATGGTTGCTTGTGATATCTTTTAGGTCTCCCTAAATTTTCATGGGTATACCAGATAAAAATGATATTGTAACATGTACAAGAGGTTGGGACACTAGGAAGCATCATGAAAATGTGGCAAGCATACACAACCTTTAGTTTTCAAGATTTATAAAAAAATGTGCTTAATCATTTACGTAAGTATGCACAAGTATATAAGAGATGGAAGTGGAAGCACCCTATTCATATAAGAGGTGGACATGTAAGCTATGATGGTGTGAATGAAGCTCCCACCACCAACTGATACATTTGTCATTTGATACGTAATTGTGTAGAACTATAAGGGATGGAAGTGGAAGCACCATGTTCATATAAGATGTGGATATGTCAACATAGACTGATGGTCTGAATGTCCCATCACCAATTGATGCATTTGACATTCAACTTGCATGGCATACATAATTACTTTGTATAGAAGAATATGCAAGAATATAAACAAATATTTATTGTGGATTAGTTCTTGGGGAGAATACATGATCCAACAATAGTCATGATATATGTCGATACAAGAAGCTACCCAAGAAAAGAAATTTGTGAATGGTATGATCATGACATACTACGCATTGACATGAACATAAGCTCAACAGATAAAGTCATCATGTATTATTATCATTGACTTAGATGATTGCCATCTTATATGCACAAACAATTTGAAGATAGTCATAACATATGCAGATACATGAAGCAAATTGTTGTTCTTAGTCAATCAAATAAAATAAATATATGAAGGCCATGATCTTGACATACTATGCTTTGACATGAACATAAGCTCAATAGAGAGAGTCATCATGTATTATTATCATCGACTTAGATTCTTGCCATCTTATATGCACTAAACATTTGAAGATATGGTGTACATTGGTTTCTACATGACTTACCCATACAACATACATACTCTCAAGAGAGTCCAATCACTCTACAAGTACTACACATACAAACTCGGCGATGACAACAACTAGGTATTCAAGCTATAACCATATCTACCATTCATGAGAGTGAACAATAAGTGTCATGCAAAGGGAGTATAAAAGGTATAACAATTATGAGTATCTGGCAACACCCAAACTCATTTAGTTAGGATTTTTGGGCACCCAAGTACGAATAAGGGCCAGTTATATGCATAACACATTATGAAAAAAAGTCTTACCTAGGAGTTTTAGGCACCTAAGTATGAATTAGGACCATTTGTATATAACACATGATGTCATAATAAATGGACACAATCTCCATTTGTGTTTAATATATTCTCTAGTTCAGGCTACATGATCTTTGCTTCTTCTTGTGCTTTGGGGAATCCTTCACCTCGCTGCCAACCTTAACCACGACTCCGGCCACATCGTAGCCTGGGACATGCTGCAGCAGACGCACGTGTGTGGGTTAATGTACCGCATGCGCACAAATTAGCAGTTGATAGGAATATTCAGAAGCATAATAAGCAAGCTGCTTGTATTCTGTGAGGGCTCAAATCTTAATTACCGGGAGCTCGGAGTCAGTGTGCTTGAGATAACCTCGCCTGCGCTTGAAGTCCACAGGATTGAGCGCTGCCGCCTGCACCTTCACGAGCACTTGATCTGGGGCGATTTCTGGGACCGGGTATTCCCCAAACTGAAGCACCTCCTCCACCGCCCCGTACTCGCCGTAGTGCCAAGCTTTCTGCACATCGGCCACCATCTTCTGCTCTTGCGCTTGGACAATATGTGTGTGATGATGAGTGAGAACTACGTAGTATGATCTTGTAAAGCAGCTAAATAATATTTGCTTCACCGATAAACGCTTGTCCGAGAACCTTATTTATATAGAGAGCATCGCATCTGGACACATCCACCTACGTAATAGGTTCATGAACGTTACACTCAGGTGCATGAACCTTAGAAGTCTTCACTCAGGTGCATGAACCTTAGAAGTCTACGTCATTTCATTTAAAATTTCAAGAGAGAAAACCCGCGAAACTATATCACTAGCTAGTTGTTGTATCTATCAAATTATAATTATTAATTGTATCAATTAAATACCACGTCACTGTGGTTCTCCTCTCCTCCCCTCCCCTCCCCTCCACTCCTACTCCCTACTTGGGAAAAATCATCACCCTCCATAAAGCACACTGGACTGCCCCATAATCCCCAACACAAGAAGAGATGAAAATTTAATGAAGAAGTTATGCATGAATCACCTCCGGGAGTAGAAGGTGATTCCACATGCGATGGTGTGGCACTTCCTTTGGTCCCCGTGTTAGAAAAGCACCCAAGGATTTTTGTCATGGATCTGCCTCAAAATGCTTCTTTGGTCGCCCACCAAGCCCTATTATTAAGAGTGGAGGTGAATGGCTCGATGATGTTTTGCCCATAGCCATAATGTGAGATTTTCCTTTGACATACTCTATATAAGAAGAGTTTGTAGATCTGGTTTTCGAAACGGCACACTTCCCATCATCGTACTTGCATACCACTCTTACCATGCTGTTGTCCTTGTAATCGTTCAAGGTTGCTTCAATCAGCTGAAAATCAGCTCCTACATAAACTGAGGCAAACAATATTACAAAAGAAGCTTCAAAATCAATCAAGAATCAACTCCAAAAAGAAACTCAAAACTCAACTGAAAATCAGCTCCTTTACGACTTACAGTAGCCATGCATGATAAATATTTTACTTAAGATTGCAGCAATGGTTAGAAAAAAGAGGTTACTTACCTTCATGAGAGTAACATTGAAGGTATTCATTTCCTCCATTGCTGCTAGAATTGCAATCATATCCCCACCATGGTCTTCTATATCTTTTGAGCTAGGTGTTGCTTCATCCTTCAATCCTCGATTAGCTAGGTATCTTTTTTGATGCCCTTGACTTTCTAAAACATGAGTTCTCATGAAATTAGAGAATTTACGTAAGTTGATTGCTTGCCAATGAATCCGGAACCATAAGTTGTTGCACATTCATGATTGCTTGCCAATGAATCCGGAACCATAAGTTGTTCCACATTCATGACACCACACTTGAACCAAGGACTTGCCATTGAGATCCTCCGTAGTGAGCTCGAACCTATCATCTCCTCGAGGCGGTTCAGTATAAGTAAACTCTCTATATCACGTGCGTTCAAGGGCTAATTAAAAAACCCCTTATCTGTAAATGTTTCATGAATAAAACATACCCTTTTTCTATTCAATCTGTAAATACCCCCTTTAAATGGTACCCTTCTATATGCAAAAAATGTGTTAAAAAGGGATTAAAAAAACCCCTTCTATTGAACTCACGTGCTATGCTTACATATTTATGAGGGACCCCCCCAAGATCATCTCTTGGTGGGTTTCGCTCCTTCAACTTTTTGCGGGTTTTCTCACATTGGATCTGCCAACTTTCAAGGATAGATTTTGATATCAATGTGCTCTTGAGCATGTTTCTACCATGATCTTGGCTACGGCATACATCCTGCACACTATGGTCACCTTCAAAGCTTGCGTTGAACTCTCCATCATTGAAGCCTTGACATACACATTTTCTAGGGCCACCATCATCCCCACCCTCATCTACCATGATTGAAACTCTCTTTATACCACACATTTGTCACTTTCTACCTGCCAACGCTCCTCTGATGTAGGATTTAATGTGCAACCTTCAACATCATCTTCATGCTGAATTACAAATTGAAATGAACCACGAACAATCCCATCTTGTGTAGTTTCTTCGTGTACTACACTATATGTAGAATCAACGATAACTCAGACATAACCCAAGAGCTTCTTGTCACTAGAACCATAATCAAAAACCTCCATGCAAGTCTTTGAAGCCATAAATGATCAGCTTTTTATATCTAAAAGATATAATAGAAAAGAGAAACATGCAAATGAATAGATGGCAAGGAGTATGTACTCATAGAAACAAATTCAAAAGTACTTGCCCAATTTCATACAATATTGAAATAATCATGACAACGGTAAGAAATTACACAGACCTTATACGAAGGTTTTCTTGCTCAAAAATCAAACTAACTTACAAAGGCCTCCTTTTCAGCTTGTAGAAAAAAAGCGAGCCCGCCCGGTTACAAAAAAAAGGAGATAGTTAGCCTGCAAACAAGAGGTTAAATTTTTGGGAAAGTGTTAATACAAAATAAGTGAGGAAACTATTAAAAAACAATTCTCAAGAGAGATTAAGCAAAATAGAAGTCAAATATAGTATTTCAGAAGGCCAAATCTTGTGAAGAGGAGAGGAAGAGGATTGCCTTGTCAAGAGAGAAGAACTAAAAATTTGATTTCCCAGCTTGCAAGATAAAGGCTTGAGACCGCTTAAAGAGGAAATCAGCCTACATAGCAACAAGTATAATTTTTTAGAAAGAGTTGATTGAAAAATGACTTTCATGAGAGATTAAGAAAATTTACAAAAATCAAATAAAATATAGTATAATACGTCAGAAGGCTGAATCTTGTGAAGAGAAGAGGGCGACATATGCCTTGTCAATAAAGAGCCACCTGAAAATTGATTTCTCATCTTTCAAGATGAAGGCTTGAAAATAAGAGATCCCACTTAAACAAGAAATCAGCTTGCATAGCAACAAGTTTAATTTTTGAAAACAGTTAAGACAAATAACAAGCAAACTATTGAAAAATGAGAGATTAAGAAGAATAAAAATAAAATAATTATAATATCTGAAAAGGTTGAAAGGAGAGGAAGAGGATTCCCTTGTTTTCAATAGAGAGGCTAATGAGGGAAGAGAACGAGCTGAGAATCCTTTTGGCTAAACAAAGAATTGGTTGGATGCATTCCAATAAGCAGGATGGACTACACCTAACTCACCATTAGCACCAACGACATAAACAGTACCTGCCCCACTTACGATGGGCCCATGAAACGTGCATTGTGAGATGAGTTTTGATTCATGAGACAAATCATAAGTGTGATTAGTTGAGAGACATGGTTGGTAGCACTTGGTCTTAATTGCTCGATGATAGCCATGAGTTGTGTAATCGTAGGAAGCTTGTGCATTAGCACGCATGAGTGTGTGGGTGCCTGTGAATTTGTTACTTTATTCATTCCATACTTAGATATAAGAGAGAAGAGCTTTGAAATTTTAGATATTGGTTCAAGATAATGAAAAACACAGAACCTAAACTCAGGTAGAGCAGGAGAGGAAGGGGAGGGAAAGGAAGCTTGAAGAGTTCAACGAATTCTAATCATTTAAGCATGGGTTCTCTTTCCCCAAAAAGATTTAACTAAAATTAAAGTTTCAAAAAAATGAACTCTGCATAAAACTCTACCTGAAAATTAAAGGGGAGAGAAAGCATCTTCAAGATTTCAATGCATTCTAATCATTTAAGCATGGGTTTTCTTTCCCCAAAAAGCTTTAACTAAAATTCAAGTTTCAAAAAAATTTGAACTCTGCAAAAAACTCTACCTAAAAATCAAGTTTCGAAAAGAACTTGAACTCTTTCAAGAAAGATTCAAAAATCTCACGTGTCTGGTGGGGGAGGACTTGAACCCATGACTTTGAGCGACGGTGACAGAGGGATGTAATTCCTTTTAACACATCCACCTACGTAATAGGTTCATGAACCTTCACTCAGGTGTGTGAACCTTAGATGTCTTACCACATCACGTCATTTCATTTAAAAATTTCAAGAGATAAAACCGGAAAAACTATATCACCACCTAGTTGTTGTATCTATCAAATTATTATTATTAATTGTATTAATTAAATACCACATCACTTTGGTTCCCATCCCCTCCTACTCCCTACTTGGGAAAAATCATCACCCTCGATAAAGCACACTAGACTGCCATAATCCCCAACACAAGAGATCCAAAATTAATGAAGAAGTTATGCATGAATCACCTCCGGGAGTACAAGGTGATTCCACATGTGATGGTGTGGCACTTCCTTTAGTCCGTGTTAGAAAAGCACCCAAGGATTTTTGTCATGGATCTACCTCAAAATGCTTCTTTGGTCACCTACTACGAAGCCCTATTAAGGGCGGAGGTGAATGGCTGGATGATGTTTTGCCCACAACCATAATGTGAGATTTTCCTTTGACATGCTCTATAAGAAAAGTTTGTAGATCTGGTTTTTTGACGGCACAAGTGCAACCACTTCCCACGTACTTGCATACCACTCTTACCATGCTCTTGTGCTTGTAATCGTTCAAGGTTGCTTCAATCAGCTTAAAACCAGCCTACATAAATTGAGGCAAACAATATCACAAAAGAAGCTTCAAAATCAATCCAGTATTAACTCCAAAAAGAAACTCAAAACTCAGCTGAAAATCAGCTCTTTTATGACAATGTGCAACCTTCAACATCATCTCTTCATCTTCAATTACAAATTGAAATGAACCACGAACAATCCCATCTTGTGTAATGTCTTTGTGTAGTACTACACTATATGTAGAATCAACCACAACTCAGACATAACCCAAGAGCTTCTTGTCACTAGAACCATAATCAAAAACCTCCATGCGAGTCTTTGAAGCCATGAATGATCAGCTTTTTATCTAAAAGATATAGAAAAAGAGAAGCATCCAAATCAATAGCTGGCAAGGAGTATGTACAGTATGTACTCATAGAAAAACATCAAAAGTTCTTGCCCAATTTCATACGATATTGAAATAATCATAACAACAATAGGAAATTACACATACCATATACGGAGGTTTTCTTGCTCATGAATCAAACTAACTTGCAAAGCCTCCTTCTTAGCTTGTAGAAAATAGCGAGCCTGCCCGCTTACACAAGAAAGAAGATAGTTAACCTGCAAACAAGAGGTTAAATTTTTGGGAAAGCGTTAATAAAATAAGAAAGGAAACTATTAAAAATATTTATCAAGAGAGATTAAGCAAAATAGAAATCAAATATCGTATTTGAGAAGGCCGAATCTTGTGAACAAGAGAGGAAAAGGATTGCCTTGTCAATAGAGAGCAGCTAAAAAAATCGATTTCCCAGCTTGTGACAAGAAGGCTAGAGCCCACTGAAATAAGAAATCAGCTTGCATAGCAGCAAGTATAGTTTTTTCGAAAGAGTTAATTGAAAAATTACTTTCATGAGAGATTAAGCAAATTCATAGAAATTAAATATAATAGAGTATAATAGGTGAGAAAGCTCAATCTTATGAAGAAAAGACAAAGACATATGCCTTGTCAATAAAGAGCCACTTGAAATTTGATTTTTCAACTTTCAAGAAGAAGGCTTGAAAATAAGATAGCTCACTTAAGCAAGAAATCAGCCTCCATAGCAACCAGTTTTATTTTTAAAAATAGTTAAGACAAAAAACAAGCAGACTATTGAAAAATGAGAGATTAAGAAGAATAAAAATCAAATGAATATAATACCTGAGAAGGTTTAAAGAAAAGGAAGAGGATTCCCTTGTTGTCAATAGAGAGGCTGATGAGGGAAGAGAAAGAGTTGACAATCCTTTTGGTTAAAAAAAGCATTGGTTGGATGGATTCCAATAAGCAGCACATGGACTACACCTAATTCACCATTAGCACCAATGACATGAACAATACATGCCTCACTACTACGATGGCATGAAACGTGCATTATACAATGAGGTATAATCCATGAGACAAATCATAACTATGATTAGTTGACAAACATGGCTTGCAGCACTGGGTCTGATTAATTGTCGACAATGGTAGCCTTAAGTTATGGTCTAACGCAAGAAGCTTATGCATTAGTATGTGCGAGTGGGCACATGTGAATTTTTTTCTTTATTCATTCCATACTCGGACATAAGATATTGGTTCAAGATAATGAAAAACACAGAACCCATGAGGTAGAGCAGGAGAGGAAGAGGAGGGAAAGGAAGTTTGAAGAGCTCAATGCACTCCAATCATTCCTCAAATAGGTCAGGGGTGATTTAGGTTTTTCCAAGCAGATTTATCACCATTTTCTATGCAGTTCTCGCAGTGGAGAAGTCTTTGGCTGAAAGGATTCACCTCCTGTAGTCAACCTAAGTCCCAACAGGAGAAGACAAAGTGGGGTAAAGGTTTCAGTGGAGGATTCGAAGGCTTGTGAGGTGTACCACCTAGCAATAATTTAGCAGAGGGGAATTTCACGTGCACACCTAGTTGGTGTACAGGTGACATGGTGTTCTAGGCATTCAAGCATTAATGCAGCATTTACTAAGCAGCTAAATCAATGTTAACAAGCTTAGATCACAATAGTTAAAGCATGTGCAGTACACAAGGCAACAACATCATTTAGGACATGTATCACATTAGGTCGAGGTATGGGGAACCCAATGACTGCAGGTATGGGGCATATATAAAGTCATGAAGATCTAAACATGCAGGCCAACAACATAAGCCTACCTGACCAATAGCATCACAACAAGACAAAGCACCTACAGACGCGTTTACTCAACTAAAAAAAAAACTTACGGGCGCATCTATTTGCACGTCTATTAGCGCGTCTACAGACCCACGTCTAAAGGGGCATCTAAAAGATAGCAAATAGACGCGCCTATAGATGCGTATATAGACGTGTATATAGACGTGTAAATAGACGCTCTGCTAGAAATTTTAAAAAACAGACAGACGCATGCATAGACGCGTTTATAGATGCATTTATAGACGCGTTTATAGACGCGTTTGTAGATGCGCAAATAGATGCTTCTCAAACAGACAGACGCGTATATAGACGCGTTTATAGACGCCCTGATAGACACGCTACATAATATTTTTTAAATTTTGTGTGCTTGAACAAAATGTTGTGTATGTTGTGTATGCTATGTAGTTACAGGAATCCCATTTCCACATTGTGTAATTCAATTCTTACAGCCAACCACATTTTAATTAGCACTCTTGCAAGCACGTCTATAGTCGACATTAATTACAATTCCAAATAAAACATTACAACTCCAAAACGTTTAGTTCACAAGGCATTAATTGATAGAACGTTGCACAAGAAAATTGAAAGCCAAAAAAATAGAAAAAGTGTATGTTAATTCATAGCTCAAAAAGTGCTTGTATGTACATATAGCACGAAGCTAAGCCACGTCCTGTGGCTTCAAGTACCAAAAATAAGAGGAGTGTATATACAAGAGGCACGAAGCGAAGCCAGTGGCTAAGTACAAAAAAGAGTAGCTAGCACTACTTCTACGACTAATCTAAGTTCTCCACGTCCTCGCTCCCTTCTGCGCTCCCTTCTCTGCCTCCTTCTTCCTCGTCTTCTTTCTCATCTTCTTGTGCAGGGTCCTGTAAACAAGGGACAACATATATCAACGTATGAAAAATTAAATATTTATTTATAATATTGACATTATTTAATTACTTTCAAATACCTCGGGGGGTGCTCCAGTAGCCTAGATATACTGCTCCTCAGTAATCAACCCGTCATTATAGAAGTGCCTCCATGTATCTCCTCTGCAATGGTGGCGGTGGTAGGCTGTCTCGACAGGAGTAGGGTACCTGCCCACAATATCAAGCTGCAAGATGGCACAATTTGCGGAGGGGTTAGTACAAAGAAACAACCTCCTAATAAACTATATAAACAATATAGTTTGAGATCGATACTTACAAATTGGGCCTCCCATGATTCAACACCCCCTCCTCCAAAATGCACGCTTCCATATTGCTCCATTTGGATCCTTCGTGCCTCCACGTGTTGCAGACTGGGTTCCTCCTTCGCTAACTTCATTGCTTTCTTCCACTCACGCTTGTGAGCAGTGTGGGGTGGGCCCCTTGGTGGTTGACCTCCCTCTCGAGCCTGGCAAGCTCCGCCTAGTGCATGCCTCTTAAGCGAAGATCTTTTACTGCTAACTATCGTAACAATCTTTGACTTGGCCCATTTATTTGTGAACTGAACATTGGGGGGGTTAGGATACCTAGAGCGAACAGCAGCAAGGGTCTCATCAGCCAACCTCTTCGGATGATCTTTGTAGTGAATAAAGCAATCTCTATAATTGTTAGCAATTACAGAGCGCATGAAGGCCATGATGTCCTTCCCCCGTGCATCCATCAAGATGCCTCCTGTCTGAGTGATGTCATAGTAGGTCGTACCATCACCCAGAGGCACATCTAAATCATCTAAATCATCCTCGTCCCCACCACCACCCCTCCCAAAGCACATCTAAATCATCTGAATCATCCTCGTCCCCACCACCACCTGTTACTACGCCTGCTATTGTATCGTATCGAGCTAGTACGCTGGCCACTCGTAGCTGGAGAAGTGACTCTCACAACGCACGCGAACACGTGGACCACTCCTAGCTGGAGAACCAAGTCTCGACTGCACGGGAGTACACCGATAGCTCTGCGAGGCAGAAGGGCCTCCTGACGGCATGGGGGAAGGGGCATAGGAGGGCACGGGGGAAGGGGCTCGGCTATGTAGCCGGCTGGGCTGTGTTGACTCTGCTGGGGTAATCTCAGCTGGGTGGGGTGGTTTGGAGTCTGTAGTGCCGACTCCTGGGGGGTGTTTAGAGTACTCGTCATGTAGCCATATAACTCCCCAGGACTGGGAGGGTGCCCCAAAAGGTTATATAACTCCCGAAAAATGGTCTCTCGAAGATCAGGTGAGCCTGAAGAGCTTCCTGGCCACATGATGAACCGGATAAAAGAAAAAAAGAAGATTACTGATGAATTGAGAAGAGAAAAAGAAGAGAAAAAGAGAGAAAAAGAGAGAAGGAAAGAGAGTAGAAAAGAGAGGAAAAGGGGATAAAAGAGAGGAGAAAGGAGAGGAAAAGAGAGGAGAAAAAGTGGGGATAAAAGAGGAGAAAAAGAGGGGATAAAAGAAAGGAGAGGAAAAGAGAGGAGAAAAAGAGAGAAAAAGTGGGGATAAAAGAGAGGAGAAAGGAGAGGAAAAGAGAGGAAAAGAGAGGAGAAAAAAAGAGAGAAAAAGAGAGGAGATAAGAGAGAAAAATTACCACGAAAAAAGAAGGAAAGAGAGGATAAAAGAGCGAGGAAAGAGAGGAAAAGAGAGAAAAAGAGAGGAGAAAAAAAGAGAGAAAAAGAAAGGAGATAAGAGAGAAAAAGAGAGACGAAAAGAGAAGGAAAGAGAGGATAAAAGAGAGAAGGAAAAAGAGAGAAAAATATAGAGTGCAATCCATTTTTTCAATCATGCTTTCCCTTTCCATCATCCCTTTCTTCAATCATGCAATCCCTTTCCATCATTCATGCAATCCCTTTCTTCATTCATGCAATCACTTATTTCCATCATTCAATATGCAATCCTTTTCCTCAGGGGGTGCACTATATGGAAGCCCCTCCTACGACGTGCGTTCAAGGGGTATTTAAAAAACCCCTTATCTGTGAATTTTGAGCTGATAAAACTACCCCTTTTTCTTTGGAGATGATTGTGTAAGCCTGGAAATAAGTGTGGGTGCTTGGAGATAAGTGTGGATGCTTGGAGATAAGTGTGGATGCTCGGAGATAAGTGTGGATGCCTGGAAATAAGTGTGGGTGCTTGGAGATAAGTGTGGATGCTCGGAACTGTGTCTGTTAATAGCAAAGCAAGCCGCGCGACGTTAAAAGTATGTGAAGAAAAGCAAGCGCGCTAAAAGTAGGTTTGAAAATCACGTCTAATATCGCGTCTAAAACCGTATCTGTTCTGTGTAGTGCACGTCTATATACGCGTCTAAATGCGCGTTTAATTGCGCATTTACAACACGGTTTAGACGCGCCTATAGACACACACCACATAGAACAGACGTGGTTTTAGACGCGGTATTAGACGCGCCATAGAGTTTTAAGATTAAATATTTGATACAAGAGCAAATTGTCTGGGTTGTTTATTTGTAGGATGTCTTCATCTTCATTAAGTAGCTCCAGTGATGAGGATGAATCCCTCTATATCCACCATCGCGAAATGTGGTTGGAGCAAAAAATCAAATGTATGTGTGATCGATGTCGAGGAAACATGTATCGTGCACGCAGGATTACACTCAATCACATCTCAAAGTATGGAGAATGGGATGCAACCGTAAACATGGTAAGTGTTAAAGAGTTAAGGTTGATTGAGATACCTATGGGTGTTCATATGTTTGAGTTATGATCCCGTTTTAATTTGATACAGGATGCAGTGCCAAGTGATGATGACCGTGATACGAGAGAGGAGGATGATCATGAGATAGGAGATACAGATATTGAGGCCATTACCCGCCGTGAGGACGAGCCTACCATTGGTGATGCTAATTTCGATGAGAACATGAGTAGCATAAGTAGTAGTGGGTTGAATGCATTTGTAGATCTAAACACTTGTTTGGATTTTGAAGTAGATAGTTTAGCAAGGGTTGATCTCATTGAGGATGAGATTGAACCGTAGCCCATCATTGATATTGGCAAAACTATTTTACATACTGTCTCATTCTCCTCACCTCACTTAATTTTTGTATATGTGGGTTTGCAAAAAAGCATTGATGTTTTTGTTAAAATTATGTGCTTTGGTAATCATGGGCAATGTTTGGAAAGCAGTGATGTACATTTACCAGCCTACACCAAAATCTCACTTTTTGTATTCTCTGTTTTGCATCTAAATACGCGTTTAATTCTCAATGTAGACGCACTAATACACACGCAAATAGACGCGCTGTTAGATGCAGTGTTAGATTCTCAGTGTAGACGCGCTAATAGACGTGTCAATACACGTGTAAATACACGCACTGTTAGACGTGCCCGTAATTTCTCTATTCAAGCAACGCCTATAGACGCGCCTGCTATTTTGCGCGTCTATCAAGCACGTCTATAGTTGCTTTGTGTTGTTGTGCATCATTCCATATATATATATATAGAAAAGCGCATCATTCATTTCAATTATCTCCTTCTTCTCAGCATTTCTAGCCTAAGGAACAAGGGAATCAACAACATAGTTAGCATACAGTCAGCATTCAATATTCAATTCATCTCCTACCTCCCACATAGAGGAAAACTAGCATCCGAAGGGTGGACCTTGTTGAGATATCGAGCTCAACTATAGCGCTATAGTGGACATTGATGACCCGCCTGGGTGATAGATTTCACACCTATGTCACTGGCACGGTTGGTGCGATTATGGTTGATATGATGTGAGTGGATGATAGGGTGTGTGACAGCCACTTTGGAGCACTAGAGTTCGGGCATAGTTATAGCGCCATATCATATAGTCAGGTTCACACTATAGACCAACTAGTTTGTATGTTGTTGTAGGAGAGTACTTTCCCTTTATGTATGTACTCTTATCTTTTAATTATATGGTTGTAGAGAAGAGAACAAAATAGAAGAAAAATCAACCATGCATCTCTCTTGTGTCTTCTTGCACTCTTTTGTGTGTGTGCGTTTACTTGCAAGGAACTCAAGCTCTCTCTCCCCCACATTCTCTTTATGGTATCAAAGCTAGGGTTTGTGTGAGAGCTAAGGAGGCAAGCAAGAATCAAGAACAAGCAAGCAAGGAAGTGGTACACGGGTAAGAGCATCACCATCTCTTTCCCTTCTTGGTTTAGGTACAACACCCCTTGATAGCTCCGGGAGCTACACATCTCCGATTAAGGAACTGTCTTCTCACAGGATTGGAGTTGCTTGTGTGGTGTACATAATACTTTATACTACTATTTTTTGGCAAGAATCGCGTTTTGGGTGCGTCTTGGTCTCCATTCTGTCATTGCAAGTTATTTTCTTGACAGGTTTGGGAAGTTTTGGTTGAGAACTATCTCTGGTTGAAATCTGGTTATTGCAGTGTCGCAATGTATTTAGGGAGTGCCGACAGTGTTTACACATGTATTGTTGACATTGGGTGTATGTACGTGTACTTTGGTGAGATCTTGTGACCTACAGGTTGTGTTGAAGACCACTGCAGTAGTCATAGAAGATACTGCTATGTTACAGGTTGCATACAAATATTGTCTGTTGTAATTTTTTTATTGTTGCAGGAAAACATGTCTGCTCATAGAATCAATCAGATTATCAGTGAGAAGCTGGAAAAGAACAACTTCCATTGCTTGGAAGTTCATAATGACCAATTTCCTTACGGATAAAGGATCTTGGGACTATGTTGAAGGAGACAATGAGAAGCCTCCTGACTTGTCTGAAGAGAATGCCACCCCAGCAGACATAAAGGCATTCAAGGATTGGAACCAAGGTGCAAGGAAAGTCATGTATTGGCTTTCCATTAGTGTCACAGACACGATGATAGGACACATACAAGATGCCAACACTCTAGCAGTGGCATGGCAAAATCTAGTGTAGATGTTCCAAATAAACACAAAGGCAAGGAAATTACAACTAAAGCAAAAGCTGCATAGTGCGGAAAAGAAAAGCATGTCAATCAGTGAGTATTCTTTAAATATAAAGGGAATTGTTGAATCCCTTCGGTGTATCAATGTATCGGTGGAAGATGATGACTTGGCAAGTGTTTGTTTGAATGGGCTTGGCAGAGAGTATAAGCCATTCAACACCTCCATTGCAATCAAGGAGAATATTTCCATTTTTCGAGACTTGGTGTCTATGTTGATCATAGAAGAAAAGTCTTTAGGTGAGGACTCTTCTTCCCAAAGCAAGAACACATCAGAATAGGCCTTCTACTCAAATTTAGGTAGAGGCAGAGATAGAGGTGGTGGCCGACAAGGAAATTAGAATTCTAGACAATGACAGTCCAATGATTCACAACAGCAATCATACACAGGTGAAAGAGGCTAGTCTAGAGGTAGGGGGAGCCCAAGAGCCCAAGGTGGTTGGCAAAGAAATAAAAATGCAAATATCATGGAGTGCTATTATTGTGGCAAACTAGGGCACATGGCAAAGGACTTCTATAAAAAGTAAAATGATATTAAAAGTGAAAAGTTACAGTAAGGAGACTATGCATCATCTAGTAAATAGGGAGGTGACGAGACAGAAGTGAGAAACTGTTCGTGATGCAGCACAGGCTCAGTTCCATAATAGGAGATGTGTCAAGATCTCAAGATACATGTTATGTGGATTCTGGTGCCTCTAACCACATGACCAGTCATGCTCAATGGTTTAGAGACATGAAGAAAATGGAAAAACCAGCTATCTAGAAACAAGCGATGATACTATGAGACATGAAGAAAATGGAAAAACCAGGCTATCTAGAAACAAGCGATGATACTATGTATCCCACTGTGCATGTTGGTAAGGTATCATTGTCTATGCAGGATGGCAAAATGAAGTACTTGGCAGATGTACTTCATGTTTCAAATATTACAAAGAACCTGGTTTCTGTTGGATAGATGATTGAGTAAGGTCTACAAGTGAGGTTTAATCCTCAAGGATGTTGTATGGAAGACTTCAAAAATCAATGTTGCTTGGTTGCAAAGGGTAACAGAAATGGAAGGATGCCACTTCCCATCATACTTGCATGCCAATCTTACCATGCGCTTGTCCTTGTGATCATTCAAGGTTGCTTCAATCAGCTCAAAATCAGATCCTACATAAATTGAGGCAAACAATATCACAAAAGAAGCTTCAAAATCAATCAAGAATCAAATCCAAAAATAAACTCAAAACTTAGCTGGAAAATAAGCTCTTTTATGACTTATAATAGCCATGCATGATGAATAATTTACTTAAGGTTGTAGCAATGGTTAGAAAAGAGGTAACTTGCCTTCATGAGTAACATTGAAGGTATTTATTTCTTGAATTGCTGCTAGAATTGCAATCATATCCGCACCATTGTCTTCTATATCTTTTGAGCTAGATGTTGCTTCGTCCTTCAATCCTCGATTATCTAGGTATCTTCTTTGATGCCCTTGACTTTATAAAGCATGAGTTCTCATGAAATTAGAGAAACATGAGTAATCTGATTGCTTGCCAATGAATCCGGAACCGTAAGTTGTTCCACATTCATGACACACTTGAACCAAGGAATTTCCATTGAGATCCTCCGTAGTTATCTCAAACCTATCATCTCTTGGTGGGTTTTTCTCCCTCAACTTTTTTTGGGTTTTCTCACATTGGATCTACCAACTCTCAAGGATAGATTTTGATACCAACGTGCTCTTGAGCATGTTTCTACCATGGTTGTGGCTACGACATACCTCCTGCACACTATGGTCACCTTCTTTGCTTGCATTGAAATCTCAATCATTCAAGCCTTGACATACACGTGTTCTAAGCCCACCATCATCCCCACCCTTATCTACCATGATTGAAACTCTCTTTTTACCCACACATTTGTCACTGTCTACCTCTACCAACGCTCCTCTTGTGTAGGATTTAGTGTGCAACCTTCAACATCATCTTCATCTTCAATTACAAATTGAAATGAACCACGAACAATCCCATCTTGTGTAATTTCTTTGCATACTGCACCATATGTAGAATCAACCATAGCTCGAACATAACCCAAGAGCTTCTTGTCATTAAAACCATAATCAAAAACCTTCATGGCGAGTCTTTGAACCCAAGAATGATCAGCTTTTTATCTAAAAGATATTGAAAAAGAGAAGCATGCAAATCAATAGCTGGCAAGGATTATGTACAGTATTATGTACTTGTAGAAAAAAAAATCAAAAGTGCTTGCCCAATTTCATAAGATATTGAAATAATCAACACAACGGTAAGAAATTACACAAACCATATACGAAGGTTTTCTCGCTCATGAATCAAACTAACTTGCAAAAGCGTCTTTCTTAGCTTGTACAAAAATAGCGAGCCCGCATGCTTACACAAGCAAGGAGACAGTTAGCCTGCAAAAAAGAGGTTAAATTTTTGGGAAAGTGTTAATACAATAAGCAAGGGAACTATTAAAAAAAATTCTCAAGAGAGATTAAGAAAAATAGAAATCAAATATAGTATTTGAGAAGGCCGAATCTTGTGAAGAGGAGAGGAAGAGGATTGCCTTGTCAATAGGGAGGAGGAGCTAAAAAATCGACTTCTCAGCTTGCGAGAAGAAGGTTGGAACCTGCTTGAATAAGAAATCAGCCTACATAGAAACAAGTATAGTTTTTTGGAAAGAGTTAATTGAAAAATGACTTTCATGAGAGATTAAGCAAATTTACAGAAATCAAATATAATAGAGTACAATACGTGAGAAGGCTGAATCCTATGAAAATAAGAGAAAGACATATGCCTTGTCAATAAGGAGCCACCTAAAATTTGATTTTTCACTTTCAACAAGAAGAAGGCTTGAAAATAAGAGAGTCCACTTAAATAAGAAATCAACCTGCATAGCAGCAAGTTTAATTTTTAAAAATAGTTAAGACAAAGAACAAGCAGACTATTGAAAAATGAGAGATTAAGAATAATAAAAATCAAATGAATATAATACCTCAAAACGTTGAAACGAGAGGAAGAAGATTCCCTTGTTGTCAATAGAGAGGCAAATGAGGGAAGAGAAAGAGCTGACAATCCTTTTGGTCAAAAAAAGAATTGGTTGGATGGATTCCAATGAGCAGCAAGGACTACACCTAATTCACCATTAGCACCAACGACATGAACAGTACCTGCCTCATGAGCGATGATGGCATGAAACGTGCATTATACAATGAGGTATAATCCATGAGAAAAATCATAACTGTGATTAGTTGAGGAACATGGCTGGCAGCACTAGGTCTAATTAATTGTCGATGGTATCAATTAAATAGACCTAGTGCACCTAATTCACCATTAGCACCAACGACATGAATAATACCTGCCTCACGACGATGGCATGAAATGTGCATTGTACAATGAGGTATAACCCATGAGAAAAATCATAACTGTGATTAGTTGAAGAACATGGCTGGCAGCACTAGGTCTAATTAATTGTCTCGATGGTATCAATTAAATACCACATCACTTTTGTTCTTCTCCCCTCCTAATTCACCATTAGCACCAACGACATGAACAGTACCTGCCTCACGATGATGGCATGAAACGTGCATTGTACAATGAGGTATAATCCATGAGAAAAATCATAACTGTGATTAGTTGAGGAACATGGCTGGCAGCACTAGGTCTAATTAATTGTCGATGGTATCAATTAAATACCACATCACTTTTGTTCTCCTCCCCTCCTACTCCCTACTTGGAAAAATCAAACCCTTGATAAAGCACACTGCACTGCCATAATCCCCAACACAAGAGATCCAAATTTAATGAAGAAGTTATGCATGAATCACCCGAGAGTAGAAAGGTGATTCCACTTGTGATGGTGTGGCACTTCCTTTGGTCCGTGTGAGAAAAGAACCCAAGGATTTCTGTTGTGGATCTACCTCCAAATGCTTCTTTGGTCACCCCCATGAAGCCCTATTAAGAGTGGAGGTGAATGGCCCGATGATGTTTTGGCCACAACCATAATGTGAGATTTTCCTTTGACATGTTCTATAAGAAGAGTTTGTAGATCTGGTTCTCAACGGCACAAGTGCAACCACTTCCCACCATAGAACTTGCATACCACTCCTACCATGCTCTTGTCCTTGTTATCGTTCAAGGTTGCTTCAATCAGCTAAAAATCAGTTCTTGCATGAATTGAGGCAAACAATATTACAAATGAAGCTTCAAAGTCAATCAATAATCAACTCCAAAAAGAAACTCAAAACTTAGCTGAAAATCAGCTCTTTTATGACTTGCCAAATAGCAATGCATGATAAATATTTTACTCAACGTTGTAATGGTTAGAAAAGAGGTCACTTGCCTTCATGATGAGTAACATTGAAGGTATTAATTTCCTCAATTGCTGCTAGAATTTCAATCATATCCCTACCATTGTCTTCTATATCTTTTGAGCCAGGTGTTGCTTCATCCTTCTATGCTCGATTAGCTAGGTATCTTCTTTGATGCCCATCACTTTCTAAAACGTGAGTTCTCATGAAATTAGAGAAACTTGAGTAAGTTGATTACTTTCCAATGAATCCGGAACCATAAGTTGTTCCACATTCATGACACCACACTTGAACCAAGGGCTTGCCATTGAGATCCTCCGTAGTAAGCTTGAGCCTATCATCTCTTGGTGGGTTTCTTTCTCTCAACTTTTTGGCTCAACTTTTTGCAGGTTTTCTCACATTGGATCTGCCAACTCTCAAGGATATATAGTTATACCAATGTGCTCTTTAGTGTGTTTTTATCATGATCTTGGCTACGACATACCTCCTACACACTATGGTCACCTTCTTCTCTTGCATTGAACTCTCCATCATTCAAACCTTGACATACACATTTTCTAGGGCCACCATCACCCCCACCCTCATCTACCATGATTGAAACTCTCTTGACACCCACACATTTGTCACTTTCTACTTGCCAACTCTCCTCTTATGTAGGATTTAATGTGAAACCTTCAACATCATCTTCATCTTCAATTACAAATTGAAATGAACCACGAACAATTCCATCTTGTGTAATTTCTTTGCATACTCCACTATATGTAGAATCAACCATAACTCAGACATAACCCAAGAGCTTCTGGTCACTAGAACCATAATCAAGAACCTCCATACGAGTCTTGGAAGCCATGAATAATCAACTTTTTATCGAAAAGATATAATAACAAAAGAGAAGCATGCAGCAAATGATTAGATGGCAAGGAGTATGTGCTCATAGAAAAAATTCAAAAAGTGCTTGCCCAATTTTATACAATATTTAAATAATCATGACAACGGTAAGAAATTACACATACCATATATGAAGCTTTTCTCGCTCACACGAATCAAACTAACTTGCAAAAGACTCCTTTTCATCTTGGAAAAAAATAGTGAGCCCACACCTACTTACACAAGAAAGGAAATAGTTAGCCTGCAAACAAGAGGTTCAATTTTTGGGAAAGTGTTAATACACTAAGCAAGAGAACTATTAAAAAACATTTGTCAAGAGAGAGTAAGTAAAATAGAAATCAAATATACTATTTGAGAAGGCGGAGTCTTGTGAAGAGGAGAGGAAGAGGATTGCCTTGTCAATAGAGAAGAGCTAAGAATTTGATTTCCCAGCTTGCCGAGAAGAAGTCTTGAGCCTGCTTAAAGAATAAATCCGCCTGCATAGCAACAAGCAATTTTTTTTAGAAAGAGTTAATTGAAAAATGACTTTCATGAGAGATTAAGCAAATTTACAGATTTCAAATATAATAGAGTATAATACGTCAAAATGTTGAATCTTGTGAAGAGAAGAGGAAGACATAAGCCTTGTCAATACAGAGCCACTTGAAAATTGATTTCTCATCTTTCAAGAAAAAGGCTTGAAATTAAGAGATTCCACTCAAACAAGAAATTAGCTTGCATATCAACAAGTTTAATTTTTGAAAATAGTTAAGACAAAGAACAAGCAGACTATTGAAAAATGAGAGATTAAGAAGAATAAAAATTAAATAAATTTAATATCTGAGAAGGTTAAAAGGAGAGGAAGAGGATTCCCTTGTTTTCAACAGAGAGGCTAATGAGGGAAGAGAAACAATTGAGAATCCTTTTGGTTAAACAAAACATTGGTTGGACGCATTCCAATAAGCAACATGGACTACACGTAATTCACCATTAGCACCAATGACACGAACAGTACCTGCCCCACTTACGATGGCATGAAACGTGAATTTTGCGACGAGGTATAGTCCATGAGACAAATCATAAGTGTGATTAGTTGAGAAACATGGTTGGCAGCAGCACTAGGTCTAATTAATTGCTCGATCATAGCCATGAGTTGTGGTGTAATCGTTAGCTTGTGCATTATTATGCATGAGCATGTGGGTTCCTGTGAATTTGTTACTTTATTCATTCCATACTAAGACATAACAGAGAAGAGCTTTGAAATTTTAGATATTGGTTCAAGATAATGAAAAACACAGAACCCAAAAGGTAGAGAAGGAGAGGAAGGGGAGAGGGAAAGGAAGCTTGAAGATTTCAATGTATTCTAATCATTTAAGCATGGGTTTTCTTTCCCTAGAAAGCTTTAACTATAATTAAAGTTTCAAAAAAAAACTCTGCATAAAACTCTACATTAAAATTGAAGGGGAGAGAAAAGCATCTTTAAGAGTTTCATGCATTCTAATCATTTAAGCATGGGTTTTCTTTCCCCAAAAAGCTTTAAATGAAATTCAAGTTTCAAAAAAATTTGATGTCCCCCCATCGCGCAACGAATTCAGGGGTGCTAGCAGAGTAGAAGTAGCACTTCTTGTGTGCGGCAGGGTCCAACACTCGGGGCCCCGCCCTCCACGGATATCTGGACAAGAGACTAATCCATCGGTTCTTCCAAAATTGAACCTGGAAAAACTTCCCTTTCTCGGAAAGCACGGGCGATTCCTCCAAGATAAATTTTTCTCTAACGTAGTTAAAAGCCTTAATTGATTGAACTGATCTGACCGAACCCGTAAGTCCCATAGTTAGATCAAGAAAAAGATTGCACTTGGATCATAGAGAGACCAACACTTTTTTTGTCATTGAGAGGCACAGCCGTTGATTCTTTTCCATAGAATAATTTTTGTCCGGGGTTTACTTCATCTATCGTACCATAACAAAATTGAGTCTCAATTTAGGGATCCATCAGTCTAGCCTAACCCAGTCCCGTGGGTTAGCCAACCGCCCAACCACTGTAGTGATGGGATCCAATTAAGAATTTGGTTAGGTTTTGTCTTGGGTACCAGGGAGAAGATTTACCAGGCCCCCTAGCCAGATATTCATGCAAACTTAAAACTAGTCACACCACTTACACACCCAATATGAAATTGCCTTTTTCACAGAATCAACTATCTTTAAAAAACAATCTTTAATGAAACCATTGTGTCACTGATCATAATCCTCAAAATCTCCGGTTGAATCCTTATTTCCAATCATTCCTTCATCGCGGTGTACCTATGGCATCATTGGCAACGAGAACGCTCACCACCTATCCATTCAAGGGCCTTTTCAATTGTTCCTAGCTCATAGTAACCGGCAATATATTCACATATCAAAAATGGAATCTCTATTGAAGATCAGCAAGATCAACCAACTGATCCATATAAAAGAGCCATGGACTCATCCGTTGAGGACCAGCAAGGTCAATCAACCAGATCCATGCCCGAATTCAGAAAACAACTCTTACTCCTTGTTCCAATATCTTCCACGATGCACGTGTGGGTATCGTCGGCGACCCAGAGCCCGAGCACCGAATTCAGAAAACAACTCTTACTCCTTGTTCCAATATCTTCCACGATGCACGTGTGGGTATCATTGTTGGCGACCTAGAGCTCGAGCACTGTATGGTCAGCACCCTCTAGGATCCTTCGCAGGTGACCTAGCGCTTCACTCATAGGCCGCTTCATTGGTCCCTCATCCACCATACCGGAAGCTCACCATTTTAATCAAACCGAGGCTAGTCAAGACCTCGGCCCGGACCTTGCTATGTGAGATATCCTCCAATGACTCTCCGTCAGCTGTTGCAACTTTATCATATTAGGTCTTCACGACCTCATTCACAAGATGGTCAAAATGCTTTTCTAGCATTCTTGACATAAAACAGTTCAAAAATACAGTTTCTATAACGAACTCTCGTCTTTCCACATTGCTCCACATCAAACCATATTAATTAATTCCACAACCATTTCACAAGTATTCCTATTCTCATCCAACCACATCATTTTCATCTCATCACATCTTTCCTCAATTTATCCTCATCAGATCTCATCCACTTGCATCTACCCATATCCACATCTTATTTTTAGGTTAGTTTAGCTTATTTTTTAGATCTAGTTGAAACAGGAGAGAGAAGAGAAGAAAATATCTCATTATTTGTGAGCTTAAAACTCATCCACACATGTGAAATATGTGCCTCCTTCATGATGGGAATTCCCCACACTGAGGTGTCAAAAATGCATTATTTCCTCTAAATATCTCTTCTTTTTTAACTAATAAACCTTGTCCTTAGTCAACTCTTCATCTTATGTGAGTATTTACTCATTTTTGGGAGATTTTCTTTTATTCTTCAATTTATCTCCTCTCCCCACATTTGGATTAATCTTATTGGTCCATAGGAACCTTAATCCAAAATTTTTAAAAAATCTGGACCCTCAAGAGATATAAGGTCCTTTTTACCTTTTTTCAATTAATTCCAATTGCACATTGGAAAGTTCTTTTAAAATTTCTATTTCAGGGAAAATCATTTTAAACACTAGGAGGATTTTTATATTAAAAATATCTCAGTTTTGAATTACCTCCCTCTAGACATTTTCTCTCTCTAGGCCAAAATAGGGTAAAACAGGATCTTTCTTTTATTTCACAGAGGGAATAATTATAAGATCAAAAGGGGAGGTTCTTACACCTGTACACCTCAAAAGCTGCAGGGAAGAATCTTACATCCTACCCCAATCAAAAAACGAGATGTTCTCATCTCGCAAAATTAGAGGATAACTCTTTCCTTAAGATCCAACTGATTCTGGGGTTCCTTATAGTCTGGCGAATCCAACAAAATCCTGGGATAAAGATCCCTTATATAGAACTCATCATTAGATAACAATTCACTCATATTATAACATTCAAATCATCCTTATCACAATAATGGTCCATTAGACCGAACTTTCTATCCGAACAGTCCTCCATGGGAGTTTTCAATTATACTGATTTTTAATTTGACATCACTTAACTTGATCTACTTGGTCAAGTGTTAACAGCAGCAATCTGTCAGCACAATCCACTAATCTCATAAAGATCCCTTATATAGAACTCATTATTAGATAACAATTCACTCATATTATAACATTCAAATCCTTATCACAATAATGGTCCATTAGATCGAACTTTCTATCTAAACAGTCCTCCAGGGGAGTTTTCGATTATACAGATTTTTAATTTGACATCCCTTAACTTGATCTACTTGGTCAAGTGTTAACAGTAGTAATCTATCAGCACAATCCACTAATCTCATAGTGATTTGCTGAAGTCATTAACATCATTCCCGTTATGAATATCATCACAGGGACTCGTCCCATTCATCCTCATTATGGTTTTGCTTAGCTTATTACATTTCAATCAAAATTCAGGAATCATTGTTTTTCAATCAGAATCCAAATCAACTCATCAGTTCTCAACCAAAATTTAAAAATCATATCAACCACATTCGAATTCATCATCTGGATAGCATTTCTGTTCCATACATTCATATCTATCACTTCACATCGACATATATTCATGTCACATCACATCACATTCTTTCACATACACATCTATATCCATTCTTTCACATACATCCACATCCATTCTTTCACATACTCATTCACATCCATTCTTCTCATACACATTCACATCCATTCTTCACATACACATCCTTATCCATTCTTTCACATACTCATTCACATCCATTCTTCACGTACACATTCACTCAAATCTCATATCATTTACATTCTTATTCACATGACATCACATCTCATCCATTCATTCACATTTATCTGATTCACATCACATCTCATCACATCTATTTACCTCACATCTCATCACCTCTATTCACATCACATCCATCCATCCATTCATTCCCATCTATCTGATTCACATCACATCTCATCACATCTATTCACCTCACATTCTCATCATCTCTATTCACATCACATCCATCCACATCACATCACATCTATTCACCTCACATTCTCATCATCTCTATTCACATCACATCCATCCATTCATTCATTCCAATCTATCAAAAAATATATTCACATATATCAAAAATGGAATCTTCGTTGAAGATCAGCAAGATCAACCAACGGATCCATGTAAAAGAGCCATGGACTTATCCGTTGAGGACCAGCAAGGTCAATCAACCACATCTATGCCCGAATTCAGAAAACAACTCTTACTCCTTGTTGCAATATCTTCCACGATGCACGTGTGGGTATCGTCGGTGACCCAAAGCCTGAGCACCATATGGTCAGCACCCTTTAGGATCCTTCGCAGGTGACCTAGCGCTTCACTCATAGGCCGCTTCCTTGGTCCCTCATCCACCGTACCGAAAGCTCACCATTTTAATTGAACCGAGGCTGGTCAAGACCTCGACCGACCTTGCTACACCAGACGTCCTCCAATGACTCTTCGGCAGCTGTTGTAACTTTATCAGATTAGGTCTCCACGACCTCATTCACAAGACAGTCAAAATGCTTCTCTAGCATTCTTGACATAAAACAGTCAATTAAAAACAGTTCAAAAATACAGTTTCTATAACGAACTCTCGTCTTTCCAAATTGCTCCACAACAAACCACATTAATTAATTCCACAACCATTTCATAAGTATTCCTATTCTCATCCAATCACATCACTTTCATCTCATCACATCTTTCCTCAATTTATCCTCTCATCAGATCTCATTTACTCGCATCTACCCATATCCACATCTCATCACATCACATTCATTCACATCTCATCCATTCAGACCACATCATATTCACTCACATCTCATCCATTTAGACCACATCACATCTCATTCATTTTACCTCACATCTCATTCATTCACATCTATCCCGATTCACATCCCATCACATCTCATCTCATCACATCCCATCACATCCCATCACATAACATTCATTCATATCCATCACATTCATTTACATCTATCCCGATTCACATCCCATCCACATCACATTCATTCATATTCATCACATTCACTTTCATTCATATCCATCACATTCATTCTCATCACCATTATATCACATCACTTCTATCCACATCATATCTCATTCATACACATCTCATCTCGTTTATCCACAATGCACATCCATCCAATCGTTCACATGTACGACTACTCACATCTATCCATACATTTATATCTATCATTTCACATCCACATATATTCATGTCACATCTGATCTCTTTACATCACATCACATTCTTTTACATACACATCTATATCCATTATTTCACATACATTCACATCCATTCTTTCACATACTCATTCACATCCATTCTTCTCATACACATTCACATCCATTCTTCACGTACACATCCTTATCCATTCTTTCACATACTCATTCACATCCATTCTTCATATACACATTCACTCACATCTCATATCATTCATTTACACTACGATTCACATGACATCACATCTCATCCATTCATTCACATTTATCTGATTCACATCACATATCATCACATCTATTACACCTCTATTAACTTCACATCCATCCATTCATTCCCATCTATCTGATTCACATCACATCTCATCACATCTATTCACCTCACATTCTCATCATCTCTGTTCACATCACATCCATCCATTCATTCATTCCCATCTATCTGATTCGCATCACATCTCACATCTATTCACCTCACATCTCATCACCTCTATTCACATCACATCCATCCATCCATTCCCATCTATCTAATTCACATCACATCTCATCACATCTATTTACCTCTCATCTCATCACCTCTATTCACATCACACCCATCCATCCATTCATTCACATCTATCTAATTCACATCACATCTATCCATTCAATCATCATCTATCTGATTCACATCTTATCTCATCACATCTATTCACCTCATATTCTCATCACCTCTATTCACACCACATCCATCCATCCATTCTTCTCATCTATCTATTCCCATCACATCTCATCACATCTATTCACCTCATATTCTCATCACTTCTATTCACATCACATCCATCCATCCAATCGTCATCCATCTAATTCACATCTTATCTCATCACATCTATTCACCTCATATTCTCATCACTTCTATTCACATCACATCTATCCAATCATCTATCTGATTCACATCTTATCTCATCACATCTATTCACCTCACATCTCATCACCTCTATTCACATCACACCCATCCATCCAATCATCTATTTGATTCACATCTTATCTCATCACATCTATTCGCCTCACATCTCATCACCTCTATTCACATCACACCCATCCATCCAATCATCTATCATATTCACATCTTATCTCATCACATCTATTCGCCTCATATTCTCATCACTTCTATTAACAAAATTTAAACATAGAATTTAAGAGGATTCTAATTTTTGATATAAAGATTCTTTACGCATCTATTTATGCATAATTCAATTTAAAGGAAAATAACACTTTTGAAATAAAAATAAATCATTTATGCATAAATTCAATTTTAATGAGAATAACTCTTTTGAAATAAAAATAAATCTTTTATGCATCTTTCTATGCATAAATTCAATTTTAAAGAGAATGACACTTTTGAAATAAAAATAAATCTTTTAGAATGCACAAACGGAGAGAATTACTCTTTTATAATAACCTAATGATAAACTTTATTTCCACAAAATTTAAGAAAATTTTGCCCCATAACCTCCTTTGTAGGGCTGACCATTTCTCAATTTCATCATTCAATTTATGACTTGAATTAATCCAATTTGAATTCTAATATCTCTAATCTACTCCATTTTCCAAAAATCAAGAGAGTAAACAATGAAAAGAGTTTAATCAATCTTTTAATTAATAGGATTGAGCAGGGCTGAATTGTAAAGAAGAGAAGGGGGTGGCCTTTCCATGAAGGCATAGCATCAGATTTTAATTCAACATTTACAAAGCATAAAATTTGAGAAAACCATAGATTTAAAAATTCATTATAAGTAAGAATTAAGCTTACATGGAGCTTGTAAGCTTTCCTTTAGCTTGAGGGATTGAGGGTTCTACTGTTGTTTGCAGCAAGTGTGGCCACAAATTCACTTGGAGAGGATTAGGCCAAAAAAATAATTGAATTATCAAGAAATTAAATGTTAAATGACTCAAGACAGAAGCCGAGTAACAGTGCATAAACACCATTAAGTTTTTACAAAGGGGGAGGCTTATATTTATAGGAAAAAGTGATCCTCTAACCAAGCAAACTGATTCTAGTATTTCCCAGATCAGTTTGGTCACTTTTTGATTATTTTTAGGTTAGTTTAGCTTACTTTTTGGATCTAGTTGAAACAGGAGAGAGGAGAGATAAAAATATCTCATTATTTATGAGTTTAAAATTCATCCACACATGTGAAATAGGTGCCTCTTTCATGAGGGGAATTCCCCACACTGAGGTGCCTCCTTCATGAGGGGAATTCCCCACACTGAGGTGTCAAAAATGCATCATTTCCTCTAAATATCTCTTCTTTTTTAACTAATAAACCTTGTCCTTAGTCAACTCTTCATCTTATGTGAGTTTTTACTTATTTTTGGGAGATTTTCTTTTATTATTAAATTTATCTCCTCCCTACATTTGGATTAATCTTATTGGTCCATAGGAACCTTAATCCAAAATTTTTAAAAAATCTGGACCCTCTGGATAAGGTCCTTTTTACCTATTTTCAATTAATTCCAATTGCACATTGGAAAGTTCTTTGTGAATTTTTGTTTTAGGGGGAATCATTTTAAACACTAGGAGGATTTTTATATCCAAAAATATCTCAATTTTGAATTACCTCTCTCTAGATATTTTCTCTCTCTAGGTCAAAATAAGGTAAAACAGGATCTTTCTTTTATTTCAGAGAGGGGAATAATTATAAGATCAAAAGGGGAGGTTCCTACACCTATACACCTCAAAAGCTGGAGGGAGGAATCTTACAAGGCAAGAGATGAACTGAATTTTGAATGCTGCTAAATCCCTTGCTCCTTAGAAATGCTAAGAAGGAGGAGGTATCTGAAATTAATGATGCACTTTTCTATATATATGGAATGATGATACTGGACGACCAAGCTTATGCTATTGGCCTACATGTGTAGATCTTCATGACTTCATATATGCCCCATAGCTTTTGTCGGCTGGTTTCCCATGCCCCGACCTAATCTGATGCATATCCTAAATGTTGTTGATGCCTTGTGTACTATTGTAGAGGTGCTGCAACATCCCCCTACAATCTTGCACATGTTGTAACTACTATGATCTCAGCTTGTTAACATTTATTTAACTGCTTAGTAAATGTTGGATTAATGCTTGAATGCCTCGAATGCCATGTCACTTGTACACCAACTGGGTGTTCATGTGATATTCCCCTCCGCTAAACTATTGCTAGGTGGTACACATGACAACCCTTCAACTCCTTTGTTGATCCTCCTCTGTGACTAAGGTCGACTGTAGAAGTTGAATCCTTTGAGCCAAAGACTTCTCCACTACTGCGTGAACTGCATGGCGAATGCTGATAAATCTGCTTGGAGAAACCACAATCACTACTGACCTGTTGTCCTCGGGGGTTCATCTAAGAATATGTAAGTATACCATGTGGGTTCAAAAGAAGGGGTTTTCTAATTCAAAATTTTAAGGTAAATTAATAGAAATACATTTACAGAAGGGGCTTTTTTAATCAATTAAAAAAATATCCATAAGTTCATAAAGAAAAAGGGTCCAGTTTATTCATGAAAAATTCAAAGGTAAGGGGTCTTTAAATACCCCTTCAATACCCCTTCAATGCATGTGATACACCTGACAATGCTTGGACTCCTCTCAGCATCCTTGTCTACTGAAAGCACTACCCCACTTTGTCTTCTTCTACAGGTCTGAGGTCGACCATAGGAGTTGAATCCTTTGATCCAAAGACTTCTCCACTATGGGAACTACATGTCAAATGCTATCTTCTTGGAAAAACTTGAATCACCCCACTGATCTGTCTGTGGAATCCTTTCACACACCATCTCCATTCTTCGTGGACCTCTAAGCCTCCTAAGGCATTTTTGGAGCCACTTTCGTCTTCTTATGTGGAACAGAACCCCGTGCTAATGCCATTTAAAACCCAAAACTCCATTTACTCCTTTGATGATGGATGTCATTCTTCCCCTAAAAACTCATGGGTAAATCATGTATGCCTTGTAGAAACAAGATGCTTAGATTGACTAACTTTACTCGACTGCTTCTGCTGCTAGGATGACTACTATGTTGATGCAAGCCATGTGCTACCCTATATGCTATGAAAGAATGCAAATTAATGGGTACTGATACATGATTAAAGGGAAAACCCAGAGGATGGCTTGCAATATCTTGATAAATGGATTTAGCTGAGTAGAAGTGACTATCATGATGCTTTACTGTATGACTTAAGGGATGAACTAAGGCTGGTTACCCTGTAACGCTCTAATACCAATGTGACATGCGAGGGATTGATCGTAGTAAAACAAACTTAGGCTTGACTAAACTTGACTTAGAAACACTTAAGAGAAAGAGAATGGTTTCAATGCAAATGCAATGCAGCTATATTAAATGCAAATGCAATGCAGCTATATTAAATGCGATGGTTACAATGAGATATATGAATAGATCAATGTCTTTCCTAGATATGCTGAATGACGATAAGGACTCACTTTTGTTTTCTCAAATGCTGAGGTCCACCCTTTGGATGCTGGTTTTCCTCTATGTAGGAGGCAGTAGTTGAATTGAATGCTAAATGTGGCTAATTCCCTTGCTCCTTGAAAACGATGAGAAGAAGGAGGTAACTGAAATTAATGATGCAATTTTCTATATATATGGAATCGCACGTTTGGATCTTCATGACTTCATATATACCCCGTAGCTTCTTTCGGTTGGTTCCCCATGCCCTGACCTCATCTGATGCATGTCCCAAATGTTGTCGATGCCTTGTGTACTATTGTAGGTGCTGCAACATCCCCGTACAATTCTGCACACGATGTAACTACTATGATCTAATCTTGTTTACATTGATTTAAATGCTTGGTAAATGTTGGATTAATCCTTAAATGTGTAGAATGCCATGCTACTTATACACCAACTAGGTGTGCATGTGACATTCCCCTCTGCTAAACCATTGCTAGGTGGTACACCTTACAACCCTTCAACTCCTTTGCTGATCCTCCTCCATTGACACCACTGCCGCACCTTGACTTCTTCTACTGTAATGACTGAGGTCGACTGTAGAAGTTGAATCCTTTGAGCCAAAGACTTGTCCACTGCGAGAACTGCATGGTGAATTTTGATAAATCTTCTTGGAGAAACCACACTTGTCCTCAGGGGGTTCATCTAAAAATATGTAAGTATACCATGTGAGTGCAAATAAAGGGGTCTTTTAATTTAACATTTTAAGGTAAATTTATAGAAATACATTTACAAAACGGGTTTTTTAAATCGTTTTTGAAAAAAAAACCCGTAAGTTCATAAGGAAAAAGGGTCCATTTTATTCATGAAAAATTCATAGGTAAGGGGTCTTTAAATACCCCTTGAATGCACGTGATACACCTGACAACCCTTCGACTCCTCTCTTGATCCTTGTTGACTGAAACCACTACCCCGCTTTATCTTCTTCTTCTAGGACTGAGGTCGACTATAGGAGTTGAATCCTTCAAGCCAGAGACTTCTCCTATACGGGAACTACATGACGAATGCTATCTTCCTCGAAAACCTTGAATCACCACTAAGTTGTCTGTGGAATCCTTTCTCACACCATCTCCATCCTTCATGGACCTCTGAACCTCCTAAGGATTTTTTGGAGCCACTTTCGTCTTCTTATGTGGAAGAGAACCCCCTACTCATGCCATTTAAAGCCCAAAACTCCATTTACTCCTTTGATGATGGATGTCATTCTTCCCCAAAAAACTCATGGGTAAATCATGTATGCCTTGCGAAAATAAGATGCTTAGATTGACTAACTTTATGGATTGCTAGGATGACTACTATGCTGATGCAAGCCATGTGCTACCCTATATGCTATGAAAGAATGCAAATGAATGGGTTATTGATGCATGCCTAAAGGGAAACCCCTAAGGATGGCTTGCAAGATCTTGAGAAATGGATTTAGTTGAGAAAAAGTGACTATCACAATGCTTTACTAAATGACCAAGGCTGGTTACCCTATAACGCTCTCGTACCAATGTGATGTGAGGGATTGATCGTAGTAAAACAAACTTGGGCGACTTAACTAAACTTGACTTAGAAACACTTAAGAGAAAGAGAATGGTTGTAAGATTCCTCCCCGGCCCCTCAAGATGTCCAGTTTCTCCCCCTGTAATCAATCCCCTTTTCAGAATAATAATAGATCTTGTTTTTATCTGTTTTGGCCTAGAGAGAGAAAATATTCTAGAGAGAGATAATTCAATTTTTAGATATCTTTGGATGGAAAAATATCCATTCTTATTAAAATAAATTCCCCCGAAACAGAAGTTCAAAAATAAATTCCTAAGGTGCATTAGAAATAAATTATAATGTGCACAAAAGACCTTAGCCTAAGGGTCCAGATTTTTTAAAAATTCTGGATTAAGGCTCCTATGGACCAATAAGATTAATCCAAATATAGGGAGAAAATAAATTAAATAGTAAAAGAAAAACCCCCCAAAAATGAGTAAATGCTCACATAAGATGAAGAGTGGACTAAGGACCAAAGAAAAGAATTCAAAAATTGAATTTTGACACAGTGTGGGGATCTCCCCTCATGAAGTAGCACCGTTTCTCATTATTACCTCCAATTTTTAATCAAGTACATACTTTTATGTCCCTTTTCCTCTTTTAATTTCTTTTTAATACCTTTTTAAAATGAGATATTTTCATCTCTCCTCTCTTGTTTCAAAACTAGATCCAAAAAGTAAGCTGAACTGACCCAAAAATGGTCAAAAATTGACCAAACTGATCTTGAAAATTCTAGAATCAGTTTGCTTGGTTAAAGGCTCACTTTTTCTTATAAATAGAAGCCTCCCCCTTTGTAAAAGCTTAATGTGTTTATGCACTGTTACTATGCTCCTGTCCCGAGCCATCTACATTGAATTTTTTAATAATTCAATTGTTTTTGGCCTAATCCTCTCCAAAGTGAATTGGTGGCCACTCTTGCTTCAAACAAGAGTAGAACCCTCAATCCCTCAAGCAAAGGAGAGCTTACAAGCTCCATGTAAGCTAATTTTCTTACTTGTTTAATGAAGAATCTATGGTTTTCTTAATTTTTATGTTTTGTAGTCAATTGAATTAAATTCAAATGCTATGCCTTGATGAAAAGGCCACCCCCTTGTCTTCTTTACATTCCAGTCTTTCTTAATCCTAGAAAGATTAACTAAGGGATAAATTAAACGCTCCTTATTGTTAACTCTCTTGAATTTAGAAAATTATGTAGATTAGAGTTCTATAAATCTAATTTGGGTTAATTTAAGTCAAATAAAGAATGATAAAAATGAGAAATGGTCAGTCATACAAAGGAGGTTATGGCAAAAATTTTCCAGAATTTTGTAGAAAAGAAAGTTTATTTTTATGTTATTCCAAAAGAGTAATTCCCACCATTATTGCATGTAAAAGAAATATTCCAATTACTCCATGTACATATTCACCTATGAATATGCATGGATATCACTGATATTAATTATTAAATTTGATTTTTATGCATAGAAAGATGCATAAAGGAAATTTTTTTATTACAAAAGTGTTATTCTAATTAAAATTGAGTTTTATGCATAGAAAGATGCATAAAGGATTTATTTTTATTTCAAAAGTGTTATTCCTACGTCTTCACATCGAGGGAGGGTGTTGGAAGGTCATGGCCTACCTGTCTACATACCAAATGCATAGTGCTAGGGATAATGAGATCATACATAAATAATAGAAGACTAGGGCCATTATCATCCCTACTCCACCAACTTTCATGGCTTGGAATGGGATAGAGTGTTGGAGGTTAAGCTCGCAATGGTGTGAACACTACTAAGATGGGTGACCTCCCGGAAAGTGGCCCCCAATAATTGAGAAAAGGACTTGAACTTTATGCAAGGTACATCATAGAACAAAAATGCAGTCATATTACTGGGCTTTGTAGTTCTTGAAGTTAAATGAACTTAAAAAGAGTGACATGTAGAAAACCTGAGGCTCATCAAGGAGATGTACCAGATGCTTTATACAATCTCCTTTACCTATCCTCTTTTGATATATATCTTTTTTTTCAGGGATACTCAAGTCTCCGATGCCTAGAAGACAAAGACAAGGTCTTTGATCTCTGCGATGATGTTACTTTGAGGTGGATTTCTTTGGCATGCATAAAAGGACAAGACTTCATCATCCTCTTTGGCCTACAGGCAAGAATGTTTTGCACTGAGGTTTCTCCTGTGGATGCCCACAACACTTTGGCCTGCTTTTGATTGCTTATTTATGTTCATACCCTATGTGTTCTTGCACCAACACTTGGCCACAGCTCTGTAAATCTTCTTTCTTTCAGTTTCATCAAAACTGGAGTATTCTCTCCCAACCTGTGCATTGCCTTTTATTTTCTTCTTTTCTCCCTTTTCTTTTAAGCCCAATATTCCCTCATGTGTCATGTGCCTTCGTGACAAATATGAACTGCATTAAAAATGCGCATCCACATTCTCATTGATGTAACCTGAAATATTTATTAAAAAAATGAAGAACTTATAATCCATCCCGAGAGAGAGAGAGAGAGAGAGAGAGAGTTCTGGAGCTAAACAAACATCTCCATATTGCAAATAATAAAGACAAGAACACATGAAGTAGACAAGCTCACATGAGAGAGAGAGAGAGAGAGAGAGAGAGAGAGAGAGAGAGAATGAGAGAGAGAAAGTTGTGCAGCTCAATTGGTACCTCCATGGAGTTGATCCCTTTAGCTTTTAGCTCCATCCTTTCATAGGTATATATATAGAGAGAGAGAGAGAGAGAGCGCAATGTCGTGATTCTAGAGAGATGGGATCACACACGATTGGGTCTCCAAGATTCAGTTATTACAAAAAGGTTATTTTGGTAAACAAAATTAAAAAGGGATTAAATTCTTTTCTTACTCTTTTTGAAACATTGAGGAATGTCCAAGATAATGCTCGGGGGGTTCACCTAAAAATATGGAAGTATACTAGAAGATTTCAAATGAAGGGGTTTTTTAATCGATGGTGTGAACCTAACACCACAAATTGATGCATTTGACATTCAACTTGCATGGTGCACAGAGTTACTTTGTATAGAAGAATATGTAAGAATCTATTTACATGAGATACAAGTCTTAAAGGTAAATCCCAGTTACATATGCCAATAAAGAGAAGGTTTACTCCACTAGAGTTTCAAGGTGTGAACAATACGTGATTTACATAATTGTTATAGCTTTCCATTCTTCTAGTTAGCCATTTGACACATTGTAGAAACAAAGGTGACAGTATTTTTTCTAGATTATTTATAGAATGATTGGAGCCTCTTAAGTGTGTGTCTGTTATATCGTAAGCTGCCTAGAAAAACAATGTACACCATATCTTCAAATGTTTGGTGCATATAAGATGGCAAGCATGTAGATCATGGGGAGGATATCCGATCCAAAAATAGTCAAAACATATGCTGATACATGGAGCTAATAGTGGTTCTTATTTAACCAAAGAAAAGAAATATGTGAAGGGAATGATCATGACATAGTACATTTTGCCATGAACATAGGCTTAATAGAGAAAGTCATCGTGTATTATTATCATCAACTTACAAACTTGATGAAAACTATGAATTCAAGCTATAACCATATTCCTAACCAAATTTTGATAATCTTTATTAGGTAACGAGGAACTCGATCCCATTTTAATGAGATGCACTCTATTTTTTATGAGAGTGAAGATTAAGTGTCATGGAAAGCAGTATGAAAGGTATAACATTTATAAGTTCTAGCAACACCTAAACTCATTTAGTTAAGGAGTTTTGGTGGGCACCCATTTATGAATAAGGACCAAATATATATGTAACACATTATTTCGTAATGAATGGAAAAAACCAAACCCAAGTAAGAATTACGACCAGTTTCATATAACACATTATCACATAATGAACTAGGACCATTTTTATATAACACATTATCCCATAATGAATGGAAAATCTTGTAATGAATGGAAAAAAACAAACCCAAGTAAGATCAGTACTAGTTTTATACAACACATTATCTCATGATGAATGGAAAATCTTCATTTATGTTAAGTTTTTTCTCTACTTTAGGCTACATTCTCTCTTCTTCTTGTGTTTTGGGGTGAATGTGTTTGAGAGAGAGAGAGAGAGAGAGAGAGAGAGAGAGAGAGAGAGAGAGTTTGCATTTCTATGAGCGTCGCTATGGTGTGTCACTTATGCGACCCCACTAACGATTTCCTAGAAGTCGCATAAGCAACAAAAGAACATGTCTTAAGAAACAACTGGTGTTGGAGGTCACTTAAAAGACGTGTATTTCCAGAGTGTTTCTTAAATGGTGATGGGCAACTTATAAGTGACACTCAACGGATATTTTAAACTATTAAAAATTCCCAGTTCTCTCTATCTCTCTGTCTCTTATTACAATACTTCTCTCTCTCTCACACATACACATACAATATCAGAGTACTCATTTGCTCTGTCCCTCTCTCTCCCTCTCTGGAGTCAAATTGGATTGAGCTCACACATTACATTAGAACTCTCTCTCTCTCTCTCTCTCTCTCTCTCTCTCAGGTTGAGCACACAAGTGAGCAAAGATCAATTCAACATGGCAGATTATAACATCGGTAAGAAATTTACATTTATGCACAAAGTTGAACAAAAATAAATGCTCATGTAAATATATGTAAGCGTACAAGAGTACAAAGTATATAAAGTGATCAAATGTATGTAAATGGTAAAATATGATGAGTACAAATGGTAGCATAGTCTACCTAATCCTTCGATTTAGAAAATGTAATTAGTTGATGTTTGAATAATTTAATTAGAAGGTGAATGACAGTTAATCTATATTACTTACAAAAGTAGCTAGTGGAGGTAGTTGGGTCTTTAGAAACATATAACCTTGATAGGTGGCCTTCTCTATCTTCTAAGGAGTGGGCTCGCGAACCATAGTCCTTCACCCTATTATTTAAAAACCACATGAGTTATCAGTTAACATAAAGAATATAAGATACACACCTACATACATGTCTAAGACAAGATGTGAACCTACCAAAGTGGCAATGAATCCCGCCCATCCTGCCAAGATGTGATGTATGCCCAGCCTATAGCCTAGCTCACGTTGTATCCTATAGACATATGTTCAGAATCAAAAAGTGTGTGTATATAGACCTGATAGACATTAGTACATAGCTAGAGAGTAGATATTACATACCTTTTGCTAATCCCAATGTGTCTTGAATCACATCTCGTGCTGAAAGTCCCTCCACGACTTAGGATGCATACTACTGGGGCAGGTATTCTCCACCGCTACGCAATGTCTCCTAAACATTTCGAAGTCATATCCAAGAAGTTAGAATTAAAAAAATGCATTTATCAACAACTATGAGCTGTGAAACACTTGCCCATCAAAAGCTGTCACCGAATTTCATATCACGTAGGCATAGGTTGCAATAAAAATGAGTATAAATATAGATTACAACTATAGATAATAATTACTAGGTTCATATGATGCAACAAAATTGAACATGCTATGAATAATTTTATTGCAAACTCATACATAACTGACTTTAGTCAATAGTTGCTGTAATTTTTATTTTGTTCCAATGGCAAACAAGTTCCAACTCATCCTCCAATACACTGCCTCCTCTAGCACACCTAAAAGCTCCATCGATAGGGCAAGGAGGTGTGTCTTCATCTCCATTGACATCTTTTGCGATGTCCTCTAGATCTGTGCAGCATGAAGCTCATGAGGCACAAGCATACTACGAGAAGAGAGTTCAATGTTGGTGTGTGAATTGTTGAGGCACTCACATAGTAGACACGACGGCAATGCCTTATCCACAAGCTAAAGTTTGGAAGATGTCATGATGCTAGATCAACCTATGATAAGTGATATTTCTTTTTCTAAGCATTCTACATTCACTCATTCAAATTCTATATGATCTTGATAGACAAAGTGATTTATAACATGCATCTAGGTACAATCATCATTGCCGAATCTAGTTGTGTACTCTTTCTGATGATGAGGAAGGCTTTCATGGGCTTGATCTGCGTCCTCGCACACGCCATAGTCAAGTTGTTCTTTAGTTACAAATGGAGGCATGTGCACACCAATTACCTCCTGGTTCTTAGTCCGAGACATCTAGCAATCATTCCTTACCCAATAACCTACTACTTCGCATAAAGACATATAATCACAGACATTGTGGCGCCAAGTTGGGTGCATCACCTTGTACTGATGGAGAGATTTTCAGCTTCTGGGGTGCTCACTATGTGATCGCGCCATCCTTGATTGCTGGCAGGGGTTGAGGTCTTCTTATTGCACAGTATTTAAATGTCCCAATTCACTCTCAGGTCACTCTTATGACATTTTGTGGACCTATCAATTCATGGGATCCATAGCATTAGCTTGCTCACTACATCAAGAGTATGACCACATATGGGATATGTGCTAATGCTGCCTCTCTTGTTGGATGAAAGATCCCTGCCCCCTCCGCGCAACGGATTCGGGGGTGCTAGCAGTGGAAGAAGCACTCCTTGCGCGGTGCAGGTCCTCTCATTCGGGGCCTCGCCCCCCACGGATATTCGGACAAGATATTCGGACAGGAGACTAATCCCTCGGTTCTTCCAAAAACACTATATTCGTGAGTTTGGGAATTTCCCAACTCCCATTTTTTGAATACTAAAAAGGTGGGACCTGGATAACATGCCTATAAGTTTCTCAAAACCATATCATGTGACCTATTGTTGGAAAGCGCTTGGAAAATGGAATCTAGTGAGCTATAGAGCGCTCAATTTGGAGTAACGGTGTTCAAGTTATGATTAATCCAAAGATTTGACCACGTGTCCCAAACTACTGAGAAATTCCCATATTCCCCAATATGGTGTTCAAAAACCGAACCCGGAAAAACTTCCCTTGCCCGGAAAGCACGGGTGATTCCTCCGGGATAAGTTTACTCTAAGGTAGTCAAGGTCATTACTGACCAAACTATTCCGATCGAACCTAAAGTCACTTGGTTGGATCAAAGAAGAACTTGCACTTGGATCATAGAGTTCAACGCTTTTTTCCCCATCGAGAGGCACAGCCGTTGATTCCTTTTCTTTCCATAGAACAATTACTATCCGGGATTTACTTCACCTATCATACTACAACAGAATTGAGTCTCATTTTACCGATCCATCTCAGTCCAGCCTAACCCCATCCAGTCCCATGGGTTAGCCAACCGCCCAACCACTGTAGTGATGGGATCCAATTAAGAATTTGGTTAGGTTTTGTGCCGAGTACGAGGGAAAAGATTTCCCAGGCCCCCTAGCCAGATGTTCATGCAAACTTAAAGCTAGTCACACCACTTACACACCCAATATGAAATTGCTTTCTTCACATGCAAACTTAAAGCTAGTCACACCACTTACACACCCAATATGAAATTGCTTTCTTCACATATTCAGCTATCTTTAAAACAATAATTTAATGAAGCCATAGTATCACTGATCACAATCCTCCAAAATATCCGGTTGAATCTTAATTTCCAATCATTCCTTCATCGGAATATCTATGGCATCATGGGCAACCAGAACGCTCACCACCTGTCCACTTAGGGACCTTTTCGATAGTTCCTAGCTCATAGTACCCGGCAATATATTCACTTATAATAAAAAATCAAGATGGAATCTGCGTTGAAGATCAGCAAGATCAACCAATAGATCCATATAAAAGAGCTATAGACTCTTCCGTTGAGGACCAGCAAGGTCAATCAACCAGATCCATGCCCAGTTTCAGAAAACAACTCTTACTCCTTGTTCCAATATCTTCCACGACGCACGTGTGGGTATCTTCGGCAACCCAGAGCCTGGGCACCGTATGGTCAGCACCCTCTAGGATCCTTCTTTTCGCAGAGGTCACCTAGCACTTCACTCATAGGCCGCTTCCTTGGTCCCTCATCCACCCACCGTACCGGAAGCTCACCATTGAAATCAAACCGAGGCCAGTCAAGACCTCGGCCGAGACCTTGCTACGCGAGACTTCATCCGTTGACTCTCTGTCAGCTGTTGCAACTTTATCAGTTAGGTCTCCACGACCTTATTCACAAGACGGTCAAAATGCTTCCCCAGCATCGTTGACATAAAACAGTCATTTACAAACAGGTCACAATTACAGTTTCTATAATGAACTCTCGTCTTTCCACATTTATCCCTCATCAGTCCACATTACTTATCATTCATTCGCATGCCATATCATTCATTCACGTACTGATTCACATGTCATCACATCTCATCTATTCACTCATATCGACGTCACGTCCTTTCACATACACATTCGCATTCATTATTCCACATACACATCCACATTCGTATATCCACATCCATATCCACACCCATACATCCACATCCACATCTGCATTCAGACATCCACATCTACATCTACATTCATACATCCACATCCACACCCACATCCATACATCCATTTCCACATCCACATTCATACATCCACATCCACATTTACATCCATACATCCATATCCACATTTACATCCATACATCCATATCCACATCCACATTCCATATCTACATCCATACATCCATATCCACATGCACATTCATACATCCACATCCACATCCACATCCACATCCACATCCAAACATCCATTTTCACATCCACATCCACATCTACATCCATACATCCATATCCATATCCACATTCATATTCATACATCCACATCCATATCCACATCCATACATCCACATCCATATCCACATCCATACATCCACATCCACATCCACATCCACATCCACATTCATACATCTATTTCCACATCCACATTCGTACATCCACATCCATATCCACATCCACATCCACATTCATACATCCATTTCCACATCCACATTCATACATCCACACCACATTCTCATTCATACATCCACATCCACATCCTCATTCATACATCCACATCCACATCCACATTCATACATCCACATCCACATTTACATCCATTCATCCATATCCATATCCACATTCATACATCCACATCCACATCTACATCTACATCCATACATCCATATCCATATCCACATTCACATTCATACATCCACATCCACATCCATATCCACATCCACATCCATACATCCACATCCATATCCACATCCATACATCTACATCCATATCCACATCCATACATCCACATCCATATCCACATCATACATCCACATCCATATCCACATCCATACATCCACATCCACATCCACATTCATACATCCATTTTTCCATTTCACATTTGTACATCCACATCCACATTCTCATTCATACATCCACATGCACATCCTCATTCATACATCCACAACCACATTTACATCCATTCATCCATTCATCCATTCATCCATATCCACATTCATACATCCACATCCACATCTACATCCATACATCCATATCCATATCCACATTCACATTCATACATCCACATCCATATTCACATCCATACATCCACATCCATATCCACATCCATACATCCACATATATATCCACATCATACATCCACATCCATATCCACATCCATACATCCACATCAATACATCCACATCCACATCCACATTCATACACCCATTTTCACATCCACATTCGTACATCCACATCCACATTCTCATTCATACATCCACATCCACATCCTCATTCATACATCCACATCCACATTTACATCCATTCATCTATATCCACATCTATACATCTATACATCCATATACACCTTCACATTTATTCTTTTACAAACACATCCACATAAACATGCATATCCCTTCTTTCACATATACATCCGCGTACTTCCCATCTCACCCTTGCACATATCCTCTCATCTCTTTCTCATCTCAATATTCACATTTACATCTATTTCCATTACATCACATCTTATCCTATTTTCATCTTATCACATTCATTCACATCCTATCGCATCCCATACACACATCCATTCACATGCTATTACCATTTAATAGCTTTTTTCTAGATTGATACACTGACAATAGGACTTTTTCTAAATTTTTGCCAATTGCTTGGCCTAATTAAAGATTCTTTTTCTGACAACTATTTCTATATTCCTTCTCAATTCCTCAATTGAATTATATTCAATATTCTTCTTTTGAATAAAAGAATTCATGCGATTTGTAGAAATCAATTCTACCCATATTTCTACTTTTAGTAAATAATCATAAATCAATTTATACTAGAAATTCCTCTTCTTCTCATTTAAATTTCTTGGATCCTATTAATTAAGCATAAACATAAAAATCAATTTCTCCATGATTTCAATGAGAATCATTCAATTAATCTAGGATGATAATTCCTAGAATATGGTAGGAATTCCTCTTTTCATATTATGAATGAAAATGTTTTATGTGTTTATTTTACAAAAATTTTGCCATAGCTCTGCTATTACTCATAATTCTCAATTTAATCGAAAGAATGAAGTTTAATTTTATTAATAAGATTAGAATGACTACTAATTGGATTATTATCCAATTATGGATTGATTCATAATTTCTCTATGAAATAAATAGCATAAAAGCATTAAAAAGCCATTATTTTGGCCTCCAATTAGACAAGCATAGAAATTACTTTTGGATTAGAGAAATAATTCATGATGAGAAGCCTCATTTGGATTGAGAATAGGTCATAAGAATGACCTTTCTTTGGGGGAGAGAGAGAAATGCTTAAAAACCATTAAAATTAAGCATAAATGAAACTTTATGTGTTTCTTTATTACAATACATCAAAGAACTTCAATAGTATTCAAAGCCATTCAAATTAAGCTTCTCAAGCTTGAGAGGGGTGGAGAAGAGAGAAACATTTAGAAATTATGGAAAAAAGATCATAATCCACTCTTTACCTTCCAAATTGCTTGATTCTTTGATCACGGTAGAGGCCCCCAACCAATCAATTGGTTTGGTATGTTGATGGAGTCACCAAGGAAGATTGAAGTGAGAGGGAAGCTCCAATTTCTTCAATTTGGAGAGGATTTTTAGAGGATAGTAAAAATTATCATTATTTCAGCATAATACTGGCACAGTATATTTCTCATATTTTCCTTTACAAAGACTAAGGATCTATTTATAGGTGAGGGAGGCCTCTAACCAAGTCCAACTAATTTCTAGAATTTTCGAGGTTCAGTTTGGTTGAATTTGGACAAGATTTAGACCTTGGTTTGATCCAAGAGAGAGGAGAGATAAAAATATCACAATATTTTTGAGTTTAAATCTCCACCACACGTGAAATAGGCACCTCCTTGAAGGGACCCCTTTTCCTTACACGTGTCAAAAATGAATCATTATACCCAAAATATCTCATTTTTTTAGTAATACTCAATGTTTTTTACTAATAAACCTTGTACATAGTCAACTCTTCATCTTATGTGGGCATTTACTCATTTTTGGGTATCTTTCTTTTACAAATTGGATTTATCTCCTCCCCACACATGGATTGATCCTATTGGCCCATAGGAACCTTAATTGGACCATAATCCAAATTTTTTTGAAAATCTAGACCCTTACGCTAAGGTCCTTTAAACCTATTTCCAATTAATTCCAATTGCACATTGGAAAGTTCTTTTTGAATTTCTGTTTCAGGGGAACCCATTTTAAACACTGGGAGGATTTTTATATCCAAAAATATCTCAATTTTGGACTACCTCTCTCTAGACATTTTCTCTCTCTTGGTCAAAATAGGGTAAAACAGAATCTCTCTTTTATTTCAGAGAGGGGAATAATTATTGTTACCATATTATAGTAGTGATGTGTGTGAACACACTTAGGACCGCCGGGGCACTTTTTCCCTCACTAGGAGGTTTTTTCCCCTGTGCATTGTATATACGCCCATTATCTTCTAGGGCTAGTTATCTTTCATTTTTGGCACTCATAATACACTACTGTGTTGTGCTCAAGCTTCCTCATCTTCTTGAAGTTGTGTGTGCATTCCTGCAACCCTAATTCCAACAATTGGTATCAGAGCAGGCTTCCTCCTCCCGGGCAGCATCACCGGCACCTGCCGCTTCATCTCCTCCGATTGCGACGAGGTTTCACGAGCGTCTGCAGGTTAGTATATGCCGTGGGAGAGGCCGTAGGGCTCGGTCATTTCAGAATTTTGATCTGAGGTCATTTCGCCCTCCGTTTTTGCCTTCCAAGTACTGCGCAGGCAAAATCGTCCTACTGTGCAGATTTTCTGTCAAGATTCAAATCTGCAGGACAGGTGCCCTTTCGTCTGTTTTGGGCTGTGCTACATAGCACAGGTCGATTTTATACAGGTTTACCTCTTACAGACAGCATTTACATCTAGTAGTACAGTCATTGGCCATGGCTGACAACAATGATGTATTCCGCATGTTGGCTGCTGAGGATAAGTTGGATGGCACCAACTATCCATTGTGGGCATATATGATGCGACATGTATTGGTAGCAAAGGGGTTATGGAACATTGTGCAGGGTATTGATGCACGTCCTATTGTGGCTGGGAATGCTGCAAACACATCAGAAACAGGTACTGTTGATGATGGTGCAAGCACAAGTGCTGTAGCAGCTGTTCGAGAACCACCACTTTCAGCAGAGCAGATTCGTTGGGATGGTAGAGATGCGCAGGCTCATGCCTTGATTGCGTTGTCTGTCAAACGTACCATTATCCCACATATTCGCTCCTGCAGGACTTCTAAGGATGCTTGGGATGTACTTGCCACATTGTATCAGGCAAGAAATGAGGCTCGTGTTGCTTACCTCCGAAAACAGTTGGAGAGTGAGCATATGAACGAAGGTGATTCTATGGATAGCTTTTTGACAAAGATCAAGGATTTCAAAGAGCAGCTCATTTCTGCAGATGAAATCCTGTCAGACAGTTCACTTGTGCAGACTGTTTTGAATGGTCTACCAGATTCTTATCAGGGTTTTGCTTCCACTCTTCGCTTGATGATGAAAGGTAATCCCAATGCCTTATCATTTGAGGAGTTAGTTTCTGTTTTGCTGCAAGAAGACCAGTCAAGGCAAAACAGGAATATTATGCGTGTCGCAGATCAAGCTTTCGTTGCTAGTCAGAGAAGCGGGAAAGGTAAAGCTGGCTTTTCTTCTAGTAAGCAGAAATCTGCAAATGCTGCGCAACCAAAGAAGGAAGACAAAGATGAGAAGAAGGGTGACAAACAGAAGACATTTTGCAAGTACTGTAAGGGAAATGATCATGTCATCAAAGCGTGTCCTAAGCTGGCTGCGAAAGAGGCTAAGAAGAAAGAGGCTGGTATGGCTGTTGCAGATGCCTCTCCTTCTAACAATGAATCTGCTAATGTTGTGCTAGATACAGAATGGGCATTCAATGCGCAGTGCAGTTATGACCCATCTTTGCATGACACATGTATGTCTGCAGTAGATTCAGATGTATGGTACTTTGACAGTGGTGCCACTAAGCATATCACCTCGCAGCGCAGTTTATTCACTTTCCTTGAGTCTGCTCCCACAGGGAATACTGTCACTTGTGCCAATAACTCCTCTTATCCCGTTGAAGGAGTTGGACAGATTGTGCTGAATGTTGCAAATGGCAACACCTTTACACTTTTTGATGCATTGTATGTGCCAGGGATCAAAAAGAATCTGCTGTCAGTCTCCGCATTTGCCAAAACAGGTTTGGTTGTAAAATTTGTGGATGACAGATGTACTGTTCATGATCTCTCTTGTGGTGACATCATTGTAGCATCTGGTTCACTATGTCGAGGGCTGTATAAGCTCAATATGGATGGCAAATGTGTAGAGGATTCAGCATGTGCTATTATGGATACGCAGGCTATTTCAAATGCAAAACTGTGGCATGCACGTTTTGGTCATCTGAATTTTGCAAGTTTGCTGCGCCTGCAGAAATCTGAAATGGTGTCTTCTTTGCCTAAGCTTGAGGCACCTGTCAAGCATGTTTGTGAGGGCTGCATATTGGGTAAAATGCAGCGTGCTTCCTTTCCCAAAGATGGATCAGTGAGAGCTGAACGCAGATTGCAGCTTGTTCACAGTGATGTTTGTGGTCCCATGCAAACTCCATCATTTGGAAACTACCTTTACTTCGTGACTTTCATTGATGATTTTACCAGGCATGCATGGGTATATCCTTTGAAGGCAAAGTCCGAAGTGTTTTTGTGCTTCAAACAGTTTTTGGTTATGGCTGAAAATGTGTCAGAAAGTAAGATGGGCACCCTCCGTTCAGATCGAGGGGGGGAGTATATGTCTTCAGAATTTAATGCATTTCTGGCTGAGCGTGGGATAAAACACCAATGTACAGTGCCGTATACACCACAGCAAAATGGTGTGGCTGAGAGAAAAAACAGGTCTCTCATGGAAATGGCAAGATGTATGGTTAAGAGTCAAAGTCTACCACATGGTTTTTGGCTTGAGGCTGTCATGTGTGCCACTTATGTACTAAACAGGTGTCCCACCAAAGCATTACAGGTTGTCACTCCATATGAGGCTTGGCATGGCCGCAAGCCATCTGTTGGCCATTTACGTGTTTTTGGTTGCCTGGCATATGCATTAGTGCCTGTGCAACATCGCAGAAAATTGGATGACAAAGCTGTCAAATGTATTTTTGTTGGATATAGTGCTGAGAGCAAAGGCTATCGTTTGTATCATCCACAGACAAAGCGCATTTTGGTTAGCCGTGATGTTGTATTTGTGGAAGATGCAGTTCAGCCCTTGGTTTCATGTACTAAGGAGACAGATATCAGCTCACGTGATGTCTATGATACATTGTTGCCTCTTTTCAGTGGTGCACAGTCAAGTGCAATACCTCATGAGGCAGTTTTTCAGCCTATGCAGGTTTTAAATGATGGCACAGATCAGCCTATATCTGATGCAGATGTGCATGATGCACTTGAGGATGAGAGACAAGAGATTGAGGGCTCTAGGAATATGCCTAGATGGCTGGTGCAGACTTTGCGTGACAGCAAGTTGGATGCCCCTTTGTCTAGTCGCACTCGTTCTGGCTCTCATGGTGCCTCTTATGCGTCAGATTGTTATGCATTGGCTGTTTCTAGTATGTGCGATGAAAGTGAGCCTGTTTCGTTTGATGAGGCACAAAGTTCAGAAAATTGGATGGCTGCTATGCAAGCAGAATACGATGCTATTATGAAGAATAGTACATGGTCTTTATGTGACTTGCCCCCTGGCAAGAAGGCCATTGGCACTAAGTGGGTATACAAATTGAAGCGTAAGCCTGATGGCACAGTGGATCGCCATAAGGCTAGGCTTGTTGCAAAAGGTTATGCTCAAGAGAAGGGCATTGATTTTGATGAGACTTTTGCTCCCACATGTCGTATGACCACTGTTCGTAGCATCTGTGCATTAGCAGCTCATAATGGTTGGAATGTACATCAGCTGGACATAAAGACTGCGTTCTTAAATGGAGAATTGCATGAGGAAGTGTATGTATCGCAGCCTCGTGGTTTTGTTCAAAGAGGGCAGGAAAACAAAGTGTGCAGGTTAAAAAAGGCTTTATATGGTTTAAAGCAAGCTCCACGAGCTTGGTATGAAAAAATACATGCATATTTGACTGCACATGGGTTTCAGAATAGTCCAACAGAAAGCACTTTGTATGTTAAACGTGTGGATGGTGTACATCTAATCATTGCTCTCTATGTCGATGACATGCTGCTCACAGGACCAAATGAGAGTCATATTGCTGATTTTAAGGCTGATTTGAATGCCTCTTTTGAGATGTCAGATTTGGGGCATTTGCATCATTATTTGGGGGTGCAATTTAAGCAGTGTGATGGAGGTATTGCTTTGTGTCAGACAAAGTATATTGAAACATTGTTGCGGAGATTTGGCCTTGAAGACTGCAAGCCTATTGCTACTCCAATGGAGACAGGTTTGAAGTTGAGTCTTCATGATGCTGGAGATCACTTTGATGTCACACTCTATCAGACAGCTGTTGGTTGCCTCATTTATGTATGCATTACGAGGCCAGACATTCAGTTTGCAGTCTCACAGGTGAGCAGATTTATGCATAGCCCAGGCATTAAGCATTGGCAGGCAGTGAAGCGTATCTTTCGCTATTTGAGTGGTTCTCGGCATCTTGGGTTGTTTTATCCCAAGGGGGGATCATTGCCGCCAGATTTACATGCTTTTTCAGATTCTGACTGGGCTGGTTGTTATGACACACGCGTGTCCACGAGTGGTTTTTGCTTCATGCTTGGAAGCTCATGCATATCATGGTTGAGCAAGAAGCAGCCTACTGTGGCCACTTCTAGTTGTGAAGCTGAGTACAGGGCAGCTTTCACAGCTACGGTTGAGTGTGTGTGGCTCAGACGCCTTATGGCTGATTTGGGTGTTGGGCAGCCATCTGCCACCACCATCTTCACTGACAGTCAGAGCGCATTGGCAGTTGCGCGGAACCCAGTGTTCCATGCTCGTACGAAGCACATTGAGGTGCACTACCATTATGTCAGGGAGAGACTCTCTGCAGGAGAGATCAGTTTGGCTTATGTGCCAACACAGGATAACCTTGCAGACCTTTTCACAAAGGCTCTGCCTCGTGAGAAGTTCGAAGCTTTTCGCAAAGCTTTGGGCTTACTCCCTTTTGTGGATTCGTCCACATAGCTAGACACTTCCCTATACATGAGTGCTAGCTCTTGTTCACCGCATCACTCCAGGGGGGATTTGTTACCATATTATAGTAGTGATGTGTGTGAACACACTTAGGACCGCCGGGGCACTTTTTCCCTCACTAGGAGGTTTTTTCCCCTGTGCATTGTATATACGCCCATTATCTTCTAGGGCTAGTTATCTTTCATTTTTGGCACTCATAATACACTACTGTGTTGTGCTCAAGCTTCCTTATCTTCTTGAAGTTGTGTGTGCATTCCTGCAACCCTAATTCCAACAATTATAAGATTAGAAAGGGAGGTTCTTACACCTGTATACCTCAAAAGCTGGGGGGAAGGTTCTTACACCTGTATAGCTCAAAAGCTTGGGGGGAGGAATCTTACATCCTACCCCACTTAAAAAACGCAAGATGTCCTCATCTCGCAAAGTAAGAGGACAACTCTTTCCCTTAAGATCCGACTTATTCTGGGGTTCCTTATATTCTGGTCAACCCAACAAAATCCTGGGATAAATATCCCTTATATATAACTCATCATTAAATAACAATTTATTTAGATCATATCATTCATATCTTTAACACAATAATGGTCCATTAGACCGAGAAATTTCTTTATGAACATTCCTCCACGGGAATTTCAGTCAAGCAAGTTCTCAATTTGTCATCTCTTAACTTGATCCACCGAGTCAAGTGTTAACAGTAGCAATCTGACAGCACAATCCAACAATCTCATAGTGATTTGCTGAAGTCATTATCATCATTCCAGTTTACGAACATTATCACAGGGACGTGTGCTATTCATCCTCATTGTGGTTTTTGCTCAGCTTAACGCTTTTTAACCAAAATTCAAGAATCATCTTTTTTCAATCAGAATCCAAATCAACTCATCAATTCTCAACCAGAATTTTAAAATCATATCAACCACATTCGAATTCATCATCTAGATAGCATTTTTTGCTTATCAATTTCAAGGTCTTAGATTTACTCGTATATAATGCCAGTAAAGAGCTGCAGTTATACCCTCGGTATATATGGGTAGTCACGGTCCTTGAAATTATAAGGTAAAAACCATCATGTCTAGGCCTTAAGCAGGTCAGGGATTCCATACAATTGTGGTACTTCCATCTAAAGACCCAATTACCAACTTATGAGTTTCAGTCTAAACACCAATTTGTATAAATTTCATCACACAATTCCAACCTTTTACTGTTATTTCATAAATTTTTGACATTTTTGGCTTCTCAATTGATCCTCATTAGTCAATTTGCTCTGATACTAGCTGAAAGATCCCTGCCCCCTCTGAGCAATGGATTCGGGGGTGCTAGCAGCAGTGGAAGAAGCACTCCTTGCGCGGTGCAGGTCCTCTCAATTGGGGCCTCGCCCACAGATATCCAGACAAGAGACTAATCCCTCGGTTCTTCCAAACACCGAACCCGGAAAAACTTTCCTTTTCCGAAAAGCATGGGTGATTCCTCCAGGATAAGTTTACTCTAACGTAGTCAAGGTCATTACTGATGATGACCAAATTATTCCGACCGAACCTAAAGTCCCTTGGTCGGATCAAAGAAGAACTTGCACTTGGATCATAGAGATCAACGCTTTTTTCCCCATCGAGAGGCACAGCCGTTGATTCCTTTTCTTTCCATAGAACAATTACTATCCGGGATTCTCTTCATCTATCGTACTACAATAGAATTGAGTCTCATTTTACGGATCCATCAGTCCAGCCTAACCCCATCCAGTCCCACGGGTTAGCCAACCCCCCAACCACTGTAGTGATGGGATCCAATTAAGAATTTGGTTAGGTTTTGTCCCGAGTACCAGGGAAAAGAGTTCCCAGGCCCTCTAGTCACTTACACACCCAATATGAAACTGCTTTCTTCACAGATTCAGCTATCTTTAAAACAATCATTTAATGAAGCCATAGTATCATTGATCACAATGCTCCAAAATATCCGGTTGAATCTTAATTTCCAATCATTCCTTCATCGGAATATCTATGGCATCATTGGCAACCAGAATGGTCACCACTTGTCCACTCAGGGGTCTTTTCGATAGTTCGTAGCTCAAAGTACCCGGCAATATATTCACTTATAAAAAAAATCAAGATGGAATCTGCGTTGAAGATCAGCAAGATCAACCAGCAGATCCATATAAAAGAGCCATGGACTCATCCGTTGGAGGACCAGCAAGGTCAATCAACCAGATCCATGCCCGGTTTCAGAAAACAGCTCTTACTCCTTGTTCCAATATCTTCCACGACGCACGTGTGGGTATCTTCAGTGACCTAGAGCCCGAGCACCGTATGGCCAGCACCCTCTAGGATCCTTCGTAGGTCACCTAGCGCTTCACTCATAGGCCGCTTTCTTGGTCCCTCATCCACCGTACCAGAAGCTCGCCATTTAAATCGAACTGAGGCTGGTCAAGACCTTGGCCCAGACCTTGCTACGGGAGACGTCCTTCGTTGACTCTCCCCGTCAGCTGTTGCAACTTTAAAACAATCAGGTCTCCACGACCTTTTTCACAAGACGGTCAAAATGCTTCCCAAGCATCCTTGACCTAAAGCAGTCATTTACAAACAGGTCACAATTACAGTTTCTATAATGAACTCTCGTCTTTCCACATTTATCCCTCATCAGTCATTACACATCCACATCCATACATCCACATCCACATCCGCATTCAGACATCCACATCTACATCTACATTCATACATCCACATCCACATCCACATCCACATCCATACATCCATTTCCTTATCCACATCCACATTTACATCCATATATCCATATCCACATCCACATTCCATATCTACATCCATACATCCATATCCACATCCACATCCACATTCATACATCCACATCCACATCCACATCCACATCCATACATCCATTTCCACATCCACATTCATACATCCATATCCACATCTACATCCATACATCCATATCCATATCCACATTCACATTTATACATCACATCCATATCCACATCCATACATCCACATCCACATCCACATTCATACATCCATTTCCACATCCACATTCGTACATCCACATCCACATTTTCATTCATACATCCACATCCACATCCATATCCACATCCACATCCACATTCATACATCCACATCCACATTTACATCCATTCATCCATATCCATATCCACATTCATACATCCACATCCACATCCACATCCACATCTACATCCATACATCCATATCCATATCCACATTCACATTCGTACATCCACATCCATATCCACATCCATACATCCACATCCATATCCATATCCACATCCATATCCACATCCATATATCCACATCATACATCCACATCCATATCCACATCTATATCCACATCCACATCCCCATTCATACATCCATTTCCATATCCACATTTGTACATCCACATCCACATTCTCATTCATACATCCACATCCACATCCTCAATCATACATCCACATTCACATCCACATTCATACATCCACATTCATACATCCACATCCACATTTACATCCATTCATCCATATCCATATCCACATTCATACATCCACATCCACATCTACATCCATACATCCATATCCATATCCACATTCACATTCATACATCCACATCCATATCCACATCCATACATCCACATCCATACACATCCATATCCACATCCATATCCACATCTATATCCACATCCATACATCCACATCCACATCCACATTCAAACATCCATTTCCACATCCACATTCGTACATCCACATCCACATCCTCATTCATACATCCACATGCACATCCACATCCACATCCACATTTACATCCATTCATCCATATCCACATCTATACATCTATACGTCCACATACACCTTCACATCTATTCTTTTACAAACACATCCACATATACATGTATATCCCTTCTTTCACATATACATCCACATTCACATCCGCGTACTTCCCATCTCACCCTTGCACATATCCTCTCATCTCTTTCTCATCCCATTATTCACATTTACATCGATTTCCATTACATCACATCTTATCCTATTTTCATCTTATCACATTCATTCACATCCTATCACATCCCATACACACATCCATTCACATGCTATTACCATTTAATAGCTTTTTCTAGATTGATACCGACCAATAGGACTTTTTCTAAATTTCTGCCAATTGCTTGGCCTAATTAAAGATTCTTTTTTTGATAACTATTTCAGTATTCCTTATCAATTCCTCAATTGAATTATATTCAATATTCTTCTTTTGAATAAAAGAAATCATGGGATTTGTAGAAATCAATGCTACCCATATTTTTACTTTTAGTAAATAATCATAAATCGATTTATACTAGAAATTCCTCTTCTTCTCATTTAAATTTCTTGGATCCCAATTACCATGGAAATTCCTCTTCTTGCATTTAATTATTTACATTCCAATGTCATGGGAATTCTTCTTTTTCCATCAATTATTTCTCATAAAATAAATTTATCTAAATTAAAATATCCATTACTTCGATATGCTAGAAATTTATCTTTACCCATCTAAATGATGGAATTCCAAATGTCATAAGAATTCCTCTTTTGACATTTACATATTTCTCATTGATAAATAAATTTATCTGAAAATTTATCTTTGAATTTAAATAAATTATCCCATAATTTCAAAATACTAGGAATTTCTCTTTTCCCATCCAATTGATGGAATTCCAAATGTAATAGGAATTCCTCTTTTAACATTTAATTATTTCTCATAGGTAAATAAATTTATCTAAAAAATTCATCTTTAAAGTTGAATGAATTATCCAATAATTCCAATATACTAGAAATTTCTCTTTTCCAATCCAATTGATGGAATTCCAAATGTAGTAGGAATTTCTCTTTTTTCATTTTAACTTATCTATGCAAAAAGATAAATTTAAATAAATTTTCTCTTAAAAATTAAATAAAAATCTTCATTAATTCCTTTGCACTAGGAATTATACTTTCCTTATTTGAATATTTGAATTTCAATATGGTGGGAATTCCTCTTTCATCATAAAAATTTATCTATACAAAAAGTTAAATTTAACTAAAAGCTTTCTTTAAATTTTACATAAAATATTCATTATATTAGTATTCCAATTTTTTCTCTTAATTATTTGGAATACATGGATTTCCTTTATCATGGGGATTACTCTTTTAACATAACTCACCCTTGCACATATCCTCTCATCTCTTTCTCATCTCATTATTCACATTTACATCTATTTCCATTACATCACATCTTATCCTATTTTCACCTTATCACATTCATTCACATCCTATCACATCCCATACACACATCCATTCACATGCTATTACCATTTAATAGCTTTTTTCTAGATTGATACCGACAATAGGACTTTTTCTAAATTTCGACCAATTGCTTGGCCTAATTAAAGATTCTTTTTCTGACAACTATTTCCGTATTCCTTCTCAATTCCTCAATTGAATTATATTCAATATTCTTCTTTTGAATAAAAGACTTCATGGGATTTGTAGAAATCAATTCTACCCATATTTCTACTTTTAGAAAATAATCATAAATCGATTTATACTAGAAATTCATCTTCTTCTCATTTAAATTTCTTGGATCCCAATTACCATGGGAATTTCTCTTTTTGCATTTAATTATTTACATTTCAATTTCATGGGAATTCCTCTTTTCCCATCAATTATTTCTCATAAAGTAAATTTATCTAAATTAAAATATCCATTACTTCGATATGCTAGAAATTTCTCTTTGCCCATCTAAATGATGGAATTCCAAATGTCATAAGAATTCCTCTTTTGACATTTAAATATTTCTCATACATAAATAAATTTATTTAAAAATTTATCTTTGAATTTAAATAAATTATCCCATAATTCCAATATACTAGGAATTTCTCTTTTCCCATCCAATTGATGGAATTCCAAATGTACTAGGAATTCCTCTTTTAGCATTTAATTATTTCTCATAGATAAATAAATTTATCTTAAAAAATCATCTTTAAATTTAAATGAATTATTCAATAATTCCAATATACTAGGAATTTCTCTTTTCCCATCCAATTGATGGAATTCCAAATGTAATAGGAATTCCTCTTTTTTCATTTAAACTTAACTAAATTTTCTCTTGAAAATTAAGTAAAAATCTTCATTAATTCCTTTGCACTACCTTATTCAAATATTTGAATTTCAATATGGTGGAAAGTCCTCTTTCATCAAAAAAATTTATCTATACAAAAAGATAAATTTAACTAAAATCTTTCTTTAATTTTTACATAAAATATACATTATATTAGTATTCCAATTTTTTCTCTTAATTCTTTGGAATACATGGATTTCCATTATCATGGGGATTACTCTTTTAACATAAAAATAAATTACTAGACTTCTTTTTTTTCTAATTTATTAATTAAGCATAAACATAAAAATCAATTTCTCCATTATTTCAGTGAGAATCATTCAAATAATCTAGGATGATAATTCCTAGAATATGGTAGGAAGTCCTTTTTTCATATTATGAATGAAAATATTTTATGTGTTTATTTTACAGAAATTTTACCATAGCTCTGCTGCTATTACTGATAATTCTCAATTTAATTGAAAGAATGAAGTTTAATTTTATTAATAAGATTAGAATGACCACTAATTGGATTATTATCCAATTATGGATTGATTCATAATTTCTCTATGAAATAAATAGCATAAAAGCATTAAAAAGTCATTATTTTGGCCTCCAATTAGACAAGCATAGAAATTACTTTTGGATTAGAGAAATGCTTCATGAGAAGCTTCATTTGGATTGAGAATAGGTCATAGGAATGACCTTTCTTTGGGGGAGAGAGAGAAATGCTTAAAAACCATTAAAATTAAGCATAAATGAAAATTTATGTGTTTCTTTATTACAATATATCAAAGAACTTCAAAGTATTCAAAAGCCATGCAAATTAAGCTTCTCAAGCTTGAGAGGGATTGAGAAGAGAGAAACATTGAGAAATTATGGAAAAAAGATCATAATCCACTCTTTACCTTGCAAATATTCTTTGATCGCGGTAGAGGCCCCCAACAAATCAATTGGTTTGGTATGTTGATGGAGTCACCAAGGAAGATTGAAGAGAGAGGGAAGCTCCAATTTCTTCAATTTGGAGAGGATTTTTAGAGGATAGTAAAAATTATCATTATTTCAGCATAATAGTGGCATAGTATATTTCTCATATTTTTCTTTACAAAGTCTAAGGATCTATTTATAGGTGAGGGAGGCCTCTAACCAAGTCCAACTAATTTCTAGAATTTTCCAGGTTCAGTTTGGTTGAATTTGGACAAGATTTGGACCTAGTTTGGTTCCTTTTTTATTTGGTCTGATCGAAGAGAGAGGAGAGATAAAAATATCACAATATTTTCGAGTTTAAAACTCCACCACACATGTGAAATATGCTCCTCCTTGAAGGGACCCTTTTTCCTTCCACATGTGTCAAAAATGAATCGTTATACCCAAAATATCTCATTTTTTTAGTAATACTCATAGTTTTTTTACTAATAAACCTTGTACATAGTCAACTCTTCATCTTATGTGGGCATTTACTCATTTTTGGGTATCTTTCTTTTACAAATTGGATTTATCTCCTCCCCACACATGGTTGATCCTATTGGCCCATAGGAACCTTAATTGGACCATAATCCAAAAATTTTCAAAAATCTAGACCCTTAGGCTAAGGTCCTTTATACCTATTTCCAATTAATTCCAATTGCACATTGGAAAGTTCTTTTTGAATTTCTGTTTCAGGGGAACCCATTTTAAACACTAGGAGGATTTTTATATCCAAAAATATCTCAATTTTGGACTATCTCTCTCTAGGTCAAAACAGGGTAAAACAAAATCTTTCTTTTATTTCAGAGAGGGGAATAATTATAAGATTAGAAAGGGAGGTTCATACCTCAAAAGTTGGGGGGAGGAATCTTACATTGGAAGAGGAATTACCCATAACAAATCACAAAGATTGTATATCGATGGAAAACCTTACACTTAAGGAGATATATCAGGGCCAATCAACTGTAGCAAAGGGAGGAGTAAAGAAATGAATTATACTTTTGTGGAGTGTGACACTAGTCTCATGAGCCAATGTACATAAGTAGAGATGTACCTAGATACATTGTAGTCAATGCAATTAGATCATTGCATATGCTGGTGAGGAGTTGCTAGTGAATTATGGTTGGCGTAGGCGACTGCAAGCTCCACATAGAGAATAGATGTATTTATAGCATTTTTAGTGCACATGTATTTTGTAATGGGCTTTAATCCATGTAATTCTACTAGTGTGTTTATTTTTTTCACTTATTATATCTTGTGGAGCCAAAGGTCCTATTAATTTAAGTATATTTGAAATAGCATGTGTACATGATGTCATAATTTAATTTGATGAGACTTTGCAAATGTGTTTACTAATGCTTTTTTGTCACTTATCTTATTATGAATTATTATGTCTTTATGATTGTCTAATCCATATTGGATTATAGGTTCCACAATATGATATTGCAAAGGATGTGCCCTTATATTGTCAAGGTCACTCTCAATTGTCAATAGAGTGTATGTAGAGCACATGATCCTGGTACTTTTCAAAGTTTGAGATAGTGATATGCATGTCAAACAGAGCAACCTGACGATGTAGAGCAGCATGATGTTGACAACATGATTGGATTTCTTGGTGATTGGTTTTATAGTAATACAGATGACAATGATACTCATGAAAAATATCTCCAAGAAGAAGAACTCACAAAGATATATGAGGGTTCTTCTATGACGAGATTATCTATAACCTTCCTCATCTTGAAGCTCGCTACTCCTAGACCAATGTATCAGTTTTAGCATTACTAACGTAAGTGGATCATAAACAATAATACATGGATGCTAACTGATTGGGTATGTTTATTTTCCTAATAAACTATTGTTATTGTCAGATTAGTTTCCAGTAAGACTACCACCCGATAACACCATCCCAAAAAAAAAGGATGCACAAAATATTATTGCACGTTTGCCAAAGTTTAAGGTTGATGGTATGCACAAAGTATGTGAAGCGTGCCAGCTTGGTAAGCATGCCAAACATGCTTTCTCACATGAAAAGCATGTCAATGCAAGGCCATCAAATGTCATACATTCAGATGTATGGGGAATGACCAAGACTACAACAATTGCAGGTTGCAAGTACTATGTTACATTCATTGATGACCATACTAGGAAAATTTGGGTTTACCTCATGAAGGACAAAAGTGAGGTGTTCACTCACTTTCAGAGATTTGAAGTCGTGGTTGAGAAGGAAAAAGGCATGCAAATAAACTTCCCGATATCTGATGGTGGGAGAGAATATTTCTCCAATGAGTTCATTGATTCCATGAGGAAGTAGGGAATCAAGAGACAATTTACATGCAGGTACACTCGGCAATAGAATGGTGTTGCAGAAAGAAAAAATAGGCACATTGCAAAAGTAGCATGTGCCTTGATGGCTCAAAAGAATAGACCACATTATTTTTTGGAAGAAGTAGTAGTAATTGATGTGTACATTATGAACAGGACACTCACTGCAGTTGTTCATGGTATGACGCTTGAACAAAAGTTAACAGGAATAAGACTGGATGTCTCTCACTTGAAAGTGTTTGGGTGTATTGCATATGTGCATGTTCCTCATGAAGTGAGAACAAAGTTGGATCCAAAGGCAGAGAAATGTAGATTTAATTGTTATGCTATGGAGCATAAAGGTTATAGATGTAATAACCCTACCACTCGTGAGATGCGAGTACGTAGAGATGCTATCTTTGACGAGATGAGTAGCTTGTATATGCACCAGTAGAGTGAAGGGAACATAAGATGCAGATGTAAGAAGTGCTAACGCTACACCACATGTAGAGCAGCAATCAGAGGTGCTTAGTGGACCTGGAGAGTGCTCTATCAGTGGATCCAATGTTAGCCCATGGTCAAGTAGGTTGAGGACAAATGTAGGTACACATGTATCATGCAAAGGGAAGCAAAAGGTAGATCAACCTTTTGTGCCTGATCTATTAGCAGGTCACTCATATGTGGATGGTGACTCCAGTGGCTCTGAGTAGAGCCTTGATGAGGAGCTTGGCATTCCATCTATGGTTACTCCTATTGTAGGAGAATAAGGGTTATTTTGAGGACACCAAGGAGTGATCCAGGTGTATACAGGTCTACCAAGGCTAAGTACCTTGTTGACAGGTTGAGATATGATGGATATACAACCCATCATTCATAGTTAGATGGATTCTTAGGTACATGAAGTCCATAGTTGATTATGGAGTTTTCTACGAGACTGGTATAGAGATACAACTACATGGGTACATAGATACTGATTGGGCTAGTAGTGTTGCAAAGATGAGATCTACTAGTGGATTTATGTTTTCATTTGGGAATGTTGCTGTGATTTAGAGTAGTAAGAAGCAATCAACAGTTCCCCTATCGAGTATAGGGATGCTCCTATGAAAACTTGTGAGGTAGCTTGGTTTTAAAGGCTACTTGGTGATATGGGTAAGCCCATGGATAGGGAAGTTGTCATTTATTGTGACAACATGAGTAGAATAAAGTTGGGCACAGTAACCCAGTATACCATGCTAGAATGAAGCACATTGAGGTGCACTATCATTTTGTGAGGGAGAAGGTTCTAGCAGGGGGGATGTAGATCTGGTATATGTTAGCATAGATGATCACATGGCTGACATCTTCACGAAGGCATTGGGAAGAGAGAATCTCCATAGGTTTAGGAGCTTACTTAGAGTGCAGTGTGTGGAGTTGAGTTCGAGGGGGAGTGTTGAGATATTTATCTCAACTAGTGCTACAGTGGACATTGATGACCCGGATGGGTGATAGCTTATACACCTATGTCACTGGCATGGTTGGTGTGATTATAGTTCTTATGGCACCAGTGGATGATAGGCTGTGTGATTATAGTTCTTATGGCACTATTGGATGATAGGCTGTGTGACAGCCACTCTGGAATACTAGAGTTATGGCATAGTTATAGCGCAAGCTCATATAGTCATGTTCACACTATAAACCGACTACTTTGTATGTTGTTATAGGAGAGTACTTTCCCTTTATGTATGCTCTTATCTTTTAGTTGTATGGTTGTAGAGAAGAGAAGAAAATAGAAGAAAATTCCTCCATCCATCTCTCTTGTGTCTTGCACTCTTTTGTGTGTGTGTGTGTGTGTGTGCTTGCAAAGGAACTCAAGCTCTCTCTCCCCCACATTCTCTTTAGACCTCAACATTCAAGAAAGGACCACTCATTCATCATCATCATTCAGAGCATATCTGTCTCTTCCCTGGAAGAATACTCATTTAGGACAGACATAGAAGTAGTGCATTACCTTACACATGAAGTAGTCTGCTCTGGAATGATGTCCAATGATCTAAGTGTTAGATTTGGAGAAACCAAAAATCATGCATCTTTAGGAAGCATGTAGGATAGGGCCAGCCCTTAGGGCTACCCCAAGAAGGGGATGTCGAATTCCTTGAATGGGGAAGAGGTAGGCCGTGTGCCACCGCAACAAAAGCCTTAGGCTTTGCCCACCAGCCCATAGAAGGGATGGGCAGGCTATCGGGTAGCCTAAGGGGCTTGGCCAAGCAGCGTTCTGGTTGCCAATGATGCCATAGGTACACCAATGAAGGAATGATTGGAAATAAGGATTCAATCCAAGATTTTGAGGATTATGATCAGTGACACAATGATTTCATTAAATGAATGTTTATAAGATAGCTAAATTTGTGAAAAAGGCAATTTCATATTGGGTCTGTAAGTGGTGTGACTAGTTTTAAGTTTACTTGAATATCGGGCTAGGGGGCCTGGGAACTCTTTTCCCTAGTACCCGGGACAAAACCTAACCAAATTCCTAATTAGATCCCATCGCTACAGTGGTTGGGCGGTTGGCTAACCCACGGGACTCGAGACGCTGCACTGATGGATCCCTGAATTGAGACTCAATTTTGTTATGGTATGATAGATGAAGTAAATCCCAGACAAAAATTATTCTATGGAAAAGAATCAACGGCTGTGCCTCTCAATGAGGAAAAAAGCGTTGGTCTCTATGATCCAAGTGCAATCTTTTTCCTGATCTGACTATGGGACTTACGGGTTCGATCAGATCAGTTCAGTTAGTTAAGGCTTTTGACTACATTAGAGTAAATTTTATCCTGGAGGAATCGCACGTGCTTTCCAAGCGAGGGAAGTTTTTTCCGGGTTTAGTTTTGGAAAAATCGAGGATTAGTCTCTCTTTCGGATATCTGTGGGTGAGGCCCCGAGTGAGGGACCCTGCCCCGTGCAAGAAGTGCTACTTACATTGCTAGCACCCCTTAATTCATTACGCGGCAGTGGGGACATGGATCTTACAGTGATGATGCCTCACTCGACACATGATCTTTTCCTAAAGAGATCATATTTAATGATGTTGCTGAATGGTGACGATGGTGACACATCAAAGCATGTCAACTATTTTAAATTTGCAAACATGTTCAACATCCATAGGAGAAACCCCAGTGCAAATAATTCTTGCATGTAACCAAAGAGGATGAAGAAGTCTTGTCCTTTTATGCATGCCAAAGATAGCCACCGCAAAGTAACCTCATCGCAGAGATCAGAGACCTTGTCTTTGTCTTCTAGGTGTCAGAGACTCAGGTATCCCCGAAAAAAAAAAGATATATATCAAAATAGGATAGGTAAAAGAGCTTCCATAAACCATGTGATACATCTCCTTGATGAGCCTCAAGTTTGGTACATGTCCCTCTTTGTAAGTTCATTAAACTTCAAGCACTACAAAGCCCAATAATATGATTGCATTTTTGTTTTATGATATACCTTCTAGAAATGTCGAGTCCTTTTCTCAATTATTGGGGACACTTTTCGGGAGGTCACCCATCTCAATAGTGTTCACGCCATTGCGCGCTTAACCTCCAACACTCTATCCCATTCCAAGCCATGAAAATTTATGGAGCAGGGATGATAATGGCCCTAGTCTCCTATTATTTATGTATGATCTCGTTATCCCTGAAACTATGCATGTGGTATGTAGATGGCCAGGCCATGACCTTCCAACACCCTCCCTCTCGATGGCCAGGACGTAGGGTACCCAGAGGCTCTAATGACACTTGCATTAAAGGTCTACCTGATCTAACAGAGATGTCACTTGGCTATTTCAGCATATGTTTACCTATTAATGATTACTCTGAATATACCAGCACGATGCAACCTTCTTAGTCGTATATGCATTCAGCCTTCGTTCATCTCTATTGTTGAGAGGAATTGGCAAGACGACTAGATCCACTAACAACATCCCAACATGAAACCTTCTAAGTCGTACACGCATTCAGCCCTTCGTTCATCTCCATATTGAGAGGAATTAACAAGATGCCTAGATCCACTAACAACATCCCAACATGCCCTCCCTAGATCTGATACCATTGGGTCACTTCTCAAGAGGCTTCCTGGGAGGTAACCCATCCTAGTAGTGTTCACACAACTACTCGCTTAACCTCCACCACTCTATTCCCTTCCTATCCACAAAAATTGGTGGAGGAGGGATGATAATAGCCCTAGTCTTCTATTGTTTATGTATTATCTCATTATCCCTGGCACTATGCATGTGGTATGTAGACGGTCAGGCCATGACCTTCCCAGCCATGTGGTAGCCTGGTAGGGGAAGGGAAGATACACATACATACAAAAAATCACACACATACAAAAAATTAGAACACAAAACTTCAATAAAATACCCAGAATTATCAGCTAGAGGTATCTAATATCTCTTTATTAAAAAAAACTGTTGTTATAAGCCTACAACTCTCAGATAGAGCTAAAGAATTCGCATTACTATCCTCAAGAAAAACCTTCCCCCCATAGGGAGATCGTACTCGTGAGATAATGCAACATAGAATTATCTAAGTATAAATACATGTGTTAGCAAATATAGCCCCAAAACATTTAGGGTTTGTCCTTGTGATTTGTTTATTGTCATTCTAAATGCCAACCGCATAGGGATATTGTCTATGTCTCATGTTAAATGGCAAGCATGTCTTATGCATATGAAACAAGCATGTTGAATGCCAGCCACACATGGGATATTGTCTCTGTCTCATGTTGAACAACAAGCATTTAGGGTTTGTCCTTTGTGATAATTTGTTTATCGTCATTCCAAATGCCAATCGCACAAGATATTGTCTCCATCTCATGTTGAATGGCAAGTGTGTCTCAATGCACATGAAGAAAATTTGTGGAATAAAATCTCTTTCTCCAACTTTAGTGCCGGTGATGACATCAGCCTCCAAGACTTTTGAGTGAAATGCCTTACAAATCAACCATGTACCGTTAACAAACCCATGTCTTGGATAAGTTACGCAAAAATATAATAGGAGATTCTAACTTTAAAACCAAGCAATGAGGTGGATATCCTCCCACACTAGATTGAGACCATTCAAAAATTCAATGAAGTATAGAAAGGAAGTATCCTCACTCTCGCACTTGAGGGGTTCACCTTAGAGAACCTATAAAGTATCACATGATTTCAAATGAAGGGATATTTTATTTAGGTTGACTTACAGTTTTACACAAATAGAAAGGGTATTTTATTTAGGTTGACTTACAGTTTTCCACCACAAATAGAAAGGGTATTTCTATTCCTAGCCTACATGTTAACATAAGGGGTGTGTTTATTCCAAAATAGCTAGAAAGGGAGTATGTTTTAATGGTGTAGCTCTTTTAGCCACTAGCTCAATGTCTTGGGTTCAAGTCCTCCCCCACCAGACATGTGATATTTTTTAATCTTTCCTTAAAGAGTTCAAGTTCTTTTTGAAACTTGACTTTTAGGTAGAGTTTTATACAGAGTTCAATTTTTTTTGAAACTTGAATTTCATTCAAAGCTTTTTGGGGAAAGAAAACCCATGCTTAAATGATTAGAATGCATTAAACTCTTAAAGATGCCTTTCTCTCCCCTTCAATTTTAATGTAGAGTTTTATGCAGAGTTTTTTTTTGAAACTTTAATTTTAGTTAAAGCTTTCTAGGGAAAGAAAACCCATGCTTAAATGATTCGAATACATTGAAATCTTCAAGCTTCCTTTCCCTCTCCCCTTCCTCTCCTTCTCTACCTTTTGGGTTCTGTGTTTTTCATTATCTTGAACCAATATCTAAAATTTCAAAGCTATTCTCTGTTATGTCTTAGTATGGAATGAATAAAGTAAAAAATTCACAGGCACCCACATAATTTGCTTAATCTCTCATGAAAGTCATTTTTCAATTAACTCTTTCTAAAAAAAACTACTTGTTGCTATGCAGGCAGATTTATTCTTTAAGCGGGCTCAAGACTTCTTCTCGGCAAGCTGGGAAATCAAATTATTAGCTCTTCTCTATTGACAAGGCAATCCTCTTCCTCTCCTCTTCACAAGATTTCGCCTTCTCAAATAGTATATTTGATTTCTATTTTGCTTAGTCTCTCTTGACAAATGTTTTTTAATAGTTCTCTTGCTTAGTGTATTAACACTTTCACAAAAATTGAACCTCTTGTTTGTAGGCTAACTATCTCCTTTCTTGTGTAAGCAGGTGGGCTCACTATTTTTTTCCAAGATGAAAAGGAGTCTTTTGCAAGTTAGTTTGATTCGTGAGCGAGAAAAGCTTCATATATGGTATGTGTAATTTCTTACCGTTGTCATGATTATTTAAATATTGTATCAAATTGGGCAAGCACTTTTTAAATTTTTTCTATGAGCACATACTCCTTTCCATCTATTCTTTTGCTGCATGCTTCTCTTTTGTTATTATATCTTTTAGATAAAAAGTTGATTATTCATGGCTTCGAAGACTCGTATGGAGGTTCTTGATTATGGTTCTAGTGACAAGAAGCTCTTGGTTTATGTCTGAGTTATGGTTGATTCTACATATAGTGGAGTATGCAAAGAAATTACACAAGATGGAATTGTTTGTGGTTCATTTCAATTTGTAATTGAAGATGAAGACGATGTTGAAGGTTTCACATTAAATCCTACATAAGAGGAGAGTTGGCAGGTAGAAAGTGACAAATGTGTGGGTGTAAAGAGAGTTTCAATCATGGTAGATGAGGGTGGGGGTGATGGTGGCCCTAGAAAATGTGTATGTCAAGGTTTGAATGATGGTGACCAATGCAAGAGAAGACGGTGACCATAGTGTGTAGGAGGTATGTCATAGCGAAGATCATGATAAAAACAGGCTGAAGAGCACATTGGTAAAAATATATATCCTTGAGAGTTGGCAGATCCAATGTGAGAAAACCTGCAAAAAGTTGAGCGAAAGAAACCCACCAAGAGATGATAGGTTCAAGCTTACTACGGAGGATCTCAATGGCAAGCCCTTGTTCAAGTGTGGTGTCATGAATGTGGAACAACTTATGGTTCCGGATTCATTGGAAAGTAATCAACTTACTCAAGTTTCTCTAATTTCATGAGAACTCACGTTTTAGAAAGTGATGGGCATCAAAGAAGATACCTAGCTAATCGAGCATAGAAGGATGAAGCAACACCTGGCTCAAAAGATATAGAAGACAATGGTAGGGATATGATTGAAATTCTAGCAGCAATTGAGGAAATTAATACCTTCAATGTTACTCATCATGAAGGCAAGTGACCTCTTTTCTAACCATTACAACCTTGAGTAAAGTCATAAAAGAGCTGATTTTTAGCTAAGTTTTGAGTTTCTTTTTGGAGTTGATTATTGATTGACTTTGAAGCTTCATTTGTAATATTGTTTGCCTCAATTCATGCAAGAACTGATTTTTAGCTGATTGAAGCAACCTTGAACGATAACAAGGACAAGAGCATGGTAGGAGTGGTATGCAAGTTCTATGGTGGGAAGTGGTTGCACTTGTGCCGTTGAGAACCAGATCTACAAACTCTTCTTATAGAACATGTCAAAGGAAAATCTCACATTATGGTTGTGGCCAAAACATCATCGGGCCATTCACCTCCACTCTTAATAGGGCTTCATGGGGGTGACCAAAGAAGCATTTGGAGGTAGATCCACAACAGAAATCCTTGGGTTCTTTTCTCACACGGACCAAAGGAAGTGCCACACCATCACAAGTGGAATCACCTTTCTACTCTCGGGTGATTCATGCATAACTTCTTCATTAAATTTGGATCTCTTGTGTTGGGGATTATGGCAGTCCAGTGTGCTTTATCAAGGGTGATGATTTTTCCAAGTAGGGAGTAGGAGGGGAGGAGAACAAAAGTGATGTGGTGTTTAATTGATACCATCGACAATTAATTAGACCTAGTGCTGCCAGCCATGTTCCTCAACTAATCACAGTTATGATTTTTCTCATGGATTATACCTCATTGTACAATGCTGGAGAGACGGAATAACTCTCTCACTTGTAGCAAGAGTAGTACGATCCACACGTAGCTCAATCCAATGGGATTTGCATCCCTTTCGGAGCTAGGGATTCAACCCGTACCGGTGCACAAAAGCTTATCCAATTAATGGAGAGAATGCTAAGAAAACTACTACTATTGACATAGATTCAACACACACTCAAGCTCAATCTTGCCATACTCATTCACTCATCATCCCACTCCTTCATACATCCAAACAAGAAGAAAGCTAAGCTATTGCATACACAAGCTCAAAGCATCCTTCATTCTCAAAATCTTACTTCCTAGCATGCACACAAACCTTGAAGCTAACAACAAAGAAACATGCATACTAGAGAATAGACAAGAGAAGAGAGACAAACATCACTCATTGCATTGAATTAACAAAAGAATAGAACTTACAACAATGTTGATGGGGAGTGAGAAGAGCTTGCACCTCTATGGAAGAAGAGGGAGAGCTAGTCTCAAGAGAGCTCAAACATGAGTTTGCCCAATGTGTCCATGCTCTCAAATGAGCCACCTTTTATACAAAAATTCTAGAATTCTCAAAAGTTCCCATGTGGGATTATTGTGAAGCCCTCTCCCACATACATCTACAAAGTGGAACTCTTTACAAGAGCCCTAAGTATCTTTTTTTGTTGCATCCTTGGCATCCTTGTATTGATCTTCATTTGCATGCAACACTCCCCCCTTCCTATTTTGCGCACGTCCTCGAGCGCGGTAGTAGCAAGAGCTGCAACAAAAACAATTGATACATTGAAGTCTTTTATTGAAAAAGAAAAAGAAAAGAAAAGAAAAGAAAAATCAGCAATGATATTTTTCACACGTGAGCATACAAGTGCAAGGTTGATTAAAGTTTTAATGAGTACTAAAATAGGTGAGTAAAGACTGGTCAAAGTGAGACTTAAGTAGTAGATAGTGCTACGTAAAGGCAAGTGTGCTTTGTACACCGCCGGTTATGACCGTAGTCTCAATGTCCTACCAGTATGTAAGTTACTCCTAAATGGCATACCTACTCCTAAATATGAGCAAAGGTGATTGGAACTCTCTTCTTTTTTTTTTCTTTTTTTTTCTTTTTAAATATGTGTGTAGAAGTTGATGAAGATTAAGGTTCTATCCCAAAGAGACCCAAGCAATGGCCAAGAGACCTCCGCCAAGAGAATCTAAAGGCCGCTAAGTATCTCAAGGGCGACAGACCCTTTTTCTTTCTATTATGACCTAAGGAGTACCCCATGAAGATGAGGGCATCGGTCTCAAGGGCCCATAGTGTACCCCAGAGTCCTACCAACATCTATCAAGGCGATAGATTCCTCAAAGTTCTTCTTCTGAAGTTTTTAAACATCAGTGTTCACCCCATGGAAACCAAGGCATCGGCCCCAAGGTGCTTAAGACAACCTCAGGTCCTACCAAGCATTTCACATGGCAGTAGACACTTCCTGTCTCAATTTATTTTGGATATATATTTTTTAGGGCACATTTTCGTAAATTTTTATTACTCCTAGCACCTAGCTCATATCTAAGAGGTAGCTACCACTAAGGATAACTAATATACCTTGAAAACATAAGTACTTGGCATACTCCATTGGTATATATCCTACACTGTCTTTAAATAGAAATATCTTTTACTAAGTCTTCTAAGACTCTAGAACTCACTCACCATATTTTAACAACGAATCAAAAACTCAAACCAGCCAATATTGTGTGAACATGCAAACCATATATTCGAAAGATAAGAGCACAAAAAGAAGTAGAGATCAAGATTTGAATACACCTGTTGTAGTGCCCTGTTGATGTTGTTCGTTTGCATTGATGCATTGCTGATTTTGGTGCAGATTGCTCCTCCTTGATCTTGATAGGCGTAGCATGTCTCCCCCCTTCCTAATTTGTGTGCACGATAGGTGGACTATTGGGGCGTGTTTGATGCTCTTTTTAAGCTGGGATCTCTGCAAAAAGTTTTATTAACAAAAAGGAAAACAAAGGAATAAAATTTGTTAGTGGTGCCAATCACCGAATATAGCCGAGGGGAAAAAACCCAATGGGAGAAAAGTGCCCTGGCTTGTCGATCTTATTGTGGAGTCGTTGAACTTACCCTTGCGCTGGTGGTGGAGATTATCTCAAAAAGAACATAATCCTTTAAAGGCGTAAGGCACCACACTATTCAAACATTGATCTACCAAAGAGCTTCATTTGTAGTGTTAATGCCTTATCTTTGGTTTTAGCTATGTCCTTCTTGAGTGGAAATTTTATCGATTGTTTTGGAATTTGAGCAAGATAAGAGGATTTAGGCATTGAAATGCTAGAATCTATGCTCAAATGAGACTCCTTTGGACTTGCCTTAGGTACACCAGTTGATGGTTGAATTGTGAAACAAGGAGAAATAGGGACAACAGGTGTTTCAATACATGTTTTAGGAAGATCAACACAAGTAGATTTGTAGGTGCTATCACAGCCACCTTTTCTTACTTGAAGAATTTGTGTTGATGTCTTTTGCACCCACTGATATGGAAAATCAAGGGTGGCTTTTTGAATCTTTTTGAAACACTCATTTACCCCTAGCAAAGCATGGCATTTTGGAAGCCAAATTGCTGTTGCACCCTCATAATAACCTTGTGCTTTGAGCACATGTTTTGGGACCCATCGAGTAACAGTCCGCCGAGGTTTAGGCTTGGAAATGATGTGCTTTTTAGGAGTTTTGGCAATTGGACTAGATGGTACAATTTTGTATGCATCTTTGGGTAGCCACATTGATAATTTCTTCTTGCCTGGCCTTCTTTGAGCAGCAACTAAAGTAGTTGGAACATGCCAGCCGTGGCCCTCACTTGAGTACTCCTCAATTATCCACATCATTTGTGTTGGAGCTTGTGTCTCTTTCTTATCAGCATCATTAACAGATTTGAGTGTTAAATTCTCAACTGAGACTTCCTCGACATGCATAGCTGTTGTGGATGCATTCCTATAGTACAAATCATCTCGAAGGTTATGTGGTTGTACCATTCGTATAGGAACAATATCATATCCATCTGAGTCACAGAATTGAATTGGCTTCGGTAAAGCACATGTCGATAATGTTGCAAGGACATGACTCCATTCTAATGGATCAATTAAATGCTCAGGGAAGGGTTGTGGAATGTATGCCTCGTCTGATACACTTCGATTACCCTTAAGTCTCTCAGTGTTGAAATCCCTACATGAGGCTCCACACATCCATAGATCTTCTCGCCCATCTCACAATGTAACTTTTGAGCCCTCAGATGAAGCAGAATCAAACTCATCTATTGGAGACCTTGTTACATCACGATATGAGTGATTCCTTAGGTTGACCCTTGTGATGACAGAATCATGTCGGAGGTACAAGTAGTTGTATCCCCAATCTTGTATCATTTTAAATTGTTGCATGAATGGTCTACCCAATATCACTTCATAGTTTGGATGCTTTCCAAAATCCACTACTGCAAAGGTATGCTCATATTCAATCCCACATGTGGTGACCAATATGTTCTCAAGCAGCCCAAGGGGATGTTCTAAGCTTCCATCTGCTAGCTGCAAGCGCATCCTGGTACTCCTAATAGCTGGTTTGCCCCACTTTTCCCAAATGGACCTTGTCACAATGCCCACTCCTGCACCACTATCAAGTATTGCAGTTGAAGATACTTTTCGCACTTCTAATGGGAGGGTAGCATTTCCCTGATCGTCCTCACAAAATTTTCCTACTTTGTTGATAGGAACTGGCATTACATGCTTTGTTTCAGAGTGTATAGTACACTCATGGTGACCCTTTTGTAGCAATACCTGCTCTGACAAACATGTGGCAATATCATTCCACAACTCAGGTTTAAGCTTTATCAACTCAAGCAAAGGTAAGGTACAAGCCACTAGTGCTGACAAAATAGCCTGCACCATACTCATATCTTTCTCCTTTGTCAACCTTTTATGCATGGAGGGTATCCTCAAGGTTTGAGAACAATTCTCATATTCTCCCAGATATGATGGTAAGGTTTTCATTGTATGCTTACTTCTAGGAGAAACAATTGTTTGAACTTCCTCCGGGATGCTTGGGTGTCTAAATTTGTTTTCCGTGCCCCTGGTAAAATCCACCTCAGAGAATGGAGGCGAACTAACAGAAGACATGTTCTCATTAATTTTCTCAGTTACTGCGGCCCACATTTCATTTGCCATGTCCTCATTCGCATCAATAACTTCATCATTGCATGGGAAGACAAGGCTAGGTGATGGCAGAATGTCATCTTTCAATGGAGTGTCAATTGGTGCAGACCTTTCGCTCTGAGCTTGTGAAATGAGCTCACTTTTCATTTCTCTACTTGATGACACTTCCGGTATAGTTTCTAATGTTGGCTTAAGAGAGGTTGGGCCCTGAGGAATAGGTGGTGGTGGTCCCTCAAGTATTGACTGAGCTTCCCTAATGAGTTGCTGGTGTACAGCTAAATTGATCTTCTCCTCACGAGGGTTTGGGTATTCTTGAAGCTTTTTGGGTAGCTCAGATAAAGCTGCAATGCGACTTCTATGAGCATCAATGATGGCCTCTAGAGTCTCATTCACTTTATCCACAAAAACAGAACCCCCAGAACTATCCTCAGTCGTACTAGCCTCATCTTGTTTAGCACTAGGCCCAGGTTGAGGTTGATGTTCCTCATGCACTTCTTGGGAAGTAAAAGTTTTATCCCTCATGTTTTGTTTAGAGGTTTCCTGAGAACTAGTGGATGTACTTTTAGTTTGTTTGTTTCGGTTCTTCTTCCTCCTAGTGGTCTTTTTTCTACTGGACTGTTGGGTTTTGTCCACTAGATTTGTCTTTGCGTCCCTAGTTCGAGGTGTCTCATCAGTTTGTATTTCAGCGTTTCTTGTCTGTGATCGAGTCATGACTCTAAGTGGCACGACATCCTCATTCTCAGATGAAGGTGGCGATGGAACTGTGCCTACAAGGTTGAGTGAAACCTTTGGTTGAGAGGTGCCTTCCTCATGTGGTTTCAGCAGACAGTCTTTTGGGAAGTGTTCTACACAACACCCTAGACAATATCTTTCAATCGGTGGAAACTGTTGTACTGTTGTATTTGACCGAGATGCTTGCCTTGAGCGATGTGGACAATCACGAGCCCAATGGGGTTCTCCGCACTCATAACAGGGGCCCATTGGTTTGGCTTCTACTTTCCTTGGCTGCCATTGACCTGAGGGGCCTGGAGTCCTAGGTTGGTAGCCGCCTAGCAACATTAAAGAGTTTTGTTCCCCTGGTTGAGTCTCCAGTGCTGGGCTTGGGTATACGGGACTTTCAAAGAGATTATCTTTGGATGAATATGATGCGTATTCTTCTTCCACATAGCCTGGGTTTACCAAGTCTCTACACATATTCGAATTGTCGTAGTCGACAACCCTCACAGGAGCAGTCCCTGGAGCAGGAGGTTGAGCACCAAGAACAGGTCGTGCTTGTTCTTGTGTCATCGGTGGCTTACGTTCAAAACTAGTATACTGTTGATACATTTGTGGAGTCACTCCACCCCTCGGCTGCTCACGTTCCTGTCTCATTCTCGCAATGCGAGTACATTCCTGTGTGGTATGAGTAAAGTTCCATGCACAGGCTTGGCACCACTTCTTTGTGGGTTGGTTTGTGACTAGAGGAGAAAAGGTATTACAGTCCTCTGTTTTATGGTCACCGCCACATGCTCCACAAAGATGAGGACCTGTAGGAAGCACACTCCTCATTCTCTGCTGCTGTTGTTGTGGCTGCATGGGTGGACGATAGGTTTGTCCTAATGTCCTTAGCACTAGGTTGGCTATCTGGTCAGGATTTACTAGCGCGCTAGACCCTGAACTTTGGTCATCACCCCATTGATTTCTAGGTTTCACCTCAGGGCCAGAACCATCTTGGAACTTGAAGTTATCGGTGAAATCCATAGCATCATGGCAACACTCATTGAAACTTGTATGCTTCTTTGCATAGAGATGTGTATGCAGTGTTGAATTTTTGAGGCCTTTTAAGAAGAGAGAAATTAATCGACTTTGGACGGGCTTCTCATCTTCTGGGCAACGATTAATGTACTGCTTCATTCTATTTACACAGTCTCGAACACTCTCATTCTCGCCTTGCTTGAAAGAGTAGATGTGTGCTACCGTGTCATGTTGAATTCCCATCAAGGAAAAAGCAGCAATGAATCTCTCTTCCAAAACTCGTAAAGAAGTTTTGTCTGAAGCTTCTAATGCCTGAAACCAAGCAAGGGCTTTTCCTTCAAGGGTGAGTCCAAACCCTTCTATTTGAGTATGCTTATCAGCAACTTGCTCAGCTCGAACTGCTTGCCTAAAAGCTGCTACATGGTCGTATGGATCTCCCGACCCTTCGTATTTCTTTACCAATTTCTGAAGAGTTGATGGCCTTACTTGTCGTGAATACTCATCATAGGGCCTACGGCCTCTCACTCTCAGTGGAAATTGTTCCTCTCTTTGGAAAGATGGTCCACATGTTTCCAAAATTGGTGTGGGTACCCTATTACCAGCCTCACCAAACCCCTCCAAAGATCTTGTCACCCTCATTTCAGGAGGTGCATTTATAGGAGGTCGAGTTGGCTCCCCTATCCTCCGATTGTTATAGTGAGAAAGATGTTGGTGTGGTGTGACTTGTGGTCGCACATGTGGTGTAGGACGATATCTTGGTGCTAGAGTTGGGCTACTAGCAGTGGTCCACTTAGATGTTGAAGGTCCCTCTCTAGTGAACTCTCGTAGGGGAGGAGCAACAGTGTCTCCAAGAAAGGCTGTCTCTCCTGGTTTGGCTGTATTTGTTGAGAACACTTCCATAAATAATGGTTGTCCTTTCCACGTGAGTTCCCGAATCTCTTTCCAATCTAAGGTTCGGTATTCATTGGCCCATTTATCGATTATTCTGTTCATGTGTCCTGCACGCTTCTCAACTACCACCACATGAGCTAGAGGAAGATCCAGTTGTGGCAATCTAGTTGTGGCATAATATCCCTCTAACGAGTCCTTATAGACCTCTTGAAGTGGGTCATCCTGTAAGACCTTTGTCACAGGAATTTGTCGTACAAACTCCCATTGGCATTCAGCCCCCTGATCCAGTTTGCTCTTGCCTTTCCTATCCCTTTCCAAATTTAGATCTACAAGAAGTAAATCATCTATGGATGGCTTTAAGGACTGGGCATTGGATGGTCCAGGCATGTCCGGCTCGATGAGCCAATCATCTCTAGACACCCTTGCTCTGGAAAGTTCTGATAAGTCTAAGAACTCGGTTTTAGAGAGCTCCCCTAATTTGTCTACCTTTTCTGGATGGTAGGTGACTTCGTAGCGAACACCATCTCCACCCATGTACATGTTACCCTGGTCATTGACTAGAGGTGCTCTATCAAGTTCTGAGAATATGTCGGCTATCTTAACAAGATACTGTTGTTGTGGGTCCCTAAAGATCTCAGCTCCTTGAGCATTTGTGTAGACATATTGGAGTCTCACATTGAGTGTTAACCCCATGGTGTCAGCTTCAAATGGATTAAAGGATCTTGAGGGTGTTCTATTTGGGGCTACGGGATGACTATTTGTCGGCACTAGATTGTCCATGGACAATGAACTAGTTGTTCTAGAGGAAAGGGTATCGGATTGGGATTCCGAAAGGGTTTCAGTAATATCTGCCAAATTGCCTACCGATTGGGTCCCACTTTCTTGCGTAGGCACTCTAGAAGGTGCCCTAGGTCCTATGGCAGAATCTACACAACGTCCCGACCGCAAGTGCATAAGGTCAAAATTTTGTTTTGGTTTTGTTATGTGTTTTTGTTTTGTTTTGGTTTTGGTTTTTTTGTGTAAAATATATATATATATATATATATATATATATATATATATTTATTTATTTTATTTAACCTACCTAATCACTAAAGGCAGCTAAAAATGGGTTTGTGTGGCGTAACTATCTACCCTATTTTTTTGTTATTTGTTTTTTTTAAATGTGTTTTTTTTTAAATGATTTTATATTTTTATGATTTTTTACTTTTTTTTTTAACACAAAAATTATGAATCACACTAAAAAATACTAATTATGCACAAAGTTACAAAAAATTTAAAAAATGCAAGTTAAAATAATTATGCAAAAAATTAAAGAATGAAGAATTACAAATTATGCAAAAAAGTAGACTCCTAAAAAGCACTCAATTTTATCCTTTTTTTTTGGGTTTTGTTTTGTTTTTATTTTGATCTGTTTTTTTTAATAACAAAAAGTTAAAACAATGCAAATCTACTCTAATTATGCTAAAAATTACAGAAATAAAAAATATGCAAACAATATGGACTCCTTAAAAAAAATAATTTAAATTTTTTTTATTTTTATTTTTTATTATATTTTTTTATTTTTTTATTTCTTTTTCTCTATATATTTTTTTTAATATTTAATTGTTTTCTTTTTTTCCTCTTTTTTTTTCTTTTTTTTTAAATTCTTTTTTTTTTCTTTTTTTAAATAAAAATATTATTTTTTTTGTTTTTTAATTTAAAAATAAAAAAAACATGAAAAAAAAAATAAAAAAATAAAAAATAAAATTCCACTAACCGTATCCGTGGCTCGCCGTTCGCCGGATTTGCCGCCGGCTCCACGTGCCTCCTCACCGCTTCGTCTTCCTCGCCTTCTTGCCTTCTTCTGCTCTGCAGTCCGTAACCAGCAGCAGCCGCCTTCGCAGCCACAGCCACCACTACTGCCCACGCCTTCGCTCTTAGCTCTGCAGGCGCCTCCGCTTCTTGCTGCCGGCCTTCGTCTGCTACGTTGGCCACTCTACAGCAGCAGAGCAGCCACCTCAGCTTCTTCTTTCTGCCGGCTGCTCACCGCTCCCAGCGCCTCTCCACAGCCGGCCTCTCGCTTCCTTCAGTTGCAGACGACGCCAGCATCCACCTTAATGTATAATATATATATATATATATATATATATATATATATATATATATATATATATATATATATATAAAGCTGCCTTCGCCCGCTCACTGCCAAACAACCGCCTCTCGCCTGTTTCATCGCCAGCTTGCGCTCTTCGCCCACAGCAGCCGACGGCCACCACCTGCTTGCAGACGACGGCCACCACCTCCACTGCCGGCCTCTCCAAGCTTTAGCGAAACTATATAACTATATATAGAAGTATCCCATCGTGATCTCGCCCATGGCTAAGTACCCATATTTTACCTGCACCCTATTTGCCTTAACTCATTTGCAAGCGTAGTTCCTGTGTAGTTGTTTTGTTTGTATATCCAAGGCGCCACCACTGTTGCAACCTCTCATGCTATTACTGCTTGGTACTCTCATGGATGTTGTCCATATGGTTGTATCTCTTCTAATAGCTTGTAGCCGCTCTCGCAGCAAAGTTTAAGGCTGTCAATGTTATGCTGTCACTTCATACTCCACTCAAAAAAAAAAAAAAAAAACAAATTTTCAACCTCTCCTCTCTTTCTTAAGCGGGCTTCACGCTTGGGAGTCCATGGAGCTTGCATAAGCTATGGAAGAGCTTAGCAACGCACTTCTTTTATTTTTTTTATTTTTTTATTTTTCACTAATTACATGTTTAGCGAAAAGCATGAAAGCATGAAATGGCAAAAGAAAACAATGAATGTGAGCATAATGAACGGTACTTGAAAAAGCATAAAAGCAATGAAACATAAAAAAAACAATGCGGGAGAAACCTCAACCGCTCAATGGTTAACCTTATCCACTCACACCGGGATCACACACCCAAACTTAACCTAATCACTCAATGGTTTTGCAACCAAAAGAGGAAATAGTGGTGGTTTCCACACACTCTCAACCGGATTTGAGTCTTCTCCCCGGCAGCGGCGCCAATGGAAGACGGAATAACTCTCTCACTTGTAGCAAGAGTAGTACGATCCACACGTAGCTCAATCCAATGGGATTTGCATCCCTTTCGGAGCTAGGGATTCAACCCGTACCGGTGCACAAAAGCTTATCCAATTAATGGAGAGAATGCTAAGAAAACTACTACTATTGACATAGATTCAACACACACTCAAGCTCAATCTTGCCATACTCATTCACTCATCATCCCACTCCTTCATACATCCAAACAAGAAGAAAGCTAAGCTATTGCATACACAAGCTCAAAGCATCCTTCATTCTCAAAATCTTACTTCCTAGCATGCACACAAACCTTGAAGCTAACAACAAAGAAACATGTATACTAGAGAATAGACAAGAGAAGAGAGACAAACATCACTCATTGCATTGAATTAACAAAAGAATAGAACTTACAACAATGTTGATGGGGAGTGAGAAGAGCTTGCACCTCTATGGAAGAAGAGGGAGAGCTAGTCTCAAGAGAGCTCAAACATGAGTTTGCCCAATGTGTCCATGCTCTCAAATGAGCCACCTTTTATACAAAAATTCTAGAATTCTCAAAAGTTCCCATGTGGGATTATTGTGAAGCCCTCTCCCACATACATCTACAAAGTGGAACTCTTTACAAGAGCCCTAAGTATCTTTTTTTGTTGCATCCTTGGCATCCTTGTATTGATCTTCATTTGCATGCAACAAATGCACGTTTCATGCCATCGTCGTGAGGCAGGTACTGTTCATGTCATTGGTGCTAATGGTGAATTAGGAGGGGAGAAGAACAAAAGTGATGTGGTATTTAATTGATACCATCGACAATTAATTAGACCTAGTGCTGCCAGCCATGTTCCTCAACTAATCACAGTTATGATTTTTCTCATGGATTATACCTCATTGTACAATGCACGTTTCATGCCATCGTCGTTGTGAGGCAGGTACTATTCATGTCGTTGGTGCTAATGGTGAATTAGGTGCACTAGGTCTATTTAATTGATACCATCGACAATTAATTAGACCTAGTGCTGCCAGCCATGTTCCTCAACTAATCACAGTTATGATTTTTCTCATGGATTATACCTCATTGTACAATGCACGTTTCATGCCATCGTCGTGAGGCAGGTACTGTTCATGTCGTTGGTGCTAATGGTGAATTAGGTGTAGTCCTTGCTGCTTATTGGAATCCATCCAACCAATTCTTTTTTTGACCAAAAGGATTGTCAGCTCTTTCTCTTCCCTCATTAGGCTCTCTATTGACAACAAGGGAATCCTCTTCCTCTCGTTCAACGTTTTGAGGTATTATATTCATTTGATTTTTATTATTCTTAATCTCTCATTTTTCAATAGTCTGCTTGTTCTTTGTCTTAACTATTTTTAAAAATTAAACTTGCTGCTATGCAGGTTGATTTCTTATTTAAGTGGACTCTCTTATTTTCAAGCCTTCTTCTTGTTGAAAGTGAAAAATCAAATTTTAGGTGGCTCCTTATTGACAAGGCATATGTCTTTCTCTTATTTTCATCGGATTCAGCCTTTTTACGTATTGTACTCTATTATATTTGATTTCTGTAAATTTGCTTAATCTCTCATGAAAGTCATTTTTTAATTAACTCTTTCCAAAAAACTATACTTGTTTTTATGTAGGCTGATTTCTTATTCAAGCAGGCTCCAACCTTCTTCTCGCAAGCTGAGAAGTCGATTTTTTAGCTCCTCCTCCCTATTGACATCCCTATTGACAAGGCAAACCTCTTCCTCTCCACTTCACAAGATTCGGCCTTCTCAAATACTATATTTGATTTCTATTTTTCTTATTCTCTCTCGAGAATTGTTTTTTAATAGTTCCCTTGCTTATTGTATTAACACTTTCCCAAAAATTTAACCTCTTTTTTGCAGGCTAACTATCTCCTTGCTTGTGTAAGCGTGCGGGCTCGCTATTTTTGTACAAGCTAAGAAAGACTCTTTTGCAAGTTAGTTTGATTCATGAGCGAGAAGCCCTTCGTATATGGTTTGTGTAATTTCTTACCGTTGTTATGATTATTTCAATATCTTATGAAATTGGGCAAGCACTTTTGACTTTTTTTTCTACGAGTACATACTGTACATAATCCTTGCCAGCTATTGATTTGCATGCTTCTCTTTTTCAATATCTTTTAGATAAAAAGCTGATCATTCTTGGGTTCAAAGACTCGCCACGAAGGTTTTTGATTATGGTTCTAATGACAAGAAGCTCTTGGGTTATGTTCGAGCTATGGTTGATTCTACATATGGTGCAGTATACAAAGAAATTACACAAGATGGGATTGTTCGTGGTTCATTTCAATTTGTAATTGAAGATGAAGATGATGTTGAAGGTTGCACACTAAATCCTACACAAGAGGAGCATTGGTAGAGGTAGACAGTGACAAATGTGTGGGTAAAAAGAGAGTTTCAATCATGGTCGATAAGGGTGGGGATGATGGTGGGCCTAGAACACGTGTATGTCAAGGCTTGAATGATTGAGATTTCAATGCAAGCAAAAAAGGTGACCATAGTGGCAGGAGGTATGTCCTAGCCACAACCATGGTAGAAACATGCTCAAGAGCACGTTGGTAAAAATCTATCCTTGAGAGTTGTTGGTAGATCCAATGTGAGAAAACCCAAAAAAAGATGAGGGAGAAAAACCCACCAAGAGATTATAGGTTTGAGATAACTACGGAGGATCTCAATGGAGATCCCTTGGTTCAAGTGTGTCATGAATGTGGAACAACTTACGGTTCCGGATTCATTGGCAAGCAATCATCTTACTCATGTTTCTCTAATTTCATGAGAACTCATGCTTTAGAAAGTCAAGGGCATCAAAAAAGATACCTAGATAATCGAGGATTGAAGGATGAAGCAACATCTAGCTCAAAAGATATAGAAGACAATGGTGCAGATATGATTGCAATTCTAGCAACAATTCAGGAAATGAATACCTTAAATGTTACTCATCAAGGCAAGTTACCTATTTTCTAACCATTGCTGCAACCTTAAGTAAATTATTTATCATGCATGGCTATTATAAGTCATAAAAGAGCTTATTTTCTAGCTAAGTTTTGAGTTTATTTTTGGATTTGATTCTTGATTGATTTTGAAGCTTCTTTTGTGATATTGTTTGCCTCAATTTATGTAGGATCTGATTTTCAGCTGATTGAAGCAACCTTGAATGATCACAAGGACAAGCGCATGGTAAGATTGGCATGCAAGTATGATGGGAAGTAGCATCCTTCCATTTTTGTTACACTTTGCAACCAAGCAACATTGATTTTTGAAGTCTTCCATACAACATCCTTGAGGATTAAACCTCACTCGCAGACCTTACTCAACCATCTATCCAACAGAAACCAGGTTCTTTGTAATATTTGAAACATGAAGTACATCTGCCAAGTACTTCATTTTGACATCCTGCATAGACAATGATACCTTACCAACATGTGCAGTGGGATACGTAGTATCATCGCTTGTTTCTAGATAGCCTGGTTTTTCCATTTTCTTCATGTCTCTAAACAACTGAGCATGACTGGTCATGTGGTTAGAGGCACCAGAATCCACATGACATGTATCTTGAGATCTTGACACATCTCCTAATGGAACTGAGCCTATGCTGCATCACAAACAGTTTCTCACTTCTGTCTTCACCTCCCTATTTACTAGATGATGCATAGTCTCCTTACTGTAACTTTTCACTTTTAATATCATTTTACTTTTTATAGAAGTCCTTTGCCATGTGCCCTAGTTTGCCACAATAATAGCGCTCCATGATATTTGCATTTTTATTTCTTTGCCAACCACCTCGGCCTCTTGGGCTCCCCCTACCTCTAGACCGGCCTCTTTCACCTGTGTATGATTGCTGTTGTGAATCATTGGACTGTCATTGTCTAGAATTCTAGTTTCCTTATCGGCCACCACCTCTACCTCTGCCTCCACCTAAATTGGAGTAGAAGGCCTGTTCTGATGTGTTCTTGCTTTGGGAAGAAGAGTCCTCACCTAAAGACTTTTCTTCTATGATCAGCACAGACACCAAGTCTCAAAAAATGGGAATATTCTCCTTGATTACAATGGAGGTGTTGAATGGCTTATACTCTCTGCCAAGCCCATTCAAACAGACACTTATCATCTTCCACCGATACATTGATACACCGAAGGGATTCAACAATTCCCTTTATATTTAAAGAATACTCACTGATTGACATGCTTTTCTTTTCCGCACTATGTAGCTCTTGCTTTAGTTGTAATTTCCTTGCCTTTGTGTTTATTTGGAACATCTACACTAGATTTTGCCATGCCACTGCTAGAGTGTTGGCATCTTGTATGTGTCCTATCATCGTGTCTGTGACACTAATGGAAAGCCAATACATGAATTTCCTTGCACCTTGGTTCCAATCCTTGAATGCCTTTATGTCTACTAGGGTGGCATTCTCTTCAGACAACTCAGGAGGCTTCTCATTGTCTCCTTCAACATAGTCCCAAGATCCTTTATCCGTAAGGAAATTGGTCATTATGAACTTCCAAGCATGGAAGTTGTTCTTTTCCAGCTTCTCATCACTGATAATCTGATTGATTCTATGAGCAGACATGTTTTCCTACAACAATAAAAAAATTACAACAGACAATACTTGTATGCAACCTGTAACATAGCAGTATCTTCTATGACTACTGCAGTGGTCTTCAACACAACCTGTAGGTCACAAGATCTCACCAAAGTACACGTACATACACCCAATGTCAACAATACATGTGTAAACACTATCGGCACTCCCTAAATGCATTGCTGCACTGCAATAACCAAATTTCAACCAGAGATAGTTCTCAACCAAAACTTCCCAAACCCATCAAGAAAATAATTTGGAGTGACATAATGGAGACCAAGACGCACCCAAAACGCGATTCTTGCCAAAAAATAGCAGTATAAAGTATTATGTACACCACACAAGCAACTCCAATCCTGTGAGAAGACAGTTCCTTAATCGGAGATGTGTAGCTCCCAGAGCTATCGAGGGGTGTAGTACCTAAACCAAGAAGGGAAAGAGATGGTGATGCTCTTACCCGTGTACCGCTTCCTTGCTTGCTTGTTCTTGATTCTTGCTTGCCTCCTTAGCTCTCACACAAACCCTAGCTTTGATACCATAAAGAGAATGTGGGGCAGAGAGAGAGCTTGAGTTCCTTGCAAGTAAACGCACACACACAAAAGAGTGCAAGAAGACATAAGAGAGATGCATGGTTGATTTTTCTTCTATTTTCTTCTCTTCTCTACAACCATATAATTAAAAGATAAGAGTACATACATAAAGGGAAAGTACTCTCCTACAACAACATACAAACTAGTTGGTCTATAGTGTGAACCTGACTATATGATATGGCGCTATAATTATGCCAGCACTCTAGTGCTCCAAAGTGGCTGTCACACACCCTATCATCCACTCACGTCATATCAACCATAATCGCACCAACCGTGCCAGTGACATAGGTGTGAAATCTATCACCCAGGCGGGTCATCAATGTCCACTATAGCACTAGTTGAGCTCGATATCTCAACAAGGTCCACCCTTCGGATGCTAGTTTTCCTCTATGTAGGAGGTAGGAGATGAATTGAATATTGAATGCTGACTGTATGCTGACTATGTTGTTGATTCCCTTGTTCCTTAGGCTAGAAATGCTGAGAAGAAGGAGATAATTGAAATGAATGATGCGCTTTTCTATATATATATATATATGGAATGATGCACAACAACACAAAGCAACTATAGACGCGCTTGATAGACGCGCAAAATAGCGGGCACGTCTATAGGCGTTGCTTGAATAGAGAAATTACGGGCGTGTCTAACAACGCGTGTATTTGCGTGTGTATTGACGCGTCTATTAGCGCGTCTATACTGAGAATCTAACACTGCGTCTAACAGCGCATCTATTTGCACGTGTATTAGCGCGTCTATTAGTGCGTCTACACTGAGAATTAGACGCATATTTAGATGCAAAACAGAGAATACAAAAAGTGAGATTTTGGTGTAGGCTGGTAAATGTACATCACTGCTTTCCAAACATTGCCCATTATTACCAAAGCACATAATTTTAACAAAAACATCAATGCTTTTTTGCAAACCCACATATACAAAAATTAAGTGAGGTGAGGAGAATGAGACAATATGTAAATAGTTTTGCCAATATCAATGATGGGCTACGGTTCAATCTTATCCTCAATGAGATCAACCCTTACCAAACTATCTACTTCAAAATCCAAACAAGTGTTTAGATCTACAAATACATTCAACCCACTAATACTTGTGCTACTCATGTGCTCATCGAAATCAGCATCACCAATGGTAGGCTCGTCCTCACGGGTAATGGCCTTAATATCTGTATCTCCTATCTCATGATCATCCTTCTATCTCGTATCACGGTCATCATCACCTCCATGGCCATGATCATCCTCCATATGCTCTATATTCGTAAATGTACTATACATCACTTTGGAACGTGGCATAATAGGTATGACATGCCACCATCTATTATTATCCACCATTGGTTGATAGACAACCTAATTCAAACACAAATACAATCATGTTATTTTCCTTGCATCGAAGGTATCAAATATTTAAAAGTGAGTATTTTTATATGTGTGTACAGTACCTGTTCACATTGTTGCGGTAGTACTAGTGTGTCCTTCTTACTTTGCCAAAACTTTGTGGAGTCAATAGTTACAAAGCCACTTGCATGGCGTTTGATTGTTGCATTAGGGCCTCTTTCCACCATGTCCTTAAACCACTTTACATCCAAAACATACACAAAGAAGCGTCGAAAGTCAAGCTTAATAATATCTTGGATTATGCCACAATAATCATCCATGGCTCCATTGGCTCCCTCAAAGCTAGCAATGATGCCGTAATCTTATGTGTTTCTCTTATCATCAATCCGTTGTGTTTGAAAATGCTTGCCCTCACACCATATAGCATTGAACATAGTGCACTACACCAAGACAAAATCAATTAAATAAGCAATTTAAATTATTGAAAGCTCCTAACTTATGCATAACATTCTATATACCGACCTTGCTCATGCATCCCCTAGCATACTCCCATTCTTCCATTGTGATATGCATCCCCTCGTCTTTCTCTGCTTTCTCCATTTCGTCAAGTAGCCAATCCACATGCATATCCTTTGGAAGTGCTCTTAGATACTGAGGGTATGGCACACAAGATCCGTGGTGTGTACGAAAGAGGGCCCTTTCTTCTTCTCTTCTTGCCTCTGCACCCTCATATCTTGTCACTCATCTTTTCATCACATCACTATTAAGCACGCAATAGAGGTTGATATTATTAAGCAACTCCGTGTCTATTACTTTGTTGCATCCTTTCCCTCGAGGCACAATAGAGGTCATCCTTAGGTCTTCATCATCTCTCCATAGTCGTGGGAGAAAGCTATCCACATCAACAAGAAACTCAAAAATATATACAAGTGACTCTTGTACCAACAAACCCTCGGCCATGCTACCTTCGGGTCTTGTATTTTGTCTCACCATGAAGCGCTCAAGGAAGAACAACCATCATGCATGTATAGTACTGCATATAGCAATCTCATCCACCAAATGCACTATGAGATGTAGTTGGCTTGTGAGAATAGAACGTGGAAATGTCTCCTCCACTAAACAAACCACCTCCACTAACATAACTCGAGCATTCTCAAGCATGGTGGGATCTATTTCCTTTGAGCTCACATACCTAGAAATGAAAAAGTACACCATATTAGCAATATGAACACCTTGCATGGAGCATTGATACGCATCACATTTTGTATCATGTAAAGTACCTCACAAGCTCGCCCATCTTGTAAATACAATCTTTCACATCCTTCAATGCACTACGAGAAATGCTAGTAGGTAGTATGAACTGGAACACACGAGGAATGGTTGATTAGTTGCTTCTAATTCATTCACAAATTTGAAAGGAAAAAGATATTATGCACATAAAATACTTACTTGGAGCATCTTGTGCCAATCATGAGATTTCAAGCCATATAATTGCTCTACACCTCTTTTCTTGCTCTTTGTAAAGGCCCCCTTCAAACACCTCATGCATCCAGTGGAAGTACGAATTGTAGTAATAGCACGCTTCACCGCCACCATCTCTAGCTTTGATAACCTCCACGATGCACGAGGTAAAAAAACACGCCCATTTGGTCTCTCTTGTGGCCAAGCTTCACGCATCCTCCCTGTGGTACGTAGATCCTCCCTTATGCCTACGGAATCTCGTGTCCTATTCAAATGTTCTCAAATGGTAGATGCCACATTCTTGAAGATATGCATGGGATCAAGCAGGTGATTGATCTTGAGGTGGGACCAATATGGTAAACGATAAAAGATGGAGTATCTAAACAAAAGCTGGTGTTATAGCGGGCAATCTTTATTTCTAGCCAATATAGCACACAATAGTTACAAACCCTTACCGGCTCATGCCAAGTGGTGGAGGAGTCGTGGAACTGTCCCAAATTCTCATCCAATCTCCCCATCCAATCTCCCGCAGTGAGAGTGATTGTGGGAGGACTTCATTCCAAGGGGCAACATATCTAGGACGATCAGGTGGGAGAAATCGATGGTGATTCTCATAGATGACCTTATTCAATGCGTCTGCCCGTGAGGCAACAAGTGAAGGACCACAAACAGGACATGCATGGTAACCCGATGTAGTGAGACCTGAACAATAGACACAATTAAGAGTTGAAGGTGGGTTTAGGGTGCCACATCCTTTTCCTACTCATAATTAGAAGTGCAATGCTTACCTGAACACTTGCCATAGCCTGGGAAGTCATGCATCGTCCACATCAAGACTGCTTTGCAGTTGAAGTCTCGTTGGAGGGAGGCCACAATATGCACCTCGATACCTCTCCAAAGTATCTCTAGATCGTCAATCAAAGGCTCCAAATAAACATCAAGATTTTTGACTTTATGTCTCCCTGGAATTAGAAGGGATAACATAACATGTCCTTTCTTAATCGCCATAGAGGGTGGAAGATTATAATTCACCAATATCACTGGCCATACACTGTAAGAGGTGCTTTTGAGACCAAATGGATTCACACCGTCCATACCCAATCCAAGTCTCAAGCTCCTAGGTTCTTCCTTGAAGCTTGGCCATGTGGCTTCAATACGCTTCCACGCAAGAGTGTCTGTGGGAGTTCTCCACTTGCCATCGGTTGACGATGGGAGGAATGCCATGACATGAGCTCTGCAATGGATTTGCACTTGAACATATGTTGGATGCGAGGGATTATGGAAAAATATCGCAGAACCTTACGAGGCACGTCCAAAGTTTTGAGATCTGCTCTATATCTTGCCTCTCCACAAGTAGGACACTCTCTTGCATCCTTATGTAGTCCACAAAACAAAACGCAATCGTTGACGCATGCATGGATACGCTTGTAATCTAATCCTCCAAGAGAGGTCACATGTTGCCTTGCCATATCTCTTGAGGTCGGTAATTTATTCTCCCTTGGAAGCATTTTACACAATAGCCTACATGTGAAGACCATAAATGAGGAAAAGCATTCGAGTAATTGACCCACTAGCATAATTCACCATGTTTGCAAAATAGACTTCAAAGCTTACTTGAGTAATGCATTCAAACTTGCATTGCTCCATCCATAGATGGTTTGCAAGTTTAGTAACTCAAGGGAGGCACGTAGAATAGAGAATGTGCACCCCTCAAACAGTGGAGTCGATGCTGCGGTAAAAAGATCATCCTGCGCTCCATGCTATCATCCCTCCCTTCGGATTGATGGACGTATAAATCCCGCACCATATCATCAAACACCTCCTCCTCCACGGCTTCATGAGGTAATGACAGAGGGCTACTATCACCATCACTCCATGCATCCTCTTGAAGATCCCACCTCATATCACCGACGCTTTGCCTCCTCACGGACGAGCATAGGGCAACACATGTGGGTGTGGCACTGCATCCTGTATCAAATTAAAATGGGATCATAACTCAAACATATGAACACCCATAGGTATCTCAATCAATCTTAACTCTTTAACACTTACCATGTTTACGGTCGCATCCCATTCTCCATACTTTGAGATGTGATTGAGTGTAATCCTGCGTGCACGATACATGTTTCCTCGACATCGATCACACATACATTTGATTTTTTGCTCCAACCACATTTCGCGATGGTGGATATGGAGGGATTCATCCTCACTGGAGCTACTTGTTGAAGATGAAGACATCCTACAAATAAACAACCCAAAAAATTTGCTCTTGTATCAAATATTTAATCTTAAAACTCTGTGGCGTGTCTAATACCGCGTCTAAAACTGCGTCTGTTCTGTGTGGTGTGCGTCTATAGGCGCGTCTAAACTGTGTTGTAAATGCGCAATTAAACACGCATTTAGATGCGTATATAGACGTGCACTACACAGAACAGACGCGATTTTAGACGCGATATTAGACGTGATTTTCAAACCTACTTTTAGCGTGCTTACTTTTCTTCACATACTTTTAACGTCGCGCGGCTTGCTTTGCTATTAACAGACACAGTTCCGAGCATCCACACTTATCTCCAAGCTTACACAATCATCTCCAAGCACACAAGAGAAGAGGGAGGGTGAACAAGGAAGAGAAGAAAGAGAAGCAAAGGGTGAACAAGGAAGAGAAGAAAGAGAAGCAACTTTGAAGAAGGACAAGAAGCTTCCATACCTCTATCCAAGGTAAGTCTCTTTACGGTTGATCTTCTTTGAAAGTTGCTCTCTTTGGATTCGTCCGTTGTCGTATCCAAGAAACGAATGTTTTTGGTACTATTGTTGTGCTTTTGTATCGGGCGCATGTCCTTTTCGAGTTTTTAGAATAGTCCGTCTATCGAGACGCGTCTATAGACGCATCTGAAAGCGCGTCAGCGCATCTATAGACGCGTCTACTCTGTGTTTGGAAACAAATAGCCGCATCTATAGACGCACTGTTATACGCAAAGATAGACGCACTTCGTTATTTTTCCCTGGCCTAGCCTTCCCTTCCCTTCTCTTTTTCTCTTATCTCCTCTCTTTTATCCCCACTTTTTCTCTCTTTTTCTCCTCTCTTTTCCTCTCCTTTCTCCTCTCTTTTCCTCTCCTTTCTCCTCTCTTTTATCCCCACTTTTCCTCTCTTTTCTACTCTCTTTCCTTCTGATCTCTTTTTCTCTCCTTTCCACTTCCACTTCCAAGAAAATGATTGCATATTGAATGATGGAAATAAGTGATTGCATGAATGAAGAAAGGGATTGTATGAATGATGGAAAGGGATTGCATGATTAAAGAAGGGGATTGCATGAATGATGGAAAGGGAAAGCATGATTGAAAAAATGGATTGCACTCTATATTTTCCTCTCTTTTTCCTTCTCTCTTTCATCCTCTCTTTCTTTCTCTTTTCGTCTCTCTTTTTCTCTCTTATCTCCTCTCTTTTTCTCTCTTTTTTTCTCCTCTCTTTTCCTCTATTTTCCTCTCCTTTCTTCTCTCTTTTATCCTCTCTTTCCTTCTCTTTTCGTGGTAAATTTTCTCTCTTATCTCCTCTCTTTTTCTCTCTTTTTTTCTCCTCTCTTTTCCTCTCTTTTCCTCTCCTTTCTCCTCTCTTTTATCCCCACTTTTTCTCTCTTTTTCTCCTCTCTTTTCCTCTCCTTTCTTTTATCCCCTCTTTTTCTCCTCTCTTTTATCCCCACTTTTTCTCCTCTCTTTTCCTCTCCTTTCTCTCTTTTATTCCCTTTTCCTCTCTTTTTTACTCTCTTTCCTTCTCTCTTTTTCTCTTCTTTTTCTCTTCTCAGTTCATCAGCAGTAATCTTCTTTTTTTCTTTTTTCCGGTTCATCATGTGGCCAGGAAGCTCTTCACGCTCACCTGATCTTCGGGAGATCATTTTTCGGGAGTTATATAACCTTTTGGGACACCCTCCCAGTCCTAGGGAGTTATACGGCTACATGACGGGTACTCTAAACACCCCCCAAGAGTCGGCACTACAGACTCCAAACCACCCCAACCCCACACCAGTTGAGATTACCCCAGTGGAGTCAACACAGCCCAGCCGGCTACATAGCCGAGCCCCTTCCCCCATGTCGTCCTATGCCCCTTCCCCCATGCCGTCAGGAGGCCCTTCTGCCTCGCAGAGCTGTTGGCGTACTCCCGTGCAGTCGAGACTTGGTTCTCTAGCTACGAGTGGTCCACGTGTTCCCGTGCAGTCGCGAGAGTCACTTCTCTAGCTACGAGTGGCCAGCGTACTAGCTCGACACGACACAATAGCAGGCGTAGTAGCAGGGAGAGCGCTGGGGAATGCATGGCACTGTGCTTTGGGAGGGGTAGTGGTGGGGACGAGGATGATTCAGATGATTTAGATGTGCCTCCGGGTGATGGTACGACCTACTATGACATCACTCAGACAGGAGGCATCTTGATGGATGCACGGGGAAAGGACATCTTGGCCTTCATGCGCTCTGTAATTGCTAACAATTACAGAGATTGCTTTATTCATTACAAAGATCATCCAAAAAGGTTGGCTTATGAGACCCTTGCTGTTGTTCGCTCTAGGTATCCTAACCCCCCCAATGTTCAGTTCACAGATAAATGGGCCAAGTCAAAGATTGTTACGATACTTAGCAATAAAAGATCTTTGCTTAAGAGGCATGCACTAGGCGGAGCTTGCCAGGCTCGAGGGAGGTCAACCACCAAGGGGCTCGCCCCACACCGCTCACAAGCGTGAGTGGAAGAAAGCAATGAAGTCAGCGAAGGAGGAGCCCAGTCTGCAGCACGTGGAGGCACGAAGGATCCAAATGGAGCAATATGGAAGCGTGCATTTTGGAGGAGGGGGTGTTGAATCATGGGAGGCCCAATTTGTAAGTATCGATCTCAAATTATATTGTTTATGTAGTTTATTAGGAGGTTGTTTCTTTGTACTAACCCCTCCGCAAATTGTGTCATCTTGCAGCTTGATATTGTGGGCAGGTACCCTACTCCTATCGAGACAGCCTACCACTGCCACCATCGCAGAGGAGATACATGGAGACACTTCTATAATGACGGGTTTATTACTAAGGAGCAGTTTATCTGGGCTACTGGAGCGTCCCCCGAGGTATTTGAAAAAGTAATTAAATAATGTCAATATTATAAATAAAGATTTGATTTTTCATACGTTGATATATGTTGTCTCTTGTTTACAAGACCCTGCACAAGAAGATAAGGAAGAAGACGAGGAAGAAGGAGGCAAAGAAGGGAGCGTAGAAGGGAGCGAGGACGTGGAGAACTTAGATTAGTCATAGAAGTAGTGCTAGCTACTCTTTTTTGTACTTAGCCACTGGCTTGGCTTCGTGCCTCTTGTATATACACTCCTCTTATTTTTGGTACTTGAAGCCACAGGACGTGGCTTAGCTTCGTGCTATATGTACATACAAGCACTTTTTGAGCTATGAATTAACATACACTCTTTTTATTTTTTTGGCTTTCAATTTTCTTGTGCAACGTTCTATCAATTAATGCCTTGTGAACTAAACGTTTTGGAGTTGTAATGTTTTATTTGGAATTGTAATTACTGTCTTTTATAGACGTGCTGCAAGAGTGCTAATTAAAATGCGGTTGGCTGTAAGAATTGAATTACACAATGTGGAAATGGGATTCCTATAACGACATAGCATACACAACATACACAGCATTCTATTCAAGCACACAAAATTTAAAAAATATTATGTAGCGCGTCTATCAGGGCATCTATAAACGTGTCTATATACGCGTCTGTCTGTTCGAGAAGCATTTATTTGTGCGTCTACAAACACGTCTATAAACGCATCTATAAATGCATCTATAAACGCATCTATGCATGCGTCTGTCTGTTTTTTAAAATTTCTAGCAGAGCGTCTATTTACGTGTCTATAGGCGCGTCTGTTTTCTATCTTTTAGACGCGCCTTTAGACGTGGGTCTGTAGACGCGCTAATAGATGTGCAAATAGATGCGCTTGTAAGTTTTTTTTTAGTTAAGTAAACGCGTTTGTGTGCGCGTCTGTAGGTGCTTTGTCTTGTTGTGATGCTGTTGGTCAGGTAGACTTATGTTGTTGGCTTGCATGTTCAGATCTTCATGATTTTATATATGCCCCATACCTGCAGTCATTGGGTTCCCCATACCCCGCCCTAATGTGATACATGTCCTAAATGATGTTGTTGCCTTGTGTACTGTTGTAGGTGATGTAACATCCCCATACAATGCTGCACATGCTTTAACTATTGTGATCTAAGCTTGTTAACATTGATTTAGCTGCTTAGTAAATGCTGCATTAATGCTTGAATGCCTAGAACACCATGTCACACCAACTGGGTGTGCACGTGAAATTCCCCTCTGCTAAATTATTGCTAGGTGGTACACCTCACAAGCCTTCGAATCCTCCACTGAAACCACTACCCCACTTTGTCTTCTCCTGTTGGGACTTAGGTTGACTGTAGGAGTTGAATCCTTTCAGCCAAAGACTTCTCCACTGCGGGAACTGCATAGAAAATGGTGATGATAAATCTGCTTGGAAAAACCTAAATCACCCCTGACCTATTTGAGGAATGATTGGAATGCATTGAACTCTTCAAGCTTCCTTTCCCTCCTCTTCCTCTCCTGCTCTACCTCATGGGTTCTGTGTTTTTCATTATCTTGAACCAATATCTTATGTCCGAGTATGGAATGAATAAAGTAAAAAATTCACATGTGCCCACTCGCACATACTAATGCATAAGCTTCTTGCGTTAGACCATAACTTATGGCTACCATCGTCTCGACAATTAATCAGACCCAGTGCTACAAGCCATGTTTGTCAAACTAATCATAGTTATGATTTGTCTCATGGATTATACCTCATTGTATAATGCACGTTTCATGCCATCGTAGTAGTTACTAGTGAGGCATGTATTGTTCATGCCATTGGTGCTAATGGTGAATTAGGTGTAGTCCATGTGCTGCTTATTGGAATCCATCCAACCAATGCTTTTTTTAACCAAAAGGATTTGTCAACTCTTTCTCTTCCCTCATCAGCCTCTCTATTGACAACAAGGGAATCCTCTTCCTTTCCTTTAAACCTTCTCAGGTATTATATTCATTTGATTTTTATTCTTCTTAATCTCATTTTTCAATAGTCTGCTTGTTTTTTGTCTTAACTATTTTTAAAAATTAAACTGGTTGCTATGGAGGCTGATTTCTTGCTTAAGTGAGCTATCTTATTTCAAGCCTTCTTCTTGAAAGTTGAAAAATCAAATTTCAAGTGGCTCTTTATTGATAAGGCATATGTCTTTGTCTTTGCTTCATAAGATTGAGCTTTCTCACTTTTTATACTCTATTATATTTAATTTCTATAATTTTGCTTAATCTCTCATGAAAGTAATTTTTCAATTAACTCTTTCGAAAAAACTATACTTGCTGCTATGCAGGCTGATTTCTTATTTCAGCGGGCTCTAGCCTTCTTGTCACAAGCTGGGAAATCGATTTTTTTAGCTCCTCTCTATTGACAAGGCAATCCTCTTCCTCTCTTATTCACAAGATTCGGCCTTCTCAAATACTATATTTGATTTCTATTTTGCTTAATCTCTCTTGAGAAATATTTTTAATAGTTTCCTTTCTTATTTTATTAACGCTTTCCCAAAAATTTAACCTCTTGTTTGCAGGTTAACTATCTTCTTTCTTGTGTAAGCGGGCAGGCTCGCTATTTTCTACAAGCTAAGAAGAAGGCTTTGCAAGTTAGTTTGATTCATGAGCAAGAAAACCTCCGTATATGGTATGTGTAATTTCCTATTGTTGTTATGATTATTTCAATATCGTATGAAATTGGGCAAGAACTTTTGATGTTTTTCTATGAGTACATACTGTACATACTCCTTGCCAGCTATTGATTTGGATGCTTCTCTTTTTCTATATCTTAAAGATAAAAAGCTGATCATTCATGGCTTCAAAGACTCGCATGGAGGTTTTTGATTATGGTTCTAGTGACAAGAAGCTCTTGGGTTATGTCTGAGTTGTGGTTGATTCTACATATAGTGTAGTACTACACAAAGAAATTACACAAGATGGGATTGTTCGTGGTTCATTTCAATTTGTAATTGAAGATGAAGATAATGTTGAAGGTTGCACATTGTCATAAAAGAGCTGATTTTGAGTTGAGTTTTGAGTTTCTTTTTGGAGTTGATACTGGATTGATTTTGAAGCTTCTTTTGTAATATTGTTTGCCTCAATTTATGTAGGTTGGTTTTAAGCTGATTGAAGCAACCTTGAACGATTACAAGCACAAGAGCATGGTAAGAGTGGTATGCAAGTACGTGGGAAGTGGTTGCACTTGTGCCGTCAAAAACCAGATCTACAAACTCTTCTTATAGAGCATGTCAAAGGAAAATCTCACATTATGGCTGTGGGCAAAACATCATCCAGCCATTCACCTCCACCCTTAATAGGGCTTCGTAGGTGACCAAAGAAGCATTTTGAGGTAGATCCATGACAAAAATCCTTGGGTGCTTTTCTAACACGGACTAAAGGAAGTGCCACACCATCACATGTGGAATCACCTTGTACTCCCGGAGGTGATTCATGCATAACTTCTTCATTAAATTTGGATCTCTTGTGTTGGGAATTATGGCAGTCCAGTGTGCTTTATCGAGGGTGATGATTTTTCCCAAGTAGGGAGTAGGAGGGGAGGGGAACCAAAGTGATGTGGTATTTAATTAATACAATTAATAATAATAATTTGATAGATACAACAACTAGGTGGTGATATAGTTTTTCGGGTTTTATCTCTTGAAATTTTGAAATGAAATGACGTGATGTGGTAAGACTTCTAAGGTTCACGCACATGAGTGAAGGTTCATGAACCTATTACGTAGGTGGATGTGTCCAAAAGGAATTACATCCCTCTGTCAACACCGTCGCTCAAAGTCATGGGTTCAAGTCCTCCCCCACTAGACACATGTGAGATTTTTGAATCTTTCCTGAAAGAGTTCAAGTTCTTTTTGAAACTTGATTTTTAGGTAGAGTTTTATGCAGAGTTCAATTTTTTTTGAAACTTGAATTTTAGTTTTTGGGGAAAGAAAACCCATGCTTAAATGATTAGAATGCATTGAAATCTTGAAGATGCCTTTCTCTCCCCTTTAATTTTCAAGTAGAGTTTTATGCAGAGTTCATTTTTTTTTGAAACTTTAATTTTAGTTAAATCTTTTTGGGGAAAGAGAACCCATGCTTAAATGATTAGAATTCATTGAACTCTTCAAGCTTCCTTTCCCTCCCCTTCCTCTCCTGCTCTACCTGAGTTTAGGTTATGTGTTTTTCATTATCTTGAACCAATATCTAAAATTTCAAAGCTCTTCTCTCTTATATCTAAGTATGGAATGAATAAAGTAACAAATTCATTGGCACCCACACACTCATGCGTACTAATGCACAAGCTTCCTATGATTACACAACTCATGGCTATCATCAAGCAATTAAGACCAAGTGCTACCAACCATGTCTCTCAACTAATCACGCTTATGATTTGTCTCATGAATCAAAACTCATCGCACAATGCATGTTTCATGCCATCGTAAGTGGGGCAGGTACTGTTTATGTTGTTGGTGCTAATGGTGAGTTAGGCACGTAGTCCATCCTGCTTATTGGAATGCATCCAACCAAGTCTTTGTTTAGCCAAAAGGATTCTCAGCTCGTTCTCTTCCCTCATTAGCCTCTCTATTGAAAACAAGGGAATCCTCTTCCTCTCCTTTCAACCTTTTCAGATATTATAATTATTTTATTTTTATTCTTCTTAATCTCTCATTTTTCAATAGTTTGCTTGTTATTTGTCTTAACTGTTTTCAAAAATTAAACTTGTTTCTATGCAAGCTGATTTCTTGTTTAAGTGGGATCTCTTATTTTCAAGCCTTCATCTTGAAAGATGAGAAATCAATTTTCAAGTGGCTCTTTATTGACAAGGCATATGTCTTCCTCCTCTTCACAAGATTCAGCCTTTTGACGTATTATACTATATTTTATTTGATTTTTGTAAATTTTCTTAATCTCTCATGAAAGTCATTTTTCAATCAACTCTTTCTAAAAAATTGTACTTGTTGCTATGCAGGCTGATTTCTTCTTTAAGCGGTCTCAAGCCTTTATCTTACAAGCTGGAAAATCAAATTTTTAGTTCTTCTCTCTTGACAAGGCAATCCTCTTCCTCTCCTCTTCACAAGATTTGGCCTTCTAAAATACTATATTTGACTTCTATTTTGCTTAATCTCTCTTGAGAATTGTTTTTTAATAGTTTCCTCACTTATTTCGTATTAACACTTTCCCAAAAATTTAACCTCTTGTTTGCAGGCTAACTATCTCCTTTTTTTGTAACCGGGTGGGTCGCTTTTTTCCTACAAGCTGAAAAGGAGGCCTTTGCAAGTTAGTTTGATTTTTGAGCAAGAAAACCTTCGTATAAGGTATGTGTAATTTCTTACCGTTGTCATGATTATTTCAATATTGTATGAAATTGGGCAAGCACTTTTGAATTTGTTTCTATGAGTACATACTCCTTGCCATCTATTCATTTGCATGTTTCTCTTTTCTATTATATCTTTTAGATATAAAAAGCTGATCATTTATGGCTTCAAAGACGCATGGAGGTTTTCGATTATGGTTCTAGTGACAAGAAGCTCTTGGGTTATGTCTGAGTTATCGTTGATTCTACATATAGTGTAGTACACAAAGAAATTACACAAGATGGGATTGGTCATGGTTCATTTCAATTTGTAATTGAGCACGAAGATGATGTTGAAGGTTGCACATTAAATCCTACATCAGAGGAGCGTTGGCAGGTAGAAAGTGACAAATGTGTGGTATAAAGAGAGTTTCAATCATGGTAGATGAGGGTGGGGATGATGGTGGCCCTAGAAAATGTGTATGTCAAGGCTTCAATGATGGAGAGTTCAACGCAAGCTTTGAAGGTGACCATAGTGTGCAGGATGTATGCTGTAGCCAAGATCATGGTAGAAACATGCTCAAGAGCACATTGATATCAAAATCTATCCTTGAAAGTTGGCAGATCCAATGTGAGAAAACCCACAAAAAGTTGAAGGAGCAAAACCCACCAAGAGATGATCTTGGGGGGGTCACTCATAAATATGTCAGCATAGCACGTGAGTTCAATAGAAGGGGTTTTTTAAATCCCTTTTTAACACATTTTTTGCGTACAGAAGGGTACCATTTGAAGGGGGTATTTACAGATTGAATAGAAAAAGGGTGTGTTTTATTCATGAAACATTTATAGATAAGGGGTTTTTTAATTAGCCCTTGAACGCACGTGATATAGAGAGTTTACTTATAGTGAACCGTCTCGAGGTGCAACAACTTATGGTTCCGGATTCATTGGCAAGCAATCAACTTACGTAAATTCTCTAATTTCATGAGAACTCATGTTTTAGAAAGTCAAGGGCATCAAAGAAGATACCTAGCTAATCGAGGATTGAAGGATGAAGCAACACCTAGCTCAAAAGATATAGAAGACCATGATGGGGATATGATTGCAATTCTAGCAGCAATGGAGGAAATGAATACCTTCAATGTTACTCTCATGAAGGTAAGTAATCTCTTTTTTCTAACCATTGCTGCAACCTTAAGTAAAATATTTATCATGCAGGGCTACTGTAAGTCGTAAAGGAGCTGATTTTCAGTTGAGTTTTGAGTCTCTTTTTGGAGTTGATTCAGGCTTGACTGATTTTGAAGCTTCTTTTATAATATTGTTTGCCTCAGTTTATGTAGGAGCTGATTTTCAGCTGATTGAAGCAACCTTGAACAATTACAAGGACAAGAGCATGGTAAGAGTGGTATGCAAGTACGATGATGGGAAGTGTGCCGTTTCGAAAACCAGATCTACAAACTCTTCTTATATAGAGTATGTCAAAGGAAAATCTCACATTATGGCTATGGGCAAAACATCATCGGGCCATTCACCTCCACTCTTAATTGTAAGATTCCTCCCCAGCCTCTCAAAATGTCTAGCATCTTTCCCTGTAATCAATCCCTCTTCAGAAATATAAAAGACTTGTTTCTAACTGTTTTAACCTAGAGAGACAAAATATTCTAGAGAGAGAATATTCAGATTTTTAATATTTTTGGATAGAAAATTATCTCATCTTATTAAAATAAGTTTCCCTGAAACAGAAATTCAAAAAGAAATTTTCAATGTGCAATTGGAATTAATTGGAAATGGGTATAAAGGACCTTAGCCTAAGGGTCTAGATTTTTAGAAATTTTTGGATTATGGTCCAATTAAGGTTCCTATGGGCCAATAGCATCAATCCATGTGTAGGGAGGAGATAAATCCAGTTTGTAAAAGAAGATACCAAAAAATGAGTAAATGCGCACATAAGATGAAGAGTTGAAAATGTACAAGGTTTATTAGTAAAAAACTATGAGCAATATTAAAAATATGAGATATTTGGGTATAATGATTCCATTTTGACACATATGTAAGGAAGGGGAGTTCTTTAAAGGAGGTGCATATTTCACATAAGATGAAGAGTTGAAAATGTACAAGGTTTATTAGTAAAAGACTATGAGCAATATTAAAAATATGAGATATTTTGGATATAATGATTCCATTTTGACACATATGTAAGGAAGGGGAGTTCTTTAAAGGAGGTGCATATTTCACATAAGATGAAGAGTTGAAAATGTACAAGGTTTATTAGTAAAAAACTATGAGCAATATTTAAAATATGAGATATTTTGGGTATAATGATTCCATTTTGACACATATGTAAGGAAGGGGAGTTCTTTAAAGGAGGTGCATATTTCACATGCTTGAATGAGTTTTAAACTCATAAAAATTGAGATATTTCATCTCTCCTCTCTCCTAATTCAAGTCTAGCTACAAAAAGTTAGCTCAACTGACCTAAAAATGATCAAAAATTGACCAAACTGAGTTGGAAAATTCTAGAATCAGTTTGTTTGGTTAGGAACTCACTTTTTCCTATAATTAGAGGCCTTCCCCTTTGTTGAAACTCAACAATGTTTAATGCATTGTTACTCTACTTCACCTAAGCCAAGAACTGTGAATTCATTAATAATTCACTAGTTTTTGACACTTCCTTCTTTCTTCAATCCCCATTGGTGGCTCCATTAACATACTAAACCAATTGATTGGTTGGGGGTCTCTACCGTTAACAAAAAATCAAGCAATTTGTAAGGTAATTAGTGAATATTGATCTTTTCTATAATTTCTCAATGTTTCTCTCTTCTCAACCCCTCTCAAGCTTGAGAAGCTTAATTGGTATGGTTTTTAAATGCTATTGAAGTTAATTGATGAATAGTAGTGAAGAGTTACATAATTTGATGAATGCTATTGAAGTTAATTGATTAATGATAGTAAAGAATTACATAAATTTTCATTTATGTTTAAATTCTAATGGTTTTTATGTAATTTATCTCTCTCACTCAAGAAATGGTCATACTCATGACCCATTCTCAATCCAAATGAAGCTTTTCATAAAGCTTGTCCTTAATCCAACATTAATCTATGCTTGAGACTAAATAAATGGTTTTTTTTCTATGCTTTTAGTTTATGTATTTCATGATTATTTTTTATTGAATCCATTATGGGTTAATCATCTAATTAGGGATCATTCTAATCATTCCCTTAAAGATAAGCTTTATCTTTTAAAATAATTGAGATTTATCAGTCATAGCAGTCGAGCTATCGTAAATTTTTGTAAAAATTTACACATAAAAAAATTTCATTCAAAGCATGAAAAGAGGACTTCCTACCATATTCTTAGGAATTATCATCCTAGATAAATTAAAATAATTTCATTGTAATCATGGAGAAATTAAATTTTTATATTATGCATAAAGGATAAATTTTTATATCAAAAGTGTTACTTTTATCATTTTTATTTTCATGCATAGAAGTATGCATAAAGGATAAATTTTTATATCAAAAGTGTTACTTTTATCAATTTTTATTTTCATGCATAGAATTATGCATAAAGGATAAGTTTTTACATCAAAAGTGTTATTTTTATCATTTTTATTTTCATGCATAGAAGTATGCATAAAGGATAAATTTTTATATCAAAAGTGTTATTTTTATCATTTTTATTTTCATGCATAGAAGTATGCATAAAGGATAAATTTTTATATCAAAAGTGTTACTTTTATCAATTTTTATTTTCATGCATAGAAGTATGCATAAAGGATAAGTTTTTACATCAAAAGTAATATTTTTATCATTTTTATTTTCATGCATAGAAGTATGCATAAAGGATAAATTTTTATATCAAAAGTGTTATTTTTATCATTTTTATTTTCATGCATAGAAGTATGCATAAAGGATAAATTTTTATATCAAAAGTGTTACTTTTAATTTTTATCATTTTTATTTTCATGCATAGAAGTATGCATAAAGAATAAATTTTTATATCAAAAGTGTTACTTTTATCATTTTTATTTTCATGCATAGAAGTATGCATAAAGGATAAATTTATATATCAAAAGTGTTACTTTTATCATATTGGATTTCATGCATAGAGATATGCATAAAAGATATTCTTTTTATACCAAAAGTGTGATTTTCATCATAAATGGATTTTATGCATAACTTAGATGCATAAGAGAAATTCTTTTATTCTAAAAGTGTAATTCCTACCAAATTGAATTTATGCATAAGAAGGTGCATAAAAGTTTGATTTTTAATTCAAAGTGTCATTCTCATCTAAATTGAATTCATGCATAGGAAGATGCATAAAAGAATAAGATTTCAATTCAAAAGCGTTATTCTCATCCAAATTGAATTTATGCATAGGAAAATGCATAAAAGATGGATTTTTAATTCAAAAATGTCAATTCTCATCCAAATTGAATTTATGCATAGAAAGATGCATAAAAGATTGAATTTTAATTCAAAAGTGTCATTTTCATTTAAAATGAAATTATGCATAGGAAGATGTATAAAAGATTGATTTTTAATTCGAAAGTGTTAGTCTCCTTAAATGGAATTTATGCATAAATAAAAATGTAGAGAAATCTTATATCAAATATAAGAATTCTCTTGTATTCTATAAAAAGATATGAAATGTGATAAGACGTGATAAGAGGTGTATGAGATGTGATAATATGTGATAAGATGTGTATGGGAAGTGATAAGATGTGATAAGAGGTGTATGAGATGTCATAAGATGTGTATGAGATGTGATAGGATATGATAAGATGTATATGGAATGTGTAGGGCGAGAATGGATGTATGGATGTAGATACGGATATGTATGTAGGAATGTGAATGTGGATGTGGATGTGTATGTATGAATGTGAATGTGGATGTGGATGTATGGATGTGGATGTGGATGTATGAATGTGAATGTGGATGTGGATGTATGGATGTGGATGTGGATGTATGGATATGAATGTAGATGTGAATGTGGATGTGGATGTGGATGTATGGATATGAATGTAGATGTGGATGTGGATGTATGGATGTAGATACGGATGTGGATTTATGTATGTGGAAGTGGATGTATGAATGAGGATGTGAAAATGGATGTATGCATGGATGTGTATGTAGAATAATGAATGTGAATGTGTATGGGAAATAATGTGTCGTCAATATGAGTGAATGGATGATGATGAATACATATGAATGGGATGTGGAATAAGTAATGTGGACTAAGGATGATAAAATGGAAAAGACGAGAGTTCCATATAGAAACTGTATTTTGTGAACTGTTTCTAAATGAATGTTTTATGTCAAGAATGCCGGGGAAGTATTTTGACCGTCTTGTGGATTAAGGTCAAGGAGACCTAACTGATAAAGTTGCAACTGCTGACGGAGAGTCAATGGAGGACGTCTCGCGTATCAAGGTCGACCGAGGTCTTGACCAGCCTCGATTCGATTTAAATGGTGAGCTTCCAGTACGGTGGATTAGGGACCAAGGAAGCGGCCTATGAGTGAAGCGCTAGGTCACCAGCGAAGGATCCTAGAGGGTGGTGACCATAATGTGCTCGGGCTCTGGGTCGCCAAAGATACCCACACCTGCGTCGTGGAAGATATTGGAACAAGGAGTAAGAGTTGTTTTCTGAAACCGGGCATGGATCTGGTTGATTGACCTTGCTGGTCCTCAACGGATGAGTCCATGGCTCTTTTATATGGATCTGTGGGTTGATCTTGCTGATCTTCCATGGAGATTCCATTCTATTATATGAATATATTGCCGGTTACTATGAGGTAGGAACTATGGAAAAGGCCCCTGAGTGAACAGGTGGTGAGCGTTCTGGTTGCCAATGATGCCATAAGTATACCGATGAATGAATGACTGGAAATAAGGATTCAACCAGAGACTTTGAGGATTGTCATCAGTGACATAATGGTTTCATTAAAGGATTATTTTAAAGTTAGCTGATGCTAAGAAAAAGGTAATTTCATATTGGGTGTGTAAGTGGTGTGACTAGTTTTATATTTGCATGAACTTCCGGCTAGGGGGCCTTGGAACTCTTTTCCTTGGTACCCGGGACAAAACCTAACCAAATTCTTAATTGGATCCCATCACTACAGTGGTTGGGCGGTTGGCTAACCCATGGGGCTGGATGGGGTTAGGCTGGACTGATGGATCCATAAATCAAGACTCAATTTCTATTATTACGATAAATAAAGTAAATCCCGGATAGTAATTGTTCTATGGATAGGAATCAACGGCTGTGCCTCTTGATGGGAAAAAAGCGTTGATACCAATGATCCAAGTGCAAGTTTCTTCCTTGATCTGACGGAGTATCTTTATAGGTGCAGTCAGATCAGCGTGATCAGTAATGATCTTGACTACGTTAGAGTAAAAAGTTATCCTGGTGGAATCGCCCGTGCTTTCCGAGAAAGGAAAGTTTTTCCGGGTTCGGTTTTGGAAAAAACCGACGGATTAGTCTCTTGTCCGGATATCCGCCGTGGGGTGGACGAGGCCCCGAGTATGGATCCCTGCCCCACGCATGAAGTGCTGCTAGTACCTCGAATCCGTCGGCATGGTGGGGATAGGGATCTCACAGTTGGTATCAGAGCCAATTGGCTAATAAAGATTAACTGAGAAGCCAAATATGTCAAAAATTTATCAAGAAGCACAAAAAGATTGTAATTGTGTGATATAATTCATACAATTTGATATTCAAATTGAAATTTGTAATTTGGTAATTGGGTCTTCAGATGGAAGTACCACAATTATATAGAATCCCTGACTTGCTTGAGGCCTAGACATGATGGTATTTACCTTATAGTTTCGAGTATCATGACTATCCGTATATACCGAGGGTATAACTGCAGCTCTTTACCGGTAGTATATATGAGCAAATCCAAGACTTGAAATTATAAGCATTGATGCTATCCAGATGATGAATTCGAATGTGGTTGATATGATTTTTTAATTCTGTTTGAGAACTGATGAGTTGATTTGGATTCTGATCGAAAAATGATGATCCCTGATAATGGATTGAAATGTAATAAACTGAGCGAAACCACAATGTGGATGATTAGGACGAGTCCCTGTGATGATATTCATAACTAGAATGATGATAATGAATTCAGCAAATCACTATGAGATTAGTGGATTGTGCTGTCAAACTTCTACTGTTAACACTTGTCACGGTAGATCAAGTTAAGGGATGACAAATTGATAACTTAACTGAAATTCCCGTGGAGGAATGTTCAGAAGGAAATTTTTCGGTCTAATGGACCATTATCGTAGGAATGATATGATCTAAATGAATTATTATTTAATGATGAGTTCTATATAAGGAATATTTATCCCAGTATTCTGTTGGGTTGACCAGAAAATAAGGAACCCAGAATAAATTGGATCTTAAGAAAAAGAGTTGTTCTCTACTTTGCGAGATGAGGACATCTCGCACCTTTTTAAGTGGGGTAGAAGTTTGTAAGATTCCTCCCCCTAATCTTCGAGGTATACAGGAGTAAGAATCTCCTTTTCTGATCTTATAATTATTCCCTCTCTAAATAAAAGAAAGATTCTGTTTAAAAAGGGAAGACACTTTACCCTGAATACCTTCTCAGGAGCCCACCTGTTTTAAAGATTCAGAACGATAAGTTCAGAAGTGAGAACCAGTGTTTTGGATGCCAAGGTTTTGACCATCAGTTAAAAGACTGCCTGACTCCTACCATAAAAAGGGCACAGGGAAGTCTAGAACCCAAATTCAGAGACCAACTCCTTCATACCAATCTAATCAGGGTCCGTCTCTCGGACACTCATAAAAATTGAGATATTTCATCTCTCCTCTCTCCTAATTCAAGTCTAGTTACAAAAAGTTAGCTCAACTGACCTAAAAATGGTCAAAAATTGACCAAACTGAGTTGGAAAATTCTAGAATCAGTTTGTTTGGTTAGGAACTCACTTTTTCCTATAAATAGAGGCCTTCCCCTTTGTTGAAACTCAACAATGTTTAATGCATTGTTACTCTACTTCACCTAAGCCAAGAACTGTGAATTCATTAATAATTCACTAGTTTTTGACACTTCCTTCTTTCTTCAATCGCCATTGATGGCTCCATCAACATACTAAACCAATTGATTGGTTGGGGGCGTCTACCGTGAACACAGAATCAAGCAATTTGTAAGATAATTAGTGAATATTGATCTTTTCTATAATTTCTCAATGTTTCTCTCTTCTCAACCCCTCTCAAGCTTGAGAAGCTTAATTGGTATGGTTTTTAAATGCTATTGAAGTTAATTGATGAATAGTAGTGAAGAGTTACATAATTTGATGAATGCTATTGAAGTTAATTGATTAATGATAGTAAAGAATTACATAAATTTTCATTTATGTTTAAATTCTAATGGTTTTTATGTAATTTCTCTCTCTCACTCAAGAAATGGTCATACTCATGACCCATTCTCAATCCAAATGAAGCTTTTCATAAAGCTTTTCCTTAATCCAAGATTAATCTATGCTTGAGACTAAATTAATGGTTTTTTTTCTATGCTTTTAGTTTATGTATTTCATGATTATTTTTGATTCAATCCATTATGGATTAATGATCCAATTAGGGATCATTCTAATCATTCTCTTAAAGATAAGCTTTATCTTTTAAAATAATTGAGATTTATCAGTCATAGCAGCGCAGCTATGGTAAAATTTTGTAAAAATTTACACATAAAATAATTTCATTCAAAGCATGAAAAGAGGACTTCCTACCATATTCTAGGAATTATCATCCTAGATAAATTAAAAGAATTTCATTGTAATCATGGAGAAATTGAATTTTTATATTATGCATAAAGAATAAATTTTTATATCAAAAGTGTTACTTTTATCATTTTTATTTTCATGCATAGAAGTATGCATAAAGGATAAATTTTTATATCAAAAGTGTTACTTTTATCAATTTTTATTTTCATGCATAGAAGTATGCATAAAGGATAAGTTTTTACATCAAAAGTGTTATTTTTATCATTTTTATTTTCATGCATAGAAGTATGCATAAAGGATAAATTTTTATATCAAAAGTGTTATTTTTATCATTTTTATTTTCATGCATAGAAGTATGCATAAAGGATAAATTTTTATATCAAAAGTGTTACTTTTATCATTTTTTATTTTCATGCATAGAAGTATGCATAAAGGATAAGTTTTTACATCAAAAGTGTTATTTTTATCATTTTTATTTTCATCCATAGAAGTATGCATAAAGGATAAATTTTTATATCAAAAGTGTTATTTTTATCATTTTTATTTTCATGCATAGAAGTATGCATAAAGGATAAATTTTTATATCAAAAGTGTTACTTTTATCAAATTTTATTTTCATGCATAGAAGTATGCATAAAGGATAAATTTTTATATCAAAAGTGTTATTTTTATCATTTTTATTTTCATGCATAGAAGTATGCATAAAGGATAAATTTTTATATCAAAAGTGTTACTTTTATCATTTTTATTTTCATGCATAGAAGTATGCATAAAGGATAAATTTATATATCAAAAGTGTTACTTTTATCATATTGGATTTCATGCATAGAGGTATGCATAAAAGATATTCTTTTTATTCTAAAAGTGTGATTTTCATCATAAATGGATTTTATGCATAACTTAGATGCATAAGAGAAATTCTTTTATTCTAAAAGTGTAATTCCTACCAAATTGAATTTATGCATAAGAAGGTGCATAAAAGTTTGATTTTTAATTCAAAGGGTCATTCTCATCTAAATTGAATTCATGCATAGGAAGATGCATAAAAGAATAAGATTTTAATTCAAAAGCGTTATTCTCATCCAAATTGAATTTATGTATTGTAAGAAAGCATTATGGGCCCAAGGCCATGGACAACTAGTAAGTAGGTGTGAACTCTTGGGTGGAGTATAAATACCAATGTAAATGGGATTATGGTCATTCATGATAATGTTATTTGTTCCAAGAATCAATGGTGAGCTTCTCCCGTGAGATGCTAAGTGGTGACTCCTTCATGAGCCACTCCCTTGGTGAGGGACTAACCCACCCCTGTTACTTTCTTTCTTTGGTATCAGAGCCTTGCTTAGATCCTTGTGTGAGTAATTTTTTTCCTTCTTTTCAATTTCTGAAAATTCATTTCTAAGGTTTCATGGAGAAAATGGAAGAAAATGGTCAAAAATTTGGGGGAAATGGTTAATCGTGATTAGGAAACTTAATCCAAAAACGTTTTTGCTTCTGTGGAGTTTCCTGCAACCCTAGCCATGGTTTCCTCAAGCAAACTTCAACCTAAAGCCAAGCAAAGTTGGGGGAAACAATCATGAGCATGCTATGTGAGTTTTTCTTCATCAAATCGCTGAGATTTCGTCACTTTCCAGCGCAGCCTAACGGCGCAAATGCGCGAATTTCGTGGTGAAATGGAAGGTTCCTTGCTTCATATGCCTTCCATGGAGCATAAGCTAAGTTTACTTCATGATTTGGTAGCATTCTCAAGTCATTTTCATGAGCAAATATGACCTTCTACATGGCTGCAAATCAGTCCTCAAGTGGCCACGTTTTTCATCCAAGTGAAGCATTCTTCAACAATTTTCAGCCATTGAAGCTTAAGGGATGCCATTGGTGAGTGCCTTCATCAATTTCTAGCAATTTTGAAGCATTTGTTGGTGTTTTGGGAGTTGATTGGGGTTGATTACACTCAGAAACCCTAATTTTCAGAAATGAAGCATTTGGCTTGGTCATGCACATGCCAATGATGCTTGTCTATGCATTGTTGCTTGCATTTGTGCAATGGATTGCTTCCATATGAGCCTTTGCCAAACATTGGACCATATTTTTGGAGATTCTCTTCACTCTGGTTCATTTGGCATGCCATTCATGGAGTATGATGCTTACACAATGCTTTTGGGAGCCATTCATGCTTGCCTTTATGCTATATTGATGCCTTGAATCATTTACATAGCCATTCAATGCTATGACTTGCATTTTGGCATAAGGAAGCATTGCTTTTGGATCAATTTTGGGGGTTTGAACTCATGTTTCACAAGTGGCAATGTGTTGTCAATGTGTTGTTGGATGTTGTTGATGATGGGATTGTGATGGAGCTATGAAAGAGCATGGTGTTGATGCCATTATGAATTGTAAAATGATAAAAGCATGAGTCATGCTTACACATGTAAGTGATCTTACCCTCATCCCAATTGTAAATTCCAAACACATACACTCACCATTGCATTCACTTTCATTTCCTAGTGAATCTAGCAATGTGTGAGGGTACCTTGGCATTGGGTGGAGAGGCCAAGGGGAGCATGTTTTGAATCTACCGTGTCGTGATTGCTTTGGGAAAGCGATACGGTGGAGGATTAGGTACATGGTGGTGAAGACATGGCCTCAACCTTCACCTTGGAGGAAAACTTGGTGAAGGGGTGAGAAGTGCTTGGCCGGGAGATCGGCAAGCATCAACGCGCTTCATCGACAACCAAGCCATACTTGAGCCAAAGCAAAGCAAAGCAAAGCCACAAACCTCTACATCAACTCAAGTTGCATCATGACAAAAGGGTGATGCCATATGGATTTGCAATGGTCAAAATGCTTTGTGGTTGATGCCTTGCAATAGTCAAAATGCTTTGTGGTTGATGCCGTGCATTGGTCAAGTGATAAATGATTGATGCATATGCTTGGGTAGATTGAGATTTGCAAGCAAAAGCGGGGAAGTTATGGCAAAATTTTTGCAAAAACTTGCCTAGTTGCAGTCAGGGCAGAACCCTAAATTTTAGGGTTTACAGAGATTATTCCAAATCTATCCTTGATGATTCTTAATCTACACATCAAGAGCTTTCTAACAAGCCGAAGATCTCTGAAATCGGAGAAGTTTGGAGCGGTCAAAGTCAAAGTTTGACTTTTAGCCGAGACAGTTGACTAGTCAAAGGCAGTTGACTTTTTCAAATCTGTTTTTGGGGATCCTTAATAGTCTCATCGAGAGCTTTCCAACGATATAAAGATCATCAAAATCCGATATCGTTTGGATAGTGAACTAAAAGTTGGGCCTCAATCGCAAACCCTAAAACAGAGAGTACTAGCACACCAGATTTTTCTAGCCCCAGGCATTCAGCTCCAAGATCTTATCATTACGGATCTATCGAGCTAAAGAGAAGCAAAATCGGACTTGTCTCCAAAGAGTTTTGGCAAATTTGGTGATTTGGTCACATTTTGGAGCAAAACAGTGAGCTAGTTTGCAAGTGGGACCAAATTCCATGCATGGAAATGACTAGAGGGGGACAAAACAAAGGAGTTCGGAGTGAGCAAGATGCTAAGCAACCCGAACCATTCATGGCTAGTGGATCTTCTACAAGAGTTGGGGAGAATTCGACTACAAATGACACTAGTGATTCACAGCCATTGGAGACTTCTCAACCCATGGTGGGGACTACTCCGGTCACGATGGACATGATGCTTAAAGCCATGGAGAGTATGTTCCAACGGGTTGAAGGTAACCTAGCTAGTCGGCAACAACAGTTTGGTGAGCAACTCATGGAACGCTTTGACAAGCGCCAACACTATCTTGGTGATATGATGCAGACGGGATTTAGAGACTTGGGTAATGCTATCAGTGGGTTGGCTTCTTCCAAGTCTAATCAAGAAGTGGATGACAATGTAATGGATAGTGCACACCATGAGTTCCGACATGAAAGATTGCCGCCTATGCATGAGGTAAACCATGGGAGACAGATGATGTCACACTCTTCTCAAGTGGATAAAGGAAAAAGGCCTATGGGTGATGCTTATCATGAGAAGCCAAATGCCAATGTTCCAAAAGCTACGTCCTTTATGCAGGATGCCAGAAGAAGTTATGAGAACAGAGGGCTAAAGGATGCATGTGATTGGGATTGGGAAGATGAGCAAATGCAAAGACACTTGGGTGAAGGAAGAGGATTTGATGATCCTAGAACACGGCAAAGAGGGCCAAGAATGCAGAATGACATGGATAAGACCGTGAAGGACAAAATCACATTCACAAAGTTCAAGGGAGAGTCAAACTCTATCGAAGACTTTGAAGAATGGGCAAACAAAATGGACCTCTACTTCGAGATCAGCCCGAGAAGTGAAATGTCAAAGGTTTACTTTGCTTCATTGCATTTGGAAGGCTTTGCTCATACTTGGTGGAGAAGGAAGCAATCACATGGTTATGTTATTTCTACTTGGGAAGCATTCAAGAATGACATGGCAGAGGAGTTTACTTCTCGAATGCAAAGGGATAACCACATTGTAGAATGGGACAAGATTGAACAAGTCACAACGGTGAAGGCCTATTCTCAAAAGTTTCTAAAACTTCTATTATACTTGGATGATTTTGATGAGCATTATCTAGTCGTCAAGTATATAAGGGGTTTGAAGACTCCTATTGGTGGTGATGTCAAAGCTCAAGAGCCCGCAACTTTGAAGAAAGCAATGATGCTTGCAGAAATTCATGAGGAAAAATATATGTCAAAGTGGGCTAACAAAGGCAACACCAAGGGAGAAGTGGTTACAAGAACGGATTTGAGTTCTCATGCAAATGCAAATGCAAGGCCTAACCTTCCAAGGTTTCCTACCGTGTATGGTAGAGGGTCTAATAGACTTCCATTTAAACCACCATTTATGTCCAACAAAGCTACATACAATGAGTCCAAGCCAGCAAATGGGGGTTCAAAAAGCAAGGTTATCAAGGAGGACCGTTTGCATGAAATGAGGCTCAAAGGTCTATGTTTCAAATGTGGAGAAAAATGGAACAAGGATCACTTCAAAGTATGCAAATCCAAGGATATGTCCATAAGCTACATTATCACTGAGGACAATGCTAATCATGAGGAGGAGGAATTCCTTGAATGCAATGATGCCTTAGGATGGGGAGATCCTCATGAGGGTGGAGGTTCTCATGATGATGGTTTTGATGAAGAAAATCCCAAGTTTCCTTTTGATCCGGGTGGGAAACTAAAGTTTGCTCATGACAAAATGGATGATGGGATGCCTCTATGCGTGTGGGATGAAGACAATAGTGCACATACTACCTTGTGTACAATCTCTCATGATGCTTATGCGGGAAGTAAGGGTGCCAACACATTGAGATTGAAGATCAAGGTGAATGGGAGAACAACATATGCACTCATTGATACTGGAAGCACGCATAGTTTTGTCAATAAAAGGTCTTTGAACACTCTCAAAATGCAACCAACTTCTTTACCAAACAAGCACATGGTGCAAGTGGCCAATGGTGATTCAATGAGTTGCAATATGAAGTGTCAAAGTACAGAATTGGAGTTGTCCAAGAACTACTCTTGCAAAGTTGATCTTTTGGTGATTGAGTTGGGACCAATTGACATAGTACTTGGATGTGATTGGCTGTCCACTTTGAACTCTTTTACCATGAACTTACAGAAAAGTTTCATGAGTTTTGTGCATCATGGAAGGGTTATTACATTGAATGGAATGCAAGGGTCCAAGCTCTTCATGATCAATGCTACTCAAATGAAGAAAGAGTTCAAGAAAGAAGGCTATGTTTATGTACTACAGCTTTGCAAAGAGGAAGATAATAGCAAAAAGGATTGCATCGAAAATGTGGACATGGTTAAGCTACTCAAGGATTATGAAGATGTGTTTACCATGCCAAAATCAATGCCGCCAAAGAGGAGTGTTGATCATGCTATTGATTTGGAACCAAATGCCAAACCAATCAACAAGCCTCCCTATCGTTTGTCAAAGGTTGAAAAGGAAGAGGTGGCAAAGCAAGTCAAAGAACTCATTGACATGGGATGGGTTGAACCAAGTCAATCTCCTTTTGCTTCTCCGGTGCTACTTGTGAAGAAAAAGGATGGTACTTTTCGCATGTGCATTGATTACCGTGATTTGAATAAGATCACCATCAAAAATCGATTTCCAATACCAAGGGTGGATGATCTTTTGGATGAGTTGAAGGGTGCCACATGCTTTTCAAAGATTGATTTGCGTTCCGGATACCATCAAATAAGGATGAAAAGTGGTGATGAGTTCAAAACAGCATTTCGTACAGAAAGGGGTCTTTACCAATTCATGGTTATGCCGTTTGGATTATGCAATGCACCAGCAACTTTTCAAGCATTGATGAACAAAGTGCTTCAACCTTTCCTCTACAAGTTTGTATTGGTCTTTTTCGACGACATACTTATCTATAGCAAAGATGAGGAAGTGCATTTGAAGCACGTGAAAGAGGTTTTGGAGGTCTTGAGGCAAAACAAGTTGTATGTTAAGGAGACAAAATGTACCTTCATGGCACATGAGGTGGAATATTTGGGTCACATTGTGAGCAAGGATGGCATTTGTGTGGATCCAAAGAAAGTGGAATGTATTAGGAATTGGCCGGTTTCTTCAAACACTACTCAATTGAGGGGATTTTTGGGGTTATCTTCATTCTATAGGCGCTTTATTGCCCACTATGCAGAAATTGCAACCCCAATGACGGATAAATTGAAGAAGGAAACCTTCTTTTGGGATGCCATTGCCAACAAAAGCTTTGAAGATATGAAGAAGATGCTCACATCAGCACCTATTTTGGTATGTCCAGACTTCACCAAACCTTTCACAATAAGGGCGGATGCAAGTGGAAGAGGGATTGGTGCGGTACTTTACCAAGACCATGGAGTCATTGCTTATGAAAGTAGAAAGCTGAATGACAAAGAAAGAGAACTCCATGTGTATGAGCAAGAGATGATTGCTATACTCCATGCTATCAAGAAATGGCACCATTACTTATATGGGAGTCATTTTTATGTGAGAAGTGATCATAGGATGCTGAAGTATTTCCTCACACAACCCAATTTGTCTCCTAAGCAAAGAAGGTGGGTAGCAACACTACAAAACTATGATTTTGAAATCACGTACACAAAGGGCAAAGAAAATGTGGTTGCCGATTCCTTGTCTCGTATGTGGGCCTGCTCATTGTATGCTATTTCTGAGGTGCATAAAGATTGGATCATGGAGATACAAGAAGAGTACTTGTTTGATGAAGAAACCTCACAAATAGTGCAGAAATTACAGCAAGGTGTATGTGAAGAGTTACCCCATTATGAGCTGAAAATGGTCTCCTCTACTACAAAGGAAAAGTCTACTTGGTTCCTACTTCATCATTTATCAAGAAGATCATGGAAGAGATGCATTGTACTCCTATGGCTGGTCATTTGGGTGTCTACAAAACCTTTGATGCAATAAGGAAAAGTTTCTTTTGGAAGGGGATGTGGAAGAGCATTCATGCTTATGTAAGTGGGTGTCGGTCATGTCAATTGAACAAGGATCCTACACATAAACCGGGAGGTTTGCTTCAGCCATTGCCCATTCCCGAAGGCAAATGGAGTCATATATCAATGGATTTCATTACTAACCTTCCGCGCACAAAGAAAGGGTGGGACAGCTTGTATGTTGTGGTGGATAGATTGACCAAAGTGGCCCATTTCATTCCTTCCAAGGTCACATATTCAGCCCAAAATGTTGCCAAGCAATTTGTTGATGGGGTTTTCAAGTTGCATGGTATGCCGTCACAAATTGTGAGTGATCGCGATGTCAAATTCATGAGCACCTTTTGGAGAACATTGTTTGAATATATGGGAACCAAGCTTACTCCAAGCACCGCCTATCATCCCGAAACCGATGGTCAAACAGAAAGAGTAAACAAATGGGTGGAAACATATCTACGCCACTATTGTCATGATACTCAAAGCACATGGGATGATTGGTTACCTTTGGCTGAGTTTGCTTACAACTCAACATATCATGTGAGCATTGGCATGTCACCCTTTGAGGCTTTATATGGTTACAAGGTCAATTTGCCTATGTTGGTGGGTACATATGAGACTTCTAACCATAATGCCAAGGAGGAAGCTGAAAGGATGCAAGCTTTGTTGCAACAATGCAAAAGTAATTTGAAGGTTGCACAAGAGAAAATGAGACAATATGCCAATGTTCATCGAAGACCATTGGAATTCAAACTGGGAGATTGGGTTCTTTTGAGAATACCAAAGTCAAGATATGCGTCTTTGAAGGGAAGCACAAACACCAAACTAGCTCATCGCTATTATGGTCCTTATCAAGTGATACGAAGAGTTGGGGAGGTTGCATATCAACTCTTACTTCCATCTACAACAAAGATTCATGATGTGTTTCATGTCTCTCACTTGAAAGGATATGTGGGTATGATCGATCAAATGGTTGATGAGTTACCTCCAATGAATGAAGAGGGAATGATTGAATACATTCCAGAAGCTATCTTGGGTACAAGGAAAAAGGTACTTCGCACTCGTACCTTGGTGGAGTATCTTGTTCAATGGAAGGGTTTACCTAAGGAAGAAGCTTCATGGCAACCTATTTCAGCATTGGAGGGATATGAAGCATTGATAGAGCAATATGGGTTGGTGTAAATTCAGCCACATGGAACATTCTTCTCCGAATTTGGGGTATTCATTTGAGGTTTCGAGGACGAAACCATTGGGGAAGGGATGGTTTGTAAGAAAGCATTATGGGCCCAAGGCCATGGACAACTAGTAAGTAGGTGTGAACTCTTGGGTGGAGTATAAATACCAATGTAAATGGGATTATGGTCATTCATGATAATGTTATTTGTTCCAAGAATCAATGGTGAGCTTCTCCCGTGAGATGCTAAGTGGTGACTCCTTCATGAGCCACTCCCTTGGTGAGGGACTAACCCACCCCTGTTACTTTCTTTCTTGTATAGGAAGATGCATAAAAGATGGATTTTTAATTCAAAAATGTCAATTCTCATCCAAATTGAATTTATGCATAGAAAGATGCATAAAAGATTGAATTTTAATTCAAAAGTGTCATTTTCATTTAAAATGAAATTATGCATAGGAAGATGTATAAAAGATTGATTTTTAATTCGAAAGTGTTAGTCTCCTTAAATGGAATTTATGCATAAATAAAAATGTAGAGAAATCTTATATCAAATATAAGAATTCTCTTGTATTCTATAAAAAGATATGAAATGTGATAAGACGTGATAAGAGGTGTATGAGATGTGATAATATGTGATAAGATGTGTATGGGAAGTGATAAGATGTGATAAGAGGTGTATGAGATGTGATAAGATGTGTATGAGATGTGATAGGATATGATAAGATGTATATGGAATATGTAGGGCGAGAATGGATGTATGGATGTAGATACGGATATGTATGTAGGAATGTGAATGTGGATGTGGATGTGTATGTATGAATGTGAATGTGGATGTGGATGTATGGATGTGGATGTGGATGTATGAATGTGAATGTGGATGTGGATGTATGGATGTGGATGTGGATGTATGGATATGAATGTAGATGTGAATGTGGATGTGGATGTGGATGTATGGATATGAATGTAGATGTGGATGTGGATGTATGGATGTAGATACGGATGTGGATGTATGTATGTGGAAGTGGATGTATGAATGAGGATGTGAAAATGGATGTATGCATGGATGTGTATGTAGAATAATGAATGTGAATGTGTATGGGAAATAATGTGTCGTCAATATGAGTGAATGGATGATGATGAATACATATGAATGGGATGTGGAATAAGTAATGTGGACTAAGGATGATAAAATGGAAAAGACGAGAGTTCCATATAGAAACTGTATTTTGTGAACTGTTTGTAAATGAATGTTTTATGTCAAGAATGCTGGGGAAGTATTTTGACCGTCTTGTGGATTAAGGTCAAGGAGACCTAACTGATAAAGTTGCAACTGCTGACGGAGAGTCAATGGAGGACGTCTCGCGTATCAAGGTCGGCCGAGGTCTTGAACAGCCTCAGTTCGATTTAAATGGTGAGCTTCCGGTACGGTGGATTAGGGACCAAGGAAGCGGCCTATGAGTGAAGCGCTAGGTCACCTGCGAAGGATCCTAGAGGGTGGTGTCTAGGTCGCCAAAGATACCCACACGTGCGTCGTGGAAGATATTGGAACAAGGAGTAAGAGTTGTTTTCTGAAACCGGGCATGGATCTGGTTGATTGACCTTGCTGGTCCTGAACGGATGAGTCCATGGCTCTTTTATATGGATCTGTGGGTTGATCTTGCTGATCTTCCACGGAGATTCCATTCTATTATATGAATATATTGCCGGTTACTATGAGGTAGGAACTATGGAAAAGGCCCCTGAGTGAACAGGTGGTGAGCGTTCTGGTTGCCAATGATGCCATAAGTATACCGATGAATGACTGGAAATAAGGATTCAACCAGAGACTTTGAGGATTGTCATCAGTGACATAATGGTTTCATTAAAGGATTATTTTAAAGTTAGCTGATGCTAAGAAAAAGGTAATTTCATATTGGGTGTGTAAGTGGTGTGACTAGTTTTATATTTGCATGAACTTCCGGCTAGGGGGCCTTGGAACTCTTTTCCTTGGTACCCGGGACAAAACCTAACCAGATTCTTAATTGGATCCCATCACTACAGTGGTTGGGTGGTTGGCTAACCCATGGGACTGGATGGGGTTAGGCTGGACTGATGGATCCGTAAATCGAGACTCAATTTCTGTTATTACGATAGATAAAGTAAATCCCGGATAGTAATTGTTCTATGGATAGGAATTAACGGCTGGGCCTCTTGATGGGGAAAAAAGCGTTGATACCAATGATCCAAGTGCAAGTTTCTTCCTTGATCCGACCGAGTATCTTTATAGGTGCAGTCAGATCAGCGTGATGAGTAATGATCTTGACTACGTTAGAGTAAAAAGTTATCCTGGTGGAATCGCCCGTGCTTTCCGAGAAAGGGAAGTTTTTTCGGGTTCGGTTTTGGAAAAAACCGACGGATTAGTCTCTTGTCCGGATATCCGTGGGGTGGACGAGGCCCCGAGTGTGGATCTCTGCCCCGCGCATGAAGTGCTGCTAGTACCTCGAATCCGTCGCATGGTGGGGATAGGTATCTCACAGTTGGTATCAGAGCCAATTGGCTAATAAAGATTAACTGAGAAGCCAAATATGTCAAAAATTTATCAAGAAGCACAAAAAGATTGTAATTGTGTGATATAATTCATACAATTTGATATTTAAATTGAAATTCGTACTTTGGTAATTGGGTCTTCAGATGGAAGTACCACAATTATATAGAATCCCTGACTTGCTTGAGGCCTAGACATGATGGTATTTACCTTATAGTTTCGAGTATCATGACTATCCGTATATACCGAGGGTATAACGGCAGCTCTTTACTGGTAGTATATACGAGCAAATCCAAGACTTGAAATTATAAGCATTAATGCTATCCAGATGATGAATTCGAATGTGGTTGATATGATTTTTTAATTCTGTTTGAGAACTGATGAGTTGATTTGGATTCTGATTGAAAAATGATGATCCCTGATAATGGATTGAAATGTAATAAACTAAGCGAAACCACAATGTGGATGATTGGGACGAGTCCCTGTGGTGATGATATTCATAACTAGAATGATGATAATGAATTCAGCAAATCACTATGAGATTAGTGGATTGTGCTGTCAAATTTCTACTGTTAACACTTGTCACGGTAGATCAAGTTAAGGGATGACAAATTGATAACTTAACTGGAATTCCCGTGGAGGAATGTTCAGAAGGAAATTTTTCGGTCTAATGGACCATTATCGTAGGAATGATATGATCTAAATGAATTATTATTTAATGATGAGTTCTATATAAGGAATATTTATCCCAGTATTCTGTTGGGTTGACCAGAAAATAAGGAACCCATAATAAATTGGATCTTAAGAAAAAGAGTTGTTCTCTACTTTGCGAGATGAGGACATCTCGCACCTTTTTAAGTGGGGTAGAAGTTTGTAAGATTCCTCCCCCTAATCTTCGAGGTATACAGGAGTAAGAATCTCCTTTTCTGATCTTATAATTATTCCCTCTCTAAATAAAAGAAAGATTCTGTTTAAAAAGGGAAGACACTTTACCCTGAATACCTTCTCAGGAGCCCACCTGTTTTAAAGATTCAGAACGATGAGTTCAGAAGTGAGAACCAGTGTTTTGGATGCCAAGGTTTTGACCATCAGTTAAAAGACTGCCTGACTCCTACCATAAAAAGGGCACAGGGAAGTCTAGAACCCAAATTCAGAGACCAACTCCTTCATACCAATCTAATCAGGGTCCGTCTCTCGGACACTCATAAAAATTGAGATATTTCATCTCTCCTCTCTCCTAATTCAAGTCTAGTTACAAAAAGTTAGCTCAACTGACCTAAAAATGGTCAAAAATTGACCAAACTGAGTTGGAAAATTCTAGAATCAGTTTGTTTGGTTAGGAACTCACTTTTTCCTATAAATAGAGGCCTTCCCCTTTGTTGAAACTCAACAATGTTTAATGCATTGTTACTCTACTTCACCTAAGCCAAGAACTGTGAATTCATTAATAATTCACTAGTTTTTGACACTTCCTTCTTTCTTCAATCCCCATTGGTGGCTCCATCAACATACTAAACCAATTGATTGGTTGGGGGCGTCTACCGTGAACAAAGAATCAAGCAATTTGTAAGGTAATTAGTGAATATTGATCTTTTCTATAATTTCTCAATGTTTCTCTCTTCTCAACCCCTCTCAAGCTTGAGAAGCTTAATTGGTATGGTTTTTAAATGCTATTGAAGTTAATTGATGAATAGTAGTGAAGAGTTACATAATTTGATGAATGCTATTGAAGTTAATTGATTAATGATAGTAAAGAATTACATAAATTTCCATTTATGTTTAAATTCTAATGGTTTTTATGTAATTTCTCTCTCTCACTCAAGAAATGGTCATACTCATGACCCATTCTCAATCCAAATGAAGCTTTTCATAAAGCTTTTCCTTAATCCAAGATTAATCTATGCTTGAGACTAAATTAATGGTTTTTTTTCTATGCTTTTAGTTTATGTATTTCATGATTATTTTTGATTCAATCTATTATGGGTTAATGATCCAATTAGGGATCATTCTAATCATTCCCTTAAAGATAAGCTTTATCTTTTAAAATAATTGAGATTTATCAGTCATAGCAGTACAGCTATGGCAAAACTTTGTAAAAATTTACACATAAAATAATTTCATTCAAAGCATGAAAAGAGGACTTCCTACCATATTCTAGGAATTATCATCCTAGATAAATTAAAAGAATTTCATTGTAATCATGGAGAAATTGAATTTTTATATTATGCATAAAGGATAAATTTTTATATCAAAAGTGTTACTTTTATCATTTTTATTTTCATGCATAGAAGTATGCATAAAGGATAAATTTTTATATCAAAAGTGTTACTTTTATCAATTTTTATTTTCATGCATAGAAGTATGCATAAAGGATAAGTTTTTACATCAAAAGTGTTATTTTTATCATTTTTATTTTCATGCATAGAAGTATGCATAAAGGATAAATTTTTATATCAAAAGTGTTATTTTTATCATTTTTATTTTCATGCATAGAAGTATGCATAAAGGATAAATTTTTATATCAAAAGTATTACTTTTATCAATTTTTATTTTCATGCATAGAAGTATGCATAAAGGATAAGTTTTTACATCAAAAGTGTTATTTTTATCATTTTTATTTTCATGCATAGAAGTATGCATAAAGGATAAATTTTTATATCAAAAGTGTTATTTTTATCATTTTTATTTTCATGCATAGAAGTATGCATAAAGGATAAATTTTTATATCAAAAGTGTTACTTTTATCAAATTTTATTTTCATGCATAGAAGTATGCATAAAGGATAAATTTTTATATCAAAAGTGTTATTTTTATCATTTTTATTTTCATGCATAGAAGTATGCATAAAGGATAAATTTTTATATCAAAAGTGTTACTTTTATCATTTTTATTTTCATGCATAGAAGTATGCATAAAGGATAAATTTTTATATCAAAAGTGTTACTTTTATCATATTGGATTTCATGCATAGAGGTATGCATGAAAGATATTCTTTTTATACTAAAAGTGTGATTTTCATCGTAAATGGATTTTATGCATAACTTAGATGCATAAGAGAAATTCTTTTATTCTAAAAGTGTAATTCCTACCAAATTGAATTGATGCATAAGAAGGTGCATAAAAGTTTGATTTTTAATTCAAAGCGTCATTCTCATCTAAATTGAATTTATGCATAGGAAGATGCATAAAAGAATAAGATTTCAATTCAAACGCGTTATTCTCATCCAAATTGAATTTATGCATAGGAAGATGCATAAAAGATGGATTTTTAATTCAAAAATGTCAATTCTCATCCAAATTGAATTTATGCATAGGAAGATGCATAAAAGATTGAATTTTAATTCAAAAGTGTCATTTTCATTTAAAATGAAATTATGCATAGGAAGATGCATAAAAGATTGATTTTTAATTCGAAAGTCTTAGTCTCCTTAAATGGAATTCATGCATAAATAAAAATGTAGAGAAATCTTATATCAAATATAAGAATTCTCTTGTATTCTATAAAAAGATATGAAATGTGATAAGACGTGATAAGAGGTGTATGAGATGTGATAATATGTGATAAGATGCGTATGGGAAGTGATAAGATGTGATAAGAGGTGTATGAGATGTGATAAGATGTGTATGAGATGTGATAGGATATGATAAGATGTATATGGAATGTGTAGGGCGAGAATGGATGTAATATGGATGTATGGATGTAGATACGGATATGTATGTAGGAATGTGAATTTGGATGTGGATGTGTATGTATGAATGTGAATGTGGATGTGGATGTGGATGTGGATGTATGGGTATGAATGTGAATGTGGATGTGGATGTGGATGTATGGATATGAATGTAGATGTGGATGTGGATGTATGGATGTAGATACGGATGTGGATGCATGTATGTGGAAGTGGATGTATGAATGAGGATGTGAAAATGGATGTATGCATGGATGTGTATGTAGAATAATGAATGTGAATGTGTATGGGAAATAATGTGTCGTCGATATGAGTGAATGGATGATGATGAATACATATGAATGGGATGTGGAATAAGTAATGTGGACTAAGGATGATAAAATGGAAAAGACGGGAGTTCGATATAGAAACTGTATTTTGTGAACTGTTTGTAAATGAATGTTTTATGTCAAGAATGCTGGGGAAGCATTTTGACCGTCTTGTGGATTAAGGTCAAGGAGACCTAACTGATAAAGTTGCAACTGCTGACGGAGAGTCAATGGAGGACGTCTCGTGTATCAAGATCGGCCGAGGTCTTGACCAGCCTCGGTTCGATTTAAATGGTGAGCTTCCGGTACGGTGGATTAGGGACCAAGGAAGCGGCCTATGAGTGAAGCGCTAGGTCACCTGCGAAGGATCCTAGAGGGTGCTGACCATACGGTGCTCAGGCTCTGGGTCACCGAAGATACCCACACGTGCGTCGTGGAAGATATTGGAACAAGGAGTAAGAGTTGTTTTCTGAAACCCGGCATGGATCTGGTTGATTGACCTTGCTGGTCCTCAACGGATGAGTCCATGGCTCTTTTATATGGATCTGTGGGTTGATCTTGCTAATCTTCCACGGAGATTCCATTCTATTATATGAATATATTGCCAGTTACTATGAGGTAGGAACTATGAAAAAGGCCCGTGAGTGAACAGGTGGTGAGCGTTCTGGTTGCCAATGATGCCATAAGTATACCGATGAATGAATGACTGGAAATAAGGATTCAACCAGAGACTTTGAGGATTGTCATCAGTGACATAATGGTTTCATTAAAGGATTGTTTTAAAGCTAGCTGATGCTAAGAAAAAGGTAATTTCATATTGGGTGTGTAAGTGGTGTGACTAGTTTTATATTTGCATGAACTTCCGGCTAGGGGGCCTTGGAACTCTTTTCCTTGGTACCCGGGACAAAACCTAACCAAATTCTTAATTGGATCCCATCACTACAGTGGTTGGGCGGTTGGCTAACCCATGGGACTAGATGGGGTTAGGCTGGACTGATGGATCCGTAAATCGAGACTCAATTTCTGTTATTACGATAGATAAAGTAAATCTCGGATAGTAATTGTTCTATGGATAGGAATCAACGGCTGTGCCTCTTGATGGGGAAAAAAGCGTTGATCCCAATGATCCAAGTGCAAGTTTCTTCCTTGATCCGACCGAGTATCTTTATAGGTGCAGTCGGATCAGCGTGATCAGTAATGATCTTGACTACGTTAGAGTAAAAAGTTATCCTGGTGGAATCGCCCGTGCTTTCCGGGAAAGGAAAGTTTTTCCGGGTTCGGTTTTGGAAAAAACCGACGGATTAGTCTCTTGTCCGGATATCCGTGGACGAGGCCCCGAGTGTGGGTCCTTGCCCCGGGCATGAAGTGCTAATTCCGCTGCTAGTACCCCGAATCCGTCGCATGGTGGGGACAGGGATCTCACATTAATAATAGGGCTTGGTGGGCGACCAAAGAAGCATTTTGAGGCAGATCCATGACAAAAATCCTTGGGTGCTTTTCTAACACGGGGACCAAAGGAAGTGCCACACCATTGCATGTGGAATCACCTTCTACTCCCGGAGGTGATTCATGCGTAACTTCTTCATTAAATTTTCATCTCTTCTTGTGTTGGGGATTAGGCAATCCAGTGTGCTTTATGGAGGGTGATGATTTTTCCCAAGTAGGGAGTAGGAGGGGAGGGGAGGGGAGGAGAACCACAGTGACGTGGTATTTAATTGATACAATTAATAATTATAATTTGATAGATACAACAACTAGCTAGTGATATAGTTTCGCGGGTTTTCTCTCTTGAAATTTTAAATGAAATGACGTAGACTTCCAAGGTTCATGCACCTGAGTGAAGACTTCTAAGGTTCATGCACCTGAGTGTAACGTTCATGAACCTATTACGTAGGTGGATGTGTCCAGAGGGAATTGGTCGCGATGCTCTCTATATAAATAAGGTTCTCGGACAAGCGTTTATCGGTGAAGCAAATATTATTTAGCTGCTTTACAAGATCATACTACGTAGTTCGCACTCATCATCACACACATATAGTCCAAGCGCAAGAGCAGAAGATGGTGGCCGATGTGCAGAAAGCTTGGCACTACGGCGAGTACGGGGCGGTGGAGGAGGTGCTTCAGTTTGGGGAATACCCGGTCCCAGAAATCGCCCCAGATCAAGTGCTCGTAAAGGTGCAGGCGGCAGCGCTCAATCCTGTGGACTTCAAGCGCAGGCGAGGTTATCTCAAGCACACTGACTCCGAGCTCCCGGTAGTTAAGATTTGAGCCCTCACAGAATACAAGCAGCTTGCTTATTATGCTTTTGAATATTCCTATCAACTGCTAATTTGTGCGCATGCGGTACATTAACCCACCCACGTGCGTCTGCTGCAGCATGTCCCAGGCTACGATGTGGCCGGAGTCGTGGTTAAGGTTGGCAGCGAGGTGAAGGATTTGAAGGAAGGGGACGAGGTTTATGGGGACGTCTCAGAGCATGCAGTGAATGGGCCGAAGCGCTTTGGGTCCCTGGCCCAATACACAGCAGTGGAAGAGAAGCTCCTTGCTCTCAAACCCAAGAACCTCACTTTCGCTCAGGCAGCAAGCTTGCCCCTCGCACTCATCACCGCGCAAGAAGCCTTCGAGACAGCCAAATTCCAGCCCGGCCAGACGGCCCTCATACTGGGAGGAGCCGGAGGAGTGGGCAGCTTGGCCATCCAGGTATCTAGTATAATATATAATTGATGCTCACTTTTATCACCTCTGTAATTGACATGAAGTGATTACATATAAAGCTTTAATGTCATTGTTTAGCCTTGTAATGCTTTGCGCGCTTGCCCAGTTGGCCAAGGTTGTCCATGGTGCCTCTCTGGTTGCCACTACAGCTAGCACAGGGAAAATCCAGGTCGTGAAGAGCCTCGGAGCCGATTTGGTCATCGACTACACCAAATCTAACTACTATGAGCTGCCAGAAAAGTACGACTTCGTCTTTGACACAGTGGGTAAGCTCCTAATTCTCATCATGGCCCAGATTAATAGCTTCTTTACCATTCAACAAAACCACCCATTTCCAAGGTTTGATAGGAGTTTACAACAAGTGAAGACATTTAGAAACAGGGATTGAGACCCGGGACGTCCCAACCTAATTCCTACTCTCTAGTTCACATACCACACACTCCATCCCCAAACTTCCTTCCCACTCTCTAGTTCACAGACCACACACTCCACAATATTGTTGCTGCTACTTGCCAGCTCTAGACGAGTCGGAATGCATTCTTTTATGCTCATGCATGATGGTTGATTGTGTGTGTGTGTAAATGCGCTCACTTTGAACATGCTTACCTTCCTACGATCTTGAGTAAGTACGTTGAGATACATTTTAAGAGTAACTGCTGTTCCTTCTTACCAGGCTGCGTGCCCCATGATAGATGCTTGTACTTGAACCTTATCGATAACCTTTATAGTGAGCCATGTGTAGTGGTGGGCTATTAAGCTACTAAACCTTGAAGCTGTATTCCTAGTCTCACATGTGTCATGATTATGTACAGGAGATGGTGTAAATGCTGCCAAGGCTGCGAAGGAGGGAGGGCCCGTGCTCACCATAGCCGATTTTCAAGCAAAGCCTCCTGTGATACCCTTTGTTCTCACTTCCAATGGATCCATCCTTGCAAAGCTCAACCCTTTCTTGGAAAGTGGGCAGTTGAAGCCCATCATTGATCCCAAAGGTCTCTTTTCTTTCTCCCAAGTAAAGGAGGCCTTCAGTTACTTGGAAACGGGAAAGGCAGTGGGCAAAGTAGTCATATCACCCATATTAGAATAAAGTAAAGGACTGCTACACACAAAAATAATACCCTGGTTTTCATTGATGTAATATATATATATATATTGTGATGCTGAATTCTATTTGATTGATGTATTTATTGTATTATGATGTTGAATTCTATAAGGTAGAAATATCTTGCCTATAGAAGAGATAGTAACTATCTATTACATATTAACTATGGACATTAACCAAGGCACAAGGAGATGAGAGAAAAGGCAAATCCTGGATTTCTAAAAAGTAAGAGGAAAAAATCCCTTCGATTGACCCTTTGTATTCCTGCGTTTCTCTTCTTAATGTCTTTTATATACCGTGCAGCACTGCGCAGGTTAAGTTCTAGTATCCAATTACGTAAGCCTCGAAATTTCTGAGGAAAAGATCTTGGTATTTCATCGATCATTCCCAAAAACGTTTTTGACACTAGTACTAATAAAATTTATTACGCTAATGCAAGAAATTTTGATCCTAATACATACATACATACATATATATATATATATTGGGGCTGGTTGATCTAGTTTGGCAAGGTATCATGTTTGAAATATAAAAGTAAGATTGGTTGATGGTATTTGATCTACGATTTTGCAAGGATTTGGTCTACATTCGATTTAACAATCGGATTGGATTGATTATCTACAAAATATTTGTTCGAGGGAGGGGGGATGTATGGTACGACTTTACAGAGCTTGCCAAACCTCTTTACTCTCACCCCCTTTCTATCACTTTAATTTTCCAAGCATGAAAACGCATAGACCTCAAAAATATCTAGAAGTCACATAATCTTACTTTTCTTTGGTGGTGGCAAGAGTTTGGCAATTGGAATAATTCATGCCAAATCTTGATTCTTAGGATTGATGTTGATGGTATCACTTGATGATGCTACCTTCTCTTACACCTTGAATTCTTCATCGGTTCTTAGGGATTAGAAATCTCATAATCTTACTTTTCTTTGGCAAGAGTTTGGCAATTCGAATAGTTCATTGATGCAAAATCTGTATTCTTAGGATTGATGTTGATCGTATTGTGACGTGAAAAATTGATATCTTTCATTGTCAATTTTGTGCATATTTTGATGGTTTCGCAATGGTAATAAGGTGGAAGCTTGTCCAAGAAGATTGCGGCGCCCACAATGGAATAACGGCGTGGTGATGCGGCGGCTTGGCGGCTACCCCGATAACCACATTCTATCTTCAAATATAATGGTTTTACTTGATTTAGGGTGCACACATTGTAAATGCCACAAGTATGCTTGATAAATACTTTGGTATGGTAGATAGGCTAGTGATGTGGAAAATAAAAGTGGGCCTTCATGCTCACATGGATTTTAATTGTATTATTAATATGGTATTCACCATAAGGCAACAAGTTGGGGAGTGTGGAAGGCATGTGGAGGAGTGTGTGTAGGTGCATAATTGGGAAAGATTCTTCTAGAATGCCTACATGGAAGAGGAGAATTCCGCCATGTGGAAGTGGGATCTCCACCTACACGCCACTTAGGCTTGGCTATTATCTCATCATACCCTCAAAGTCAAAAAGTCTTCAATTTAATAATCAATAGAAGACTTAGCCTAAGAGGACAATTGATGGTGACATCTACCCTTATGTCACTGAAGGGTTGAAGATTTTTATGTTGTAATTTGTAACAATGGAAGAGAGAGTGATTCTCCACCTATAAAAGGAACGCTCCTCTCCCTTTCAAAAAAAAGGAATGAGCCTCCTCAATTGAGCATTTTGTGTCATTGCCATTCTCTTATCTTTCAAACCCTTATTCAAACACTCTCTTTACATGTGAATGTCTCATTTAGCATTAGCTCCTCATGCTTAACCCAATTTTGGACCTCTTTGATGATTCATGGTAAGGGGGATAAGGAGTTATTATCTTGGCGGGCCTGTGACTTCTCAAGGTAGCCCTTGCCTTATTGCCGCCCTCCTTTGGAGGTACCAATGGTTTTAGCGGTAATGAGCATGTGGAAAGACTTTGGAGACCATAGGTAAATCTTCACGATTGTCCGCTGAGCAATGTTAACCCTTACCCTCTAGCTTGAATCATGAAAGAGATGAGAGGCAAGAGGCTATGTGAAAATTGAGGTTTCATGCAAAGAGAGAGAAGTGCAGTTTTTGTGGTCCAATACCCAGATTTCAACCGGTAATTACTCATCACTCGGGTGCTGGTTTCTTAAATTGATCATATGGCTAGGAAGCTCTTTCTATGCTCTTTCCACTTATGTAACTAATTTCTTAATCCCTTACTTCATTGATGATTAGAATCTCTCCCAAACTTGCTAATTTTTAGGCGAATTTTGGCAGTTTTATAGTCTTGTAGTAAAATGCTCATAACTTTTCGCTCGGTTGTCCGTTTTTGAAAGTTTTTATATGGGCGCGAAGCTCTCTTCAAGCTCTACGCAGCTATCTAATCATCTCTTGCACAGCCTATATGGATTTAAAACTGCAATTCTCTGTGTATCTCTGTTTTTATAGAATTTTGGCAGTTTTATAGTCTTGCAGTAAAATGCTCATAACTTTTCGCTCGATTGCCCGTTTTTGAAAGTTTTTATATAGGCGCGAAGCTCTCTTCAAGCTCTACGCATCTATATAATCCTCTCTTGCACAGCCTTTATGGATTTAAAACTGTAATTCTCTGTATATCTCTGTTTTTATAGCTTTTTGGCCATTCTTTCTTTTTAATCATGATTAATTCCTCCTAATCTCTTATCAAAAGGCAAACCCCATGTGTCTTATCCTCTTGTAAGTGGTTGCCATATTCATTTTCTTTAATATGTTCCGTCCAAATCGCCCAATTCAAACGGATGAACCTTACCAATATTCCCCGTATGTTTCCGTTCACATAATCCTGAGTCGGAAGATTTTCTTCCAACAAAGAATCGCCCTTTTGTTTGGAGCTGCAAGACTGGCAGAAATTCTTGCTTCTCCGGAGCCTTTCATCTTTCCTTCCATGAATTATGATCTCACCTTTGATGTGTATATCTTTATCCTAATCTAGGGAAGGGAGGTGAGGAGGCTGTGAGGTTTCATACAAGTGTGTTTTGATTCTGAGAAGTGACCGAAGTCCAAACCCCAACTTCGTGTCACATCTTTTGGTGGAGGCGGCGGGCAGGTTTTACTTAGAATTATTCTATTTTAACCTCAAGGTCCCGCATGATTAAAGGAAAGTTGTTTTGAAACAAGTAAATTTCCCTTGTCACTACTCATCTTTTGGTGCAAGATGTTCAACATTCCGGTGTTCCGTGGATCGGAAGGGGAAGACCCGGGGAGTTATCTCCGAGAGTTTAACCGAGCATGCCGCTTGACGGGTTGGTCTATGAAGGAGAGGGCAGAAATACTTCCAGATTTCTTGGAGGGTATGGCCTTAACTTGGCATGAGGCTTTGCCAGAGGAGTCCAAGAATGATTGGGAAAGGTTGACCAAAGCAATGAAGGAGAGATTTGGGACAGTGGAGTCGCCAAATGCTTTACTATTGCAATTGGATCAAATTTTCCAAAAGGATGGAGAGTCAGTTTCTGCCTTCTCAGTGAGGTATGAAGCCTTATTCATCAAATATCAACAAGCTGCTTTACATGTTGTTGCCTCTTCTTCTTCACCTTCTATGGAAGATTCAAAGAGTTCTTTAGCAATGGAGCACCTTAAGATGAGCAAGTTTATCAGGGCTTTGGATCCCCGCTTGCATGGAAAAGTTCTTAGCAAAGATCCCACTAGTTTTAAAGAGGCCCTTCGTATTGCTTTGAAGAAGGAGGCCACTCTTCATATTGAGTCCACATTCCAATCTTCTCCAAGTGTGCCAACCCCACCACGAGTAGAGATAGCCTCAACATCTCAGGTACAAGCTCCATCGTTGGATCATAACATTGCACAACTTATGGCAGAATTTACTGATTTGAAGTTACACTTAGTCAATGCAAGGCCACCTAGGGTTCCACGAGCTGAGGATAAACCTAGGGATAGAAGTAGTGTCACATGCTATGAATGTCAAGAGAAGGGGCACTATCGTACTGAGTGTCCAAAGTTAAGGAAAAGTGAGGATAAAAGTTTAGCACTTTTAGAGGAAACATGCTCAGAAGAAGAAGAGGAAACATTGATGCCATTAATGGCAAAAAGGGGTCGGAAAACTAGGAGTCAAGAAGAAGAAGAAGAAGAAGATAAATCTAAAGAAGAGGAGAAAAATAAGAAGAAGAAGAAGTCATCTAGGAGAAAAATTGGACAATCTGATTTTCCTCTTGGACAAGGATCTCTTAGTTATGACCTCTTGACAGATCTTAGGGAGAAAACAGCACAAATCACATTTGGGCAGCTTTTGGCACTCTCTCCTAAGCTCAGAAAGGAATGGGGTAAGCTGGCTAGCACAAGGGAATCTAAGAAAAAGAAGAAGAGGGATAATGGGACTCCTATGGTTCAGAAGGTGGATATTGATGTAGGAGATGATGTGCCTGTGTGATTGATGTCATCATTGAGGGGTAGACAATTTCTAATGCATACATTGATGGAGGTGCATCAATCAATGTCATGAGTGAAAAAACAATGAAAGATGCTGATTTAAAGTTGTCTTCTACCAACTCTCCCTATCGCATCAAACTTGCTGATAATACTAGGGTGAAAACCTTAGGAATTGTCAGGAATTTGGGAGTGGATGTATGTGGTATTTCTGTGCCTACAACTTTTCAGGTCATTCCTACAAAGCCTGATGCTAGGGCTTACCCATTGATATTGGGTAGGCCATGGCTTCGCCAAGTGAAAGCGATTCAAGAGTGGGGGACAGGTGATCTTATTCTACAAGGTGAGAATAAGAAGGTCCACTACAACATCAAGAGTCGTCGCAAGAAAGTGGTAAGGGGTGAACCTTCAACTTCCGAAAGTTCAGAGTCAGAGTTATCCGATGAAGAAGAGACAAGTGGTAGCTCCGAGGATTCCATCTCAGAAGGAGAGGTGGAGGGAGTTGCATTTGGTCTTTCCCTGGGAAGGGAACGAGGGGATGCTGAAGACAATGGAGCCTTGGAAGGGGAAGCTTCTTCAACCATGTGCAAGAAAGGAGATGTGGACCTCACTAGTCTTCACCAACAGAATGAACTTCTTCTTGATGAGTCCATAGCAGGTACTGAAAGGGAGGATTACTTAAAAATGTTAGATGGATTTCCTAACCTTTTTGCAAACAGCTACTCCCAAGTACGCCAAGTTACCCTAGTAGAGCACAAGATTGATCTCAAGCCCCAAAGTAAGCCAGTGGTGCAGCGGCTAAGGCGTTTGGGAGTATTGCAAGCAGAGGTGCTTAAAAAGGAGGTAACTAATTTGCTGGAAGCTGGATTTATTTTTCCAGTAGAGAATTCAGAGTGGATTTCCCCAGTTGTAGTCACTCCTAAAAAGGGTGGAAAATGGCGTGTGTGTGTGGACTTTCGCCCTTTGAATGCATGCACAAAGAGGGATTATTATCCTCTACCCTTTCAGGATGAGATTTTGGATCAAGTTGCAGGTCATGAGTTGTATTCAGTGTGTGATGGATACTCTGGATACTTCCAAATCCGGATTTGTGAAGAAGATCAAAGGAAAACCTCATTTATCACCCCTTGGGGAGTGTATGCCTATAGGGTGATGCCATTTGGCTTGACCAATGCACCGGCAACTTTTCAACGCTTCATGAGTCAGGTATTTGCACCTTACTTGGGGAAGTTTATAAGGGTCTTTCTGGATGATTTTTGCATTTACTCAAGCCGCATGGATCACTTGGAAAAGTTGAGGTTGGCCTTGCAAAGTATTGATGATGCAAAAGGGTGTCTTAATCCTGGAAAATGCCGCTTGGCACGAAGGAAGGTGGTTCTCTTGGGACATGTTATCTCAGAAGAAGGCATAGAGATGGATCCTGAGAAGGTGCAGGCAATTGTGGCTCTCCCACCACCTACCAATGTAAGGGAGGTAAGGAGGATTTTGGGTAAAACAAAGTATTACCAACACTTTGTTGACATGTTCTCTGAAAAGATGTATCCTATAAATCTGTTAACAAAGAAGAATGTTTCTTTCCAATGGGGGCCCGATCAAATTCAATCTTTTTGTTTGCTCAAGGAATGCATGAGTCAAAGTCCAATTGTTCAGCCTCCTAGGTGGGGGGAGGACTTTTATGTGAACCCAAGTGTCTCATCACATTCAGTGGGTGCTATTCTCTTGCAAAAGGGAGAGCAAGGGCGTATGCAACCAGTGTATTATGCAAGCCGACAACTCACTGATACCGAGGAGAGGTATGGTGAAATGGAGAAAGGTGGTTTGTCTCTTGTTTTTGCAGTAAAGAAGTTCAGGTCATACTTGTTACCTCGCCCTTTTTTCTTCCTCACATCTCAACCTTATTTACAATTCTTGGTCCGCAAGCCCAACCCTGCAGGAGGGAAGTTTGCAAAGTGGATTTGTGAACTTCAAGAATTCTCTTTCACTTTTATTACAGAAAACACCACTAGGGCCTCTCTTGCAGATTTGCTTACCAGGAAGGAAGAGGAAGAAGGAACAGCAGCAAAGGAAGAAGTATATGAAGATTTGGAGACACCACCAACTGCTTTCACTATGCATTTTGATGGAGCCTTTAGCCCTTCCAGGCAATGTGGGACTGGGGGGATAGTTTTATTTGATCCAGAAGGAAAAGAGGTATGGGCCAAGGGTAGGGAATTTCCAAAGGCTATATCAAATAATGTGGCTGAGTATAATGCATTAATTTGGGGATTATAAGATTGCATAAAAGATGGAATTGAAGAGGTAGAGGTTAAAGGGGATTCACAATTGGTCATCCGACAAATGAAAGGAGAGTATAAGGCAAGGAGTCCTAATCTCCAAGAATTGTATAAAAGGGCAATGGAGTTGAAAGAAGCTTTTGAGTTTTGTAAATTTGTGCATGTTAACAGGAAGGATAATCAAAAGGCTGATGAATTGGCTACTAAAACCTTGGCTTCTTTCAAAGTAGCTACTCTTGCATTAATGGATACAGGTTGGCCTGAGCTCCAAGATGTTCAACACTATTTAGATACAGGATACTTCCCTCCTGGATTGAATCCTCAACAGAAGCAAAGGCTTACCAGGAAAGCTCATCCTTACACAATTCTAGGGGATGTTCTTTACAAGCAAGGTAAGGATAAGATTCTTAGGAGGGTGGTGAGCCTAAAGGAGTCTAAAAGGATTATGGAATTATGTCATGAATGTTCAGGTCACTTTGCCTCAGCCAGCACAACTCGGAGGATCCTTAACACAGGGTGTTATTGGCCTCGACTCAGCAAAGATGTCCATGAGTGGTGCAGAATCTGTGAAGTATGCCAGGCATATGGGCATAAGCAATTGGTTCCCGGACCCTTAAACCCTATCCCAGCATATGGTCCATTTGAAAGGTGGGGATTAGATTTTGTGGGCCCACTTCCTCGTTCCTCACATGGAAAGTATTACATATTGGTGGCCACAGATTATGCAACAAGGTGGGCAGAAGCAAAGGCAATGGTCAATAATAAAGCAGTGGCTGTGGCATCCTTTCTCAGGGAATACATATGTGCCCGATTTGGGTGTCCATTAGAAATCCTTACGGATGGGGGGAGGTCTTTCAGGAATGACTTGATTGAAGCTTTGGTGCAGAAATTAAAGATAAAGCATGCTATGTCAACTCCCTATTATCCCCAATGTAATGGTTTAGTAGAAAAAACTAATGGACTGCTTTGTGGATCTTTGTCTAAGCTAGTGGATACTATGAAGAGAAAGTGGGGTGTGCATTTGCCAGAGGTCCTATGGGCCTATAGGACAACTCACAAACTCTCTCTTGGTTTCACACCTTTTCAGTTAGTTTATGGAGTGGAGGCTATTTTGCCAATAGAATTGGAAATCACAAGCCTTCGCACATCTTTTGCACGCTTGAATAATGAAGAAGAAACACGTGCCCAACGCCTAGCACAACTGGAGATCTTGGATGAGAGGCGACTTCAGGCACTTCAAAATTTGGAGGCTGCACAACAACGGCGCAAGGCAAGGCATGACACTCTCATGAAGAAGAAGAAGAAGCCAGAACTCAAGCAAGGAAGCTTAGTCATGAGGTATGATGGCCGTGTGGAGAAACGACTAGATAAGAAGCTTCTTCGACGCTGGGAAGGCCCCTTCAGGATAAAGCAAAAGTTCAAAAATAACACCTATCTTCTAGAGGATGCAAGTGGCCAGGAGGTTCCCGGACGTGCCAATGAGTACCGGCTAAAGATATTCTACCCTCGAGCACCATGGCCAGCAGACCCCCCAGACAAGCATGGAGGATCTGCTGGGGGGGGAAGATGTGACGTGAAAAATTGATATCTTTCATTGTCAATTTTGTGCATATTTTGATGGTTTCGCAATGGTAATAAGGTGGAAGCTTGTCCAAGAAGATTGCGGCACCCACAATGGAATAACGGCGTGGTGATGCGGCGGCTTGGCGGCTACCCCGATAACCACATTCTATCTTCAAATATAATGGTTTTACTTGATTTAGGGTGCACACATTGTAAATGCCACAAGTATGCTTGATAAATACTTTGGTATGGTAGATAGGCTAGTGATGTGGAAAATAAAAGTGGGCCTTCATGCTCACATGGATTTTAATTGTATTATTAATATGGTATTCACCATAAGGCAACAAGTTGGGGAGTGTGGAAGGCATGTGGAGGAGTGTGTGTAGGTGCATAATTGGGAAAGATTCTTCTAGAATGCCTACATGGAAGAGGAGAATTCCGCCATGTGGAAGTGGGATCTCCACCTACATGCCACTTAGGCTTGGCTATTATCTCATCATACCCTCAAAGTCAAAAAGTCTTCAATTTAATAATCAATAGAAGACTTAGCCTAAGAGGACAATTGATGGTGACATCTACCCTTATGTCACTGAAGGGTTGAAGATTTTTATGTTGTAATTTGTAACAATGGAAGAGAGGGTGATTCTCCACCTATAAAAGGAACGCTCCTCTCCCTTTCAAAAAAAAGGAATGAGCCTCCTCAATTGAGCATTTTGTGTCATTGCCATTCTCTTATCTTTCAAACCCTTATTCAAACACTCTCTTTACATGTGAATGTCTCATTTAGCATTAGCTCCTCATGCTTAACCCAATTTTGGACCTCTTTGATGATTCATGGTAAGGGGGATAAGGTGTTATTATCTTGGCGGGCCTGTGACTTCTCAAGGTAGCCCTTGCCTTATTGCCGCCCTCCTTTGGAGGTACCAATGGTTTTAGCGGTAATGAGCATGTGGAAAGACTTTGGGGACCATAGGTAAATCTTCACGATTGTCCGCTGAGCAATGTTAACCCTTACCCTCTAGCTTGAATCATGAAAGAGATGAGAGGCAAGAGGCTATGTGAAAATTGAGGTTTCATGCAAAGAGAGAGAAGTGCAGTTTTTGTGGTCCAATACCCAGATTTCAACCGGTAATTACTCATCACTCGGGTGTTGGTTTCTTAAATTGATCATATGGCTAGGAAGCTCTTTCTATGCTCTTTCCACTTATGTAACTAATTTCTTAATCCCTTACTTCATTGATGATTAGAATTTCTCCCAAACTTGCTAATTTTTAGGCGAATTTTGGCAGTTTTATAGTCTTGTAGTAAAATGCTCATAACTTTTCGCTCGGTTGTCCGTTTTTGAAAGTTTTTATATGGGCGCGAAGCTCTCTTCAAGCTCTACGCAGCTATGTAATCATCTCTTGCACAGCCTATATGGATTTAAAACTGCAATTCTCTGTGTATCTCTGTTTTTATAGAATTTTGGCAGTTTTATAGTCTTGCAGTAAAATGCTCATAACTTTTCGCTCGATTGCCCGTTTTTGAAAGTTTTTATATAGGCGCGAAGCTCTCTTCAAGATCTACGCATCTATATAATCCTCTCTTGCACAGCCTTTATGGATTTAAAACTGTAATTCTCTGTATATCTCTGTTTTTATAGCTTTTTGGCCATTCTTTCTTTTTAATCATGATTAATTCCTCCTAATCTCTTATCAAAAGGCAAACCCCATGTGTCTTATCCTCTTGTAAGTGGTTGCCATATTCATTTTCTTTAATATGTTCCGTCCAAATCGCCCAATTCGAACGGATGAACCTTACCAATATTCCCCGTATGTTTCCGTTCACATAATCCTGAGTCGGAAGATTTTCTTCCAACAAAGAATCGCCCTTTTGTTTGGAGCTGCAAGACTGGCAGAAATTCTTGCTTCTCCGGAGCCTTTCATCTTTCCTTCCATAAATTATGATCTCACCTTTGATGTGTATATCTTTATCCTAATCTAGGGAGAGAAAGGGAGGTGAGGAGGCTGTGAGGTTTCATACAAGTGTGTTTTGATTCTGAGAAGTGACCGAAGTCCAAACCCCAACTTCGTGTCACAGTATCACTTGAAGTGGCCTCCTATAGGTCCTGATTTACCACTTTTCTTCTTGGGAAACCATGATAATATATCACCTTTCTTCGTGCAACCATGATAATCCACAACAACTCTTGTTCTTATGGATGCTATTAGTAGTAACGCTTCACAATGCTTCCTAGTCCTTTTTACACTATCCCACCCTCTCATGCATGTTCTTTACAATCACTTTTATCCGGTAACCATGCAAATCTATGGAGACCTAAAAGAGATCACAAGTTATATTGTAATATCCTTTTCTGTGGAAACCATGTGTTATGGCTCGTTTTAGCTCTGTCCAAAACTCATCCATTCATAGAGAAAATCACAAACAAGCAACAATAATTGTGAGGTACTTTCTGTGCTTCCAAGCTCAAGTCTCTTGAAGCCACCCAGTGGTGGTTAGATTTTCTCTTTCAAGCCCTCTCTATAACACAAAGGAAGTTGCTTCCCCTTGCTACTACAAGTCTAACTTACACACCTCTCACTATCTACTCTCTCTCACAGAAACAATGAATAAGAACATGAGCTAAGTGGTAATGTAATCTCTATTCTCAACTCTCTCTCTCTCTCTCTCTCTCTCTCTCTCTCTCTCTCTCTCTCTCTCTCTCGCACAAACGCACGTACACACGCACACTCATGCACACACAAACACACACACACACACATCCACCCCAAAGCACAAGAAGCGAAGATCATGTAGCCTAAACTAGAGAATATATTTAACACAAATGGAGATTGTGTCCATTTATTATGACATCATGTGTTATATACACATGGTCCTAATTCATACTTAGGTGCCTAAAACTCCTAGCTAAGACTTTTTTTCATAATGTGTTATACATATAACTGGCCCTTATTCGTACTTGGGTGCCCAAAAATCCTAACTAAATGTGTTTGGGTGTTTCGAGATACTCATAATTGTTATACCTTTTATACTCCCTTTGCATGACACTTATTGTTCACTCTCATGAATGGTAGATATGGTTATAGCTTGAATACCTAGTTGTCATCACCGAGTTTGTATGTGTAGTACTTGTAGAGTGATTAGACTCTCTTGAGAGTTTGTATGTTGTATGAGTAAGTCGTGTAGAAACCAATGTACACCATATCTTCAAATGTTTAGTACATATAAGATGGCAAGAATTGAAGTCAATGATAATAATACATGATGACTCTCTCTATTGAGAGAGTATGTATGTTGTATCGGTAAGTGGTGTAGAAACCAATGTACACCATATCTTCAAATGTTTAGTACATATAAGATGGCAAGAGTCTAAGTCGATGATAATAATACATGATAATAATACATGATGACTCTCTCTACTGAGCTTTTGTTCATGTCAAAGCGTAGTATGTCAAGATCATGGCCTTCACATATTTATTTTATTTGGTTGACTAAGAACAACAATTTGCTTCATCTATCTGCATATGTTTTGACTATCTTCAAATTGTTTGTGCATATAAGATGGCAATCATCTAAGTCAATGATAATAATACATGATGACTTTATCTGTTGAGCTTATGTTCATGTCAATGCGTAGTATGTCATGATCATACCATTCAAAAATTTCTTTTCTTGGGTAGCTTCTTGTATCGACATATATCATGACTATTGTTGGATCATGTATTCTCCCCAAGATCTAATCCATAATAAATATTGTTTAGATTCTTGCATATTATCCATCCAATCATCATCTATCTGATTCACATCTTATCACATCTATTCACCTCTATTCACACTACATCCATCCATCCATTCTTCTCATCTATCTAATTCCTATAAAACCTCATCACATCTATTCACCACATATTCTCATCACTTCTATTCGTCATTCCAGTTATGAATATCATCAGAGGGACTCGTCCCATTCATCCTCATTATGGTTTTGCTCAACTTATTACATTTCAATCAAAATTAAGGAGTCATTATTTTTCAATGAGAATCCAAATCAACTCATAAGTTCTCAACCAGAATTTAAAAATCATATCAACCACATTCGAATTCATCATCTGGATAGCATTTATGCTTATAATTTCAAGTCTTAGATTTACTCATATATACTGCCAGTAAAGAGCTGCAGTTATACCCTCGGTATATACGGGTAGTCACGATCCTATGAATTATAAGGCAAATACCATCATGTCTAGGCCTCAAGCAACTCAGGGATTCCATGCAATTGTGGTACTTCCATTTTGAAGACCCAATTACTAATTTATGAATTTCAGTCTGAATATAACAATTTGTATGAATTTTATCACGCAATTACAATCTTTTACTGCTTCTTCATAAATTATTGATATTTTTGGCTTCTATGTTGATCCTCAATAGCCAATTTGCTCTGATACCAGTTGTAAGATCCCTGTCCCCATCGTGCAATGAATTCAAGGGTGCTAGCAACGGAAGTAGCACTTCTTGCATGTGGTAGGGTCCCACACTTGGGGCCCTGCCCACGGATATCTGGACAAGAGACACATCCATCGGTTCTTCCAAAATCGAACCTGAAAAAACTTTCCTTTCCCGAAAAGCACGGGCGATTCCTGCAGGATAAATTTTTCTCTAACGTTGTCAAAAGCCTTAACTAACTGAACTGATCTGACCGAACCCATAAGTCCCATAGTCAGATCACGAAAAAGATTGCACTTGGATCATAGAGACCAATGTTTTTTTCCTCATTGAGAGGCACAGCCGTTGATTCTTTTCCATAGAATAATTTTTTTTCGGGATTTACTTCATCTATCATACCATAACAGAATTGAGTCTCAATTTAGGGATCCATCAGTCCAGCATCCATCTGGTCCCGTGGGTTAGCCAACCCCCACCCAACCATTGTAGTGATGGGATCCAATTAAGAATTTGGTTAGGTTTTATCCTCGGTACTAGGGAGAAGATATCCTAGGCCCACTAGCCGGATATTCATGCAAACTTAAAACTAGTCACACCACTTAAAATTGTCTTTTTCACAAAATCATCTATCTTTACCAAACAATCTTTTAATGAAACCATTGTGTCACTAATCATAATCCTCAAAATCTTCGGTTGAATCCTTATATCCAATCATTTCTTCATCGGTATACCTATGGCATCATTGGCAACCACAACGCTTACCACCTATCCACTCAAGGGCTTTTTCGATAGTTCCTAGCTCATAGTAGTAACCGGCAATACACTCACATATCAAAAATGGAATCTCTATTGAGGATCAGCAAGATCAACCAACGGATCCATATAAAAGAGCCATGGACTCGTCCGTTGAGGACCAGCAAGGTCAATCAACCAGATGTATGCCCGAATTCAGAAAATAACTCTTACTCCTTGTTCTAATATCTTCCACGATGCACGTGTGGGTTGTTGAGAGATGTAATCGTGGTGTTGTGTGTATGTGGGAAAGAACCCTAGAGGTGCAAGATATTGTGGCAAGATGAGAATGCCACATGTAATATTGCATGGTGTGTGAGTGTTGACCAAAAGAGTGGAAAAGGAGTTGCCACATGGATGATGATGTGTAAAGTGGGATAAGGCTAGAGGGCCTATATCATTGTATGGTTCATTGTGATATGCAAGATAATATAATTGAGTGTTGAGTGTGCAATCTCTCTCTCTCTCTCTCTCTCTCTCTCTCTCTCTCTCTCTCTCTCTCTCTCTCTCTCTCTCTCTCTAGTCATGGAGTTTCTTGTGTGGTTTAATCCACCTTAATTATGTTGCTTAATCATTGTCCTTCACCATGATCAATCCCATTTTTGGATTGTTAACATGGTATCAGAGCTTGGGTGGGCTCTTGGTCATGGTGATTATTATGTATATTAGCTTGTTTGTGTGTTTGTTTGGTTAAGCATTATTTTTAGCTTATTATGAAAAAAAAATTATGCACACTCATATTATCATTTGGATTTGCATTTGTGAGGATTTGAGAGGAGATTTGCAACAAGGAGGTTGCATAGAAGCTGCCCAAGAGAGTTGCAAATGGGAGTTTTGCAACATGAAGAACCTGCTCATCATCAAGGAAGCTGAAAATGGAGATTTCAGCATTATGAAGGCTATGGAGTCTTCATCATCGTCAAGGAGAAGCTACCAAGAGAAGATATGCTGCTGATTATGCCTCGAGAAGGTTGGTTTTGTGAAGTTTTGCCTCAAAGTTTTGTGTTTGAGCATGGAAAAATACTCTATGAAGGGTTGCTATGTATGGGATTTGTGTATCCCATGAATCTTGTGTGGAGGTGCATACTTGTCAAGATGATGGCAAGTGAGATGGTGAACTCAATGGAGTTCACATGTGTGTGCATCAAGAAGAGGATGCACTTGTGAATGTTTGCTCAATGAAGGAGAGCAAAGAGGGGGATGGAAACCTTGGCAGTCTCCACATGTTTATGCACCTATGGTTTCATTTGAGAGACCATGTGAAAAGCACCCTTAAAGGTTCAGCATGCAAAGAGAAGGAGCATGTAAGCTGTGAGCTCAATGGGGAGCTTTGGATGGCTAGCGTCCTTGGATTAGGCCAAGAGTGAATCTTGTGAAGGGATTAGCAAAATTGCAGCAAATGGAAGGCTTTGAAAAGCCTTAGCAAGCTTAATGTGGAGATATTGCTATAATAGAAGCAGCAGAGCTGAGAAAGCAAACCCACAGCAGCATATAGGAGGCAACGTATAGAGGAATGATTGCCATGATACATCAACGCTAGAAAGAGATAGCCATGGCAAAGCTACAAGTTGTAGTCAAGTGAAGGCGAAGACTGGTGGCCAGCGCAGGAAGCAGCGTCAAAATCCACGACTAGAAAGAGGTCTGTGAACAAAGAGGCAACGCCAAAAGCTACCATTACAATCACCAGCATCAAGAAAGCGGAAGGCAGAGGGTTTGCATGCAGGTGGGGGCCTGAGTAAAGCTGCAAACCACCCCTTGCCAAGTACACACGCTGGAGTTGGCGGGCCAGCTGACTCTGGGCGCCACAACAAGGAGCCCGGCAAGGAACGCCGTCAAGGCTTGTTCATCACGCGAAGGTCGGTTGCAAGGGAGGCCAAAATAGCAATGAGGAGGCCGCAAGAGACGGAGCACGGAGCCTGGAGCAAGGAGTTGTGCGCAGGATAAAATTAATGCAATGCACTGCAAGAAGAAAGCAGGCATCAACGGCAACATTTGAAGGATGCTCAGCGCTATAAGCCTTAGCACAAGCAGCAGAATCATTTAAGATGTAGAAACAGAGGTAGCCGAGGAGAGAAGCAGTCGAGAGGAAGGAGACCGCGCTGTGCAGAAGCAGTCTCATGAGGAGGAAGACGACCACTGATGTCAGGGAAACCGAGAATGGAGCTGGAAAAAAATAATGAGCCTGACGCATGCCAACAACGCAAGCGACAAATATCTCTTTAAATTTTTGAGAGAAGAAATAAACCTTTTAAAAATAAAGGTTCATTCGCACACACATTTCTTTTGAAAGCCTTTGAAGTTTGTATGCATTCATAAGACCTTGTTCACATGATACAAGGAAATCTTTGAAAAAGATGTGTCTACACACACACAAAAGATGATCTATATGTATGAAAAAAAAGGGGGGAGTTTTTTTTTTGCCAATATATTCACATGTGGGTTCCCTGCTTGGCTTCGACCAAAAGACATTGTTTGTCTCACCTATGTATATGAGGAAAATCGTCCACGAGCATGCGTACTCAAAATGAAAAATTCTTTGTAATCATTCATGGTATGAGGGTCGCCCTGCCTGAGCTCACCAGAAGCTCGAAATGGCTGTTGCGTGATGTGTGCTAGAGCGATGCACATGTGAGGTGCATGCGCATGGGTTGGTTCCCACCCGAACTTCCATGCACAAATCGGACTCAGTGGTTCCGCTGTGAGCGAGTCGGCTCAAAATGGACTAGCACTACAAGACAATGCTGCCATACACGCGTTTCATACACGCGATAAATTACGAGCGCGTGTATGGTCGCGCTTGTATTTGAATAGAATCGGGCGCGTGTATTTTAGCATTTAAGTTCGCGTGTATATTTGCATTTATCAACGCGTGTATAAACGCGTTTATATACATGCAGTAATACACGCATCTATACACGGTAATATTCACGGATTAATACACGCTATTATACACGGATTAATACACGCCACTATACACGGATTAATACACGCATGGCAGAGAAAAACTGAAGAAAAACTGAATTCCTTTACAAAATTAAAAACTATTTTCTTTAAACCATCTCATAGTACATTACAGTATACATCATTACACAATCCCACTACATGCATTTACAACAATGAAATATATTCAAAAATAAATCATGCATATGAGATGATAGAAATGTCATCAATTTAGAACGTACAGTGACGGATTGGTTAGGGTTCGATCTCATCTTCAATAAGATCCATCCTTGCCAAACGATCAACATCAATATCCATTTGATCAATTTGTAAGGCTACGATTAAATTTATTTCACTATCGATATTCTGTACTCCATTGATAATGGTATCGATGTCCTGATCATCCTCAATGGTAGGGTCATATTCTGTACTCCATTGATAATGGTATCGATGTCCTGATCATCCTCATCAACATCACCATCATCCTCAATGGTAGGGTCATTCTCATGATCATGAGAAATGGCATGCTCATCCTCATTATCATGATCATCTCTTATTTCTTGATCATCGATCACAACATCTTCAATGGCATGTTTGACATCATCTTCATTGCGGCTTGTTACATCCTCCATATGCTCCATATCAGTGAATGTATTATACATCACTTTGGAACGTGGTGCAATAGGGATGACGTACCACCATTTAATGTCATGCACCATTGGTAGATAGATAACCTACTCAAATACACATAGTACAGTAATTAATTAGCATAGCATATCAAAAGTCAAGGGGTACGCGAGCTTAGATATATATGTACATGAAACACATTAGTAAAAAAATGCATACCTGCTCACATTGTTGTGGCAATACGAGCCTATCTTTCTTTGTTTGCCAGAACTTTGTAGAGTCAATAGTTACATATCCACTTGCATGGCGTTTTATCATTGCATCAGGCCCTTTTTCCACCACGTTCATTTGCCATTTGACATCCAAAACATACACAAAGAAGCGACGAAAGTCAAGCCTAAATATGTCTTGGATTATGCCACAATAATCATCCATTTTTCCATTAGCTCCCTCAAAGCTACTAATGACACCGCAATCTTATGTATTTCTCTTTTCATCAATTCTTTGTGTTCGAAAATGCTTGCCTTCACACCATATAGCATTGAACATAGTGCACTGGACCAAAATAGAAGCAATATTTGTGTAAGCAATGTGAATAAATATTAAAAGCAAATCACTTACAACTAATGCAAAACATTAGTTCTGTGTACCTTTGACATGCATCCTCGTGTATACTCCCATTCTTCCGCCGTGATATGCAGCCCCTCGTCGCTCTCTGCTCTCTCCATTTCCTCATGCAACCAATCAACATGGATATCATTCGGAAGTGTTGCTAGATGCTTAGGGTACGCCTTCCGAGAGCCATGTTGCCTCCGAAAGAGAGCTCTTTCTGCTTGCCTTTTTGTCTTTGCATCCTCATATCTTGTAACCCATCTGCTCATCACATCACTATTAAGGATACAAGTGAAATTGAGATCATCAATCAATGTTCTGTCAATTACTTTACTCTATCCTTTTCCTTGAGGCACAATAGAGGTCATCCTCAAGTCCTCTTTCTCCATAGTCGTGGCAAAGAGCTGTCCACCTGACGAAGAAATTTTGAAATATATACAAGAGACTCTTGTATCAACCAACCCTCCGCCATGCTTCCTTCAGGCCTTGCACTTTGCCTCACAAAGTCTTTTAAGGTCTTCATGAAGCGCTCTAGGAAGAACATCCAACGTGCATGCACAGTACCACATAAAGCGATTTCGTCCACTAAATGCACAATGAGATGTAGTTGACTTGTGAGAATGGTTCGCGGAAAAGTCTCCTCTACCAAACAAACCACCTCCACTGCCATAACACGCGCATCATCCAACATGGCTGGATCAATTGCTTTGGAACTAACATATCTGAAAAATAAATAAATAGTACATTATACCTCATGCACGTTCATTTTGCAAGGTATAATGAAGGGTGATCTGACATGGGTTTTACATACCTCACAAGCTCGCCCATCTTATAAATACATTTTTTCAAACTCTTATTTGCACAATGGTCGATGCTAGTAGGTAGTATGAACTGTGCACATAAGAGCACATGTATGTATGGTTTATGGCATTACAAAATTTAATTTCAACATACGTACAAGACTTGGAAAACACTTACTTGAAGCATCTTGTGCTAATCGTGGGACTTCAACCCATATAGTTGCTCAACGCCTCTTTTCTTAGTGGTTGTAAAGGCTCCCTTCAATGATCTCATGCATCCAGTGGGAGTACGCAAAGTGGTGATGGCTTGCTTTACCTGCTTCTCCTCTTTCTTTGATATAATCCATGGTGCAGGCGGAAGATGAACGTGCCCACCCACCTCTCGTGGACAAGCTTGACGCATACGTCCTGCGACTCGCAAGTCCTCACGTACGCTAACATTGTCTCGTTTACCAATAATATGTTCCCAAATACCAGATCCCGCATTCTTGAAGATGTGCATGGGATCAAGAAGATGGTTGATCTTAAGATGGGTCCAATATGGCAGCCGAAAAAAAATGGAGTACCTACACAAGGGATTGCTCTATGTGACCTTTAATCCAATTAGAGACTACACAAAACAAGATTGAAAAAACATTACTATACCTGTTCATGCCATCTGGAGGAAGAATAGTTGTAGACTCCCAAATACGCTTCCAATCTTTTGCACGAAGTGTTTGTGGAGGAATGTTACTCTTACTAGCAACATATTTAGGATGATCTGAGGGGAGAAATCGATGATGATTATCGAATATAGTCTTACACAAACCGTCAGCATACTCATGTACTAACGAAGGGCCCCAAACAGGACATGCATGTTTACCCGATGTTTTCAAACGTGTTAAAATATAAATAAAAGTTAGAATAATAAAGTCAATATGTATAATTAATATATATAGCCAATAGTAATAGAGTAGGGAGGTAATTAGAATTCTTACCAGAACAATCGCTGTATCCTGGAAAGTCATGCATTGTCCACATCAACACTGCTTTTAAGTCGAAGTGTCGAGAGGAGGGAGGCCTACTAATGTCCACCACCACAACACCTCTCCATAGTTCCTCCAACTCATCAATCAATGGTTCAAGATAAACATCCATATGCTTGACTTTATGTTTCCCTGGAATTAGAAGGGATAACATAAGATGTCCCTTCTTGATCGCCATTGATGGTGGAAGGTTGTAATTCACCAACACAACTGGCCACACGCTGTATGCGGTGCTTTTGAAACCAAATGGATTCACTCCATCCATACCTAGGCCAATTCTCAAGTTTCTGGGCTCTGTTTTAAAGCTGGGCCACTCATCTTCAATATGCTTCCAAGCAGGAGTGTCTGCGGGAATTCTCCACATGCCATCATCCAATCGATGTGAGGAATGCCATGACATGAGCCCTGCTATGGATTTGCACTTGAACATGTGTTTGATGCGAGTAATTATAGGAAAGTGTTGCAAGACTTTACGAGGTACATCAAAACTCTTCATATCTGTTCTATACCTTGCTTCACCACAAGTGGGACAATGTAGAGCCTCCTTATGCGTCCCACGAAAGAGAATGCAATCATTGACGCATGCATGTATGCGATCATAATCCAATCCTCCAAGAGATGTCACATAGCGCCTCGCTATGTCTCTTGAGGTGGGTAGTCTATTTTCCTTTGGAAGCATGTTTGATAATAGCCTGCATCCAATATCATCAATTATAATTAGTCTTAAATCTTAAACCTTAAACCACTAATTCAAATTTGTAAGTTAGAATGCTTACTTCAATAATGCGTCAAGACTTGCATTGCTCCATCCATAAACTGTTTGTATATTGAGTAGTTCAAGTGAAGCACGTAAAACAGAGAATGTGCACCCTTCAAATACCGGTGTCGATGAAGCCTTATAAAGATGCTCTTGTTTCATATCATCGTCATCCATACCTTTGGGATCATCCTTAAAAAGATTTCGCACCATATCATCAAGCACCTCCTCTTCCACAACTTCGTGGGGTGCAGGGCTATTGTCATCCCTTTCCCACTCATCTCTGACAATAGATCCCGAAGCTCCAGCATCATCTCGTCGACGCTTTGCGTGCTCTCGTCGCGCATAGGGTACCATGTTAGGGTGTGGTACTGCATCCTGCTTCAATTAGAGTTTATATATTACAACTCTATTAATTTAATTTGGATACCATGAGTCATTTGAATACCATCAATTTACATCTACTCACCTCTAAACCTGTTTGATTCCATTCTCCATACATGGAGATGTGATTCAAGGTAATTCAACGTGCTCGTACAATGCATCCTTGACATCGATTACACATACATTTGATCCGTTGTCCCAACCACACATCGCGATTACGATGATGCATTGTCTCATCTTCCCCAGAACTACTTGAAGAGGTTGATGACATCCTATGTACAAACCAGAAAACACAAAATCATAATATTTTTAATGAAAGTATAAAAATCGCGTGTATTGACGCGGCTATTTCCTAAAAATTACGTGTATTAACGCGGCTATTTTCTAAAAATCGCGTGTATTAACGCAGGTAATTCCTGCAAAACGCATGTATAAACGCAGCTAAAATATCATACACGCGAATATACACGCATTTATAAACGGGACGGTCTGTTTAAACTAAAAATAGTCCGCCTTCCCCAAATATAGATTTTGAACTAACAGTGAAAGAATGGATAAGGATGTGTATGCGAAGAATGGATGTGAATGTGTATGAGAAGAATAGATGTGAATGAGTATGTGAAAGAATGGATGTGGATGTATGTGAAAGAATGGATATAGATGTGTATGTGAAAGAATGTGATGTGATGTGATGTAAAGAGATGAGATGTCACATGAATATATGTGGATGTGAAGTGATAGATATGAATGTATGGATAGATGCGAGTAGTCGTACATGTGAACGATTAGATGGATGTGGATGAATGAGATAAGATGTGTATGAATGAGATATGATGTGGATAGAAGTGATGTGATATAATGGTGATGAGAATGAATGTGATGGATATGAATAAAAGTGATGGATATGAATGAAAGTGAATGTGATGGATATGAATGAATGTGATGTGATGGGATGTGAATTGGTATAGATGTGAATGAATGAGATGTGAGGTAAAATGAATGAGATGTGATGTGAGTGAATGTGATGTGGTCTGAATGGATGAGATGTGAGTGAATATGATATGGTCTTAATGGATGAGATGTGAATGAATGTGATGTAATGAGATGTGGATAGATGCGAGTGGATGAGATCTAATGAGAGGATAAATTGGTTGTCCTTATGATCATTCAAGGTTGCTTCAATCAGCTGAAAATCGAATCCTACATAAATTGAGGCAAACAATATCACAAAAGAAGCTTCAAAATCAATCAAGAATCAACTCCAAAAAGAAACTCAAAACTTAGTTGAAAATAAGCTCTTTTATGACTTATAATAGCCATGCATGATAAATAATTTACTTAAGGTTGTAGCAATGGTTAGAAGAGGTCACTTGCCTTCATGAGTAACATTGAAGGTATTCATTTCCTGAATTGTTGCTAGAATTGCAATCTTATCCGCACCATTGTCTTCTATATCTTTTGAGCTAGATGTTGCTTCGTCCTTCAATCCTCGATTAACTAGATATCTTCTTTGATGCCCTTGACTTTCTAAAGCATGAGTTCTCATGAAATTAGAGAAACATGAGTAAGGTGTGATTGCTTGCCAAATGAATCCGGAACCATAAGTTGTTCCACATTCATGACACCACACTTGAACCAAGGGATTTCCATTGAGATCCTTCGTAGTAATCTCAAACCTATCATCTCTTGGTGGGTTTCTCTCCCTCAACTTTTTTTGGGTTTTCTCACATTGGATCTACCAACTCTCAAGGATACCATGGTCGTGGCTATGACATACCTCCTGCACACTATGGTCACCTTCTTTTCTTGCATTCAAATCTCAATCATTCAAGCCTTTACATACACGTTTTCTAGGCCCACCATCATCCCCACCCTTATCTACAATGATTGAAACTCTCTTTTTACCCACACATTTGTCACTGTCTACCTCTACCAACGCTCCTCTTGTGTAGAATTTAGTGTGCAACCTTCAACATCATCTTCATCTTCAATTACAAATTGAAATAAACCACGGAACAATCCCATATTGTGTAATTTCTTTGCATACTGCACCATATGTAGAATCAACCATAACTCGGACATAACCCAAGAGCTTCTTGTCATTAGAACCATAATCAAAAACCTTCATGTTGAGTCTTTGAAGCCAAGAATGATCAGCTTTTTATCTAAAAGATATTGAAAAAGAGAAGCATGCAAATCAATAGCTATATGTACAGTATGTACTCGTAGAAAAAAAAATCAAAACTGCTTGCCCAATTTTATAAGATATTGAAATAATCATAACAAGGGTAAGAAATTACACAAACAAAGGTTTTCTCGCTCATGAATCAAACTAACTTGCAAAAGCGTCTTTCCTAGCTTGTACATAAATAGTGAGCCCGCACGCTTACACAAGCAAGGAGATAGTTAGCCTGCAAAAAAGAGGTTAAATTTTTGGGAAAGTGTTAATACAATAAGCAAGGGAACTATTAAAAAACAATTTTGAAGAGAGATTAAGAAAAATAGAAATCAAATATAGTATTTGAGAAGGCCGAATCTTGTGAAGAGGAGAGGAAGAGGATTGCCTTGTCAATAGGGAGGAGCTAAAAAATCGACTTCTCAGCTTGTGAGAAGAAGGTTGGAGCCCGCTTGAATAAGAAATCAGCCTACATAGAAACAAGTATAGTTTTTTGGAAAGAGTTAATTGAAAAATGACTTTCATGAGAGATTAAGCAAATTTACAGAAATCAAATATAATAGAGTACAATATGTGAGAAGGCTGAATCTTATGAAAAGAAGAGAAAGACATATGCCTTGTCAATAAGGAGCCCCCTAAAATTTTATTTTTCACTTTCAACAAGAAGAAGGCTTGAAAATAAGAGAGCCCACTCAAATAAGAAATCAGCCTGCATAGCAACAAGTTTAATTTTTAAAAATAGTTAAGACAAAGAACAAGCAGACTATTGAAAAATGAGAGATTAAGAATAATAAAAATCAAATGAATATAATATATTAGAAGGTTGAAAGGAGAGGAAGAGGATTCCCTTGTTGTCAATAGAGAGGCTAATAAGGGAAGAGAAAGAGATGACAATCCTTTTGGTCAAAAAAAGAATTGGTTGGATGGATTCCAATAAGCAGCATGGACTACACCTAATTCACCAGTAGTACCAACGACATGAACAGTACTTGCCTCGCAACGATGGCATGAAATGTGCATTGTACAATGAGGTATAATCCATGAGACAAATCATAACTGTGATTAGTTGAGGAACATGGATGCCAGCACTAGGTCTAATTAATTGTCGATGGTATCAATTAAATACCACATGACTTTTATTCTCCTCCCCTTCCCTCCTACTCCCTACTTGGAAAAATCATCACGCTTGATAAAGCACACTGGACTGCCATAATCCCCAACACAAGAGATCCAAATTTAATGAAGAAGTTATGCATGAATCACCCAAGAGTAGAAGGTGATTCCACTTGCAATGGTGTGGCACTTCCTTTGGTCTGTGTGAGAAAAGAACCCAAGGATTTTTGTCACAGATCTACCTCAAAATGCTTCTTTGGTCACCCACGAAGCCCTATTAAGAGTGGAGGTGAATGGCCCGATGATGTTTTGGCCACAACCATAATGTGAGATTTTCTTTTGACATGCTCAATAAGAAGAGTTTGTAGATCTGGTTCTCAATGGTACAAGTGCAACCACTTCCCACCATAGAACTTGCATACCACTCCTACCATGCTCTTGTCCCTGTAATCATTCAAGGTTGCTTCAATCAGCTAAAAATCACTTCCTACATAAATTGAGGCAAACAATATTACAAATGAAGCTTCAAAATCAATCAATAATCAACTCCAAAAAGAAACTTAAAGCTTAGCTGAAAATCAGCTCTTTTATGACTTGACAAATAGCCATGCATGATAAATATTTTACTCAAGGTTGTAATGGTTAGAAAAGAGGTCACTTGCCTTCATGAGTAACATTGAAGGTATTAATTTCCTCAATTGCTGCTAGAATTTCAATCATATCGCTACCATTGTCTTCTATATCTTTTGAGCCAGGTGTTGCTTCATCCTTCTATGCTCGATTAGCTAGGTATCTTCTTTGATGCCCATGACTTTCTAAAACGTGAGCTCTCACGAAATTAGAGAAAGCTGAGTAAGTTGATTACTTTCCAATGAATCTGAAACCATAAGTTGTTCCACATAGGAAAAGGCGAAGAATGTTGGCCGCCTTGGAGGGAGGATGCTTCTTCTGTGAGGTGTGCAGAGCTGACGGAGTGGAGAGAGCTGCAGAGGACAGGTTCTTTTTGCTGACTGCGAGTGAGGCTCGTAACCACTGCAGAGCTGACGGAGTGGAGAGAGCTGCAGAGGACAGGTTCTTTTTGCTGACCGTGAGTAAGGCTGGTAACCACTGCAGAGACGAAGTAGTGTTAACTATGGCTGCTAGCGAGACGACTGGGGGTTGCCGATTGGTTGGGGAGTTGCCTTGCTTTGTCTTGGACGTGGCTGGTGGTGGCGGGTAGCGCAAAAAAAAGGAGTAGGCCTGGCGACCAGGTGTGTGGTTGGCGCAGCCGCCCCGCAGGCGCAAGCGGGTAAGGCTGGCTGTGGTGCTCGTGACTACTAGGTGAAGGGAGAGTTGAGACGGGGGACAGAGAGAGAGAGAGACGCGCTGTCTGTACAAAGGAGGGGGTGGCCTCAGAGTCAGGGAACGAAGGTGTTGGCAGCGATTAGAAGGGAGAGCCGCTTAGGTGCAGAACAGAGCCGGTGGACTTTGGTGATATCAGGCAGGGCTGCTGTGGCGAAGGGAGTTAAGTGATAGCCTTCGAGTAGTGAGGGTGTTTCTTGGTCAGCTGCACAAAGCTACGTAAAGTGAAGCTGCCGCCCCGACAGACAGAGTCAAAGGAGTTGTGCATTAAGAGAGGGAAGCAAGGTCAGGGTAGCCGCCTTTGGGATGCAAAAGTAGAGCTGTGGGCAGGCAAAGGGAGTGAAGGAAGCCGAGTGGAGCCGGCTGAATTGTGAAAGAGGGACTTTTTTTACATTATTGTGGATAAGTGTGTGGTCTTTGATTATCTTGTGGAGTACAGAGTTTCGAGGTATCTCTGTGTGGTGTTTTGTGTTGGTTGTTGGTGCCCCCTTTTTGTAGTTGTTGTATCAAAGTTTGGGAGGTGAAGGGCTATAGAGGTATGGTCTTTCTTCTTGTTTTCACCTCACAGCTTTCTGGTGCCCCCACTGAGGATAGCTCAAGTATTTTTCTCAGTCTACAAGGGTGTATGCCCTAGGAGTTGAAGGTTTCAAGGAAGGTGTTTTTCTTGGGATTTGAGGTGAAGTTTGGGGATTAAAATGATGTCGTATCCAGAGTTTTTTGGTGGTCCTAATGAAGATGTGGCAGATTTTCTTGAAAGAATGGAGGTTGCGTGCATAAGCAACCACATCAATGAGTCGGTACAGGTATTGCTTCTACTGAGCATCTACTTGAAAGGGAATGCAAGGACCTGGTACAAAACTTATGAGGAGTCATTGAGGGTTGCTGTTCCACGTATCGATATGACTGAGATTGGATTGAAGACAGCACTTAGCAACAGGTTTAAGAAGGTAGAAGACCCCGACAAGGTTTGGCATGAGGTGCAAGCTCTGATACAGGGTGAGTTGGAATCAATTGATGATTATGTGAAGAAATTCTCTTTGCTGTGGGAGACTTTATGTAGGGCTTCAGGGGAAGACAAGGTACCCCCTAACATGATGAAGAAAAACAAGTTTGTAGCCGGGCTTAAGAGGAGTATTCGCCGCTGGAAGGTGGAATTAAAGAAGCCCAGGTCTTATGAGGATGTGGTGGAGATTGCCAAATCAAAGGATTGGAAGTTGCAACCGACGAATTAGCTGGGGATGATTCCAGTTGTAGCACAGCCGGAGATTTGTAGAGTGGAGGCTACACCTATGACAGTCGAAGATTCGTAGAGAGGATGAAACCCGCTGAAGCCCAGGCTATGCAGATGGTACCACAAGTTAGTCAAGGAGTACCGATGGTTCCTGTAGGTTCTGATGAGGGATTGCAACGACAAGATATGAAACAGATGGTCGATCTTATGAGGAATTTGAGCTTAAGTTTAATTGGAAGTACAGGTGGTGGACGTGGTAGAGGTAGAGGCAATAATCAAGAAGGGTCTCCCCCATTGGACAAGCAGGGTATGGACGTGGTCATGGTAGGGGCCGTCGTTTCATCCCTACATGCTGGAATTGTGGTGAACTTGGACATCTAAGTACAGATTGTGATAAGCCTCAGCAAATGGGTGGTGATATGTACCCACTACCTTCACAATTACCTGATAGGTCAAACGACTATGGTATTGATATCAGGGATCAAGCGGGTCCTGGTGGAATCATAGCAGAGGAGAAGGGGAAGGCAAAGGTTGTGAATGTTGTTACTCTGGAGAATGTTCAGGTAAAAGAAGAAAAGGATGTGATGCCCGTTGGCAAGCACACAACGGATGAAAGAGAAGGAAAGGGAGTGGCTGGACCCAGCCGTAAGAAGGGGAAGCAATAGGAAGGAGAAGATGTGAAAGCCAAAAGGAAACCGAAGCCTCGTAGAAGGTTCCAGGTGTCAGACTTCCCACTGGGGGATGGGTAAACCAGCTATAACCTGAAATCTGATATGGTGAATAGGAAGGCCAACATCACCTTTGGGCAGTTGGTGGAGATGGTGCCAAAATTGAGAAGGCAATGGAAGGGACTTGTGAATCCAATGGAAAAGGAGTCAGAGAAGAGGTCAGTCAAAGTACTATCTTTAGAAGAGCTTCCAGATATTTGCCCTATTGTGGACATGTGGAGTAAATGTAGGAACCTTGGACATGTCTATATAGATGGAGGAGCTCAAATCTGTGTGATTACTCAATCATGTGTGGAGCAGTCAGGCTTGAGGGTGTCTGAGGTTTCTGGTTTTCGAATCAAGATGGCTAATCATCAAAAGGTAAAATGTCTTGGTATGGTAAAGGAGCTGGAAATTGAAGCTTTTAATGTCAAAGCTATTGTAGATTTTCATGTGATGCCTACGGGTATTGGTGCTTTTCCAATTATTCTTGGATGACCTTGGTTGCGAGTGGTGGGTGCAGTACAAGACTGGAGGTATGGGACCATTTCTTTGCATAATAAGCGGGGTTATAAAAAATCTTTTGAGATGCATAGTAGGAGATCTTTGAATGATGTGTGGGAGAGGCCACAAGATTCGAGTGAAGAGGAAACTACCACCGGTACTTCTGAATCGGAGATGGATTCATCGACTACTGCTTCTAGCAACGAAGAAGAGGCAGATGTGGTTTTCCTAGTATCAGAGCAACAAGGTAATGAGGATGAAGAAGTGCATGAAGTGGGTACAAAGGGAGAAGATACTTTTGGGTGGTATGAAGTGATCGAGGAATTACTGCAGACAAAGGTAGAAGTGAAGAAGAAGCAGGAGCTGATTGAAGGAATGCTGAGTCCGGATCTCTCGAGTGGAGAAAAGGTTAGGTATGTTAATATGCTGTCTCATTTTCCAGAATTGTTCATCACCTCTTATAAGGAGATTCGAGGATTTAAAGGGCCAGATTTGAGGATTGAATTGAAAGAAGGTGTAAAAACAGTTAGGCAGAAGCTTCGCAGGATGGGATGAGAACAAATGCAGGCCCTGAGAGAGGAAGTTGATAAGTTGTTGAGTGCAGGTTTCATTACACAAGTGGACACAGCTGAGTGGGTAAGTCCTACAGTGGTGAGTCCAAAGAAGGATGGCAGGTGGCATATATGTGTGGATTTCAAGCCCTTGAGTGCTCCTACAAAAAAAGGATCCTTACCCCCTACCTTTTCTGGATGAGATCTTAGATACTGTAGCTGGATATGAAAGGTACAGTGTTTGTGATGGGTTTTTAGGCTATTTTTAGTTAAAGATTGCAGAAGAAGATCAGTGCAAGACGACTTTCATTACACCTTGGGGATGTTTCTGCTACAAAGTCCTTCCTTTTGGATTGATGAATGGGCCAGCCTACTATCAAAAAAGGGCAAATTGGGTATTATCTCTTTTTTGGGCAAGTTTGTCAAAGATTTTATTGATGATTTTTGTATATACAGCTCCAAGCAAGATCATTATGATAGGCTGGCTATAGTTTTTCAGCGTTATGATGAGTGTGGTGGTCAATTAAATCCAAAAAAGTGTTTTTGGCTCAACCGAATGTGAAGCTCTTGGGCCATGTTGTTTCAGAGAATGGTATTGATCCAGATCCTAATAAAGTCAAGTCTCTTCTTCTTATTCCTACACCAAAGAATACAAAGAAATTGACTACTTTTGTGCAAAAGGTGAAGTATATGGCTCGATTTATCTCTCTATCTTCACAGTTGTTATATCCTTTGCAGAGCAGGCAGCAAAGCATGATCCTTTACATTGGTCGGAGGAGTGTGAGGTAGTTTTTCAAAAAGTGAAAGAGGTGTTGGGTGCTATTCCTTTAATGCAGGCACCTAACTGGGAATAGGTATTTTATGTCAACCCTTCAGTAGGTGAAGATGCAATTGGAGCTATGTTGTTACAGAAGGGGAAAGAATCACATTATATGCAACCAGTCTACTGTGCTAGTAGGGTAAAACTTGCTAGAGAAAGGTTGTTATCAGAGGTGGAACTTGTTATGGTTAGTGTGATGTATGCATGTAGGCAGTTCCGCCACTACTTCTTGCCTTGCCCCTTTGTGTTTTTGACGAGTTACACTTTTTTGCCTCAGTTGATAAATGGCACAAATTTATCTAAGGCTATGACGAAGTGGGTGATTGAGTTGCAGGAGTTTACTTTCTCATTCTTGGTGGAAGAGAGTACCAGGGCTACCTTAGCTGATTTATTGACATATAAGGAGAGTCCTCTTCTTATAAAGGCGGAGACCATCAAGAAGCCAGTTGAGGATGTGGTTGAGTTGGTGAATGCACACTTATTATATTTGGATGGTTCCTACAAGAAAAACCATGATGCAGCTTCAAGAGGTTTGGTGCTTTATGATCCACAGGGTGGCCTTGTTTTTAAGAAGGGTGTTAAGGTGGATGCACATAGCAACAATGAAGCGGAGTATCTGACTTTGGAAGTGGGATTGCAAGTATGTTTGAAGCATGGTGTACATAGGATTCGCATTCGAGGAGATGCATTGCTTGTTGTAAAACAGGTGTTGGGAGTTTGGAAGTCAAAGAATGTTTCACTCAAAGAAATGTGTTTCAAGATTAAAGGTTTGTTGAAGGAATTTGAAGCTTGGAGTCTTAAGCATGTGGATCGAGGCCATAATGAGGAGGCTCATGAAGCAGCCCAGGGAATGATTGGTGAAGTTTTTGCTCTTAAAGCTCATGCACCATTTTATTGTGGCAGGGAGAATTTACAAGATGTTTAGGAGTTTTTGTTAACAGGGATGATTCCTAGTGGTATTGAAAAATCAAAAAAATATGGTTTCATCAGGAAAGCTGCAAAGTATGTGATGGTTGGTGATGCTTTGTATTTGAGGGGAATTGACTTGATAATGCGACGGGTACCTTGGAAGGAAGAAATCTACAAAATTCTTAAGGAAAACCATGAAGGAGCATGCGGTGGACATTTTGCCTTGAAGATTACTTTGCATAAGTATTACAAGAAGGTTATGTATGGCCAAGTGTACATAAGGATGTTATGTATGGCCAAGTGTACATAAGGATGTTAATCATTGGTGCAGGTCATGCAAACAATGCCAAGCTCATAGTAGATGGATATTAAGGCTTGAAATGAGGAAGACAATTCTTGCTTATGATGTTTTTGAAAAATGGGGTATTGATGTTGTGGGACCATTGCCTATTACCAGCCGAGGGAAGTGCTACATTTTGACTGCAGTTGATTACCAAGCAAAGGCAGTGAAACAAATTACTGCTAAGGAAGTGGCAAAGTTTGTATATCAGGATATTTGTTGTAAGTTTGGTGTGCCATTGGAATTGCTTTCTGATCAGGGTCCAGGTTTCAGGGCAGAGCTTATGGACTATTTGTGTACAAAGATGAAGATCAGTCGCAGTTTTACCACACCTTACTATCCACAGTGTAATGGCTTGAATGAGCGTTTCAATGGTGAATTGATTAAGATTTTATCTAAGGTGATGGAGCAACAAGGCAAGAATTGGGATCTGGAGTTGCCTGCGGCCTTGTGGGCATACAGGACAACAATTAAAACTGGTACTGGTTTCACTCCGTTTCATCTTGTTTATGGGAAAGAAGCTTTATTGCCTATTGAGGTGGAGATACCGACTGTTAAAATGTTGGAAAAGCTTTTAGAAGAGCCTAAAGATGCCCTTAAAGAGCGGCTGTTATATTTACAAGAAGCACAGAACAGGGATAGCATTATGAAGATATGCAGACAAGGACGTTGGAAAAGATCAACAAGAAAATTAAAAGCAAAGGAATTATGAAGGATGACTTGGTATTATGTTATAATAGCAGGTTGGACAATTCCTTTCATAAGAAGTTTCAAGTTAAGTGGGAGGGACCTTTATTGGTGATGCAAGGATTTGCAAATGGTACTTATCAATTGGCAGATTTAGATGGGACTTTACATGCTTCCAGGGTAAATGGATATAGGCTGAAGAAGTATTATGTACGTTTGATGGTGATTGTACAGGATGCAGTGTTAGAAGATGTGATTTCCAATGAAGGACAGTCTTTGAACATGGATTTAGATCTTGAAATGTTTTTTTCTGCTGAGCATAAATGCTCTAGCAAGCTGCGGGTTGGGCAAAGTATGTCAAGCAAAATTCAATAAAGGTGTTTTGGGCTTGTATACATATGGGATGAATGGCAAATAAAAAGTTTGGCCCTGAATGCCCTGGAAAATGTACAGAATTGGTGGTTTGGTAATGAGCTAGTACACGCATTTTTCTTTGGAGCAGGTGCTTGAGACTTGAAGTTTTTTTATTGTATGAGCTTTCTATTTGTCAAGAGGGTGTCTTGGATATGTGTAAACAAGAGGTGGAAGAACATGAGGATGTCAATGATCGGGGCTTTGATGAGCCTCTGGTAGAGATGGATGCACATAGGCTGGTTTACATGGAGAGAGCCCAATCTAGACTGCAAATACTGAAATCTACAAGAGATTCCAGTCAAACATACTTTGCTCTTTATGCTTGTGTTTGGATGTACTGTGCATATTTTTGGAATGGCCGTGTTTCTCCATATAAACAGGGGGTTGGGCTTGATAGTGATGGTGAGAAGATATAACCCATCTTCTAGGTAAAATAAAATAAATAAATAAATAAAAAACACCACCAATGTAGCCAGCAAAAGAAAGGTCCACTTGGGCGCTTGTTTTGCTGCCAGCACCCTCGCCAGCACGAGGGAGTCACCTAGTAAGGTTGGCGAAGAGGAAAAGGCGAAGAAAGTTGGCCGCCTTGGAGGGAGGATGCTTCTTCTATGAGGCATGCAGAGCTGACGGAGTGGAGAGAGCTGCAGAGGACAGGTTCCGCCGTGAGTAAGGCTGGTAACCACTGCAGACGAAGGAGTGTTAACTGTGGCTACTAGCGACGACTGGGGGCTGCCGATTGGCTGGGGAGTTGCCTTGCTTTGTCTTGGACCTGGCCGGTGGTGGTGGGTAGCGCAAAAAAAAGGAGTAGGCTTGGCGACCAGGTGTGTGGTTGGCGCAGTCGCGCAGGCGCAAGCGGGAAGGCTGGCTGTGGTGCTGGCGACTACTGGGTGAAGGGAGAGCTGAGACGGGGGACAGAGAGAGAGAAAGAGACGAGCTGTCTATACAAAGGAGGGGGCGGCCTCAGAGTCAGGGAACGAAGGTGTTGGCTGCAGAGCTGAAGCATGGAGGCTGGCAGCGATTAGAAGGGAGAGCCGCTTAGGTGCAGAACAGAGCCGGTGGACTTTGGTGATATCAGGCAGGGCTGCTGGCGAAGGGAGTTAAGTGACAGCCTTGGAGTAGTGAGGGTGTTTCTTGGTCAGCTGCACAAAGCTACGTAAAGTGAAGCTGCCACCCCGACAGACAGAGTCGAAGGTTGTGCATTAAGAGAGGGAAGTAGGGTCAGGGTGGCCGCCTTTGGGATGCAGAAGTAGAGCTGTGGGCAGGCAAAGGGAGTGAAGGAAGCCGAGTGGAGCCAGCTAAATTGTGAAAGAGGGACTTTTTTTACATTATTGTGGATAAGTGTGCGGTCTTTGATTATCTTGTGGATAAGTGTGCGGTCTTTGATTATCTTGTGGTGGATAAGTGTGCGGTCTTTGATTATCTTGTGGAGTATAGAGTTTTGAGGTATCTCTATGTAGTGTTTTGTGTTGGTTGTTGGTGCCCCCTTTTTGTAGTTGTTGTATCAAAGTTCGGGAGGTGAAGGGCTATAGAGGTATGGTCTTTCTTCTTGTTTTCACCTCACACAAAGCAACAAGTAATTTTTTTTAGAAAGAGTTAATTGAAAAATGACTTTCATGAGAGATTAAGCAAATTTACAGATTTCAAATATAATAGAGTATAATATGATGGCATGAAACATGAATTTTGCGAGCGAGGGACGAGGTATAGTCCATGAGACAAATCATAAGTGTGATTAGTTGAGAATGGTTGGCAGTAGCACTAGGTCTAATTAATTGCTCGATGATAGCCATGAGTTGTGGTGTAATCGTTAGAAGCTTGTGCATTATTATGCATGAGTATGTGGGTGCCTAGTGAACTTGTTACTTTATTCATTCCATACTAAGACATAACAAAGAAGAGCTTTGAAATTTTAGATATTGGTTCAAGATAATGAAAAACGCAAAACCCAAAATGTAGAGAAGGAGAGGAAGGGGAGAGGGAAAGGAAGCTTGAAGATTTCAATGTATTCTAATCATTTAAGCATGGGTTTTCTTTCCCCATAGAGCTTTAACTAAAATTAAAGTTTCAAAAAAAAATAAACTCTACATTAAAATTGAAGGGGAGAGAAAGGCATCTTGAAGAGTTTAATGCATTCTAATCATTTAAGCATGGGTTTTCTTTCCCCAAAAAGCTTTGACTAAAATTCAAATTTTCAAAAAAAATTGAACTGTGTATAAAACTCTACCTAAAAATCAAGTTTCAAAAAGAACTTGAACTCTTTAAGGAAAGATTAAAAAATATCACATGTCTGGTGGGGGAGGACTTGAACCCAGGACATTGAGCTAGTGGCTAAAAGAGATATACCACTAAAACATACTCATTTTCTAGCTATTTTGGAATAAACACCCCGCTAATGTTAACATGTAGGCTAGGAATAGAAACACCCTTTCTATTTGTGGAAAACTATAAGTCAACCTAAATAAAATATCCCTTCATTTGAAATCATGTGGTACTTTATAGGTTCTCTAAGGTGAACCCCTCAAGTGCGAGAGTGAGGATACTTCCTTTCTATACTTCAATGAATTTTTGAATGGTCTCAATCTAGTGTGGGAGGATATCCACATCATTGTTTGGTTTTAAAGTTAGAATCCCATATTATATTTTTGTGTAACTTATCCAAGACGTGGGTTTGGTAACGGTACATGGTTGATTTGTAAGGGATTTCACTCAAAAGTCTTCGAGGCTGATGTCATCACTGGCACTAAAGTTGGAGAAAGAGCTTTTATTCCACAAATTTCCTTCATATGCATTGAGACACACTTGCCATTCAACATGAGATGGAGACAATATCTTGTGCGATTGGCATTTGGAATGATGATAAACAAATTATCACAAAGGACAAACCCTAAATGCTTGTTGTTCAACATGGAGACGGAGACAATATCCCATGTGGCTGGCATTCAACATGCTTGTTTCATATGCAATAGACATGCCTGCCATTTAAAATGAGACATAGATAATATCCCTATACGGTTGGCATTTAGAAACAAATCACAAGGACAAACCGTGAATGTTTTGGAGCTATATTTGCTAACACATGTATTTATACTTAGATAATTCTATGTTGCATTGTCTCACGAGTACGATCTCCCTATGGGGGGGAAGGTTTTTCTTGAGGATAGTAATGCGAGTTCTTTAGCTCTATCTGAGAGTCGTAGGCTTATAACAATAGTTTTTTTTTATAAGGAGATATTAGATGCCTCTGGTTGATAATTCTGGTTATTGTATTGAAGTTTTGTTTTCTAATTTTTTGTATGTGTGTGACTTTTTGTATGTATGTGTATCTTCCTTATTGAGCAAGCCCCCTTCCCCTACCACATGGCTGGGAAGGTCATGGCCTGCTGACCGTCTACATACCACATGCATAGTGCCAGGGATAATGAGATAATACTTAAATAATAGAGGACTAGGGCTATTATCATCCCTCCTCCAGAAATTTTTGTGGATAGGAAGGGAATAGAGTGGTGGAGGTTAAGCGAGTAGTGGTGTGAACACTACTAGGATGGGTGACCTCCCCAGGAAGCCTCTTGAGAAGTGACCCGATGGTATCAGATCTAGGGAGGGCATGTTGGGATGTTATTAGTGGATCTAGGCATCTTGTTAATTCCTCTCGATGGAGATGAACGAAGGCTGAATGCGTGTATGACTTAGAAGGTTGCATGTTGGGATGTTGTTAGTGGATCTAGTCATCTTGCCAATTCCTTTCGATACAGATGAACGAAGGCTGAATGCATGTACGACTAAGAAGGTTGCATCATGCTGGTATATCCAGAGTAATCATTAATAGGTAAACATATGCTGAAATAGCCAAGTGACATCTTTGTTAGATCAGGTAGACCTTTGATGCAAGTGTCATTAGAGCCTCTAGGTACCCTACATCCTGGCCATCAAGGGAGGGTGTTGGAAGGTCATCGCCTGGCCATCTACATACCACATCCATAGTTTTAGGGATAACAAGATCATACATAAATAATAGAAGACTAGGGCCATTATCATCCCTGCTCCACAAATTTTCATGGCTTGGAATGGGATAGAGTGTTGGAGGTTAAGCGCGCAATGGCATGAACACTATTGAGATGGGTGACCTCCTGAAAAGTGCCCCCAATAATTGAGAAAAGGACTCGACATTTCTGGAAGGTATATCATAGAACAAAAATGCAGTCATATTATTGGGCTTTGTAGTGCTTGAAGTTTATGAACTTAAAAAGAGGGACATGTACCAAACTTGAGGCTTATCAAGGAGATGTACCACATGGTTTATGAAAGCTCTTTTACCTATTCTCTTTTGATATATATCTTTTTTTTCGGGGATACCTGAGTCTCTGACGCCTAGAAGACAAAGACAAGGTCTCTGATCTCTGCGATGAGGTTACTTTGCGGTGGCTATCTTTGGCATGCATAAAAGGACAAGACTTCATCATCCTCTTTGGCCTACAGGCAAGAATTATTTGCGCTGAGGTTTCTCCTATGGATGCTGAACATGTTTGCAAATTTAAAATAGTTGACATGCTTTGATGTGTCACCGCCACCATTTAGCAACATCATTAAATATGATCTCTTTAGGAAACGATCATGTGTCGAGTGAGGCATCATCACTATAAGATCCCTCTCCCCACCGCGCAACGAATTAAGGGGTGCTAGCAGCGGAAGTAGCACTTCTTGCATGGGGCTGGGTCCCTTACTCGGGGCCTCGCCCATAGATATCCGAAAGAGAGACTAATCCCTCGGTTTTTCCAAAACTGAACCCGAAAAAAACTTCCCTCACTCGAAAAGCATGGGCGATTCCTCCAAGACAAAATTTACTCTAATGTAGTCAAAAGCTTTAACTAACTGAACTGATCTGACCGAACCCGTAAGTCCCATAGTCAGATCAGGAAAAAGATTGCACTTGGATCATAGAGACCAACGCTTTTTTCCTCATTGAGAGGCACAACCAATGATTCTTTTCCATAGAATAATTTTTGTCTGGGATCTACTTCATCTATCGTACCATAACAGAATTGAGTCTCAATTTAGGGATCCATCAGTGCAGCCTAACCCCATCCGGTCCCGTGGGTTAGCCAACCGCCCAACTGCTGTAGTGATTGGATCCAATTAGGAATTTGGTTAGGTTTTGTCCCCTGGGTACCAGGGAAAAGAGTTCCAAGGTCCCCTAGCCGGATATTCATGCAAACTTAAAACTAGTCACACCACTTACACAACCAATATGAAATTGCCTTTTTCACAGATTCAGCTATCTTTAAAACATTCATTTAATGAAATCATTGTGTCACTGATCATAATCCTAAAAATCTCCGGTTGAATCCTTTTTTCCAATCATTTCTTCATCGGTGTACTTATGGCATCATTGGCAACCAGAACGCTGCTTGGCCAAGCCCCTTAGGCTACCCGATAGCCTTCCCATCCCTTCTATGGGACGGTGGGCAAAGCCTAGGGCCTTTGTTGGGGTGGCACACACCCTACCTCTTCCCCATTCAAGGAATTCAACATCCCCTTCTTGGGGTAGCCCTAAGGGCCCTGTCCTATATGCTTCCTAAAGATGCATGATTTTTGGTTTCTCCAAATCCAACACTTAGATCATTTGACATCATTCCAGAGCAAACTACTTCACGTGTAAGACAATGCACTACTTCTATGCCTGTCCTAAATGAGTATTCTTCCAGGGAAGAGACAGAGATGCTCTGAATGATGATGATAAATGAGTGGTCCTTTCTCCAATGTTGAGGTCTAAAGAGAATGTGGAGGAGAAAGAGAGAGCTTGAGTTCCTTTGCAAGCACACACACACACACACACACACACAAAAGAGTGCAAGACAAAAGAGAGATGGATGGAGGAATTTTCTTCTATTTTCTTCTCTTCTCTACAACCATACAACTAAAAGATAAGAGTACATACATAAAGGGAAAGTACTCTCCTATAACAACATACAAAGTAGTCGGTTTATAGTGTGAACATGACTATATGAGCTGGCGCTATAACTATGCCATAACTCTAGTATTCCAGAGTGGCTGTCACATAGCCTATCATCCACTGGTGCCATAACAACTATAATCACACCAACCCGGCCAGTGACATAGGTGTATAAGCTATCACCCATCCGGGTCATCAATGTCCGCTGTAGCACTAGTTGAGATAAATATCTCAACACTCCCCCTCGAACTCAACTCTACACAATGCACTCTAAGTAAGCTCCTAAACCTAATGAGATGAGAGGTAAAAAGATGTGATGAGATGTGATGTGAATTAGATAGATGTGAATGGATGGATGAATGTAATGTGAATACAGGTGATGAGATTTGCGGTGAATAGATGTGAGATGTGATGCAAATCAGATAGATGGGAATGAATGAATGGATGGATGTGATGTGAATAGAGATGATGAGAATGTGAGGTGAATAGATGTGATGTGAATCAGATAGATGGGAGTAAATGGATGGATGGATGTGATGTGAATAGAGGTGATGAGATGTGAGGTAAATAGATGTGATGAGATGTGATGTGAATCAGATAAATGTGAATGAATGGATGAGATGTGATGTCATGTGAATCAGAATGTAAATGAATGATATGAGATGTGAGTGAATGTGTATGTGAAGAATGGATGTCAATGAGTATGTGAAAGAATGGATAAGGATGTGTATGTGAAGAATGGATGTGAATGTGTATGAGAAGAATGGATGTTGAAAGAATGGATGTGGAAGTATGTGAAAGAATGGATATAGATGTGTATGTGAAAGAATGTGATGTGATGTAATGAGATGAAATGTGATATGAATATATGTGGATGTGAAGTGATATATATGAATGTATGGATAGATGCGAGTAGTCGTACATGTGAACGATTGGATGGATGTGGATGAATGAGATATGTGTATGAATGAGATATGATGTGGATAGAAGTGATGTGATATAATGGTGATGAGAATGAATGTGATGGATATGAATGAAAGTGAATGTGATGGATATGAATGAATGTGATGTGATGGGATGTGAATCGAGATGGATGTGAATGAATGAGATGTGAGGTAAAATGAATGAGATGTGATGTGAGTGAATGTGATGTGGTCTGAATGGATGAAATGTGAGTGAATATGATATGGTCTGAATGGATGAGATGAGAATGAATGTAATGTGATGAGATGTGGATATGGGTAGATGCGAGTGGATGAGATCTGATGAGGATAAATTGAGCAAAGATGTGAATGAATGTGATGTGATGAGATGTGGAGATGGGTAGATGTGAGTGGATGAGATCTGATGAGGATAAATTGAGGAAAGATGTGAATGAATGTGATGTCATGAGATGTGGATATGGGTAGATGCGAGTGGATGAGATCTGATGAGGATAAATTGAGGAAAGATGTGATGAGATGAAAATGATGTGATTGGATGAGAATAGGAATACTTATGAAATGGTTGTGGAATTAATTAATATGGTTTGATGTGGAGCAATGTGAAAAGACAAGAGTTCTTTATAGAAACTGTATTTTTGAACTGTTTTTAAATGACTGTTTTATGTCAAGAATGCTAGAGAAGCATTTTGACCATCTCGTGAATGAGGTCGTGGAGACCTAATCTGATAAAGTTACAACAGCTGACGTAGAGTCATTGGAGGACGTCTCGCGTAGCAAGGTCGGCCGAGGTCCTGACTAGCCTCTGTTCGATTAAAATAGTGAGCTTTCGGTATGGTGGATGAGGAACCAAGGAAGCGGCCTATGAGGAAAGCGCTAGGTCACCTGGCTATCTACGAAGGATCTTAGAGGGTGATGACCATACGGTGCTCGGCTCTGGGTCACTAACGATACCCATATGTGCATCGTGGAAGATATTGGAACAAGGAGTAAGAGTTGTTTTCTGAATTCGAGCATGGATCTGGTTGATTGACCTTGCTGGTCCTCAACGGATCAGTCCATGGCTCTATTATATGGATCCGTTGGTTGATCTTGCTGATCCTCAACAAAGATTCCATTTTTAATATGTAAATATATTGCCGATTACTATGAGCTAGGAACTAAAGGCCCTTGAGTGGATAGGTGGTAAGCGTTCTGATTGCCAATGATGCCATAGGTATACCGATGAAGGAATGATTGGAAATAAGGATTCAACCAGAGATTTTGAGGATTATATCAAGGACACAATGGTTTCATTAAAAGATTGTTTTTTAAAGATAGCTGATTCTATGAAAAAGGCAATCTCATATTGGGTGTGTAAGTGGTGTGACTAGTTTTAAGTTTGCATGAATATCCGGCTAGGGGGCCTAGGAAATCTTCTCCCTGGTACCTAGGACAAAACCTAACCAAATTCTTAATTGGATCCCATCACTACAGTGGTTGGGTGGCAGTTGGCTTACCCACGGGACTGGATGGGATTAGGCTCTAGACTGATGGATCCCTAAATTGAGACTCAATTCTATTATTGTATGATAGGTGAAGTAAATCCTGGAAAAAAATTGTTCTATGGAAAAGAATCAACGGCTGTGCGAAAAAAAGCGTTGGTCTCTATGATCCAAGTGCAATCTTTTTCCTGATTTGACTATGGGACTTACGAGTTCAGTCAGATCAGTTCAGTTAGTTAAGGATTTTGACTACGTTAGAGAAAAATTTATCCTGCAGGAATCGCCCGTGCTTGCTGGGAAAGGGAAGTTTTTCCGGGTTCGATTTTGGAAGAACCGATAGATTAGTCTCTCGTCCAGATATTCGTGGGGGGGAGCCGAGTGTGGGACCCTACCGTGTGCAAGAAGTGCTTCTTCCATTGCTAGCATCCCTGAATTCGTTGCGCGGTGGGGATAGGGATCTTACAGCTGGTATCAGAGCGAATTGGCTAATGACGATCAACTGAGAAGCCAAAAATGTCAATAATTTATGAAAAAACAGTAAAAGATTGTAATTGTGTGATAAAATTCATACAAATTGTTATTCAGACTGACATTCATAAATTAGTAATTGGATCTTCAAAATGGAAGTACCGCAATTGTATGGAATCCCTAGACATGATGGTATTTACCTGTGTGATAAAATTCATACAAATTGTTATTCAGACTGACATTCATAAATTAGTAATTGGGTCTTCAAAATGGAAGTACCGCAATTGTATGGAATCCCTAGACATGATGGTATTTACCTTATAATTCCAAGGATCGTGACTACCCGTATATACCGAGGGTATAACTGCAGCTCTTTACTGGCAGTATATACGAGTAAATCTAAGACTTGAAATTATAAGCATAAATGTTATCCAGATGATGAATTCGAATGTGGTTGATATGATTTTTAAATTCTGGTTGAGAACTTATGAGTTTATTTGGATTCTGATTGAAAAATAATGATTCCTTAATTTTGATTGAAATGTAATAAGCTGAGCAAAACCATGATGAGGATGAATGGGACGAGTCCCTGTGATGATATTCATAACTAGAATGACATTGATGACTTCAGCAATTCACTATGAGATTAGTGGATTGTGCTATGACAGATTGCTGTTGTTAACACTTGACCAAGTAGATCAAGTTAAGGGATGTCAAATTAAAAATCTGTATAATTGAAAACTCCCATGGAGGACTGTAGAAAGTTCCGTCTAATGGACATTATTGTGATAAGGAATTAATATGAGTGAATTGTTATCTAATGATGAGTTCTATATAAGGGATCTTTATCCCAGGATTCTGTTGGATTCACCAGACTATAAGGAACCCCAGAATCAGTTAGATCTTAAGGAAAAGAGTTATCCTCTAATTTTGGGAGATGAGGACATCTCGCACTTTTTAAGTGGGGTAGAATGTAAGATTCCTCTCTCCAGCTTTTGAGATGTACAGGTGTAAGAACCTCCCCTTTTGATCTTATAATTATTCCCCTCTGTGAAATAAAAGAAAGATCCTGTTTTACCCTATTTTGGCTTAGAGAGAGAAAATGTCTAGAGAGAGGTAATTCAAAATTGAGATATTTTTTGATATAGAAATTCTCCTAGTGTTTAAAATGATTCCTCCTAAAATAGAAATTCAAAAAGAACTTTCCAATGTGCAATTGGAATTAATTGAAAAAAGGTAAAAAGGACCTTATCTCCTGAGCGTCCAAATTTTCTGAAAATTTTGGCTTAAGGTTCCTATGGACCGATAAGACTAATCCAAATGTAGGGAGGAGATAAATTTTGGATTAAGGTTCCTATGGACCAATAAGATTAATCCAAATGTAGGGAGGAGATAAATTGAAGAATAAAAGAAAATCCCCCAAAATGAGTAAATACTCATATAAGATGAAGAGTTGACTAAGGACAAGGTTTATTAGTTAAAAAAGAAGAGATATTTAGAGAAAATGTGAAGTGATAGATATGAATGTATGGATAGATGCGAGTAGTCGTACATGTGAACGATTGGATGGATGTGGATGAATGAGATGAGATGTGTATGAATGAGATATGATGTGGATAGAAGTGATGTGATATAATGGTGATGATAATGAATGTGATGGATATGAATGAAAATGAATATGATGGATATGAATGAATGTGATGGGATGTGAATGTGATGGATATGAATGAATGTGATGTGATGTGATGGGATGTGAATCGGGATGGATGTGAATGAATGAGTTGTGAGGTAAAATGAATGAGATGTGATGTGAGTGAATGTGATGTGGTTTGAATGGATGAGATGTGAGTGAATGTCATGTGGTCTGAATGGATGAGATGTGAATAAATGTGATGTGATGAGATGTGGATATGGGTGGATGCGAGTGGATGAGATGTGAATAAATGTGATGTGATGAGATGTGGATATGGGTGGATGCGAGTGGATGAGATCTAAAGAGGATAAATTGAGGAAAGATGTGATGAGATGAAAATGATGTGATTGGATGAGAATAGGAATACTTATAAAATGGTTGTGGAATTAATTAATGTGGTTTGATGTGGAGGAATGTGGAAAGACGAGAGTTTGTTATAGAAACTGTATTCTTGAATTATTTTTAAATGACTATTTTATGTCAAGAATGCTAAAGAAGCATTTTGACCGTCTTGTGAATGAGGTTGTGGAGACCTAATCTGATAAAGTTGCAACAGTTGGAGAGTCATTGGAGAACATCTCGCGTAGCAAGGTCGGCTGAGGTCAGCCTCGGTTCGATTAAAATGGTGAGCTTCCGGTACAATGGATGAGGGAGCAAGGAAGCGGCCTATGAGTGAAGCGCTAGGTCATCTGGCTCTGCGAAGGATCCTAGAGGGTGCTGACCATACGGTGCTCGGGCTTTGGGTCGCCGACGATACCCACACGTGCGTCGTGGAAGATATTGGAACAAGGAGTAAGAGTTGTTTTTTGAATTTGGGCATGGATCTGGTTGATTGACCTTACTGGTCCTCAACAAATGAGTCCATGGCCCTTTTATATGGATCTGGTTGATTGACCTTACTGGTCCTCAACAAATGAGTCCATGGCTCTTTTATATGGATCCGCTGGTTGATCTTACTGATCTTCAACGGAGATTCCATTTTTGATATGCGAATATATTGCCGGTTACTATGAGCTAGGAACTATGAGAAAGGCCCTTGAGTGGATAGGTGGTGAGCGTTCTGGTTGCCACAATGATGCCATCTCATCATGTATTATTATCATTAGCTTAGATGCTTGCCATCTTGTATGCACCAAAAATTTGAAGATAGTCATAACATATGCAGATACATGATCTCAAGAGGCTCCAATCATGCTATAAGCATTACAAATACAAATTGCAAAATATTGTGTGTACATTAGTTTTTGATTCTCTTGGGACTATTTGGCATGTCACCTCTGTATCTCAAAAACTTTCTCCTTCTATAACCTCCAAGAAGATTGATATCTGACTCCTCAGCTCTGCAGCTGCATAGCTAGAGTAGCAAAGAAAGTATCCTGCTCTTGAGGCATTGAAACCTGCAGTATATCCAAAGATTCTAAGAGCAGCAGCTCTCTCTAGAAACAAGACCTTGTTAGCATTTATTTGAAGGGGAGTGTATCCCATGAACCTTGACAACACCTTCAAGCAAATATTGGCAACTCAGCATCTTCAGAGAAGTTCATGTGGAATGCATAGAACACAGCCTTATCCAATGTAGGTAAGTAGTGCATGAGAGCAGATGAAGGCCTTCTTGACCTAGTCTCTATAGCTTTCACTCTATTGCCTTTAGCTCTTCCTAGAAAATCATCCTTATCAAGCAATTCAATCTGCAAGACAAAAACCTCACTTTAAAAAAATTACAATCACAATAACATTTTGCAAAAGATTAAATGGAAACTACCTTCTGCAACTCATCCTCAATAACTACTTCGTCTTTCATCAAGTTACATGAGCCAACCCTTTCCACTTTATCAGAATCTACCTGAAGCTTGAAATCTCTGCCAAAAGACTCTACACCTAACTTAATAAACCTGTTCTCAAAATCCTCATCTCTAAGGGAAGGTTTCTCCTCATCCTTTCTTTTAAGGCACAAGGCAAGAGCATCAGGAGCAGGGATAAATGTGTGGTCAGATGTTTGCAAATCAAGTGCCAAAAACTCTTCCTTTGACTCTACTTCTGTATCAATAAAGTCTTTGGTCACCTCACAAGCTTCTGAAATTGCTGCAATACAGTAGTCTTCCCTGATATTGAAGAGACATTGAAGATAGGACAAAGGAATAAAATCTTTCTCATTGATATAGAAGAAAGGAAGGCTTGGAACAGTTACAGAGGATTCAGATATGCTTGCTTCCTCTGAGGGCTCTTCAGTAAACAGTGAAAGCCCTAAATTCAGCAACATCAAGATTGGCACTTTCTTTCTCCTCAGCTTGAACATCAATTTCTTCCTCTTCTAAAATCTCACTTTTCTCTAGCTTTGAGACTGTGGTGACGTTTAAGTTTTCTTCCTCCTTCTCTGCATCAATTTCTGATTGTTGCTCTTTATCTTGTATTTCTTCTCTCAAAAATAGAAAGAAGAGAAAGGAGACATCCTTGGGGACAAGGTTACAAAGCTTTTTATGAATTGGACAAGAAATGGATGAAGGGCATGTGAAAGAGGTTCTATTTGAAAATCTACTGAACCTCTTTGTAACTTTGGCTTTCTCCACTGGCAGCTAAGTAAAATCGGTAAGGTGACAAAAATCATTGTCTCCGATATGAAAACAATGAGCTTCAATTGACATTTCAAATTGTTTGTACTCCCCTCTTCAAGAATGTCCTTAAGCTTCATCAAAACATCTGAAAGAACAAACCTTGGATTGAATATCTCCACTGCATCTATGTATACCTTCATGTCATGACCATCTTGCAAAATAGCATTCAAGAGTCTTTCACTTGGGCTTTCTTCAACAAGTTCATGTCGTGCCTCAACACTTTTTTTCATTATGATATTTGAGAAAAACGCTTGAATAAATCTGAAGAAGGCTTAGAAGTCTTGATATGAAAGAGCCCGAACGAAGCGAAAATAAGTGGTCCAAAAGTTTTGGAATGCTTCTATCGCTTGGTGCGGGCTTTGGCAATTTGAAGGTTCGAAAAAAAAACAGAGGGTTTTGCAAAATAGGGCTTGGAAGTCACAATATGGCACAGCTTGACTAAGAGAAAATAAGTGGTCCAAAAGTTTAGAAAAAAATTGAGAGAGTTTTTGAGAAAATTTGATGGAGCATGTGGAGCGTGGCAAAAACACCTTAAATAGTGACCGTTCGTGCCATGTGGCAAAAATGATTGCATGACGCGTGTATCCAACGGTCCTATGTACGACGGATTCAAGGTATAAAAAGTTAATTTTCTTGAAAACATTTCTATTTTTCACCAACACGGTATCAAGCGAGATCACTCCTCCGAATTTCCCGAAATTTCCTTTTACCCTTCTCGCCCATATCAAGCGATAGACCTCATCCATATCAATCGAACCTCCTTCATCGCTTCGTTCCGGATCCTACCCTATCACTTGGACATACCGAATCAAGCTAGAACCAAGCGACTGCACATTTCCAATACTTTAGGAAGCCTTCAATCGCTTAGTTCCATCTCCATTTGTCATTGCCCGAATCAAGCGATAGTGCTTATCCATCCACTTTGGATCCGCCTAGTCGCTTCGTTCGGGATTTTTGCCCTATCACTTGGCCATTCCAAATCAAGCTAGAACCAAGCGATTGCCTATTTCCAATACTTCTGGAAGCCTTCAATCGCTTAGTTCCATCTCTTTTTATCATTGCCCGAATCAAGCGATAGTGCTTATCCAACAAATTTGGATGCGCCTCATCGCTTCGTTCGGGCCACTGTGAGTTTTCTTTATCTCAACACACAAATCACCTCCATCGGGTCTTTTTTTTCTTTAACTTTAATGGCGAGGACAAAACAGACTGCAAGGAGAGTCTACCCCCCTTTGGAGATTGAAAAAGCTGAAGACAAACCAAGATCTTCCAAAAATCCAGTTAGCGATGAAAAACAAGAAAAGCCTCCTCCAGAGCCTCGTGCTAGGGCAGCAGCAAGAAAGAGATTAAACTATCAGGTGAAGTCATTAAGAGAGATCAGAGCAGCACAAAAATCTACAAGTCTTCTCATCCCTCAACTGCCATTTATTCGAGTTGTCAAGGACATATCAGAAAGGTTAGTTGGCAAAATGAGAAACACAAATCTTGATAAAGTCCGATGGGAGTCACAGGCCCTTATGTGTCTTCAAGAGGCTGCTGAAGATTTTTTAATCGACTTTATGAATGATGGATACATTGCTGTTGCATTTGCTCATAGGATCACTCTTATGAGCAAAGATTTTGTGCTTGTGTCCAGACTTAGATACAAGTTTGACAAAGCTTTGGAACCCATTCCAAGTCAAGATATGAGGGCTTTTGAAATTCTTAATATTCCTCCAGCAAGACAACCCAAACAATCAGTTGTTATTGAAGATATTTCTCATACTTATAGTACAAGAAAAGCTCAGGATATTAAAGAAGAAGTGGAGAAAGAGAGAGAGCAGGAGAAGATTACAAAGGATGCCATTCTTTCTCAGCAAGCTGAAATTCTTCAAGCATCCAAGTATGAATGAGATATGATGTGGATAGAGGTGATGTGATATAATGGTGATGAGAATGAATGTGATGGATATGAATGAATGTGATGGATATGAATGAAAGTGAATGTGATGGATATGAATGAATGTGATGTGATGGGATGTGAATCAGGATAGATGTGAATGAATGAGATGTGAGGTAAAATGAATGAGATGTGATGTGAGTGAGTGTGATGTGGTCTGAATGGATGAGATATGAGTGAATATGATATGGTCTGAATGGATGAGATGTGAATGAATGTGATGTGATGAGATGTGAATGAATGTGATGTGATGAGATGTGAGAAGATGGAGACCACACACTCAATCTCTCAACCACATGTCTCACACATGGGGAGTGCTTAAGGGAGCAATAATTGTGGAATTAATTAATATGGTTTGATGTGGAGCAATGTGGAAAGACGAGAGTTCATTATAGAAACTGTATTTTTGAACTGTTTTTAAATGACTGTTTTATGTCAAGAATGCTAGAGAAGCATTTTGACCCTCTTGTGAATGAGGTCGTGGAGACCTAATCTGATAAAGTTGCAACAACTAACGACGGAGAGTCATTGGAGGACGTCTCGCGTAGTAAGGTCGGCCGAGGACTTGACCAGCCTCGGTTCGATTAAAATGGTGAGCTTCCTGTACGGTGGATGAGGGACCAAGGAAGCGGCCTATGAGTGAAGCGCTAGGTCACCTGCTAGAAGGATCCTAGAGGGTGCTAACCATATGGTGCTCGGGCTCTGGGTCACCGAACGATACCCACACGTGCATCGTGGAAGATATTCGAACAAGGAGTAAGAGTTGTTTTCTGAATTCGGGCATGGATCTGGTTGATTGACCTTCCTGGTCCTCAACGGATGAGTCCATGGCTCTTTTATATAGATCCGTTGGTTGATCTTGCTGATCCTCAACAGAGATTTCATTTTTGATATGTGAATATATTGCCGGTTACTATGAGCTAGGAACTATCGAAAAGGCCCTTGAGTGGATAGGTGGTAAGCATTCTGGTTGCCAATGATGCCATAGGTATACTAATGAAGGAATGATTGGAAATAAGGATTCAACCGGAGATTTTGAGGATTATGATCAGTGACACAATGGTTTCATTAAAAGATTATTTTTTAAAGATAGTTGATTCTGTGAAAAAGGCAATTTCATATTGGGTGTGTAAGTGGTGTGACTAGTTTTAAGTTTGCATGAATATCCGGCTAGGGGGCCTGGGAAATCTTCTCTCTGGTACCCAGGAGAAAACCTAACCAAATTTTTAATTGGATCCCATCACTATAGTGGTTGGGCGGTTGGCTAACCCACAGATCTGGATGGGGTTAGGCTAGACTGATGGATCCCTAAATTGAGACTCAATTCTGTTATGGTACGATAGATGAAGTAAATCCCGGACAAGACTTGTTCTATGGGAAAGAATCAACGGCTGTGCCTCTCAATGAGAAAAGAAGCGTTGGTCTCTATGATCCAAGTGCAATCTTTTCCATGATTTGACTATGGGACTTACGAGTTTAGTCAGATCAGTTCAGTTAGTTAAGGCTTTTGACTATGTTAGAGAAATATTTATCTTGGAGGAATCGCCCATGCTTTCCGGGAAAGGGAAGTTTTTTCGGGTTTGGTTTTGGAAGAACCGATAGATTAGTCTCTTGTCTAGATATCCGTGGGTAGGGCCTCGAGTGTGGGACCCTGCCGTGCATAAGAAGTGCTACTTCTCCTACTAGCACCCCTGAATTTGTTGTGTGGTGGGGACAGGGATCTTACAGCTGGTATCAGAGCGAATTGGCTAATGAGGATCAATCCAGAAGCCAAAAATGTCAAAAATTTATGAAGAAGCAATAAAAGATTGTAATTGCGTGATAAAATTCATACAAACTGTTATTCAGACTGAAATTCATAAATTAGTAATTGGGTCTTCAAAATGGAAGTACCGTAATTGCATGGAATCCCTGACTTGCTTGAGGCTCAGACATGATGGTATTTACCTTATAAATCCAAGGATCATGACTACCCGTATATACCAATGTATAACTGTAGCTCTTTACTGGCAGTATATACGAGTAAATCTAAGACTTGAAATTATAAGCATAAATGCTATCCAGATGATGAATTCGAATGTGGTTGATATGATTTTCAAATTCTGGTTGAGAAATGATGAGTTAATTTGGATTCTGGTTGAAAAATAATGATTCCTGAATTTTGATTGAAATATAAGAAGCTGAGCAAAACCATAATGAGGATGAATGGGACAAGTCCCTATGATGATATTCATAACTGGAATGACGTTAATGACTTCAACAAATCACTGAGATTAGTGTATTATGCTGACAGATTGCTGCTGTTAACACTTGACCAAGTAGATCAAGTTAAGGGATGTCAAATTAAAAATCTGTATAATTGAAAACTCCCATGGAGGACTATTCACATAGAAAGTTCGGTCTAATGGACCATTATTGTGATAAGGATTTGAATGTTATAATATGAGTGAATTGTTATTTAATGTATGATGAGTTCTATATAAGGGATATTTATCCCAAGATTCTGTTGGATTCACCAGACTGTTAGGAGCCCCAGAATCAATTGGATCTTAAGGAAAAGAGTTATCCTCTAATTTTATGAGATGAGGACATCTCGCGTTTTTTAAGTGGGGTAGGATGTAAGATTCCTCCCTCTAGCTTTTGAGGTGTACAGGTGTAAGAACCTCCCCTTTGGATCTTATAATTATTCCCCTCTGTGAAATAAAAGAAAGATCTTGTTTTACCCTATTTTGGTCTAGAGAGAGAAAATATCTAGAGAGAGATAATTCAAAATTGAGATATTTTTGGATTAAAAAATCCTCCTAGTGTTTAAAATGATTTCCCTTGAAACAAAAACTCAAAAAGAACTTTCCAATGTGCAATTGGATTTAATTGAAAATAGGTAAAAAGGACCTTATCTCGTGAGAGTCCAAATTTTTTACAAATTTTGGATTTAGATTCCTATGGACCAATAAGATTAAACCAAATGTAGGGAGGAGATAAATTGAAGAATAGAAGAAAATCCCCCAAAAATGAGTAAATACGCACATAAGATGAAGAGTTGACTAAGGACAAGTTTTATTAGTTAAAAAAGAAAAGATATCTAGAGGAAATGATGCATTTTTGACACCTCAGTGTGGGGAATACCCCTCATGAAGGAGGCACCTATTTCACATGTGTTGACTAGTTTTACACTCACAAATAATGAGATATTTTCATCTTTCCTCTCTCCTGTTTCAACTAGATTCAAAAAGTAAGCTAAACTGACCAAAAAATGGTCAAAAATTGACCAAAGTGATCTGGAAAATTCTAGAATCAGTTTGCTTGGTTAGAGGCTCACTTTTTCCTATAAATATAAGCCTCACCCTTTGTAAAAGCTTAATGGTGTTTACGCATCGTTACTCTGCTTCTGTCATCCTGAGCCATTTAACATTCAATTTCTTAATAATTCAATTGTTTTTTTGGCCTACCAAGTGAATTTACTGGCCACTCTTGCTGCAAACAAGAGTAGAACCCTCAATCCCTCAAGCCAAAGGAAAGCTTACAAGCTCCATGTAAGCTTAATTCTTACTTATTGTGAATTCTTAAAATTATGGTTTTCTCAAATTTTATGCTTTGTAAATGTTGAATGAAAATCTGATGCTATGCCTTGATGGAAAGGCCACCCCCTTCTCTTCTTTACAATTCAGCCCTTCTCAATCCTAGAAAGTTTAATTAAAAGATTGATTAAACTCTCTTCATTGTTTACTCTCTTGATTTTTAGAAAATGGAGTAGATTAGAGATATTAGAATTCAAATTGGATTAATTCAAGTCATAAATTGAATGATAAAATTGAGAAATGGTCAGCCATACAAAGGAGGTTATGGTAAAATTTTCTTAAATTTTGTGGAACTAAAGTTTATTATTAGGTTATTATAAAACAGTATTTCCCTCCGTTTGTGCATTCTAAAAGATTTATTTTTATTTTAAAAGTGTCATTCTCATTAAAATTGAATTTATGTATAGAAAGATGCATAAAAGATTTATTTTTATTTCAAAAGTGTCATTCTCATTAAAATTGAATTTATGCATAGAAAGATGCATAAAAGATTTATTTTTATTTCAAAAATGTCATTCTCATTAAAATTGAATTTATGCATAAAAAGATGCATGAAAGATTTATTTTTATTTCAAAAGAGTTATTCTCATTAAAATTAAATTTATGCATAAAGGATTTTTTTATTTCAAAAGTGTTATTTTTCTTAAAATTGAATTTTGCACAAATAGATGCGTAAAGAATCTTTATATCAAAAAATAGAATCCTCTTAAATTCTATATTTAAATTCTGTTAATAGAAGTGATGAGAATATGAGGCGAATAGATGTGATGAGATAAGATGTGAATACGATAGATGATTGGATGGATAGGTGTGATGTGAATAGAGGTGATGAGATGTGAGGCGAATAGATGTGATGAGATAAGATGTGAATCAGATAGATGATTGGATGGATGGGTGTGATGTGATGTGAATAGAGGTGATGAGATGTGAGGCGAATAGATGTGATGAGATAAGATGTGAATCAGTTAGATGATTGGATGGATAAGTGTGATGTGAATAGAGGTGATGAGATGTGAGGTGAATAGATTTGATGAGATAAGATGTGAATCAGATAGATGATTGGATAGATGTGATGTGAATAGAAGTGATGAGAATATGAGGTGAATAGATGTGATGAGATAAGATGTGGATTAGATAGATGATGATTGGATGGATGGATGTGAATTAGATAGATAGATGATTGGATGGATGGATGTGATGCGAATAGAAGTGATGAGAGAATATGAGGTGAATAGATGTGATGAGATTTTATGGGAATTAGATAGATGAGAAGAATGGATGGATGGATGTGGTGTGAATAGAGGTGATGAGAATATGAGGTGAATAGATGTGATGAGATAAGATGTGAATCAAATAGATGATGATTGGATGGATGAATGTGATGTGGTGATGAGGTGAATGGATGTGATGCGAATATAGAAGTGATGAGAGAATATGAGGTGAATAGATGTGATGAGATTTTATGGGAATTAGATAGATGAGAAGAATGGATGGATGGATGTGGTGTGAATAGAGGTGATGAGAATATGAGATGAATAGATGTGATGAGATAAGATGTGAATCAGATAGATGATGTTTGGATGGATAGATGTGATGTGAATTAGATAGATGTAAATTAATGGATGGATGGGTGTGATGTGAATAGAGTTCACGAGATGAGAGGTAAATAGATGTGATGAGATGTGATGTGAATTAGATAGATGTGAATGGATGGATGAATGTGATGTGAATGCACGTGATGAGATGTGAGGTGAATAGATATGAGATGTGATGCAAATCAGATAGATGGGAATGAATGAATGGATGGATGTGATGTGAATATAGATGATGAGAATGTGAGGTGAATAGATGTGATGTGAATCAGATAGATGGGAGTGAATGGTTGGATGGATGTGATGTGAATAGAGGTGATGAGATGTGAGGTAAATAGATGTGATGTGAATCAGATAAATGTGAATGAATGGATGAGATGTGATGTGAATAGATGTGATGTGAATCAGATAGATGGGAGTGAATGGATGGATGGATGTGATATGAATAGAGGTGATGAGATGTGAGGTAAATAGATGTGATGTGAATCAGATAAATGTGAATGAATGGATGAGATGTGATGTCATGTGAATCATAATGTAAATGAATGATATGAGATGTGAGTGAATGTGTATGTGAAGAATGGATGTGAATGAGTATGTGAAAGAATGGATAAGGGTGAAGAATGGATGTGAATGTGTATGAGAAGAATGGATGTGAAAGAAAGGATGTGGATGTATGTGAAAGAATGGATATAGATGTGTATGTGAAAGAATGTGATGTGATGTAAAGAGATGAGATGTGACATGAATATATGTGGATGTGAAGTGATAGATATGAATGTATGGATAGATGCGAGTAGTCATACATGTGAACAATTAGATGGATGTGGATGAATGAGATGAGATGTGTATGAATGAGATATGATGTGGATAGAAGTGATGTGATATAATGGTGATGAATGAGATGAGATGTGTATGAATGAGATATGATGTGGATAGAAGTGATGTGATATAATGGTGATGAGAATGAATGTGATGGATATGAATGAAAGTGATGGATACGAATAAAAGTGAATGTGATGGATATGAATGAATGTGATGTGATGGGATGTGAATCGGGATAGATGTGAATGAATGAGATGTGAGATAAAATGAATGAGATGTGATGTGAGTGAATGTGATGTGGTCTGAATGGATGAGATGTGAGTGAATATGATATGGTCTTAATGGATGAGATGTGAATGAATGTGATGTAATGAGATGTGGATAGATGTGAGTGGATGAGATCTGATGAGAGGATAAATTGGGGAAAGATGTGATGAGATGAAAATGATGTGATTGGATGAGAATAGGAATACTTATGAAATGGTTGTGGAATTAATTAATATGGTTTGATGTGGAGCAATGTGGAAAGACAAGAGTTCGTTATAGAAACTGTATTTTTGAACTATTTTTAAATGACTGTTTTATGTCAAGAATGCTAGAGAATCATTTTGACCATCTTGTGAATGAGGTCGTGGAGACCTAATCTGATAAAGTTGCAATAGCTCACGTAGAGTCATTGGAGGACGTCTCGCGTAGCAAGGTCGGCCGAGGTCTTGACTAGCCTCGGTTCGATAAAAATGGTGAGCTTCTTGTACGGTGGATGAGGGACCAAAGAAGCGGCCTATGAGTGAAGTGCTAGGTCACCTGGCTGCGAAGGATCCTAGAGCATGATGACCATACGGTGCTCGGGCTTTGGGTCCCTGACGATACCCATGTTAACAATCTAGAAATGGGATTGATCATGGTGATAAACATAGATAAAGCATTAGATAATTAAGGTGGATTAAACCACACAAGAAACTCCATGACTAGAGAGAGAGAGAGAGAGATTGCACACTCAACACTCAATTCTATTATCTTGCATATCACAATGAACCATACAATGATATAGGCCCTCTAGCCTTATCCCACAAGTTACACATCATCATCCATGTGGCAACTCCTTTTCCACTCTTTTGGTCAACACCAGGGATTTCATTAACGTCTTCACAATTTCGTGATCACGTTAACAAAACCTGTTGTTAACATAAAAATTCTTGTGATCACAATGTATATTCACGGGCATTTTTTATGACCTGCAAAAACCTTCTCTGCCAGTAATCCCGCCGGGAAAACCCATTTTCCCGGCGGGCAAATTAAAAAAATAAATAAAATAAATAAAATAAAAAAATCATGCTCACAGTCATTCTTACCATTTTTGGGCCTTCTGGACTCATTTATGATGTCAAAAGTTCAAAATTCTTGGCACAAAAAAAGTTTTGTATAATTTGCTGGCCTTAAGTTCAATTGACACACCAATTAAATCTAACTATACTTACATCAATTGACTCAATTGTCCATGACATCATTGTACTCAATTGAGCCCAATTGGACTCAATTACACTTGATTTACACTCAATTGATATTAATTGGGTGTCAATTGATGTCAATTGTGCCTAATTCAACGCAATTGAGCCCAATTTACACCCAATTTGCATAAATTGGGTGTAAACTAAGTATCAATTGAGTCGAATTGGACTCAATTGATAAAAATTGGATGTTAATTGATATTAATTAAGTCTAATTGACTTCAATTGGGTGTTAATTTATTATAATTAATGTCAATTAAGCTCGATTGAGCTCAGTTGACATCAATTGGGTGTCAATTGATATCAATTAAGCTCAATTGAGCTCAGTTGGCATCAATTGGGTGTCAATTGATATCAATTAAGCTCAATTGAGCTCAGTTGACATCAATTGGGTATCAATTGATATCAATTGAGCTCAATTGGGCTCAATTGACACTCAATTGACACTCAATTGGGTGTTAATTGCATCCTATTGTACTCAATTGAGCCCAATAGGATGCAATTAACATCAATCGGGTGTCAATTGATCACAATTGATATCAATTGGGCTCAATTGCACTCAATTGTGTGATCGATTGTGTGTCAATTGATCACAATTGATATCAATTGGGCTCAATTGATGTCAATTGAGCCTAATATGATACAATTGAGCTCAATTCACGCCCAATTGGATGTAAATTGAGTGTCAATTGAGCCGAATTAGACTCAATTGATAGCAATTGGGTGTTAATTGATATCAATTAATATCCAATTAATATAATTGAAGTCAATTAAGTCTAATTGACTTTAATTGGATAATTTGGGTGTCAATTGAGCTCAATTGGATGTAAATGACATCAATTGGGGGTCAATTAACATCAATTGAACCTTACTGACATCAATTGGGTGCCAATTAACATCAATTGGACTCAATTAACATCAGTTGGGTTTCAATTGAGCCAAATTGGATGCAACTGACATCAATTGGGTGTCAATTGATTACAACTGAGCTGAATTGGGCTCAATTGCACTCAATTGATATTAATTGGGTGTCAGTTAAACCTAATTCCATGCAATTGAGCTCAATTGACATCAATTCACATCAATTGATATTAATTGGGTGTCAATTGATGTCAATTGAGCCTAATTCGATGCAATTGAGCTCAATTCACATCAGTTCACATCAATTGGGTGTCAATTGATGTCAATTGAGTAAAATTGAGTCTAATTGGGTGTCAATTGAGTCAAATTGAGTATAATTGGGTGTCAATTGATATCAATTTAGCCAAATTGAGTCTAATTGAGTCTAATTAGACTTAATTAAGCCAAATTGAGTCTAATTGGATGTCAATTGATGTCAATTGAGTCAAATTGAGTCTAATTGGGTGTCAATGGAGCCTAATTGACATCAATTGGGTGTCAATTGATGTCAATTGAGCCCAATTGAAGCTAATTGTGTATCAATTGACACACAATTGATGTCAATTGGGCTTAATTGACATCAATTGGATTCAATTGACACACAATTGATGTCACATGGGCTCAATTGACATCAAAGGATGTCAATTAATATCAATTGGGTATCAATTGATTATAATTGATGCTAAATTGAATGAATTGAGTCCAGTTGACATCAATTAAGTCTAATTGGATATTAATTGATCAATTGGACTCAATTGACATCAATTGGACTCAAAAGGGTGTTAACTGATGTTAATTGAGCCCAATTGACATCAATTGGGTGTTAATTGAGCTCAATTGGACACAATTAACAATAATTGGGTATGAATTGAACTCAATTGACATCAATTAGGTGTGAATTGAGTCTAATTGCATCCAATTGAACTCAATTGACATCAATTGGACAAATTACATCCAATTTAATTCAATTGACATCAATTAGGCCTAATTGCATCCAATTTAACCCAATTGGACTCAATTGACATCAGTTAGGTGTCAATTGAGCCTAATTGTATCTATTTGGACTTAATTGACATCAATTGGGTGTCAATTAAACCCAATTGGAGTCAATTGATATCAATTGGGTGTTTATTGATATTAATTGAGTTTAATTGACATCAATTGGGTGTTTATTGATGTCAATCGAGTCCAATTAGATGCAATTGGACTCAATTGGGTGTGAATTAGACTCAATTTATATCAATTGGGCTCAATTGATATCAATTAGGTGTGAATTAATGTCAATTGAGCCCAATTCGATGCAATTGATATCACTTGGGTGTCAATTAGACTCAATTGGCACCCAATTGATGTCAATTGAGTCCAAGTGGATGTCAATTAATATCAATTGAACCCAATTGATCAATTGACATCCAATTAGACTTAATTGATATCAATTTGGCTCAATTAAGTGTTAATTGATATCAATTAGACTCAATTGGATGCTAATTGATGTTAATTGAGCTCAATTAGACTCAATTGACATCAATTAGGTACTAATTGAGTGTAATTAATATCCATTAAGCCCAATTTGGCTTAATTGACATCAATTGGGTATCAATTGACTACAATTGATGTCAATTGAGCTCAATTGACATCAATTGGGTATTAATTAATGTCAATCGAGTCCAATTAATATCAATTAGGTATCAATTAAGCCAAATTGATATCAATTGGGTGTCAATTGAGCCTAATTCACATCAATTGGATGTAAATTGAACCTAATTGGACTCAACTAACATTAATTAGGTGTGAATTGATGTCAATTGATCCCACTTGGATGCAATTGATATCAATTTGGTGTCAATTGGACTCAATTGGCACCCAATTGATGTCAATTAAGTCCACTTGGATGTCAATTGATATCAATTGAGCCCAATTGATCAATTGACACCCAATTAGACTTAATTGATATCAATTTGACTCAATTGGGTATTAATTGATGTCAATTGAACTCAATTGGATGTTAATTGATGTTAATTGAGTCTCAATTGACATCAATTGGGTGCCAATTGAGTGCAATTGATGTCAATTAAGCTTAATTTAGCTCAATTAACATCAATTGGGTGTCAATTAACTACGATTGATGTCAATTGAGCTGAATTGACATCAATTGGGTGTTAATTGATGTTAATTGAGTTTAATTGACATCAATTGGGTGTTAATTGATGTCACTTGAGTCCAATTAGATGTAATTAGACTCAATTGGGTTTGAATTAGACTCAATTGATATCAATTGGGCTGAGTTAATTGGGTTTCAATTGAGCCCAATTGACATCAATTGGGTGTGAATTGAACGTGATTGGACTCAATTGACATTAATTAGGTGTGAATTGATGTCAATTGAGCCCAATTGGATGCAATGGATATCAATTGGGTGTCACTTGGACTCAATTGGCACCCAATTGATGTCAATTGAGTCCAATTGGATGTCAATTGGTACCAATTGAGCCCAATTGATCAATTGACATCCAATTAGACTTAATTGATATCAATTTGACTCAATTAGGTATTAATTAATATCAATTAGACTTAATTGGATGTTAATTGATGTTAATTGAGTCTAATCAGACTCAATTGATATCAATTGGGTACCAATTGAGTACAATTAATATCAATTAAGCTCAATTCGGCTCAATTGGCATCAATTGGGTGTCAATTGACTACGATTGATGTCAATTGAGCTTAATTGACATCAATTGGGTGTTAATTGATGTCAATTGAGTCCAATTAACATCAATTGGATGTCAATTGAGCCCAATTGACATCAATTGGGTGTGAATTGAACCGGATTGGACTCAATTGACATCAATTAGGTGTGAATTGATGTCAATTAAGCCCAATTGGATGCAATTGATATCAATTGGGTGTCACTTGGACTCAATTGGCACCCAATTGATGTCAATTGAGTCCAATTGGATGTCAATTGATATCAGTTGAGTCGAATTGATTAATTGACACCCAATTATACTTAATTGATATCAATTTGACTCAATTGGATATTAGTTGATGTCAATTGGACTCAATTGGGTGTTAATTGATGTTAATTGAGGACTCAATTGACATCAATTGGGTACCAATTGAGTGTAATTGGTGTCAATTCGGCTCAATTGGCATCAATTGGATATCAATTGACTAGGATTGATGTCAATTGAGCTCAATTGACATCAATTGGGTGATAATCGATGTCAATTGAGTCCAATTAAGCCCAGTTGTGTCCAATTGGGTGTCAATTGATTGAATCCAATTAAGTCCAATTAAGCCCAATTGAGTCCAATGGGATGTCAATTGATGTCAATTGAGCCCAATCGATCAATTGACACCCAATTAGACTTAATTGATATCAATTGGACTCAATTAGATATTAATTGATGTCAATTAGACTCAATTGGAAGTATAATAAGATCTAATTGATGGTAATCGAGCTTAAGGTGATAAATTTAGAGATAACTTTTTTTGTACAAAGAATTTTGAACTTTTGACATCATAAATGAGTCCAGAAGGCCCAAAAATGGTAGGAATGACTGTGAACATGAATATATTTTGATCATTTTTTTAAAAGCTTTTTTTCCCGCCGAGAAAATGGATTTTCCCGGCGGGCCCGCCGGGAAAACAAAAAGCCCGGCGGGCTTCGGCAGGTTACCAGGTCACTGGTAACCTGCTATTTTGAGAACATGAAAACATGTGAACATGTGAATAACATGTTTACAAGTGTTATTAACAAAAAAAATCTTGTGATCACGTGAATATAAAATCCCTGGTCAACACTCACACACCATGCAATATTACATGTGGCATTCTTATCTTGCCACAATATCTTGCACCTCTAGGGTGTTTTCCCACATACACACAACACCACGATTACATCTCTCAACACCCCCTCTTAATCGAGGTGTTCCACAACTCACCCATCATTCATCACCCATATCAATGTAGCATTGCAAAAACGCAATCGCTACCTTTTAACACTCTCCCTCAATGATACATTGGAGTGTCCATCAACCAATCATGTGTGCACGTGTCTATCATCTTAGACACCTACACTACAAGGGATTGGGCTCATCCCCGCGCTCCTAACCGCTAAAAATGACTTGTGAAAAAAAGTAGCGGGCCCGTGTATCAGCACGTGTATCATCGCGGCCACATACATGCGTGTAAAAGCGCGTGTATAGGACGTGCCAGACGCGCTCATACACGGGTGTATAGCCGCGTTCTGTTCAGTTCAGATGCACGCAGACGCGTTGATACATGCGTTTATACATGCGTTTCTTTAATTTAGATGCGCTTATACACGCGTAATTGTCAGTTTTGACGCGTTAATACACGGATATTTTACAGATTATCCGCGTATATACACGCGATTTTTAGCAGTCCTGACGTGTTTATACACGCGAACAGAGAGCAAAAAAAAAAAATCCAGAGAGTGCTATTTAGTGCCTGAATACTGTTCCAGCATTCCAGCACCCAATAACACTCTCTGGATTTTTTTTTTTGTGCATTAGACCATCCACGAAGAATATATACACAAGGGAGATTAAGACAAGAACGACATGAATGCATACATTGTTAATACACGATTCAAGACAGACATGAATGTAATACTATCGATTTACGATTCAATATTACTATCAAAATTTCATACATGTATACAAGGGAGTCCATATCTCGAAGTAGCCCATGGCTTCAGTTTACAAAAAAATATATACAACCACATCCTCAATATGGAATGTGATACTATAAGTCTGAGTACTACTCAGACCCAGATGATGACTCGGTGCTCCCTCCATGCTCAGATGAGCTCACATCGGTCGGAATGTCCGATGAGTAATGCTCACGTCCACCCTCTGCAGTGGCGGCGGGTGGATCATCAGCAGCTTGTGCCTGTTCAAGTAATATATAGTATATAAGTATATATATATGTAATTCAATAAACCAAAATCATTCGTTTAGAATTTTCAAGTACCTGTCGATCGTATGGTCTCATGGCCATCTCAAACTGTGCGTCCGTAATACGTCCCTCGGCTCTGAAGATGGTCCACGTGTCACGTCTGCTATGCCGGCGAGCATACGCAGTATCGTGGGTTGTGGGCTTCCTCCCCGTAACCCGTCTCGCTGTATCATAATCAACACAATTTGTAAGATTAAAACAATCATAGAATCAATGAATTAAGTAAACAATCATAGAATCAATGAATTAAGTAAACAATCAAATAAAGTGGCAAGATACTTACGAACTCTGCCTCCCATGACTCGACACCGCCAGATCCGAAATGCGAAGATCCAATGGTCTCCATCTGGATCCGTCGTGCCTCCACATGCTGCCTGCTCTTCACGCCACCCTCTGCTCATTTCTTTGCCTCCTTCCACTCGCGTTTGTGCGCAGTGGCAGGTTTCTCGGCAGGATAGCCACCCGCAGCTACATTTAGCCGGTCATCGTACGCGAGTTTTTTAAGGTGAGATCTTTTATTACTTAAGATCTGCCTTATTCGCGTCCTTCCCCATACATTCGAGAATGTAGCATGTGGGGGATTGGGGTACTGACTATGTACAGCCTCTATCACCTCCCCAACTAATCGGCTATTTTGATCTTTAAATTTAATAAAACAATTTCTATATGAGTTTGATACTACCCCACGCATGTACTCCATTACCTCCCTCCCCCTCGCATCCACCATCACTATCCCGCCCCTATCCCCGTCACATCATAGCAGACCACTCTCTCCACCTCTCTCATCTCCTCCTCTTCCGAACTGTCTCCTCTAACTCTTCTCCCTCTATCTCCTCTCTCACCGCGTGCCCTACTACCTCCCCCACCTCCCCCACCTCCCCCACCAAAGCACCCGCCACATCCTCGACTCCCACTCTTCCTACTGCTGCGGGTGGAGTCACGACTGGGGGATTGTCTACGTGACGGTGGTTGTGAGCCCTGACGTGACGGTGGCTCTGAGGGAGCACATGATGGTGGCTGTGAGGGTGTGTGTGAGTGTGTCTGGGACGAGGTATGTCTCCTCGGTGGACGTGGAAGAGGAGAAGCTGCATGCCGTCTCGTCGGACTCGGAGGAATAGACGGCACTGGAGTGCCCTGGATACTCGCGGTAGGGGTATAGACACCAGGCAGGGAAGGAGGGGGATAGGCATACATATACTCTGTAAGCTCAACTGGACCAGGATGGCGCCCAAAATGATTCAGCATCTCCATCAGCCAATTGCTGTACGCAAATGGATCGGATGAAGAACCTGGAATATCCATAAAGAACCTGCAACAAAAATCTTCATGTACATCATGGGCTGTCTCTTGACTCACACAAATATCATCATTCAAGTCAGTTGTGTTGCCTGCAAATCATGAATTCTGAAACGCAGTCTCGTGTATACACCCGTGCAGAAACGCGTGTATACACCCGTCAAAAAACGTGTGTATACACCCGTCCAGAAACGCGTGTATATCCGCGTGAACAGACTCTGCAGACAAGTACACGCGCTTTTACACGCGTTTCTACACGCGACCTGCGAAATTTTTTTTTCAAAAGGACCGACCTCCGACAAAGACAAAGTGTCCTTATAAAAGGACCATTGTCGCCCCTGTCAGAATCATTCACCCAATCGTGTGCACAAAAGCAAAAGGACGGAGACAAACCCAAAAAGCAAAGAGCAAATAGTATAAACAAATCTGAGGAAAGAGACAAGGCACAGGACAAACTGACTAACCTCTGAAAAAGTGAGTCTTCTTTCTTGCTCGGTTTCCTCCCGTGTGTGCTCCTTCTCTGCTCCCTCCTTGCACTTAGGTTTCGTTTCTGTTGGAAGCCATTCATTCACATTTATCTGATTCACATCACATCTATTTACCTCACATCTCATCACCTCTATTCACATCACATCCATCCATCCATTCACTCCCATCTATCTGATTCACATCCATCCATTCACTCCCATCTATCTGATTCACATCACATCTATTCACCTCACATTCTCATCATCTCTATTCACATCACATCCATCCATTTATTCATTCCCATCTATCTGATTCGGATCACATCTCACATCTATTCACCTCACATCTCATCACGTGTATTCACATCACAATCATCCATCCATTCACATCTATCTAATTCACATCACATCTCATCACATCTATTTACCTCTCATCTCATGAACTCTATTCACATCACACCCATCCATCCATTCATTCACATCTATCTAATTCACATCACATCTATCCATCCAAACATCATCTATCTGATTCACATCTTATCTCATCACATCTATTCACCTCATATTCTCATCACCTCTATTCACACCACATCCATCCATCCATTCTTCTCATCTATCTAATTCCCATAAAATCTCATCACATCTATTCACCTCATATTCTCTCATCACTTCTATATTCGCATCACATCCATCCATCCAATCATCATCTATTTGATTCACATCTTATCTCATCACATCTATTTACCTCATATTCTCACATCACCTCTATTCACACCACATCCATCCATCCATTCTTCTCATCTATCTAATTCCCATAAAATCTCATCACATCTATTCATCTCATATTCTCTCATCACTTCTATTCGCATCACATCCATCCATCCAATCATCATCTATCTAATTCACATCTTATCTCATCACATCTAGTCACCTCATATTCTCATCACTTCTATTCACATCACATATATCCAGTCATCTATCTGATTCACATCTTATCTCATCAAATCTATTCACCTCACATCTCATCACCTCTATTGACATCACACCCATCCATCCAATCATCTATCTAATTCACATCTTATCTCATCACATCTATTCGCCTCACATCTCATCACCTCTATTCACATCATATCCATCCATCCAATCATCTATCATATTCACATCTTATCTCATCACATCTATTCGCCTCATATTCTCATCACTTCTATTAACAAAATTTAAACATAGAATTTAAGAGGATTCTAGTTTTTGATATAAAGATTCTTTACGCATCTATTTATGCATAATTCAATTTTAAGGAAAATAAAACTTTTGAAATAAAAATAAATCCTTTATGCATAAATTCAATTTTAATGAGAATAAGTCTTTTGAAATAAAAATAAATCTTTCATGCATCTTTCTATGCATAAATTAAATTTTAATGAGAATGACATTTTTGAAATAAAAATAAATCTTTTATGCATCTTTCTATGCATAAATTCAATTTTAATGAGAATGACACTTTTAAAATAAAAATAAATCTTTTAGAATGCACAAACGGAGGGAATTACTGTTTTATAATAACCTAATGATAAACTTTAGTTCCACAAAATTTAAGAAAATTTTGCCATAACCTCCTTTGTATGGCTGATCGTTTCTCAATTTTATCATTCAATTTATGACTTGAATTAATCCAATTTGAATTCTAATATCTCTAATCTACTCCATTTTCCAAAAATCAAGAGAGTAAACAATGAAGAGAGTTTAATCAATCTTTTAATTAAACTTTCTAGGATTGAGAAGGGCTGAATTGTAAAGAAGAGAAGGGGGTGGCCTTTCCATCAAGGCATAGCATAAGATTTTAATTCAACATTTACAAAGCATAAAATTTGAGAAAACCATAGTTTTAAAAATTTACAATAAGTAAGAATTAAGCTCACATAGAGATTGTAAGCTTTACTTTGGCTTGAGGGATTGAGGGCTCTACTCTTGTTTGCAGCAAGAGTGGCCAGTAAATTCACTTGGTAGGCCAAAAAAATAATTGAATTATTAAGAAATTGAATAATAAATGGCTCAGGACGATAGAAGCAGAGTAACAGTGCATAAACACCATTAAGCTTTTACAAAGGGGGAGGCTTATATTATAGGAAAAAGTGAGCCTCTAACCAAGCAAACTGATTCTAGAATTTTCCAGATCAGTTTGGTCAGTTTTTGACCATTTTTAGGTCAGTTTAGCTTACTTTTTGGATCTAGTTGAAACAGGAGAGAGGAGAGATGAAAATATCTCATTATTTGTGAGTTTAAAACTCATCCACACATGTGAAATAGGTGCCTCCTTCATGAGGGGTATTCCCCACACGGAGGTGTCAAAAATGCATCATTTTCTCTAAATATCTTTTCTTTTTTAACTAATAAAACTTGTCCTTAGTCAACTCTTCATCTTATGTGAGTATTTACTCATTTTTGGGGGATTTTGATCCCTTATATAGAACTCATTATTAAATAACAATTCACTCATATTATAACATTCAAATCCTTATCACAATAATGGTCCATTAGACCGAACTTTCTATGTGAACAGTCCTCCATGGGAGTTTTTAATTATACAGATTTTTAATTTGACATCCCTTAACTTGATCTACTTGGTCAAGTGTTAACAACAGCAATCTGTCAGCACAATCCACTAATCTCGGTGATTTGCTGAAGTCATTAACGTCATTCCAATTATGAATATCATCACAGGGACTTGTCCCATTCATCCTCATTATGGTTTTGTTGAAGTCATTAACGTCATTCCAATTATAAATATCATCACAGGGACTTGTCCCATTCATCCTCATTATGGTTTTGCTCAGCTTCTTATATTTCAATCAAAATTCGGGAATCATTATTTTTCAATCAGAATCCAAATCAACTCATCATTTCTTAACCAGAATTTAAAAATCATATCAATCACATTCGAATTCATCATCTGGATAGCATTTATGCTTATAATTTCAAGTCTTAGATTTACTCGTATATACTGCCAGTAAAGAGCTGTAGTTATACCCTCCGTATATACGGGTAGTCATGATCCTTGGAATTATAAGGCAAATACCATCATGTCTGAGCCTCAAGTAAGTCAGGGATTCCATGCAATTACGGTACTTCCATTTTGAAGACCCAATTACTAATTTATGAATTTCAGTCTGAATAACAGTTTGTATGAATTTTATCACGCAATTACAATCTTTTACTGCTTCTTCATAAATTTTTGACATTTTTGGCTTCTAGGTTGATCCTCATTAGCCAATTCGCTCTGATACTAGCTATCAGATCCTTGTCCCCACCGCGCAACAAATTCAGGGATGCTAAGTAGTACTTCTTGTGCACGACAGGGTCCCACACTCGAGGCCCCGCCCACGTATATCTGGACAAGAGACTAATCCATCGGTTCTTCCAAAACCAAACCCGAAAAAACTTCCCTTTCCCGGAAAGCATGGGCGATTCCTCCAGGATTTATATTTCTCTAACATAGTCAAAAGCCTTAACTAACTGAACTAATCTGACTGAACCTGTAAGTCCCATAGTAAGATCAGGAAAAAGATTGCACTTGGATCATAGAGACCAACGCTTTTTTCCTCATTGAGGCAGAGCCGTTGACTCTTTCCCATAGAACAATTTTTGTCCGGGATTGACTTCATCTATCGTACCATAATAGAATTGAGTCATCTCAATTTAGGGATCCATCAGTCTAGCCTAACCCCATCCAGTCCCGTGGGTTAGCCAACCGCCCAACCACTGTAGTGATGGAATCCAATTAAGAATTTGGTTAGGTTTTGTCCTGGGTACCAGGGAGAAGATTTCCCAAGCCCCCTAGCTGGATTTTAATGCAAACTTAAAACTAGTCACACCACTTACACACCCAATATGAAATTGCCTTTTTCACAGAATCAACTATCTTTAAAAAACAATCTTTTAATGAAACCATTGTGTCACTGATCATAATCCTCAAAATCTCCGGTTGAATCCTTATTTCCAATCATTCCTTCATCGGTATACCTATAGCATCATTGGCAACCACAACGCTTACCACCTATCCACTCAAGGGCCTTTTCGATAGTTCCTAGCTCATAGTAACCGGCAATATACTCACATATCAAAAATGAAATCTAGAGGTGGGGACAGATCAATCAACTAGATCCATGCCCGAATTCAGAAAACAACTCTTACTCCTTGTTCAAATATCTTCCACGATGCACGTGTGGGTATCGTCAGAGCCCGAGCACCCTATGGTTAGCACCGTCTAGGATCCTTCTAGCAGGTGACCTAGCGCTTCACTCATAGGCCGCTTTCTTGGTCCCTCATCCACCGTACAGGAAGCTCACCATTTTAATCAAACCGAGGCTGGTCAAGTCCTCGGCCGACCTTGCTACGCGAGACATCCTCCAATGACTCTCCGTCGTCAGCTGTTGCAACTTTATCAGATTAGGTCTCCACGAACTCATTCACAAGATGGTCAAAATGCTTCTCTAGCATTCTTGACATAAAACAGTCATTTAAAAAGAGTTCAAAAATACAGTTTCTATAATGAACTCTCGTCTTTCCACATTGCTTCACATCAAACCATATTAATTAATTCCACAATTATTGCTCTCTTGATCACTCCCCATGTGTGAGACATGTGGTTGAGAGATTGAGTGTGTGGTTTCCATCTTCTCACATCTCATCACATCACATTCATTCACATCTCATCCATTCAGACCATATCATATTCACTCATATCTCATCCATTCAGACCACATCACACTCACTCACATCACATCTCATTCATTTTACCTCACATCTCATTCATTCACATCTATCCCGATTCACATCCCATCACATCACATTCATTCATATCCATCACATTCACTTTCATTCATATCCATCGCATTCATTCTCATCACCATTATATCACATCACCTCTATCCACATCATATCTCATTCATACACATCTCACATCTATTCACCTCACATCTCATCACCTCTATTCACATTACACCCATCCATCCAATCATCTATCTGATTCACATCTTATCTCATCACATCCACACCACTAGTGCCCCCACCAGTGCGGATGCGCACGTGTACTGGGACTTTGGGTGTCACATGCGACATCACACCTGATGGGGATATCCTTCAGGTCGGAGCCGGCATCGCCTTCAGATGACAGATGAGAGATCTTTGCATGTCATATCTACAGCGAGTTCATATACCATGGCAGTAAGTATTATTTAACATAAAGAATATGAATTACAATTTTTTATTTAAATTACTAACTGACTTTATTTTGCAATGCAGCGATCAACTCGAGGTTGACAAGAAATATGTCATCAACACACTGGAGACGGAGTTTGGGGTAGGATGGAAGTGGTTGCTGAAACAAATGTGTAAACTCCTGAGTCATCGTCGACGCGACAATGCATGGTAAGCAGAGAGAGAGAAATGAAACAAAATGAAATGCTATATTTACGTCTTCAAAAGGCCAAAATGACCTATGAGACCAAAAAGTTACCACCAGAGAGCTCTGATACCAATGGGCAGCATGGGGTGTGTTGCGGTTAAGGGTACTGCGGGTAGTCACTGAGGGTGCTGTTGGAACTACTACCACGAAATGCTAGAAGACTGCTGGCTTCGATGGTCTACTGCTAGGCCAAGTCGATCCAGGGAACCTTGCTTGATTGTGGGTACTGAAGGTTGAGATGCTGATACTGGGGTTGAAACGCGAGATAGAAGCCTGTACACAACTAGAGTAAGAAAACCGAGCCTGAGGGGAATCGAACCTCGACACTAGCCATATGAGGCTATCACCATGAGACTCCCCACCACCCACCCTTGTTAGTAAGTTTATAAATAAAAAAAAACAAGACTTTACAATGAATGATTTTGAGATTAAATCTTACCGAACATAGGCTGATCCGTGAGTTGATACATAAGACTACTGGTCCTCATCATCATCTCTAAGATAAACCGTCAATAAAATTTCATCTTCATTATCCTTGTTGACTTCTTCGAACTCCTCGATCGTTAAATTTGTTTTCACGTTCATTTCCTCCGTAGGCTTGACATCCATTGTTTCCTCCTCTTCAGTGTCTGTAGTGTCAGAGTAATTCTACACCTCTTTGAGGTCGATGTGTCTAGATTCGAGGATGTAATCAAATCATCCGGATCTGCTGTCTCAGAGTCAATGCTATCAAACAAGTGTCGACCTCTAGGTTGGACATGCACAACTTGCCACCATGGATGAGCATCTGTATTCTTGTAAAAGTATGCTTGTTCAACATGAGTTGGCAGAATGTAAGGCTCTTTTGTTGCACGCAATAACTTCGAGGAGTCGACGGAACAAAATCCGGACGGTTCTCTTTTCATTGTGGCATTATTGCCTTTATACCTGGCACGGAACCAATCCACCTTCAAAACCACCTGTCAAAATACATGAATCAAAACTTTAGAATTATGTTTCGCTTTAAAAAATCTACATGTTATTGTTGCATGAAGAGAGATCTCATTTACCTGCTTGAAGATAGGATATGATACTTCATAAATGCCAACTATGGTTCCCACACGTAACCAAGTTCACTGTCGATAACTCTTGAACTTGCACGTGATAATTGCTTAAAAGAGGCAACAACACAAGAATCCTGAGTTAGACGTAAGTCGTCAATAGATTTTATCCGAAGATGTTGTCCATAAGCCCACATGTTGCTATACATTCGAGCCTACACCAAAACATAAATTCTTAAAAAAAATTTGAGATTCATTTGTTTAGTTCAGAGTTTTCAAAACCAAACAAGTTACCTCTTTTTCACACCCGATCATAAACTCTCTTTGTTCCATAAAGATTGGCTCATGATCACTAACCGCACGTTGCATATGGGTGTATAACCAATCCATGAAAGTAGGTACGTCCCCATCGTTATTTACATTGGTTTGACGTCTGGATCTCCTCTTTTTATGTCTACCAACTCGTTTGCTTGCAAGTTCCTCCTCGTACTCATCAACGAATTGTTGCATGCATTTGCTATTATAGACAATGAAAGTAGAAATATCCAATTTATCTTGGATCTTAAGTCGAAAAGGGACTCCCTTACCAGACAATACCTCGTCATACATGGTAGAAGACGACTCATTTGTCCATACGCATGGAGCTTCAGAATCGATTTTCTCGAGGTATTCACAAACATAATACATGCATTCTTCAAGCATCCATCCCTCCGCCATAGAACCCTCTGGTCTTGCTTTTTGACGTACATAACCTTTCAATACTCCCATAAACCTCTCGACCCAAAACATCCATCGAGTGCTGACAATACCAGCGAGCTCTATCTCGTCTACTAGATGGATTAGAAGATGAACCTGGATATCAAAAAAGGAGGTTGGAAATTCCTTTTCCATTAAACAAAGAAGCTCTATACATTCACGCTTCTTTTGTGGAATTGACCCTTTGGCAATCTCTTTAGATGTAATCGATCTATCAGTAAAAGAAAGAAGATATTAGAGATGTTATTGAATAAAGAAGATATGAAATAAAATTTTATACTAAAAATTAATGAGCGATAAATACCTTGCAAGCGATCCAAGGCGATATATCACATCTAGGACTCCTCCTGTAGTACATCTATCAATAACAAGGGGTAGAACATGCTACATACATGATTAATCCGATCAACAAACATACAAGAAAATAAATACTTTCAAAGATCTGAATAGATTTACCTTCACAAAATTGTGCCAATTGTGTGTTTTTAAACCAGACAAGCTCTTGTCATCTAGAGTGAACATGTTTCGACAAGATGCTCCATATCCTGTAGTAGGCATACGAATCGACTGAATCTTCCTGTTGATAGTCTCCAGCTCTTCTATCTTGAGCACCCATGGGGTAGGCTCTCGTAGGTTGTCTCACGTCGAGTTTCATCATAAAGTGGCCATAGATTGGGCTTTGAGTTTTGATCCTTTAAGTCATTTCTTGTAACCGCTGTGTCTTTCAAGCCAACGAGGTGCCATAAGGTTTGACCAACGTTCTTGAATATGTGCATGGGATCAAGAAGATGACATATCCTCAAATCCTTCCAATATTCCAAAGTATACCATATCAAAGGACTTTGAGCTACAGTACGTTTTCCTCTCACTCGCTGCTTTACAGCGTCATCATCATCGCCGCTTATGATCTCCGACTCCGGATCGATAGCGGGTCCAAAAGTCCACTTTAGATACCAATCCTTTGGTGTCATTGGTATTGGACATCTCCCTTCTTCTACCTTTCCATTAAAATGTATGGCTTGCCTTCTGTCTCGTAGATAATGATCCTCAGATAAAAATCGTCTATGTTGAAGATATATATTTTTGTTGAGGTTTTTGCTATAAGTCAATCTCAACCAATCACCACAAATTGGACAAGCTTTATAACCCTTGGTACATATCCCTGCATGGAAAACATAACAAAGATGATTAGCGTAATGAACATCGTACAAACTTATGAAAGAATATATATATTTAAACCATTTACCTGAGCAAAAACCATATCCTCGAAAGTCGTGGATAGTCCATGCTAAAATTCCATGAACAATGAACTGTCTTTGACCAATGCTTCTGGACATATCCATGACATCAATCCCTCTCCACAAATCTTGAAGATCGTATGAGAGGGGCCAAATAAACATTTAGATCTTTAACTTGTCATTTTCTCGAAATTAAGAGTGAGCATTAAATGCTCTTTCTTAATGCTGAGATACGGGGGTAGATTATAGTTAATAACTACCACTGGCCATGTAGACCATTTACTTGATCTCATTGAAAATGGATTCATGCCATCCAATGCTACACCCATCTTTAAATGGCGTGGTTCTTTTGCAAAATCTGGCCATCGCAGATCAATATGCTCAAATGCCAGACAATCTGATGGAATTCGCATTACTCCATCTTTGCTCTTGTGCTCTGCTCCCCATGTCATAAGCTTAGCTAATTCTGGACTTTGGAACATATGTTTTATACGCGGAGCCAGGGGAAAATGTCTCAATACCTTTCGAGGGACCTTACCTTTCTCCTCTTTATAACGAGGAGTTTGACATTTTGGACATGTCACACCATCCTCGTACTGACCTCTATATAAAATACAATCATTGGGACATGCATGTATAGAAGAATAGTCAAGTCCAAGAATACTTATCATCTTCTTCACCTCATCATGTGATGTAGGAAGGGGATTGCTTATCGGCAAGAACTTCTGAGAGAGTAGCCAGCAAAGTCCATTAAAAATATGATCAATAAGAACAAAATATATTGTGATTACTCCTAAAATATTTAGATTTAAAAAAATGTTAGATTGTTACATACTTCAAAAGTGCTGAAATGGATATATTACTCCATCCAAAACGGTTTTGAAGATTCAGAATAAGTCAGCTTGCACTGAGTCATCTCAGTTGGCTTCTTGCGTAGATACACTTTAGAGCTTTTTCTCAAAGATACTTCTCGTTGTTATTAGGAATATCGCTCGCACTATTATTTTGATACCAATCCTCAATAAAATCAGACATGCCATCGTCGTCATCAAAGATATGGTCCCGCACATTATTGAAGTCCTGAGAATATTGTTTTTTTAGTCTTGCATATGCATTAGGATCACTCTTGTGTAGGATCCTCATGCACTCTATTGACATGAGAGATGCGTCATGTGAACGTTGATTTGTGATATTGTCGATGTCACAATCCGAAATCTACATATTTGAAGGCAATATCAATAGCATGCTTCTATATAAAAGAAAAGATAGATACAAAACAGTTATAGATAATAAAAAATGATTATCAAATTAAAATAGAGACAGTAGAGAACGTGGTGCAAATTAAACTATAGAATTAGGGTACAAGAGGTCCAATAACATTAGGAAATGTATACAATGAAGCTCTCAATCCTCATCTAGTAAGGATGCTCGTGGAGGTCTATGCCATCCATAATTGACCAGCAATTCATCACCAGCACGTAATGATCTAATAGCATTGACAACTATGTATCTTTCTACATCCCTGCTCATATGTTCTGGTTCATGACTATTCTCACACTCCACAAACATGCAATTGGTTCTTGAACTCATCCCTCGACTACTATTGATTAAACCTTCTATGTTTCCTTGAGAGTAAGGTCTTCCATCAACATAGAGTCTTTGTCCTTCTGCATGTGTGATCCCTCTATCAGAAAGAGAGGCTGCATTGAGACATAATCCATAAGTACTCATGCTCTGAATGTAGCGAGTAAGCTGATGCCATGGACCCCATCTATATATAGGTCCACATAAAGACATAAGGGTGACCTCTGAATGAGGGGGCACATGTAAATCCTGTGCAATAAAGAGGCCTTGTCCTGCTCCACTAATGGTAGATGGAGCAATCATGTACCGACTGCCCCAGAAGCTAAAAACCACTCCATCTAAAGGAAGTGATCCTCTATGCCATCCTCCGTATCGTCTGCGATCGTACGTCTGTATACTAGAGAATGCAAACGAGTAAGCAAAGGATGATCTCCACCCGTCTCGGTCTCCAAAGTAGGAGGTAGAGGATGTCGATAAACCTCGAGCTACCAGCTGATAAGTGACCTGTCCGTGCCATGTGCGAGGGACATGTGCACCACTGATAGTAAAGTCAACCTCATCAAGTGAATATACCTACATATATGATATGGTTACATTATATATGAGCCTTTGATTTATAAAATAACCAATAATAAAACTAAGGGAGAACAGTCACATACCATAGGTCGATGTCGCTCCTCAGGTGGCAGTGCTCGCTCAAAAGTACCATGAGTCATGTCATGTGAAAAGCACTCCCGTCGTCGTGGCCTCTGATATGTGCCACGACAACGAGCGCACCAGCATATAATAGACTCGTCGTAGTAGAAATCATCATAAACGGGTTCATGTGCAGTATTGGAACTCTGTGCATCCCAATGACCACGAGTAGGAGGTGGTGGTGTACCCTCTGATTGGTCCGAATCTGATTTTCAAGTACCATAAAAACATGAGTAGTTAATCAAATGATAGAGAAGAAAAAAGCAATGCATGAAAGAAAACATTGAAATCTAACAAGTTCTATGGTATGCAATATGAAAAATAAACAGACGCTACTGTATGGTGGAGACAAACAAGAGGAGGGCTGATATGTGCATGGAGACATGGCAATATATCCGCAAGGAGAGACGCCTACGCATCACTTTTCCTCATCAGAAGGTGCGTGCCTTTGCTAATGTATATTAGAATTAATTTGAACTTTGATAGATTGATTCTAAATATTCTCTAATCTATGTCATTTTGTTTAATGAAATTTACATAGACGACAGCACGAAAGAGACTGCAAGTTGGTCACACATCTAGACTAGGCCGGATGGGTCGAGATGGATTTGTGGCCACATTTGTGAGTATAAATCATTCTAATTTTAACTTTCAAAGATACTATTATTGAATGAAGAAATCAATAAGTCTTTGGTTCTATCTTGATGCAGACCAAAGACTATGGTCGTGCACCTATGGCGCAGGAGATGGAGTACGCTACATACTACGGTATCGCGCTTTGCAGGCGACACTTCCAGACACGCTTGATCCACTTGTGGGTATCAATGATTTATTTTGTGGTTTATTTTCATATTAACTGTAATATATTCTTATTTGATTTCACTAAGTAATGCAGGAGCAACATGGCGAGGAGGACATGATAGAGGTGGCTCGATAGGAGGCCAAGGGGCGACGACGAGAGTCTGAGGCGGGCGGTGGCGACGGCGTGATCCCGGGTGGGGACACGGGTGGTGGCGGTGGTGATGGTGGTGGCGGCATGATCCCGGGTGGGGGCACGGGTGGTGGCAGTGCTGATGTTGATGATGATTCCGAGTCTGATAGTAGCGACTCATGTAGTGATAGCTCACGTAGTGATACTTAGTGATCTGTTTTGTATATGAGAGGATTGATCACCACACACTGTAGACACATGTACATATATTTGTTGATGATATATATTGACATATGTTCTCATTGCATCGCTGAATTTGTCTATTGTCAAACAATTAATTATTTGTCGGTAAGTTAATTAGTCTAAGTATGTGCGAGAAGCTAGAACGTTATTTATTTATCTGTATGTTTTAAAACAAAACAAATCCTAAACAAGAAAAGAGGCGAGCCCACAATGTAGCACATCAAAAGAAGCAAAAGATTGGCAAGCATCACCAATTTCTCAAAAGCTCTTGGAAAGCTAGATAGAGACAAATCAAAAACTTTATCGCAGTTCTAGTGACTGTTTTTCTATGTTAGGATCTAATATTAACAAGCTTTTGATTTTCATATTTTTTGCAGAGGTCCCTGATTGTACGATACGTATCAACTCAAGCTAACTTTCAAGCTTAAAGATCCGAACCATGAAGTTTCAAAGCACGTGATTTCAAAGTACCAATTTATGTACCACGTACCTATACCATGTAACCATTTGCAAGTACGAGGTTTCAACATGATACCCAACTTAAGTACTAAGTCTAACACTAAAAAGCTTTCTTTGTTCCCATGTTTATTGCTTAAGGTACCCCAAAGTTAGACTGACCAATTCATACCATATATCATGTATCAATTGCGAGTTCGAAGTTTCATTATGGAGCCTGATACTAAATCAAGTACCTAGCACCGAATCTAGTACCAAGTACCATGTACCAAGTATCAAGTACCATGTACCAATTACTATGGACCATGTACCAATTACTATGGACCATGTACCAATTATCATGTACCAATTACTATGGACCATGTACCAATTATCATGTACCATGTACCAATTACTATATGGACCATGTACCAATTATCATGGACCATGTACCAATTACTATATGGACCATGTACCAAGTACCATGTACCAATTACCATGTACCAAGTACAGTGCACCAAGTACCATGTACCAAGTAGCTTGAAAATAGTTATTATTAAAAAAGTTTTTTAATTGCCGTTTTTTTCCATCCCCGTTTCCATTCGCCGGGATTGCTTACATACATACATACATACATACATACATACATACATGCATGCATGCATGCATACAATGTGCATGCATACATACATGCATGTATATACATACATACATATGACATACATACTATAAGGACCCTTTTTGATATAGACATGTATATACAAAATTTTGGCATAAAGACTTAATTTTTGGTTGTGTATATTTTGCCTCTTAGTAAAATAATATATTTTGAGTCAATTACTAACATGTCTGGGGTGTAATAGAAGTACGCCACCGTTTGCTTCTAGTCTTCATTTTGAAAGAAAATACGGTCCGGAATGCGGATCTGGAAGGAGCCGGAATATCTATATGAACCGGAATGCAGACCGGAATGGAGTTCCGGAAGGCAGAGAGATGGGTACAGAGGAGATCCGGAAGAGTACGGGACGGGAACCTTCCACATACAGTAGTACGGAAGAATGCGGGACAGGAACCTTCCGCAAGCCGTGCGGAAAACCAGTCAGATTGTGTACAGAAATAAGAGAGTACCGGATACCATATGAGAGCAGATGCCGGATGAGATACATACATACATAATGTCTTACATACATACATATATGTATACATATACAATGTATGCATGCATGCATTATGTATGCATAACATATGTATATACTACTATGTGTGTATGTACTATGTATGTACATACATTATGTATACATATACAATGCATGTATGCATGTATATATGTATGTACTACTATGTGTGTATGTACTATGTATGTACATGCACATTGTATATGTGTATGTATATGTATATTTATATGTATTATATAGATATATATATAATATGACATATGTACTACATATGACATACATTCGTGCTAATATATATATATACATATATAATGCATGCATGCATGCATTATGTATGCAGAACATACGTGTGTACTATTATATGTGTATGTACATGCACATTGTATATGTGTATTTATATGTATATGTATACGTATTATATATGTATATGTTTATGTACATGTATTATGTAGATAAAGTAAAGCTTGACAATAGTTGAAGTTAAATAAAGTTTTTTGAACTGTCGATCTTTGTCCCATCCCCGGGATGGCCCTGCCCCCTTCCCCGCTCCCGTTCGTCAAGAATGCTTACATACATACATACATGCATGCATGCATGCATACATACAATGTACATACATACATAGATGCATGTATATACATACACACATGCATGGATTCATACAATGTAGATACATATATACATGTGATATACATACATATATACATAATGTCTTACATACATACATATATAATGCATGCATGCTTGCATTATGTATGCATACCATTAAACATATGTATGTACTACTATGTGTGTATGTACTATGTATGTGCATGCACATTGTATATGTGTATGTATATGTATTATAAAGATAAAGTAAGGCTTGAAAATAGTTAAAGTTAGAGTGTTTCAATTTCAAAAATTAACAATAAAAGAGAGCTAGATAGCATTGTTTACCAGAATTCATGTTCGTTTATGCACTGGTGTCTGACCAATCTCTGCAAAAACAACGACAGCACGGAGTGCAATCACAATTGCAAGATAGCAAGCGACAAAGAGAGCAACAGTAGGCAGATCATGAGAAAAATATAGACAACATTATGTTTAATGTAAATGAATCAACCGGTATATAAATTTTATATTTGTCCGTTTTTTTCCATTGCGCGTCATCGCCGCTTAAGCGACGTAATCGTCGGAATCGACGCTTAAGCGATGTTAAATAACTTTTTAAAAATTTCGTCGCTTATGTGACGCATATGCATCGCTACAGAAGTCGCTATTGTAGCCACTTAAGCGACGCCTGTAGCGACGGCTCGACACATCGCATAAGCGACGCTTTTGCATCACTTATGTCATCGCTATGAGCCCATGAACTAGTAGTGTATCTAAGTATGGAATGAATAAAGTAACAAATTCACAGGCACCCACACACTCATGCGTACTAATGCACAAGCTTCCTACGATTACACAACTCATGGCTATCATCGAGCAATTAAGACCAAGTGCTACCAACCATGTCTCTCAAGTAATCACACTTATGATTTGTCTCATGAATCAAAACTCATCGCACAATGCACGTTTCATGCCATCGTAAGTGGGGCAGGTACTGTTTATGTCGTTGGTGCTAATGGTGAGCTAGGTGTAGTCCATCCTGCTTATTGGAATGCATCCAACCAATTCTTTGTTTAGCCAAAAGGATTCTCAGCTCGTTCTCTTCCCTCATTAGCCTCTCTATTGACAACAAGGGAATCCTCTTCCTCTCCTTTCAACCTTTTCAGATATTATAATTATTTTATTTTTATTCTTCTTAATCTCTCATTTTTCAATAGTTTTCTTGTTATTTGTTTTAACTGTTTTCAAAAATTAAACTTGTTGCTATGCAAGCTGATTTCTTGTTTAAGTGGGATCTCTTATTTTCAAGCCTTCATCTTGAAAGATGAGAAATCAATTTTCAGGTGGCTCTTTATTGACAAGGCATATGTCTTCCTCTTCTCTTCACAAGATTCAGCCTTCTGACGTATTATACTATATTTTATTTGATTTTTGTAAATTTTCTTTATCTCTCATGAAAGTCATTTTTCAATCAACTCTTTCTAAAAAATTATTCTTGTTGCTATGTAGGCTGATTTCTTCTTTAAGCGGTCTCAAGCCTTTATCTTGCAAGCTGGGAAATCAAATTTTTAGTTCTTCTCTCTTGACAAGGCAATCCTCTTCCTCTCCTCTTCACAAGATTTGGCCTTTTGAAATACTATATTTGACTTCTATTTTGCTTAATATCTCTTGAGAATTGTTTTTTAATAGTTTCCTCACTTATTTTGTATTAACACTTTCCCAAAAATTTAACCTCTTGTTTGCAGGCTAACTATCTCCTTTTTTTTGTAACTGGGCAAGCTCGCTTTTTTTCTACAAGGTGAAAAGGAGGCCTTTGCAAGTTAGTTGGATTTTTGAGCAAGAAAACCTTCGTATAAGGTATGTGTAATTTCTTACCGTTGTCATGATTATTTCAATATTGTATGAAATTGGGCAAGCACTTTTGAATTTGTTTCTATGAGTACATACTCCTTGCCATCTATTCATTTGCATGTTTCTCTTTTCTATTATATCTTTTAGATATAAAAAGCTGATCATTTATGGCTTCAAAGACTTGCATGGAGGTTTTTGATTATGGTTCTAGTGACAAGAAGCTCTTGGGTTATGTCTGAGTTATCGTTGATTCTACATATAGTGTAGTACACAAAGAAATTACACAAGATGGGATTGTTCGCGGTTCATTTCAATTTGTAATTGAGCATGAAGATGATGTTGAAGGTTGCACATTAAATCCTACATCAGAGGAGCGTTGGCAAGTAGAAAGTGACAAATGTGTGGTATAAAGAGAGTTTCAATCATGGTAGATGAGGGTGGGGATGATGGTGGCCCTAGAAAATGTGTATGTCAAGCAATGATTTTATATTCACGTGATCACAAATTTTTTTTTGTTAATAACATGTGTTAACATGTTATTAACATGTTAACATATTAACATGTTCTCAAAAAAGCCGGTGGCAAGCGACCTAGTAACCGGATAAAATCCCACCGGGCTTTTGCTATACCCGGCGGTCCCGCCGGGAAAAAGGAAACCCCAGCGGGTCCTAGCGGGGTCGTCATCCAGCCCGGCGCGGGGTACAATTTTCTATATATATGGGCCCGGGGGGCCCTTTGGGAGTTCATTGCTGATAGCATACACAGGTAATAAAACTTGTGTGTGTGTGTGTGTGTGTGTGTCAACACCCACGACATACATGAAGAGACAGTGACATTCACAAGGGAAGAACTTGCTCTCATGGTGGAGGGCGCTGGATTGGAGTTAAACAAGGTCAAAGAAAGCTTAGGGGCACAGCTAGCAGAGAAGGAGAAAGAAGCTGAGCGATTAACTCAAGCATCAACTCCTCCCCCGACCAATAGAGGGATTCAAGAGCAGCTCACAAAGATCAGCCAAGATGTACAGAGCATCTCTTCACGTATTGCTGCTGTGCGCCAAGGAAACCACATCTCTCATTTTTTGATACATCCTGATCTTGTGGGAGTTTCTGCTGAGGCTACTAGTTCCTCCACCCCCCAATGTCCTGTATGTTACAAAGTATTCGATGGGTGGAGCGGCCAGTATATACTACCCTGTGGACACTACTACCACTTAATATGTTTAGTGAGGCAAATGCAAAATACTTCCACATGTGCATTGTGCAATGTCCCGACGATAAATCAAGGTATTTATACAGTGTTCGGCATGGCTAGCGAATATAAACCACGAGGACTTTTAGATGCAACTCCTAGTGCAATTCGTAATTTATTTCAAGATGAAAGCTAAGAAAGACAAATCCTACTTTTGTATTGATAATTTCTCCAAATACGATCATTTGTACAAGTACTTTTTATGAAATTAATGAAATGACTTCTTCCTCTATGTCAGTATCTTGCTCCAAAATTCTTTCATCGTTAACTCTCTCGTCTGCTAAATTAAGCTCATCTAAGTCAATGTCTAAATTGTCTTCTATCTCAAGGGTGGTGCACAACGTGCGTCCAACATCAAAGTTCTCGTCTACTACATCATCACAATTGTACATCCATCTAGGCATATCTTCTTCATACTCTTCGCTTTCAATGTCTCGCAAGATATTTTCATTGCAATACATGTAAACAAGTTTATTTGCTCGATCTGCAAGAAGTCGATTGCGAATAGTACTGTGAATATATTTGTACATGCTCCAGTTTCTTTCTGAGCCTGAGTTTGAAGAGCACTGACTTAGAACCTTCATCGCAAGGTTGCGCAATAAAGCATAATGCTCACCACCATTCATCATCCACCACTTCCATGCAGGTTGCTCTTTAGCCATTTGTTGAACAAGGGAGTTGGAAAATAAACCCTCTTTCAATCGAAATGAGGTCATCTCCTTTATGCACTTTACATGATCATCATCATTATTATAGAAAGTGTTTACCACTTTATAAAAATCTTGCACCACTTCAATGTTGGACATCAAATCCATATTCCAATATTCAGGATCTAACATGTAAGCAGCACTGTGTTGGTGAATGCGCTCCAATCCATCTAGCATGAAAGTACTTCAATAGAACTTTTCTTTGTCTACTGGAGAATGGTACACGCCATTGCTTTTCCACCACTGAATGCTCTAATTTCTCAGGACACTCCAAACTCCGTTGGACAGTCCACCATTGCATCCATGCTTTTCCGAGATTAGGCGCTCTTTGATCAAGACTTCGTACGGCATACATAACAGGCATCATTACATGGTATGCATCCATCACACTGTTCCACCAACTTCTTCTCGTAAGCGCTGCCTTCAAGACTTTGATTTTCTCTTTCACTTTTTCAAGTTGAGTGTTCTCCCAGTCATGAAATGCCATGCATGTAAATGTTTCGCAAACTGCATCTTTATTTCTAAGAAGAGACTCAAAAGTGTAAAAGTGAGTGCAAAACCTAGTCTCCGCTGGAAGCTTTAACATAACTGACATGCGAGGTCGAAAAATATCTAACACTCTGTGCCTCTTGAGCATGAATCTCACAAGCTGGCGAGCAGTGTCGACGATTGAGGCAAACCATTTGGTATCATCAGATTTATACCAATCTTTTAATACAAGATTCAAACTATGAGTATTACAGCCTACCGAAAAAATATGAGGATATTGTCGTTGTAGGATTTTGGATGCATTTTTGCAATTTTTTGCATTGTCCATGACGACTTGGACTACATTTTTGGCACCCACTTCCTCTATCACAGAGCTAATGACTTGAGCAATGTAAGCCCCAGTTTTGATTGAACCAGCTGAATCCACGGCACGGATGAAAGTTTCACCTCTAGGTGAAATAACCATTATATTAATTAATGGTTTTCTTTGCACATTAGACCATCCATCACTTACTATACTACATCCAGAAAGCTCTATATTGCTAAGAATTATTCTTTGTACACATTCTTTTACTTGCGCATAACATTTCTCTAATAGATCATTTCGCATAGCATGGTACGTAGGCGGTGAAAACCCTGGTCCAAACTCACCAATTTTCTTCCATGCTCTCTTCCAATGCTCACTGTCCACCATCATCATAGCACTCCCAGAAAAGTAAATCGCTTCAGCAACAAGGGAGAGTTGTGCATCATCGAGTCGACCTTGACGTAGACTTTCTTGTAATGAAGTTTGACGCATGGGTATATTTCCTACGTCAAAGTTTCGCTTGCAGGAAGATGCACTGGGTAGATTACTTTCTGGTTGCACATTGCCGTTCGGGGTACAAGTAGGCGATGTAGTGGGAGTTTGATGATTAGAACAACAGTGTTCTTGCTGCCTTGATACATTAACGGTAGGAGTGTCATGTTTTCTTGAATCTTTCTTTTGAATTTCTTCTCTTATGCGTTTGGCCACTATAGGTGCAGAGGGGTGGCTACATGACTTTTTCTTCGGTCCGCCTAAAAAGTGTTCTCTTAGTCGAGGCGCCCCACCTAATTTTACTGCATGGCATAGCTTACACTCCCAATCTATGAATCGATCACCAACGTTAATTGCATATTGCCACTCTATCCCAAGTGCCTTTTTTTTTCTGCTATTTGAAATTTGGACTCTATTGGAGGTATCACTGGATCCAACATTGTCCTCTATCTCAACAAAAAACCTAATCAACCAAGCATATAACAATGAATACACAGATGAAAAAACAACAAATCACTCACGTATTACAAAACATACATTAGCAGACAAAGTACTTCGAAACTATCTTGACAAAGACAAAAGATCATCACATAACACAAAACTACTTCAAACTATCTTGCAAGGTCTTACTACAAAACTACTTCGAAACTATCATGCGCATTACACCCCTAATGAAGGATGCCTTTTGTACCCAATTAAGGATACTTTACACAATCAAAGATCTATGCTTGCCCAATACTCTAGTATAGGACAATAGACCCTTGTCTACTCTAAACTATATCAAGTATCAAGAACCAATACAAGCCCCTAAGTAGGACTCTTGGCTCCATCAAACCATTCATAAAGCAAAATGAGGTAGATTACGTACGTGGCTCAAATGCAAAGCTGAATGACTCCAAATTTGTCCCTAAATCTCTGCAAGTATTAGCTACGAACCACACCCTGCCCCCAGTTCAAAGAACTAAGGACGAGTGGCTCAATAGCCTTAGGAGTGCCTACAAGGAAAGACGACAGCCCCTAAGATAAGGACGTTCTTCCCAAGAGAACACTTCTAGCAACTCGAGAGCTCTACAAGTACTTTGAGGAGAGATATCACGCCCCCAAAACAAGGACTATCTCCCCAAAAGTTGTACGATGGGTGTCGGGAAATCTTTATAAACAGAATAGTACCCCGCCGGGGTTCTTTTGTTTTCCCGGCGGGCCCGCCGGGAAAATCAAAAGCCCGGAGGTGTTACGGGACTAGTGGGTTCTGGCAGGTCATTGCTCAGGTCATGTGAATATACAATGTGATCACAAGTTTTAATATGTTAACAATAGGTTTTATTAACGTGATCACAAAATTGTGAAGACGTTAATGAAATCCCTGATGTCAAGGCTTCAATGATGGAGAGTTCAACGCAAGCTTTGAAGGTGACCATAGTGTGCAGGATGTATGCCGTAGCCAAGATCATTGTAGAAACATTCTCAAGAGCACATTGATATCAAAGTCTATCCTTGAAAGTTGGTAGATCCAATGTGAGAAATCCCGCAAAAAGTTGAAGGAGCGAAACCCACCAAGAGATGATCTTGGGGGGGTCACTCATAAATATGTAAGCATAGCACGTGAGTTCAATAGAAGGGGTTTTTTTAATCCCTTTTTAACATATTTTTTGCATACAGAAGGGTACCATTTAAAGGGGATATTTACAGATTGAATAGAAAAAGGGTGTGTTTTATTCATGAAACATTTACAGATAAGGGGTTTTTTAATTAGCCCTTGAACGCACGTGATATAGAGAGTTTACTTATAGTGAACCGCCTCGAGGAGATGATAGGTTCGAGCTCACTACTACGGAGGATCTCAATGGCAAGTCCTTGGTTCAAGTGTGGTGTCATGAATGTGGAACAAGTTATGGTTCCGGATTCATTGGCAAGCAATCATGAATATGCAACAACTTATGGTTCCGGATTCATTGGCAAGCAATCAGCTTACGTAAATTCTCTAATTTCATGAGAACTCATGTTTTAGAAAGTCAAGGGCATCAAAGAAGATACCTAGCTAATCGAGGATTGAAGGATGAAGCAACACCTAGCTCAAAAGATATAGAAGACCATGGTGGGGATATGATTGCAATTCTAGCAGCAATGGAGGAAATGAATACCTTCAATGTTACTCTCATGAAGGTAAGTAACCTCTTTTTTCTAACCATTGCTGCAACCTTAAGTAAAATATTTATCATGCATGGCTACTGTAAGTCGTAAAGGAGCTGATTTTCAGTTGAGTTTTGAGTTTCTTTTTGGAGTTGATTCTTGATTGATTTTGAAGCTTCTTTTGTAATATTGTTTGCCTCAGTTTATGTAGGAGCTGATTGAAGCAACCTTGAACGATAACAAGGACAAGAGCATGGTAAGAGTGGTATGCAAGTACGATGATGGGAAGTGTGCCGTTTCGAAAACCAGATCTACAAACTCTTCTTATACAGAGTATGTCAAAGAAAAATCTCACATTATGGCTGTGGGCAAAACATCATCGGGCCATTCACCTCCACTCTTAAAATAATAGGGCTTGGTGGGCGACCAAAGAAGCATTTTGAGGCAGATCCATGAAAAAAATCCTTGGGTGCTTTTCTAACACACGGACCAAAGGAAGTGCCACACCATCGCATGTGGAATCACCTTCTACTCCCGGAGGTGATTCATGCATAACTTCTTCATTAAATTTTCATCTCTTCTTGTGTTGGGGATTATGGGGTAGTCCAGTGTGCTTTATCGAGGGTGATGATTTTTCCCAAGTAGGCAGTAGGAGGGGAGGGGAGTAGAGGTATTTAATTGATACAACTAATAATTATAATTTGATAGATACAACAACCAGGTAGTGATATAGTTTCACGGGTTTTCTGTCTTGAAATTTTGAAATGAAATGACGTAGACTTCTAAGGTTCATGCACCTGAGTGATGACTTCTAAGGTTCATGCACCTGAGTGTAACGTTCATGAACCTATTACGTAGGTGGATGTGTCCAGATGCGATGCTCTCTATATAAATAAGGTTCTCGGACAAGCGTTTATCGGTGAAGCAAATATTATTTAGCTGCTTTACAAGACCATACTACGTAGTTCTCACTCATCATCACACACATATAGTCCAAGCGCAAGAGCAGAAGATGGTGGCCGATGTGCAGAAAGCTTGGCACTACGGCGAGTATGGGGCGGTGGAGGAGGTGCTTCAGTTTGGGGAATACCCGGTCCCAGAAATCGCCCCAGATCAAGTGCTCGTGAAGGTGCAGGCGGCAGCGCTCAATCCTGTGGACTTCAAGCGCAGGCGAGGTTATCTCAAGCACACTGACTCCGAGCTCCCGGTAATTAAGATTTGAGCCCTCACAGAATACAAGCAGCTTGCTTATTATGCTTCTGAATATTCCCATCAACTGCTAATTTGTGCGCATGCGGTACATTAACCCACCCACGTGCGTCTGCTGCAGCATGTCCCAGGCTACGATGTGGCCGGAGACGTGGTTAGGGTTGGCAGCGAGGTGAAGGATTTGAAGGAAGGGGACGAGGTTTATGGGGACGTCTCAGAGCATGCAGTGAATGGGCCGAAGCGCTTTGGGTCCCTGGCCCAATACACAGCAGTGGAAGAGAAGCTCCTTGCTCTCAAACCCAAGAACCTCACTTTCGCTCAGGCAGCAAGCTTGCCCCTCGCACTCATCACCGCGCAAGAAGCCTTCGAGACAGCCAAATTCCAGCCCGGCCAGACGGCCCTCATACTGGGAGGAGCCGGAGGAGTGGGCAGCTTGGCCATCCAGGTATCTAGTATAATATATAATTGATGCTCACTTTTATCACCTCTGTAATTGACATGAAGTGATTACATATAAAGCTTTAATGTCATTGTTTAGCCTTGTAATGCTTTGCGCGCTTGCCCAGTTGGCCAAGGTTGTCCATGGTGCCTCTCTGGTTGCCACTACAGCTAGCACAGGGAAAATCCAGGTCGTGAAGAGCCTCGGAGCCGATTTGGTCATCGACTACACCAAATCTAACTACTATGAGCTGCCAGAAAAGTACGACTTCGTCTTTGACACAGTGGGTAAGCTCCTAATTCTCATCATGGCCCAGATTAATAGCTTCTTTACCAGTCAACAAAACCACCCATTTCCAAGGTTTGATAGGAGTTTACAACAAGTGAAGACATTTAGAAACAGGGATTGAGACCCGGGACGTCCCAACCTAATTCCTACTCTCTAGTTCACATACCACACACTCTGTTGGAATTAATGCTCGTGTCCACTATACGAGTGTGAACGCCCATCACGAAGTGATGCAAATGAATGGGTGCTTCTACTTCTATAAATGTAACCAATCGATCAATCAATTAACAACGATTCATCTGCAACTGCACGACTCTCTGTGCGCCTCTCCTCCTCCCTCTCGATTTCCACATGGTATCATCGCCTGCTTTTCTGGAGAGCCTGTGTGGGCCTGCATCGCCTCCGCCACCTTCGCAAGCCAACCAAGATTGATCACCGCCTTCCCGCTCGCTGCCAAGGATAGCTTTGGGTGCCTTCGCGACCTCGTTTCCCTCTCCTATAACCACGGTGTGATGCTGCTCAGCCTCATCCAGAGCATGTGCCTTGCCCACCCAGATGCCACATTTGCCTTCGCCGACTACTACGGTCAAAACACCGCCACCTTTGTCAACCCCTCCTCTGCACTAGTATCGCTAGCTCTAGCAACGATGCCACCTTACGTCAACAGCATCTCTCCCTCTCCACACGCAGGCGGGTTCTTAACTACTCTCGTGCTACACCCTTCATCCAAGCCAGGCAGGACTCTATCCGATGTGGTGGTACAGTCTGAAAACCTTCACACAGAACATAAATTTTTTAATAAAAATAAAACAGTACTAATAATAACAATAAAATAACACCTTCATACCCACATAGACAACCATTAATAATTTTTGTTATTATTTCAAATACTAGTTTATTTTTAGTTTTTTTTAAAATAACCAATCAATTCATACATTTTTACTAACAATAACTATAAATAATTAAAAACAATTTTATTCAATAACTCACTCACATCACGAACATGCCTAAATATTCAGGCTATTCGTGAGCGCAAACATGCCTACTCTTTCAGGCTATTTGCGTGCACACATAACATTTTATACAAAAATGCTAAAAACTTTTCAAATAATAATAATAATGATTAAAAGCAACAAACAAACAAATAAACAACACAAATGGGCAAAGACCCACAAAAAGGCAAAGACCTACCAATGGGCAATGACCCGTAAAAAGACTCAAGAGGTCCGTCCGACAATGGACACTAATATAAGACCTAGGCAAACAAATAAGCCCAAAAGTTAGCCCAAAGAGGCATCAACCCATTGGAGTGTTGGCCACACCCACGAGGTATGATATTAAAACAAAATTATGGGTGATATAATCGTCCACCCTAAGAGCCCAAAGTGGCATGAAACAACAACCCAAACAGAGAATTGTGAATCCCCAAGAGGGAAACAACTATGCCCAAAGAGGCAATTGAGCCCATTGGAGTGTCTACAGCATCCATGAGGCCAAAATTAAACATTATCTTCGACAAGCTGAAAACGAATCAGCCTCTGAGCGATGACAAATTAAACTTAATTGTACATACACACTTGTAAATAACATCATATCACATATATATTTTGATAATTCAACTCATACTCATATATTAATTTCTCTTTTGACATGTACCCAATGCAATACTTGGAATTCCACTACTCAACTTGAGGGGGAGAATACGGATGGCAAGTCTGAGAGTGGAAGAACTTGTGTTTCGACATCATATCGGAACACACATGTTGCAGTTACTACCAAGCACAATGTCTCAACATCATATTGGAACATGTGTCTTGTGGTTGTCAAGGAGATCAACTTCGACAAAAAGCATATCGAGATAATCACAAAACAAATGCCTTGCGATTACCAAAGCAGTTATATCATCATCGACTCATGATGTAAAGATATATAGCATTACACATGAATTCATAATGCATACATCACTATACACATCACATTTCCTCATTCACCCTCATGCGGACATTCGCATTAAGGGGGAGTGTTGGAATTAATGCTCGTGTCCACTATACGAGTGTGAACGCCCATCACGAAGTGATGCAAATGAATGGGTGCTTCTACTTCTATAAATGTAACCAATCGATCAATCAATTAACAACGATTCACAACTACGAGCGCAACTCCTGCTTACTTCCACACACTCCATCCCCAACTTCCTTCCCACTCTCTAGTTCACATACCACACACTCCACTAGACGAGTCGGAATGCATTCTTTTATGCTCATGCATGATGGTTTGATAGGAGTTTACAACAAGTGAAGACATTTAGAAACAGGTATTGAGACCCGGGACGTCCCAACCTAGACGAGTCGGAATGCATTCTTTTATGCTCATGCATGATGGTTGATTGTGTGTGTGTGTAAATCTAACTACTATGAGCTGCCAGAAAAGTACGACTTCGTCTTTGACACAGTGGGTAAGCTCCTAATTCTCATCATGGCCCAGATTAATGATAGGTAAATCCAGCCAGCGGCGGCAGCTTCTTTACCATTCAACAAAACCACCCATTTCCAAGGTTTGATAGGAGTTTACAACAAGTGAAGACATTTAGAAACAGGGATTGAGACCCGGGACGTCCCAACCTAATTCCTACTCTCTAGTTCACATACCACACACTTCATCCCCAACTTCCTTCCCACTCTCTAGTTCACATACCACACACTCCACAATATTGTTGCTGCTACTTGCCAGCTCTAGACGAGTCGGAATGCATTCTTTTATGCTCAGGCATGATGGTTGATTGTGTGTGTGTGTAAATGCGCTCACTTTGAACATGCTTACCTTCCTACGATCTTGAGTAAGTACGTTGAGATACATTTTAAGAGTAACTGTTCCTTCTTACCAGGCTGCGTGCCCCATGATAGATGCTTGTACTTGAACCTTATCGATAACCTTTATAGTGAGCCATGTGTAGTGGTGGGCTATTAAGCTACTAAACTTTTGAAGCTGTATTCCTAGTCTCACATGTGTCATGATTATGTACAGGAGATGGTGTAAATGCTGCCAAGGCTGCGAAGGAGGGAGGGCCCGTCCTCACCATAGCCGATTTTCAAGCAAAGCCTCCTGTGATACCCTTTGTTCTCACTTCCAATGGATCCATCCTTGCAAAGCTCAACCCTTTCTTGGAAAGTGGGCAATTGAAGCCCATCATTGATCCCAAAGGTCTCTTTTCTTTCTCCCAAGTAAAGGAGGCCTTCAGTTACTTGGAAACGGGAAAGGCAGTGGGCAAAGTAGTCATATCACCCATACTAGAATAAAGTTAAGGACTGCTACACACAAAAATAATACCCTAGTTTTCATTGATGTAATATATATATATTGTGATGCTGAATTCTATTTGATTGATGTATTTATTGTATTATGATGTTGAATTCTATAAGGTAGAAATATCTTGCCTATAGAAGAGATAGGAACTATCTATTACATATTAACTATGGACATTAACCAAGGCACAAGGAGATGAGAGAAAAGACAAATCTTGGATTTCTATAAAGTAAGAGAAAAAAATCCCTTCGATTGACCCTTTGTACTCCTGCGTTTCTCTTCTTAATGTCTTTTATATACTGCGCAGCAACGCGCGGGTTGAGTTCTAGTATCCAATTACGTAAGCCTCGAAATTTCTGAGGAAAAGATCTTGGTATTTCATCGATCATTCCCAGAAACGTTTTTGACACTAGTACTAATAAAATTTATTACGCTAATGCAAGAAATTTTGATCCTAATACATACATATATATATTGGGACTGGTTGATCTAGTTTGGCAAGGTATCATGTTTGAAATATAAAAGTAAGATTGGTTGATGGTATTTGATCTACGATTTAACAAGGATTTGATCTACATTCGATTCAACAATCGGATTGGATTGATTATCTACAAAATATTTGTTCGAGGAAGGGGGAGGATGGATGGTACGACTTTACAGAGCTTGCCAAACCTCTTTCCTCTCACCCCCTTTCTATCACTTTAATTTTCCAAGCATGAAAACACATAGACATCAAAAATATCTAGAAGTCACATAATTTTACTTTTCTTTGGTGGTGGCAAGAGTTTGGCAATTGGAATAATTCATGCCAAATCTTTATTCTTAGGATTGATGTTGATGGGTCCCGATTTACCACTTTTCTTTGTGAAACCATGATAGTATATCACCTTTCTTTGTGCAACCATGATAATCCACGACAACTCTTGTTCTTATGGATGCTATTAGTAGTAATGCTTCACAATGCTTGGAACCTAGTCTTTTTTACACTATCCCACCCTCTCATGCATGTTCTTTACAATTACTTTTATCCGGTAACCATGCAAATCTATGGAGACTTAAAAGAGATCACAAGTTATATTGTAATATCCTTTTCTCTGGAAACCATGTGTTATGGCTTGTTTTAGCTTTCTCCAAAACTCATCCATTCATAGAGAAAATCACAAACAAGCAACAATAATTGTGAGGTACTTTCTGTGCTTCCAAGCTCAAGTCTCTTGAAGCCACCCAGTGGTGGTTAGATTTTCTCTTTCAAGCCCTCTCTTTATCACAAAGGAAGTTGCTTTCCCTTGCAACTCCCAAGTCTAACTTACACACCTCTCACTATCTACTCTCTCTAACAGAAACAATGAATAAGAACATGAGCTAAGTGGTAATGTAATCTCTATTCTCAACTCTCTCTCTCTCTCTTGCACAAACGCACGCACACACGCACACACACACGCACACACGCACACACATCCACCCCAAAGCACAAGAAGCAAAGATCATGTAGCCTAAACTAGAGAATATATTTAACACAAATGGAGATTGTGTCCATTTATTATGACATCATGTGTTATATACAAATGGTCCTAATTCATACTTAGGTGCCTAAAACTCCTAGCTAAGATTTTTTTCATAATGTGTTATACATATAACTGGCCCTTATTCGTACTTGGGTGCCCAAAAATCCTAACTAAATGTGTTTGGGTGTTGCCAGATACTCATAATTGTTATACCTTTTATACTCCCTTTGCATGACACTTATTGTTCACTCTCATGAATGGTAGATATGGTTATAGCTTGAATACCTAGTTGTCATCACCGAGTTTGTATGTGTAGTACTTGTAGAGTGATTGGACTCTCTTGAGAGTATGTATGTTGTATGGGTAAGTCGTGTAGAAACCAATGTACACCATATCTTCAAATGTTTAGTGCATATAAGATGGCAAGAATCTAAGTCGATGATAATAATACATGATGACTCTCTCTATTGAGAGAGTCTGTATGTTGTATGGGTAAGTCGTGTAGAAACCAATGTACACCATATCTTCAAATGTTTAGTGCATGTAAGATGGCAAGAATCTAAGTCGATGATAATAATACATGATGACTCTCTCTATTGAGCTTATGTTCATGTCAAAGCGTAGTATGTCAAGATCATGGCCTTCACATATTTATTTTATTTGGTTGACTAAGAACAACAATTTGCTTCATGTATCTGCATATGTTTTGACTATCTTCAAATTATTTGTGCATATAAGATGGCAATCATCTAAGTCAATGATAATAATACATGATGACTTTATCTGTTGAGCTTATGTTCATGTCAATGCGTAGAATGTCATGATCATACCATTCAAAAATTTCTTTTCTTGGGTAGCTTCTTGTATCGACATATATCATGACTATTGTTGGATCATGTATTCTCCCCAAGATCTAATCCACAATAAATATTGTTTAGATTCTTGCATATTATCCATCCAATCATCATCTATGTGATTCACATCTTATCACATCTCATCACCTCTATTCACACCACATCCATCCATCCATTCTTCTCATCTATCTAATTCCCATAAAACCTCATCACATCTATTCACCTCATATTCTCATCACTTCTATTCGCATCACATCCATCCATCCAATCATTATCTATCTAATTCACATCTATTCACCTCATATTCTCATCACTTCTATTCACATCACATCTATCTGATTCACATCTTATCTCATCACATCTATTCACCTCACATCTCATCACCTCTATTCACATCACACCCATCCATCCAATCATCTATCTGATTCACATCTTATCTCATCACATCTATTCGCCTCACATCTCATCACCTCTATTCACATCACACCCATCCATCCAATCATCTATCGTGTTCACATCTTATCTCATCACATCTATTCGCCTCATATTCTCATCACTTCTATTAACAGAATTTAAACATAGAATTTAAGAGGATTCTAATTTTTGATATAAAGATTCTTTACACATCTATTTATGCATAATTAAATTTTAAGGAAAATAACACTTTTGAAATAAAAATAAATCCTTTATGCATCTTTATATGCATAAATTCAATTTTAATGAGAATAACTCTTTTGAAATAAAAATAAATCTTTTATGCATCTTTCTATGCATAAATTCAATTTAAATGAGAATGACACTTTTGAAATAAAAATAAATCTTTTATGCATCTTTCTATTCATAAATTCAATTTTAATGAGAATGACACTTTTGAAATAAAAATAAATCTTTTAGAATGCACAAACAAAGAGAATTACTCTTTTATAATAACCTAATGATAAACTTTAGTTCCATAAAATTTAAGAAAATTTTTCCATAACCTCTTTTGTATGGCTGACCATTTCTCAATTTTATCATTTAATTTATGACTTGAATTAATCCAATTTGAGTTCTAATATCTCTAATCTACTCCATTTTCTAAAAATCAAGAGAGTAAACAATGAAAAGAGTTTAATCAATCTTTTAATTAAACTTTCTAGGATTGAGAAGAGTTGAATTGTAAAGAAGAGAAGGGGGTGGCCTTTCCATCAAGGCATAGCATCAGATTTTAATTCAACATTTACAAAGCATAAAATTTGAGAAAACTATAGATTTAAAAATTCACAATAAGTAAGAATTAAGCTTACATGGAGCTTGTAAGCTTTCCTTTGGCTTGAGGGATTGAGGGTTCTACTCTTGTTTGCAGCAAGAGTGGCCAGCAAATTCACTTGGAGAGTATTAGGCCAAAAAAACAATTGAATTATCAAGAAATTGAATGTTAAATGGCTCAGGACAAAAGCAGAGTAACAGTGCATAAACACCATTAAGCTTTTACAAAGAGGGAGACTTATATTTATAGGAAAAAGTGAGCCTCTTACCAAGCAAACTGATTCTAGAATTTTCTAGATCAGTTTGGTCACTTTTTGATCATTTTTAGATTAGTTTAGTTTTTTTGGATCTAATTGAAACAAGAGAGATGAAAATATCTCATTATTTATGAGAGATGAAAATATCTCATTATTTGTGAGTTTAAAACTCATCCACACATGTGAAATAGGTGCCTCCTTCATGGGGGGTATTCCCCACACTGCGGTGTCAAAAATGCAACATTTTCTCTAAATATCTCTTCTTTTTTAACTAATAAACCTTGTCCTTAGTCAACTCTTCATCTTATGTGAGTATTTACTCATTTTTGGGAGATTTTCTTTTATTCTTCAATTGATCTCCTCCCTACATTTGGATTAATCTTATTGGTCCATAGGAACCTTAATCCAAAATTTTTAGAAAATCTGGATCCTCAGGGAGATAAGGTCCTTTTTACCTATTTTCAATATTCTAATTGCACATTGGAAAGTTCTTTTTGAATTTTTGTTTCAGGGGAAATCATTTTAAACACTAGGAGGATTTTTATATCCAAAAATATCTCAATTTTGAATTACCCCTAGACATTTTCTCTCTCTAGGCCAAAATAGGGTAAAACAGGATCTTTCTTTTATTTCACAGAGGGGAATAGTTATAAGATCAAAAGGGGAGGTTCTTACACCTGTACACCTCAAAAGCTGGAGGGAGGAATCTTACATCCTATCCCACTTAAAAAACGCGAGATGTCCTCATCTCACAAAATTAGGGGATAACTCTTTTCCTTAAGATCCAACTGATTCTGGGGTTCCTTATAGTCTGGTGAATCCAACAGAATCCTGGGATAAAGATCTCTTATATAGAACTCATCATTAAATAACAATTCACTCATATTATAACATTCAAATCCTTATCACAATAATGGTCCATTAGACCGAACTTTCTATCTGAACAATCCTCCATGGGAGTTTTCAATTATAGAGATTTTTAATTTGCCATCCCTTAACTTGATCTACTTGGTCAAGTGTTAATAATAGCAATCTGTCAGCACAATGCACTAATCTCATAGTAATTTACTAAAGTCATCAACGTCATTCCAGTTATGAATATCATCACAAGGACTCGTCCCATTCATCCTCATTATGGTTTTGCTCAGCTTATTACATTTCAAACAATCAAAATTAAGGAATCATTATTTTTGAATCAGAATCCAAATCAACTCATAAGTTCTCAACCAGAATTTAAAAATCATATTAACCACATTCAATTCATCATCTGGATAGCATTTATGCTTATAATTTCAAGTCTTAGATTTACTCGTATATACTGCCAATAAAGAGCTGCAGTTATACCCTCGGTATATACGGGTAGTCACGATCCTTGGAATTCTAAGGTAAATACCATCATGTCTAGGCCTCAAGCAACTCAGGGATTCCATGCAATTGCGGTACTTCCATTTTGAAGACCCAATTACTAATTTATGAATTTCAGTCTGAATAATAATATGTATGAATTTTATCACGCAATTACAATCTTTTACTGCTTCTTCATAAATTATTGAAATTTTTGGCTTCTCGGTTGATCCTCAATAGCCAATTCGCTCTGATACCAGTTGTAAGATCCCTGTCCCCACTGCGAATTCAGGGGTGCTAGCAGTGAAAGTAGCACTTCTTGCGCGTGGTAGGGTCCCACACTCGGGGCCCTGCCCACGAGTATCTGGACAAGAGACTAATCCATCGGTTCTTCCAAAATCAAACCCGAAAAAACTTCCCTTGGAAAGAACGGGCGATTCCTGTAGGATAAATTTTTCTCTAACGTAGTCAAAAGCCTTAACTAACTGAACTGATCTGACCGAACCCGTAAGTCCCATAGTCAGATTAGGAAAAAGATTGCACTTGGATCATAGAGACCAACGCTTGTTTTCTCATTGAGAGGCACAGCCGTTGATTCTTTTCCATAGAATAATTTTTTTTAAGGATTTACTTCATCCATCATACCATAACAGAATTGAGTCTCAATTTAGGGATCCATCAGTCCAGCATCCATCTGGTCCCGTGGGTTAGCCAACCCCTGCCCAACCACTGTAGTGATGGGATCCAATTAAGAATTTGGTTAGGTTTTATTCTGGGTACTAGGGAGAAGATTTCCTAGGCCTACTAGCCGAATATTCATGCAAACTTAAAACTAGTCACACCACTTACACACCCAATATGAAATTGCCTTTTTCACAAAATCATCTATCTTTAAAAAATAATCTTTGAATGAAACCATTGTGTCACTGATCATAATCCTCAAAATCTCTAGTTGAATCCTTATTTTCAATCAGTCCTTCATCGGTATACCTATGGCATTATTGGCAACCACAACGCTTACCACCTATCCACTCAAGGGCCTTTTCGATAGTTCCTAGCTCATAGTAGTAACCGGCAATATACTCACATATCAAAAATGGAATCTCTATTGAGGATTAGCAAGATCAACCAATGGATCCATATAAAAGAGCCATGGACTCGTCCGTTGTTGAGGACCAGCAAGGTCAATCAACCAGATCTATGCCCGAATTCAGAAAATAACTCTTACTCCTTGTTCCAATATCTTCCACGATGCACGTGTGGGTTTTTGAGAGATGTAATCGTGGTGTTGTGTGTATGTGGGAAAGCACCCTAGAGGTGCAAGATAGTGTGGCAAGATAAGAATGCCACATGTAATATTCAATGGTGTGTGTGTGTTGACCAAAAGAGTGGAAAAGGAGTTGCCACATGGATGATGATGTGTAAAGTGGGATAAGGCTAGAGGGCCTATATCATTGTATGGTTCATTGTGATATGCAAGATAATAGAATTGAGTATTGAGTGTGCAATCTCTCTCTCTCTCTCTCTCTAGTCATGGAGTTTCTTGTATGGTTTAATCCACCTTAATTATGTTGCTTAATCATTGTCCTTCACCATGATCAATTCCATTTTTGGATTGTTAACATGGTATCAGAGCTTGGGTGCGGGGATTTCATTAACGTCTTCACAATTTCATGATCACGTTAACAAAACCTGTTATTAACATATTAAAACTTGTGATCACATTGTATATTCACATGACCTGAGCAATGACCTGCCAAAACCTACTAGTCCCGTAACCCCGCCGGGGTTCTTTTGTTTTCCCGGTGGGCCCGCCGGGATATTAGATATCCCGACGGGCCCGTCGGGAAAACAAAGGAACCCCGGCGGGGTTCTGTCATGTTTATAAACATTGCCCGACACCCATCGTGCAACTTTTGGGGAGATAGTCCTTGTTTTGGGGGCGTGATATCTCTCCTCAAAGTACTTGTAGAGCTCTTGAATTGCTAGAAGTGTCCTCTTGGGAAGAACGTCCTTATCTTAGGGGCTATCATCTTTCCTTGTAGGCACTCCTAAGGCTATTGAGCCACTCATCCTTAGTTCTTTGAATTGGGGGTAGGGTGTGGTTCGTAGCTAATACTTGCGGAGATTTAGGGACAAAGTTGGAGTCATTCAGCTTTGCATTTGAGCTACGTAGGTAATCTACCTCATTCTGCTTTATGAATGGTTTGATGGAGCCAAGAGTCCTGCTTAGGGGCTTGTATTGGTTCTTGATACTTGATATAGTTTAGAGTAGACAAGGGTCTATTGTCCTATACTAGAGTATTGGGCAAGCATAGATCTTTGATTTGCTTTGTGAATGTTAGAGAAGGTCTATTATCCTATACTAGAGTATTGGGCAAGCATAGATCTTTGATTGTGTAAGATATCCTTAATTGGGTACAAAAGGCATCCTTCATTGGGGGTGCAATGTGCATGATAGTTTCGAAGTAGTTTTGTAGTCAGACCTTGCAAGATAGTTTCGAAGTAGTTTTGTGTTATGTGATGATCTTTTGTGTTTGTCAAGATAGTTTCGAAGTAGTTTGTCTGCTGATGTATATTTTGTAATACGTGAGTGACTTTGTTGTTTTTTCATTTGTGTATTCATTGTTATATGCTTGCTTGAATAGGTTATTTGAGATGGAGGACAATGTTGGATCCAGTGATACCTCCAATAGAGTCCAAATTCCAAATAGTAGGAAAAAAAAGGCACCTGGGATAGAGTGGCAATATGCAGAAAACATCGGTGATCGATTCATAGATTGAGAGTGTAAGCTATTCCACGTAGTAAAATCAGGTGGGGCACCTCGACTAAGAGAAAACTTTTTAGGCAGAGCGAAGAAAAAGTCATGTACCCACCCTCTGCACCTGCAGTGGCCTGAAAGATTCAAGAAAACATTACACTCCTACCCTTAATGTATCAAGGCAGCAAGAACACTGTTGTTCTAATCATCAAACTACGGCTACATCGCCTGCTTGTACTTCGAACATCAATGTGCAACCAGAAAGTAATCTACTCAGTGCATCTTCCTGCAACAAGCGGAACTTTGACCTAGGAAATATACCCATGTGTCAAACTTCGTTACAAGAAAGCCTACATCAAGGTCGGCTCAATGACGCACAACTCGCCCTTGCTAAAGCGGTTTACTTTTCTGGGAGTGCTATGATGATGGTACAGTGAGCATTGGAAGAGAGCATGGAAGAAAATTGGTGAGTTTGGACCAGGGTTTTCACCGCCTACGTACCATGCTATGCGAAACGATCTATTAGAGAAATGTTATGCGCAAGTAAAAGAACGTGTACAAAGAATAATTCTTAGCAATATAGAGCTTTCTGGATGTAGTATAGTAAGTGATGGATGGTCCAATGTACAAAGAAAACCATTACATAATATAATGGTTATTTCACCTAGAGGTGATACTTTCATCCGTGCCGTGGATTTTGTTGGTTCAATCAAAACTGGGGCTTACATTGCTCGTCATTGGCTCTGGAAGTGGGTGCCAAAAATGTAGTCCAAATCATCATGGACAATGCAAAGAATTGCAAGAATGCATCCGAAATCCTATAGCGGCACTATCCACATGTTTTTCCGGTAGGCTGTAATACTCATAGTTTGAATCTTGTATTAAAAGATTGGTATAAAAGTGATGATACCAAATGGTTTGCCTCAATCGTCGACACTGCCAGCTTGTGAGATTCATGCTCAAGAGACAGAGAGTGTTAGATATTTTTCGACCTCGCATGTCAGTTATGTTAAAGCTTCCAGCGGAGACTAGGTTTTGCACTCACTTTTATACTTTTGAGTCTCGTCTTCGAAATAAAGATGCAGTTTGCGAAACATTTACATGCATGACATTTCATGACTGGGAGAGCACTCAACTTGAAAAAGTGAAAGATAAAATCAAAGTCTTAAAGGCAGCGCTTACGAGAAGAAGTTGGTGGAACAGTGTGATGGATGCATACCATGTAATGATGCCTGTTATGTATGCCATATGAAGTCTTGATCAAAGAGCGCCTAATCTCGGGAAAGCATGGATGTAATGGTGGACTATCCAGCGGAGTTTGGAGTGTCTTGAGAAATTAGAGCATTCACTGGTGGAAAAGTAATGGCGTGTACCATTCTCCAGTAGACAAAAAAAAGTCCTATTGAAGTACTTCCACGCTAGATGGATTGGAGCGCATTCACCCACTACACAGTGCTGCTTACATGCTAGATCCTGAATACTGGAATATGGATTTGATGTCCAATGTTGAGGTGGTTCAAGATTTTTATAAAGTGGTAAAACACTTTTTATAATAATGTTGATGATCGTGTAAAGTGCATAAAGAAGATGACCTCATTTCGATTGAAAGAGGGTTTATTTTCCAACTCCCTTGTTCAACAAATGGCTAAAGAGTAGCCTGCATGGAAGTGGTCGGGGATGTTGAATGGTGGTGAGCACTATGCTTTATTGTGCAACCTTGCGATGAAGGTTCTAAGTCAGTGCTCTTCAAACTCAGGCTCAGAAAAAAACTGGAGCATGTACAAATATATTCACAGTACTATTTGTAATCGACTTCTTGCAGATCGAGCAGATAAACTTGTTTACATGTATTGCAATGAAAAGATCTTGCGAGACATTGAAAGCGAAGAGTATGAAGAAGATATGCCCAGATGGATGTACGATTGTGATGATGTAGTAGACAAGAACTTTGATGTTGGACGTACATCGTGCACTAGCCTTGAGATAGAAGACAATTTGGACATTAACTTAGATGAGCTTAATTTAGCAGACGAGAGGGTAAGCGGTGAAAGAATTTTGGAGCAAGATATTGACGTAGAGGAAGAAGCCATTTCATTAATTTCATAAAAAATACTTGTACAAAGGATTGTATTTTGAGAAATCATCAATACAAAAGTAGGATTTATGTCTTTCTTAGCTTTCATCCTGAAATAAATTACAAATTGCACTAGGAGTTGCATCTAAAGGTCCTGGTGGTTTATATTCTCGCTAGCCATGCTGAACATTGTATAAATACCTTGATTTATTGGGACACTACACAATGCACATGTGGAAATAATTTGCATGTGCCTCACTAAACATATTAAGTGGTAGTAGTGTCCACAGGGCAGTATATACTGGCCGCTCCACCCACCATTGAATACTTTGTAACATACAGGACATTGGGGGGTGGAGGAACTAGTAGCCTTAGCAGAAACTCTCACAAGATCAGGATGTATCAAAAAATGAGAGATGTGGTTCCTTTGGCGCACAGGAGCTATACGTGAAGAGATGGTCTGTACATCTTGGCTGATCTTTGTGAGCTGCTCTTGAATCCCTCTATTGGCGAGGGGAGGAGTTGACGCTTGAGATAATCGTACTGCTTCTTTCTCCTTCTCTGCTAGCTATGCCCCTAAGCTTTCTTTGACCTTGTTTAACTCCAATCCAGCGCCCTCCACCATGAGAGCAAGTTCCTCCCTTGTGAATGTCACTGTCTCTTCACGTATGTCGTGGGTGCTGACAGTGGCCTCTCTCTGGAGGCGAAGTCCACTGGAGTTTCTAGGATAAATTGTGCATATAGCATCTTAGCAAAATAGAGTGGAGCGTCGATGTTATGGAGAGGACGATCATACACCTCCAAGAAAATGCACTCGGCATTAATTTTGATATCATTATGAGTGCAACGCGAAACCTTCCATCTTCCCTTCTTAATCTCGCCATCAGGACATAGCCATATTTCCTTGATCATCTCTGTGGTTACGCGTTTATTTATGTCTTTCCATTGGGCATAAGTAGGATTTGTCTATTTCCACAACCTGCATGCTGTTCTCGTATCAGTCCATGTGCAAGGGCCTTCATTCACTCATATGCCTTCTTGGCTAACTCTTGATGCTCGTTTGCTTGTGCTTCTGCCATATCTGCATGAACGTAAATGACTTTAGGATTTTAATGAACTATAAAGATTAATGTAAGATAAATTGACCATTACCCTCAAAAACTTAAAGTTTAACACCACGAGATGAGATATGAATTGCAAAGACTCAATGAGAAATATCCACTTGACTCAAAGAATATTTTAAACAATGCACGCACATCAAATTTTGAAGAGAAAACATAAACTTAAACACCACAAGAGGAGAGAGATATTGCAAAGACTCAATGAGAAAATATTTCAAACAGTGTGCACATATCAAATTTTGAAGAGAGATAAACAAAGAGCCATTCTTAAAATTAAATCTCCTGATACTGTTAAATTACAAAATTGTGGTGAATGACACCGATAGCTCTACAAGAGGACGTTGTGCCCTCGTCGGGTCAGTATTTAGTGATCTAAAAAATTCCACTACTTGCAAAACAAATTTTTGCTCGTCGCGATTAGGTAGACACATCCAATTTTTAACTCTATAAATAATAGTATCCATGGTAACTTTGTCGTAGGAACTATTGTCCATCCACAACTCTTGTACTTTCTGCTAAAAGTCATATAAAATTTGTAATAAATACCCTAAAGCAAAAACATCAGATGCAAGAGTGTATGCATCTGCCAAAAATTGGATCATAAATTTTCGGGGCTATCCACGGCCGTTTATTTCGCTCTCTGTCTGCGTAGGAGACCGCGTGTGCCACCTTCTCAGGGTTCTTGCGTGCTTCAAATACAAAATTGAGACATCCATTTTTTGGGCACTCTCAGCAGTAACCCCCAATCGATAATACCTACGCGTGGCTTCAACTCTTTTGTAAAATCCAACATTACATTGAATGGATGTAGGTCGGTATGTACAATTCCTGCCAAATGTGCTGCTGCTAGGCCTTCCACTAGGGCATGCATAATATGTGGCATGGTTATTACTATTTGTTTTATTTTAGAAAGTTCTAGATGACTTAAAGGAGTATTATTGGGCGGGGGTTTTCTCCATCCTCGATCCAAACGAAAAATTGCTCTAGTGAACTCACTGAATCTAAAGGGGACCTTCAGAAGAGTATCACCGTGCGAGCTGCCATTATAGTATGGGAAAATAGTGATCCAAGGAGATTCTTTTGTGAAGGAAATACACCTGACAATTGATGGGTGTAGAACCTGCATGCCCTGCTCTGCCTAGAAGCTCTCAAACTTGGCGCTGCCTTCTCCTTTGTAGTGCTTTCCACAAAAAGTAATGTGCTCTGGCAAATGATATACCTCTAACTGTATACTCTTTTACTGTGCCAAAAACACCAGAGCCTATTGTTCATCCTTCGAGCAGAGCCTCGTGCGGGACGCCAATGAGGTGTGTGCACATAGAATTGTAGATTGTGCGATTAATGGCACCCGTCCCACTCGCATCTGGCTGGCTGGACGTTGCAGTGACGTCCTGGGTAATGCACACTCTTTTGGGGAGTGACTCTACATCCAGCGCCTTCATGCGCTTGCTCTTGGCTCTTTGCTCGCTCCATACAGCGTCCCATAACTGTAGACGATGCATATTAGCTTCAGGCGGGGCAGCATCTCTAAGATCATTGCATGCTACACGCATGCTACCCAAAATAGTTCGTATTATATGTTGATGGTTGAAGTCTGCTATCTTTTGTCTATCAAGCAACCTAGCGTTGCCTCCGCTTCGAAGTCGACGCTGTGCATTTTTCCATATCTGCTCTAATAGATCTCGCATGAGTATCTCAGACTCATTGATCTTTTTGACGATGTCTTCTGAACATTGTGACACTGCGATGACTGCTTCAATGCGAATTGCCTCGAACGATTTTACGCTCTTCAGGGGAAAGCATGGTGGTCGTCTTCGCAAATCTAGCAAATATCACTAAACACAACAAAAACGGAATATTAAACAACATTACTGAAATCAACATCAAGCAATACATCATCAAACATGAGAGAACAGCAACAAGTGTATCATTACTTATCAATGATCAAATAAAAACGGAATATCAAATAATATTACTGAAATCAACATCATCCAATACATCATCAAACGTGAGACAACCGCAGCAAGTGTATCATTACTTATCAATGATCAAACAAAAACGGAATATCAAACAATATTACTGAACTCAACATCATGCAATACATTATCGAACTTGAGACAACCGCAACAAGTGCATCATTACTTATCATTACTTATCAAGTGCATACATGTTGCACTCCTCATCTACACACCTACCCACTACTACATGGTAGCCTAATACCGGTGCTTATACCGACGTCATTGAATGGGGTCTAAAAAAGCCCCGTCTCATCGGTATAAACGTCGGTATCTGCACCAGAATGACGATGTCGGTATAAGCGTCGGTGAAAAATACCGGCGCCTCTACGAATGTATATACCGATGTTACACCGGTGCCTATACCGACGAGCATACCGGCGTCTATACACCGGCCTCTACACCGGCGCTTATATTGGGGTCTATACCTGTGTCTATACCGACGTTTCAGTGGCGTCTATACCGACGACAATACCGGCATGTATACCAGCACATATACTGGCAACTATACCGGGGAATATACCGACGCTATAGCAGAATTTTTTTTTAGACAGAATAGTGTTGCCTGGCTGCTTGCAATGAACAGGATCAACAGCAACAAATAGACAGCACCATTCTGTCTAAAATAGAGCACAAAAACAATCGTGCTCGTTTTTTAATTTTTTAGATAAACAAGAAATTAAATTAAACATTAATACTCAAGAATCTTTTGATCATATACCAATAGTTTGAAGGTCATCTTACATCATGGTAATGCCTCCCAATTGATGATCTCTCCTTCTTCTTCAAGCATCTCAAATAAGGCCACAAGGCCATGTTTGTAAGCGTACTTCTCCTCTCGCCTACTTGGTGGGCGATTCATGGCCAACTCCTACACAAACAAGTAACAATTACAACTTTTAGAAATCAACATTTAGCCCACATACATACATTTAGATAAATAAAATTGCTACAAATACTTACGAATTCATGGCACATGGTTTCGTAACCACCACTCCCAAGATGAGAAGCCCCTACTGTTTGGAATCTTGCCCTTGCCGCCTCTCTTTGTTGTTGAAACCTCTCTCGTGTCTCTGTGAGCTCCTGAGCAATGGCTTCCCACTCCCTGTCATCTAGCCAAACAGGTTTCTCTTTCCCCTCTCTAAATGCATCCCTCGCCTCTGACCTACGATGCCCCATCAAAATACGAGCTGTATACTATATCCACTCATTAGAGATGACATTCATAGGGTCAGATGGCTGAAACTCTTGCTTTATCTTTGTATTTATATAATTTTTCTTCTCCTTATCTTACTGATCCCATTTAGTCATGACAGAGTTGTGAAACTGTATAGTGCACAATTGTCGAATGAGTGTCTTCATTGCCTTCCCTACACTATTCATTATTGGTGCCCCATCCCTAATTGTGTATATCTTGCTGTTGTCATGGTCATGTGCACCCCAGGGAGGAGTGGAAGGTGAAACTATGGGTGTGCTATCAATAGATGAGAGCGAAGGATGACGCTCACGTGGTGGTGGTATCACAGCATCTGTGGCACTACCACCACAACAACCTCCCCATGAAGACCTATTACGTGAGCGATGTCTATGTGAAGAGGTGGTAGATCAAGCTATAAGAGGAGTGGAAGGCTGTGTGGTATGAGGTGTGGGAGCTGCTGTCGTACCTACAGGTGTGGGAACTGGCGTCGAGAAGCCAGATGGTGAGGCAGATGTCCCTGCTCTAGAACCCCAATAACTCTAAGCCATGGCTCTCTGCTTTGGAGTCATGGACGAGAGAAAACCATATAACTGCTGGGGACTCATGCCCTGTGGTGTAGGATTAAATGAGAAATCAGGACTGTAGTCGAGCGGTGGTGGTGAGTCATCACCCATGGCCTGTTGGACAAAAAACCATATGACAAACTTGTGCGAAATGAAAATTACACGGTAAACAATGAAAGAACCATATGACAAACATTAACAATGATAAACAACAATGGTAAAATCATATCAATTTGCACCTGCACTAGTGATTATGACGGTAAACATTAACAATGGTAAACAATGAAAGGACCATATGACAAGCATTAACTTTCCTAAACAACAATGGTAAACCATATTACTTTGCACCTTCAATGTCATAAAATCATTACAAATATGTCATAACTATTTGCATAATCATTAAGATACATCATTTTAAAATTCATTATCTATTCTATCATCCTCATTAAGATCAGTAGCCCCAAAGAGATCTATGTCTATGTACATTTTAGCATCCTCATCATTAAAAGTCCCTTGATGAAGGATGTTCTCATCATCTATGTCTTCTTCCTCAACATGTTTTTCAGCTTCATTGGTTTGCACCTCTTCATTTGGATCTTGCTCTAGTTGCTCCTCTTCATTTGCTTGCTCCTCTTCATTGTTGATATCGGCTTGTTCTTGTTGCTCCCCACCACCCTGTGAATCCACATCACCCTGTTGTAGCTCAAATTCTTCATAAATTTGCTTACTGCGGGGGGCGACTTGAACCACAAATAGCCAGCGTGGATCTTTTGGATCCGCTTTAAAGACAACCTGCTCACAATGCTCTGGGCGCATAAAAGTATCTTGCTGATCGGTCCATACCTTTGTGGAGTCCACTTGGATGAGGCCACTCTTGTCTCTACATACAGTTGCATGTGGCCCATTCGTGATTACCTTGAACCACTTCACATCAAAGATAAACAACTCAAAACTTCTGAAGCCAACCTTTAATATGTCTTGAATGGTTCCAAAGTAATCAAGCATTCCAGTAATTGTGTTATCATCACTTGCACTTGCACGACTTTCTTGAACAAACTGTGCTGTGATACCACAATCAAAGGTTGCTCTTCTTTGGTCTATTCGTTCTACTCGAAAATGACATTCATGTGACCAAAATGCCCCATATTTGTGATACTACAAATAGCACATAAAGATTGTTGATGGACAAACAAACACTGAGACATGTAGAGAAAAAAAAGAGAGACATGTAGAACTTAAACACTTACATGCCAATCGCATCCTTTTGTAAGCTCCTCCTCCTCCTCCTCTGTTATACTTAAACCAGCACGTTTGGCTTCTGAAATTGTAACTTCTAGCCATCTACCTGTGGGAAAGTCCGGAAGAGCTTGCATACCTTCTGGATATGGGAGATTTCTTGTAGTGCGATTCCTTCTGAAACTTAAACGATCTTGTACTCGCTGTCGCTTGAGAGCTTCATATGTCTCAATCCACTTCTCCATTACATGAGAGTTCAAGATGCAAAATTTGTTGACTTTTTCCCTCAAATTGTTATCCATCTTTCTCTTAATGCCTTGGCCTTGAGGTTCCTCACCAATGACTCGCCTGTTAGACTCTTGAGACCATAGTCGAGGTATCTCTGGATCTGAAGAACTTAAATATTCAGTGATGTAAACAAGGGACTCTTGTATCAGCCACCCTTCTGACATACTACCCTCTGGGTGAGCCATTTGGCGAACAAATCCCTTTAATGTCTTCATAAACCTCTCCAAAAAGAACATCCATCTTGAATGGACTGTTCCAGTAACTGCAACCTCATCTACAACATGAACTAGCAGATGCATATGGATTGTTAATAAACTTGTAGGGAAAAACTTCTCTACCATGCAGACTGCCTCTATGGAGTTTAAACGCACTGTCTCCAAAGTGTCTCTCTTTATCTCTTTTGAAGAAATCCAGCGCGCCAATGTGCCAATCTTATAGATAGTAGCTCTAATGTCTTCAGTGAGGCAATCTTTTATTGCTATGGGTAGCACAAATTGTAGAAACTTGTGCCAATCATGACTCTTGAGGCCACTAAGATCATCATCCTTTGTAAATGCACTTTTCAAGCAATTCATACAACCTGTAGGAGTCTGAAACTCTGAAATCGGCCTTCTTCACTTGTTGTTCCTCCATCTTACTAAAAACCCATGGGGCTCTTGGAAGTAGCACCTTTCCATAGTGCGAGCCCACAACTCTTGCATGCAACCTATCTCTTCCAAGTCATCCCTTTTTCCTTTAGTCTCCTTTTTTCCTGTCATGGTCTTCCACAAAATGTCAGCTACATTCTTGAAAATATGCATCGAGTCAAGCAAATGGTTTATAAGGAGATCACCCCAATAGGGGAGTTGGTGAAAGATAGAGAGCCTCTTCATCCCAAGACATGCCAAGTTGCCACATTCCTCCCATTTTATCTTCCAATCGCTTGCCTTCAGTGCACTTGGAGGAGATCTTCCTAGATTACCATCCCGCAATTCATGATTTTCTGGAAGATACCTAACATGTCCTTGGTAGACATTCTTTCGTAATGCTTTTGAGTATCTTGAATCAAGTCGAGGACTACATACAGGACATGCATTGTAACCCGATATAGACAAACTTGAGCATTCTCCATAGCCAGGCCAATCATGCATTGTCCACATGAGAATACCTTGCACAGTTGCAAGTCTTTGGCCACTCGCTGCTTTGACATGTCCACTTCAATTCTGTTCCACAAGGTGCGTAACTCATCAATAAGTGGTGCCAAATATACATCCATGTTCTTCACCTTGTACTTTCCTGGAACTATTAATGAGAGCAACAAATGACCTTTCTTTATTGCTAACCATGGTGGAAGATTATAATTCAAAAGGCAAACAGGCCATGTGCTCCATGAAGAGATCCTTAAACCAAAAGGGTTTACACCATCCATTGCTAGGCCAAGACGGAGGTTACAAGGATCTTCCCTAAAAGCTGGCCATTTCTCTTCAATGTGTCTCCATGCGGGTGAATCAGTAGGCACACACATCAGTTCATCTGTGGATCGAGTTGTGGCATGCCTTGTCATCAAGCTTGCTATAGATTTGCACCTGAACATGCTTTTTATTTTTGGGATGATTGGAAAGTGCCTAAGAACCTTTATCGGGACAGCTTCCCCCTGAATATATCTGTTAGAGCCACAATGGGGACATTCTTGCAAATGCTCATATTCATGGCGGAAGAGGCAACAATCATTGCGACAAGCATGAATATTATTGTAATCCATGCCTATGGATTTCAATAACTTCTTGGCATCTGCACGAGATGGAGGCATCTCGTTGCCGGGGGGCAATATCTGGTCTTTCAAAAGCCTGCAAGTATGGCAATATCTGATCGTTACTATTAATAAACATGATCTTGTCTTACATGGATAAGAGATCTTACCTTGATAACATATATAAACTCTATGAATAAAGAGAATACCTTATGCATAGAAAAACAGAGCATAAGAAATATATGTTATATGTATAAGAGAGTATAAACATTCAAAAAGCTTATGCTCTCCATCCATGCAAGGCACTATACATCAAAAAAAGCTTTATGCATAAAAATATAACGCATGTGAAGCCTTATGCAGCATAAAGCTCATCCATAAGATTTATACATAAAACATTATGTATTAAGCTCTATGCATAGATCTTAATTCATGCATTCATAATCTTACAACCTCTATGTATAAAGCCTATACATAGAGCTTATGCATTAAGCTTACAAGAAGGCTATGCATAGAGCTTTCAACAAGAAGGCTATGCAAGCTCTATGTACAATGTCCATGCAAGCTTTCAAGAAACCTATGCATAGAAATTTTATAAGCTTGCAAACTCTATGCATAAAGCCTATGCATAGAGCTTATGCATAGAGATTTTACAAGCTCGCAAGCTCTATGAATAGAGCTTATGCATAAAGCTTGCAAGAAGGCTATGCATAGAGATTGCAAGCTTATGATAGGTTTTATGCATAGATCTTGCAATAATCCTATGTATAAGCTTGCAAGAACCCTAAACTAACCCTAAACCATAAAACAGGGATGCAATAATACGTAGAAAAAAGCATAAACAAGGAAAATCGAAAGAGGGACTACCTCTTTTTTGCGAAGCTGAAGGAGAGGATTGGTGAAAGATTGGTGAAAGAGCTGCAAAATAAAATATTACACAAAGTAATTAGTAAATTAAACATAAGAATAAGAACTAATACAAAGTAATACAAAACCTTAAAATCTCTATGCATGCATTAGGAGATCTATGCATACATAGAGAGCTCTCAACATGCATAGAGAGCCAAAAAAAAACACAAAACCCTAAACACCCTATATCCTAAAAAGCAAAAGAAAGAGCATATTAGTAAAAGCAAGAGCATATAAGTTAAAGTGGAGAAGGAGAAGAGGAGAAAAGAGGAAAGCTTGAAGGATTGAAACGCATACCTTCTCTCGAATGTCGTGAAAAACAGAGAACAATAGGTTCTCGGCTGTAAAAAACTTACGAGCGTCGGTATGTGCGTCGGTATATGTGCCGGTACATACCTCGGTATATGCATCGGTATACGCAACGGTAAAAGCATCGGTATATGCATCGGTATACGCAACGGTAAAAGCGTCGGTATACGAAATTTTGAAAATAGCCCGCCTGACTTGTCTCCTCCAAGATTACGATGGACATACCGACGTTCGACATTTGCGTCGGTGCCCTAAACCTCTAGTAGTGACCGTGACACAGAGAGAGAGAGAGAGAGAGAGAGAGTTGTGAAGTGTATCATGAGAGAGAGAGAGAGAGAGGGGGGGAGGAAGAGAGAGAGGCATGACAGATAGAGAGAGAGGGAACATTAGATGACATTTTTAATAGTTTTGTGAGTTCCTAAAGAGAGGAAAATAATGTTTAGTATTGTTTTATATTTTAAGAAAATAGAGGGAGAAAAGGTAATTTATTAGAGATTATGTATATTTTAAAAGAAAAAAAAGCACTCCTCATCTACACACCTATCGAGAGAGAGAGAGAGAGAGAGAGAGAGAGAGAGTTGTGAAGTGTATCATGAGAGAGAGAGAGAGAGAGAGAGAGAGAGAGAGAGAGAGAGAGAGAGAGAGTTGTGAAATGTATCGAGAGAGAGAGAGAGTTGTGAAGTGTATCATGAGAGAGAGAGAGAGAGAGGGGGGGGGAGGAAGAGAGAGAGTCATGATGACAGATAGAGAGAGAGGAAACATTAGATGACATTTTCAATAGTTTTGTGAGTTCCTAAAGAGAGGAAAATAATGTTTAGTATTGTTTTATATTTTAAGAAAATAGAGGGAGAAAAGAGAATTTATTAAGGATTATGTATATTTTAAGAGAAAAAAAAGAACTCCTCATCTACACACCTATCGTGACAGAGAGAGAGAGAGAGAGAGTTGTGAAGTGTATCATGAGAGAGAGAGAGAGAGAGAGAGAGTTGTGAAGTGTATCGAGAGAGAGAGAGAGTTGTGAAGTGTATCATGAGAGAGAGAGAGAGGGAGGAAGAGAGAGAGAGAGATATTCATTTTTACGAGTCACGATATCATGAAATTAAACTTAAAGACAATATGATGTAAACTTTGATCCATGAAATCCTCATGCCGCGTTACCAACCAAGTATCGCATGGATCACACACAATAAAAACAATACAAGCCGCATCAAGCAAATTTACGACATTTTCCTGACCGCGTTAACGAGAAAATGCCGCAATATGCAAAAAACAATATATGCACTAACGGATGACACCAACTTGCCGCGTTAATGACAAAATGTCACCCGAATCTATGGGAATATGAATAGGATACGGACATACACTGGCCGCGTTACTGACCATATGCCCACATTTGACAAAGGGAAGGGAAGGTGACATCGCCATAACGATACTATGCTTTTGCCGCGTTACTGACTAGTACCGCTACGGCGTGCCATACTTACCATAGGACACAAACCAGCCATGTTACCGACTATGTGCCCCACGATAAGCACCATTCCGAAGAATGGCCTTACACACACACCCCTCGTGTGGCGGACCACCCACATCCTGCTGCGCATTGCGACCATGGGCGGATGCCCGCACGAACACACACACCCACACAAACACACACACCCACAACTGTCATTACCTGTGAAAAAAAAAAAGAACTCCTCATCTACACACCTATCGTGACAGAGAGAGAGAGAGAGAGAGTTGTGAAGTGTATCATGAGAGAGAGAGAGAGAGAGAGTTGTGAAGTGTATCGAGAGAGAGAGAGAGTTGTGAAGTGTATCATGAGAGAGAGAGAGAGGGGGGAGGAAGAGAGAGAGAGAGATATTCATTTTTACGAGTCACGATATCATGAAATTAAACTTAAAGACAATATGATGTAAACTTTGATCCATGAAATCCTCATGCCACGTTACCAACCAAGTATCGCATGGATCACACACAATAAAAACAATACAAGCCGCATCAAGCAAATTTACGACATTTTCCTGACCGCGTTAACGATCAAATGCCGCAATATGCAAAAAACAATATATGCACTAACGGATGACACCAACTTGCCGCGTTAATGACAAAATGCCACCCGAATCTATGGGAATACGAATAGGATACGGACATACACTGGCCGCGTTACTGACCATATGCCCACATTTGACAAAGGGAAGGGAAGGTGACATCGCCATAACGATACTATGCTTTTGCCGCGTTACTGACTAGTACCGCTACGGCGTGCCATACTTACCATAGGACACAAACCAGCCATGTTACCGACTATGTGCCCCACGATAAGCACCATTCCGAAGAATGGCCTTACACACACACCCCTCGTGTGGCGGACCACCCACATCCTGCTGCGCATTGCGACCATGGGCGGATGCCCGCACGAACACACACACCCACACAAACACACACACCCACAACTGTCATTACCTGTGTATACTGTCAGCAATGAAATCCCAAAGGGCCTCCCGGGCCCATATATATACAAAAATGTAGCCCGTCGGGCCAAATGACGACCCCGACGGGATTTTAGCCGGTTACCAAGGAACCTCCCACCGGCTTTTTTGGGAACATGTTAACACATGTTATTAACAAAAAAAATTATGATCACGTGAATATGAAATCATTGCTTGGGTGGGCTCTTGGTCATGGTGATTATTATGTATATTAGCTTGTTTGTGTGTTTGTTTGGTTAAGCATTATTTTCAGCTTATTATGAAAAAAAATATGCACACTCATATTATCATTTGGATTTGCATTTGTGAGGATTTGAGAGGAGATTTGCAACAAGGAGGTTACATAGAAGCTTCCCAAGAGAGTTGCAAATGGGAGTTTTGTAACATGAAGAACCTGCTCATCATCAAGCAAGCTGAAAATGGAGATTTCAGCATTATGAAGGCTATGGAGTCTTCATCATCGTCAAGGCGAAGCTGCCAAGAGAAGATATGCTGCTGATTATACCTCAAGAAGGTTGGTTTTGTGAAGTTTTGCCTCAAAGTTTTGTGTTTGAGCATGGAAAAATACTCTATGAAGGGTGGTTTTGTGAAGTTTTGCCTCAAAGTTTTGTGTTTGAGCATGGAAAAATACTCTATGTATGGGATTTGTGTATCCCATGAATCTTGTGTGGAGGTGCATACTTGTCAAGATGATGGTAAGTGAGATGGTGAACTCAATGGAGTTCACATGTGTGTGCATCAAGAAGAGGATGCACTTGTGAATGTTTGCTCAATGAAGGAGAGCAAAGAAGGGGATGGAAACCTTGGCAGTTTCCACATGTTTATGCACCTATGGTTTCATTTGAGAGACCATGTGAAAAGCACCCTTAAAGGTTCAGCATGCAAAGAGAAGGAGCATGTAAGCTGTGAGCTCAATGGGGAGCTTTGGTGGATGGCTAGCGGCCTTGGATTAGGCCAAGAGTGAATCTTGTGAAGGGATTAGCAAAATTGCAGCAAATGGAAGGCTTTGAAAAGCCTTAGCAAGCTTAATGTGGAGATATTGCTATAATAGAAAGCAGCAGAGCTGAGAAAGCAAACACACAACAGCATTTAGGAGGCAACCTATAGAGGAATGATTGCCATGATACATCAACGCTGGAAAGAGATAGCCATGGCAGAGCTACAAGTTGATGTCAAGTGAAGGTGAAGACTGGTGGTGGCCAGCGCAGGAGCAGCGTCAAAATCCACGACTAGAAAGAGGTCTGTGAACAAAGAGGCAATGCCAAAAGCTGCCATTACAATCACCAGCATCAAGAAAGGAAAGGCAGAGGGTTTGCATGCAGGCGGGGGGCTGAGTAAAGCTGCAAACCACCCCTTGCCAAGTACACATGCTGGAGTTGGCGGGCCAGCTGACTCTGGGCGCCGCAAGGAGTCCGGCAAGAAACGCTGTCAAGGCTTGTTCATCGCGTGAAGGTCAGTTTGCGAGGGAGGCCAAAATAGCAATGAGGAGGCCGCAAGAGACGGAGCCTGGAGCAAGGAGTCGTGCGCAGGATAAAATTAATGCAATGCACTGCAAGAAGAAAGCAGGCATCAATGGTAACATTTGAAGGATGCTCAGCGCTATAAGCATTAGCACAAGCAGCAGAATCATTGAAGATGTAGAAATAGAGGTAGCCGAGGAGAGAAGAAGTCGAGAGGAAGGAGACCGCGCTGTGCAGAAGCAGTCGTGAGGAGGAAGACGACTAGTGATGTCAGGGAAATCGAGAATGGAGCTGGAAAAAAATAATGAACCTGACGCGTGCCAACAACGCAAGTGACAAATATCTATTTAAATTTTTGAGAGAAGAAATAAACCTTTTAAAAATAAAGGTTCATTCGCGCACACATTTCTTTTGAAAGCCTTTGTACACATTCATAAGACCTTGTTCACATGATACAAGGAATTCTTTGAAAAAGATGTGTCTACACACACACAAAAGATGATCTATATGTATGAAAAAAAGGGGGGAGTTTTTTTTTGCCAATATATTCACATGTGGGTTCCCCGCCTAGCTTCGACCAAAAGGCATTGTATTTGTCTCACCTATGTATATGAGGAAAATCGTCCATGCGAATGCGTGCTCAAAATGAAAAATTCTTTGTAATCATCTGTGAGGTGAAAAAAAGAAGAAAGAACCTGCCTCTATAGCTCTTCCACCTCCCAAACTTGGAAACACTACCACGAACGGGGCACCACCAGCCACCGGCTGGAACACTCTCTCAACATTCGCCACCCACCCACACCATAAGACAGCTCAGAACCACAACGAACAGATAATCATGCAACAAAAATCATATACAGCATCAACCATGTACAAACTCAGCAAACACACCAAAGACCAGGACTCTGGCCAGGATTTACTGCCAAGGGAATACACCCTTGCGTCTGACGACCAAGCCTCTGTTTCCCGGTCTCTATAATCTCCAGAGGGCGCCCACACCAGCAACCCTTCTTCACTTTCTCTGTAGGTCGGCTACTCTCTGTCCCCAGCTGCTACCTGCCAATTGTCGTAGGCGAGCCCCACTGTCTCCTGCCCACACATCAGCATCGCTTCTGCATTCAACACACCCAAAAACCCAAGGCTCCCTCTCTGGTCAGCATCCACGCACTACTTGCAATCATCGCCCACACAAGACCAGCTACTCTCACCAGAAGGCGCCCACACCAGCTAACCTTCACTCAATAGCTCCCACTCTCTGTATGTCATGACCAGCAGCTTCACCAACCACCAGAGCCTTGCACAATCTTTTCACCACGACTAACTGCTCACCGCAGCATCCTCAGATATCTAGCCCAAGCCACATCTTCTTCAGTCCCCTAGCACATGCTATCCCAAACACCAGACAGCTTCTCCCGACGGCAGTCACTACACACTTCACGGAAGAAACCTCCTGATACAAGCGGGCACCTTCCACGTTGGACAACCAATCAATCCTTCGACCATCAGCATTTGTGTCTTGCGTTATCAGCCCTTTAGCATCATCCTTAGTCGGCCCCTTGTGCCCTTTCAGTCGCCTTCACTTCAGCTGCACATCAACCAAGTGGTCTTCACACCTCTCTTTGCAAACTAACCTGGGCTCCTCCTCTTGCGCTGGCAACCAGTCGCCCACACAAAACAGCTAGCCCTTCCTCTTACTCCAATCACTAGGCGGCTGCTTTCCAGCCCCTTCGCTCCACATGGCTCCTTACCTGTACTGCCTCCTTGCAGCAACGATAGTAGCAGCCCTTATACACTGTGCCTCTCCTCTTCTCTTGTTCAGTTCCGCAGCTACGCTCCAGAGGGCCCCCTCGTCTGCGCTCGCCAGCCAGCTCACTGTCTATATCCCACTCATCCCACACAGGTTCATTATCCAAAGACTTAAAAGCAAGCTCTTTCACATCACATGCATACCTTTGCTCAGGATTCATTTGTACCTTCTCGCATTCTTCATGTATGGTTCTTGTTCAGCAACCTCATCACCAAGCACTTCCTCATCAATAACCACAGCATCCATCTATGCATCCTCCTCACTAGATGAAGTATCCTCTGTTCCCTCACTAGTAGTGGTGCTACTAGTCGTATCATCACTCGAATCAGCTTCACTTTCCTCTTCATCATTGACAGGCTTCTGGTTATCCATATTAAACTACTTCTTATCCCCTCTCCTGTCATATAGAGTAATAACTCCTTTCCTCCAATCCTGAACAGCCTTCACTGCTCTCAGCCATGGTCTTCCCAAAATAATGGGGAATGCACCCATTCCTGCAGGCATAACATGACAATCCACAAGCACCTTCACATCAAAAGCTTCCAATTCTAATTCCTTAATCATACCTAGGCATTTGACCTTCTGATGATTAGCTAGCCGAATTCGAAATCCAGACGCTTCAGTAAAATTAAGACCAAGCCTCTCCACAGCTGCCAATGTGATCACACAAATTTGTGCTCCACCATCTATGTATGCCTCTCCCAGATTCTTCCCTTTATACCACACATTCACCACAGGACATATATCAGGTAACTCCTGAACAGATAGAACAGTCACTATCCCTTTGGCAGGCTCCTTCTCTCTCGGGTTCATAAGTCTTTTCCACTAACGCTTCAAATTGGGAGCTAACTCTATCAATTGCCCAAAAGTAATGTTAGCCTTCCTTTCAGCCATGTCCTCCTGCAAACTGTAGCTATCCTGCCCACCCCCTAGTGGAAAATCAGTTACCTGAAACTTCCCACGAGACCTCCTCTTCTGCTTGACCTTCACATCTTCTCCTTCCTTTATTTTTCCTTTCTTCTTGCTAGGCCCTGCAGCATCTTTGCTTTCCCTTTCCTGTGACGTCCGTTTCCCCAAAGGCATCACATCAGCTTCTGCCTCCTTCGTCTTCTCAAGGGTGACCACATCTATCACCTTAGTTTTTCCTTTCTCCTCAGCTGTAATTCCACTGGGGCCTACTTGATCCCTGATATCAATACCATGATCATTTGACCTATCCGATAACTGTGAAGGTAGTGGGTACATGTCACCACCCATACGCTGAGGCTTATCACAATCTGTACTCAGATGACCAAGCTCACCACAGTTCCAGCATGTAGGAATGAAATGACGACCCCTACCGCGACCACATCCATACCCTGCTTGTCCATCTCCCCCCTCATGATTATTGCCTCGGCCTCTACCACGTCCACCACCTGTACTTCCCATTAAATTTAAGCTCAAATTCTTCATAAGATCAACCATCTGTTTCATATCCTGCCGCAATCCCTCATCAGAACCTGCAGGAACCATAGGTACTCCCTGACTAGCTTGAGGCACCATCTGCATAGCTTGGGCTTCAGTGGGCTTCATCCTCTCAATCACTACACTCATAGGTAGTGTTTCCAAGTTTGGGCGGTGGAAGAGCTATAGAGGCAGGTTCTTTCTTCTTTTTTTCAACCTCCCATCCTTCCACCTCCCTCTCTGGTCAGCATCCACGCACTGCCTGCAATCATCGCCCACACAAGACCAGCTACTCTCACCAGAAGGCGCCCACACCAGCTAACCTTCACTCAGCAGCTCCCACTCTTTGTATGTCGTGACCAGCAGCTTCACCAACCACCAGAGCCTTGCACAATCTTTTCACCACGACTAACTGCTCACCACAGCATCCTCAGATATCTAGCCCAAGCCACATCTTCTTCAGTCCCCTAGCACATGCTATCCCAAACACGAGACAGCTTCTCCCGACGGCAGTCACACTGCACACTTCACCGAAGAAACCTCCTGATACAAGCGGGCACCTTCCACGTTGGACAGCCAATCAATCCTTCGACCATCAGCCTTTGTGTCTTGCGTTATCAGCCCTTCAGCATCATCCTTAGTCGGCCCCTTGTGCCCTTCCAGTCGCCTTCACTTCAGCTGCACATCAACCAAGTGGTCTTCACACCTCTCTTCGCAAACTAACCTGGGCTCCTCCTCTTGCGCTGGCAACCAGTCGCCCACACAAAACAACTAGCCCTTCCTCTTACTCCAATCACTAGGCGGCTGCTTTCCAGCCCCTTCGCTCCACACGGCTCCTTACCTGTACTGCCTCCTTGCAGCAACGATAGCAGCAGCCCTTATACACTGCGCCTCTCCTCTTCTCTTGTTCAGTTCTGCAACTACGCTCCAGAGGGCCCCCTCGTCTGCGCCGCCAGCCAGCTCTCACATGCGGCTCTCCTTTGCCCGTCTGTAGCACACTCTGCCTTCTCACTATTCCCCCCGGGCACTTCCTCTACAGCAACGCCTTTCTTTTACACCAGTCGGCTGCGCCCAGTCGACCAAGGTGACCTTCTCTCTTCTCTCCCGCAGCTTCAACCTCTGAGCAAAGGCGACAACTCTCCTCTGTCTTTTCGGCGACGACCCCTTCTCCTACCTTCAAAGCGCCACCTTCTAGAGCTTCAGGCTGGCGTTGAGCTGGCAGCTCCACAAGCTTCCAAGTGGCCCCTTTACAAGGTGGCCACCTCTCAATATATTTTTATTATTTTTTTTAAGGCTCAAAATGATTAGCACACTCAATACTAAAAAATCCCTCCTCTTCCTTGTACTTCGGACCACATCACCGCGTCCATAACCTTCCAATACCAGAACTGCTCCCGGCCACCCTCATCAGCATCATGACTACCAAGCCCATCAATTTCCAGTCGGTGCCCTCTTTTTAGTAACCCGCACATCACACAATTGCCATAAAAACTTTAGATCTCCAGCGTCTGCTCTCCGGAAAACAAAACACGTGCATAAACCAACTTTTTGCCAAACCACTTGGCCTGTACACTTGCCAGGGCATTCAGGGCAAAATTTATTCACACACCACACGCACCACATGTACACTGACCCAAAATACCCCTTTCAGATTTTAGCCTGACATCATCCATGGTATGAGGGTCGCCCTGCCCGAGCTCACCTAGAAGCTCGAAATGGCTGTTGTGTGATGTGTGCAAGAGCGATGCACGTGCGAGGTGCATGCACATGGGTTGGTTCCCACCTGAACTTCCATGTTCTCAGTGGTTCCGCTGTGAGCGAGTCGGCTCAAAATGGACTAGGTGTCTAAGATGGTAGACACGCGCACACATGATTGGTTGATGGACACTCCAATGTATCATTGAGGGGGAGTGTTAAAAGGTAGCGATTGCGTTTGTGCAATGCTACATTGATATGGGTGATGAATGATGGGTGAGTTGTGGAACACCTCGATTAAGAGGGGGTGTTGAGAGATGTAATCATGGTGTTGTGTGTATGTGGGAAAGCACCCTAGAGGTGCAAGATATTGTGGCAAGATAAGAATGCCACATGTAATATTGCATGGTGTGTGAGTGTTGACCAAAAGAGTGGAAAAGGAGTTGCCACATGGATGATGGTGTGTAAAGTGGGATAAGGCTAGAGAGCCTATATTATTGTATGGTTCATTGTGATATGCAAGATAATAGAATTGAGTGTTGAGTGTGCAATCTCTCTCTCTCTAGTCATGGAGTTTCTTGTGTGGTTTAATCCACCTTAATTATCTAATGCTTTATCTATGTTTATCACCATGATCAATCCCATTTCTAGATTGTTAACATGGGTATCATTGGGGACCCAGAGCCCGAGCACCGTATGGTCATCACCCTCTAGGATCCTTCACAGCCAGGTGACGTAGCGCTTCACTCATAGGCCACTTCCTTGGTCCCTCATCCACCGTACAGGAAGTTCACCATTTTAATCGAACTGAGGCTAGTCAAGACCTCGGCCGACCTTGCTATGCGAGACGTCCTCCAATGACTCTTCGTCAGCTGTTGCAACTTTATCAGATTAGGTCTCCACGACCTCATTCATCACAAGATGGTCAAAATTCTTCTCTAGCATTCTTGACATAAAACAGTCATTTAAAAATAGTTCAAAAATACAGTTTCTATAACGAACTCTCGTCTTTCCACATCAAACCATATTAATTAATTCCATAACCATTTCATAAGTATTCCTATTTTCATCCAATCACATCATTTTCATCTCATCACATCTTTCCCCAATTTATCCTCTCATCAGATCTCATCCACTCGCATGTATCCACATCTCATCACATCACATTCATTCACATCTCATCCATTAAGACCATGTCATATTCACTCACATCTCATCAATTCAGACCACATCACATTCACTCACATCACATCTCATTCATTTTATCTCACATCTCATTCATTCACATCTATCCCGATTCACATCCCATCACATCACATTCATTCATATCCATCACATTCACTTTCATTCATATCCATCACTTCCATTCATATCCATCACATTCATTCTCATCACCATTATATCACATCACTTCTATCCACATCATATCTCATTCATACACATCTCATCTCATTCATCCACATCCATCTAATCATTCACATGTACGACTACTCGCATCTATCCATACATTCATATCTATCACTTCACATCCACATATATTTATGTGACATCTCATCTCTTTACATCACATCACATTCTTTCACATACACATCTATATCCATTCTTTTACATACATCCACATCCATTCTTTCACATACTCATTCACATCCATTCTTCTCATACACATTCACATCCATTCTTCACAAACACATCCTTATCCATTCTTTCACATACTCATTCACATCCATTCTTCACATACACATTCACTCACATCTCATATCATTCATTTACATCATGATTCACATGACATGACATCTCATCCATTCATTCACATTTATCTATTTCACATCACATCTATTTACCTCACATCTCATCACCTCTATTCACATCACATCCATCCATCCATTCACTCCCATCTATCTTATTCACATCACATCTATTCACCTCACATTCTCATCATCTCTATTCACATCACAACCATCCATTCATTCATTCACATCTATCTGATTCGCATCACATCTCACATCTATTCACCTTACATCTCATCACGTGTATTCACATCACATTCATCCATCCATTCACATCTATCTAATTCTCATCACATCTATTTACCTTTCACCTCATGAACTCTATTCACATCACACCCATCTATCCATTCATTCACATCTATCTAATTCACATCACAGCTATCCATCCAAACATCATCTATCTGATTCACATTTTATCTCATCACATCTATTCACCTCATATTCTCATCACCTCTATTCACACCACATCCATCCATCCATTCTCATCACCTCTATTCACACCACATCCATCCATTCTTCTCATCTATCTAATTCCCATGAAATCTCATCACATCTATTCACCTCATATTCTTCTCATCTATCTAATTCCCATAAAATCTCATCACATCTATTCACCTCATATTCTCTCATCACTTCTATATTCGCATCGCATCCATCCATCCAATCATCATCTATTTGATTCACATCTTATCTCATCACATCTATTCACCTCATATTCTCATCACCTCTATTCACACCACATCCATCCATCCATTCAGCACAATCCACTAATCTCAGTGATTTGCTGAAGTCATTAACGTCATTCCAGTTATGAATATCATCACAGGGACTTGTCCCATTCATCCTCATTATGGTTTTGCTCAGCTTCTTATATTTCAATCAAAATTCAAAAATCATTATTTTTCAATCAGAATCCAAATCAACTCATCATTTCTCAACCAGAATTTAAAAATCATATCAACCACATTCAAATTCATCATCTGGATAGCATTTATGCTTATAATTTCAAGTCTTAGATTTACTCGTATATACTACCAGAGTAAAGAACTGCAATTATACCCTCGGTATATATACGGGTAGTCATGATCCTTGGAATTATAAGGTAAATACCATCATGTCTGAGCTTCAAGCAAGTCAAGGATTCCATGTAATTACGGTACTTCCATTTTGAAGACCCAATTACTAATTTATGAATTTCAGTCTGAATAACAGTTTGTATGAATTTTATCACGCAATTACAATCTTTTACTGCTTCTTCATAAATTTTTGACATTTTTGGCTTCTTCATAAATTTTTGACATTTTTGGCTTCTCGGTTGATCCTCATTAGCCAATTTGCTCTGATACCAGCTGTAAGATCCCTGTCCCCACCGTGCAACAAATTCAGGGGTGCTAGCAGAAGTAGCACTTCTTGTGCATGACAGGGTCCCACACTCGAGGCCCCGCCCACGAATATCTGGACAAGAGACTAATCCATCGGTTCTTCCAAAACCAAACCCAGAAAAACTTTCCTTGCCCGAAAAGCATGGGCGATTCCTCCAAGATAAATATTTCTCTAACATAGTCAAAAGCCTTAACTAACTGAACTAATCTGACTGAACCCGTAAGTCCCATAGTAAGATTAGGAAAAAGATTGCACTTGGATCATAGAGACCAACATTTTTTTCCTCATTGAGAGAGGCAGAGCCATTGATTCTTTCCCATAGAACAATTTTTGTCTTGGATTTACTTCATCTATCGTACCGTAACAGAATTGAGCCTCAATTTAGGGATCCATCAGTCTAGCCTAACCCCATCCAGTCCCGTGGTTAGCCAGCAGCCCAACCACTGTAGTGATGAGATCCAATTAAGAATTTGGTTAGGTTTTGTCTTGGGTACCAGGGAGAAGATTTTCCAGGCCCCCTAGCCAGATATTCATGCAAACTTAAAACTAGTCACACCACTTACACACTTAATATGAAATTGCCTTTTTCACAGAATCAACTATCTTTAAAAAACAATCTTTTAATGAAACCATTGTGTCACTGATCATAGTCCTCAAAATCTCTGGTTGAATCCTTATTTCCAATCATTCCTTCATCGGTATACCTATGGCATCATTGGCAACCAGAACGCTTACCACCTATCCACTCAAGGGCCTTTTTGATAGTTCCTAGCTCATAGTAACCGGTAATATATTCACATATCAAAAATGGAATCTCTGTTGAGGATCAGCAAGATCAACCAATGGATCTATATAAAAGAGCCATGGACTCATCCGTTGAGGACCAGCAAGGTCAATCAACCAGATCCATGCCCGAATTCAGAAAACAACTCTTACTCCTTGTTCGAATATCTTCCACGATGCACGTGTGGGTATCGTCGGTGAGCCAGAGCCTGAGCACCGTATGGTTAGCACCCTCTAGGATCCTTCTAGCAGGTGACCTAGCGCTTCACTCATAGGTCGCTTCCTTGGTCCCTCATCCACCGTACAGGAAGCTCACCATTTTAATCGAACCGAGGCTGGTCAAGTCCTCGACCGACCTTGCTACGCGAGATGTCCTCCAATGACTCTCCGTCGTCAGCTGTTGCAACTTTATCAGATTAGGTCTCCACGACCTCATTCACAAGAGGTCAAAATGCTTCTCTAGCATTCTTGACATAAAACAGTCATTTAAAAACAGTTCAAAAATACAGTTTCTATAATGAACTCTCGTCTTTCCACATTGCTCCACATCAAAACATATTAATTAATTCCATAATTATTGCTCTCTTGAGCACTCCCCATGTGTGAGGCATGTGGTTGAGAGATTGAGTGTGTGGTTTTCATCTTCTCACATCTCATCACATCACATTCATTCACATCTCATCCATTTAGACCATATCATATTCACTCATATCTCATCCATTTAGACCATATCATATTCACTCATATCCATTCACATCACATTCATTCACATCTCATCCATTTAGACCATATCATATTCACTCATATCTCATCCATTCAGACCACATCACATCTCATTCATTTTACCTCACATCTCATTCATTCACATCTATCCCGATTCACATCCCATCCCATCACATCACATTCATTCATATCCATCACATTCACTTTCATTCATATCCATCGCATTCATTCTCATCACCATTATATCACATCACCTCTATCCACATCATATCTCATTCATACACATCTCATCTCATTCATCCACATCCATCCAATTGTTCACATGTACGACTACTTGCATCTATCCATATATTCATATCTATCACTTCACATCCACATATATTCATGTCATATCTCATCTCTTTACATCACATCACATTCTTTCACATACACATCTATATCCATTCTTTCACATACATCCACATCCATTCTTTCACATACTCATTCACATCCATTCTTCTCATACACATTCACATCCATTCTTCACATACACATTCTTATCCATTCTTTCACATACTCATTCACATCCATTCTTCACATACACATTCACTCACATATCATATCATTCATTTACATTCTGATTCACATGACATCACATCTTATCCATTCATTCACATTTATCTGATTCACATCACATCTCCACATCTATTTACCTCACATCTCATCACCTCTATTCACATCACATCCATCCATCCATTCACTCCCATCTATCTGATTCACATCACATCTATTTACCTCACATTCTCATCATCTCTATTCACATCACATCCATCCATTCATTCATTCCCATCTATCTGATTCGCATCACATCTCACATCTATTCACCTCACATCTCATCACCTCTATTCACATCACATCCATCCATCCATTCACATCTATCTAATTCACATGACATCTATTTACCTCTCATCTCATCACCTCTCATCTCATCACCTCTTTTCACATCACACCCATCCATCCATTCATTCACATCTATCTTATTCACATCACATCTATCCATCCCATCATCATCTATTTGATTCACATCTTATCTCATCACATCTATTCACCTCTATTCACACCACATCCATCCATCCATTCTTCTCATCTATCTAATTCCCATCACATCTCATCACATCTATTCACCTCATATTCTCATCACTTCTATTCACATCACATCCATCCATCCAATCATCATCTATCTAATTCACATCTTATCTCATCACATCTATTCACCTCATATTCTCATCACTTCTATTCACATCACATCTGTCCAATCATATATCTGATTCACATCTTATCTCATCACATCTCATCACCTCTATTCACATTACACCCATCCATCCAATCATCTATCTGATTCACATCTTATCTCATCACATCTATTCGCCTCACATCTCATCACCTCTATTCACATCACATCACATCACACCCATCCATCCAATCATCTATCTTTCACATCTTATCTCATCACATCTATTCGCCTCATATTCTCATCATCACTTCTATTAACAGAATTTAAACATAGAATTTAAGAGGATTATAATTTTTGATATAAAGATTCTTTACGCATCTATTTATGTATAATTCAATTTCAAGAAAAATAACACTTTTGAAATAAAAATAAATCCTTTATGCATAAATTCAATTTTAATGAGAATAACTCTTTTGAAATTAAAAAAAATCTTTTATGCATACATTCAATTTTAATGAGAATGACACTTTTGAAATTAAAATAAATCTTTTATGCAACTTTCTATACATAAGTTCAATTTAATGAGAATGACACTTTTGAAATAAAAATAAATCTTTTAGAATGCACAAACGAAGGGAATTACTATTTTATAATAACCTAATGATAAACTTTAGTTCCACAAAATTTAAGAAAATTTTGCCATAACCTCCTTTGTATGGCTGACCATTTCTCAATTTTTATCATTCAATTTATGACTTGAATTAATCCAATTTGAATTCTAATATCTCTAATCTACTCCATTTTCTAAAAATCAAGAGAGTAAACAATGAAAAGAGTTTAATCAATCTTTTAATTAAACTTTCTATAGGATTGAGAAGGGTTGAATTGTAAAGAAGAGAAGGGGGTGGCCTTTCCATCAAGGCATAGCATCAGATTTTAATTCAACATTTACAAAGCATAAAATTTGAGAAAACCATAGATTTAAAAATTCACGATAAGTAAGAATTAAGCTTACATGGAGCTTGTAAGCTGGCTTGAGGATGGATTGAGGGTTCTACTATTGTTTGCAGCAAGAGTGGCCACCAAATTCACTTGGAGAAGATTAGGCCAGAAAAACAATTGAATTATCAAGAAATTCAATGTTAATGGCTCACGACAGAAGCAGAGTAACAGTGCATAAACACCATTAAGCTTTTACAAAGGGGGAGGCTTCTATTTATAGGAAAAAGTGATCCTGTAACCAGGGAAACTGATTCTAGAATTTTCGAGATCAGTTTGAATGATGGTGGCCCTAGAAAATGTGTATGTCAAGGTTTGAATGATGGAGAGTTCAATGCAAGAGAAGAAGGTTACCATAGTGTGTAGGAGGTATGTCGTAGCCAAGATCATGATAAAAACAGGCTGAAGAGCACATTGGTATAAATATATATCCTTGAGAGTTGGCAGATCCAATGTGAGAAAACCAAGAGATGATAGGTTCAAGCTTACTATACGGAGGATCTCAATGGCAAGCCCTTGGTTCAAGTGTGGTGTCATGAATGTGGAACAACTTATGGTTCCGGATTCATTGGAAAGTAATCAACTTACTCAAGTTTCTCTAATTTCATGAGAGCTCACGTTTTAGAAAGTCATGGGCATCAAAGAAGATATCTAGCTAATCGAGCATAGAAGGATGAAGCAACACCTGCTGGCTCAAAAGATATAGAAGACAATGGTAGGGATATGATTGAAATTCTAGCAGCAATTGAGGAAATTAATACCTTCAATGTTACTCATGAAGGCAAGTGACCTCTTTTCTAACCATTACAACCTTGAGTAAAATATTTATCATGCACTGCTATTTGGCAAGTCATAAAAGAGCTGATTTTCAGCTAAGTTTTGAGTTTCTTTTTGGAGTTGATTATTGATTGACTTTCAAGCTTCATTTGTAATATTGTTTGCCTCAATTTATGCAAGAACTGATTTTTAGCTGATTGAAGCAACCTTGAACGATAACAAGGACAAGAGCGTGGTAGGAGTGGTATGCAAGTTCTATGGTGGGAAGTGGTTGCACTTGTGCCGTTGAGAACCAGATCTACAAACTCTTCTTATAGAACATGTCAAAGGAAAATCTCACATTATGGTTGTGGCCAAAACATCATCGGGCCATTCACCTCCACTCTTAATAGGGCTTCGTGGGGGTGACCAAAGAAGCATTTGGAGGTAGATCCACAACAGAAATCCTTGGGTTCTTTTCTCACACGGACTAAAGGAAGTGCCACACCATCACAAGTGGAATCACCTTTCTACTCTCGGGTGATTCATGCATAACTTCTTCATTAAATTTGGATCTCTTGTGTTGGGGATTATGGCAGTCGTGTGCTTTATCAAGGGTGATGATTTTTCCAAGTAGGGAGTAGGAGGGGAGGGGAGGATAACAAAAGTGATGTGGTATTTAATTGATACCATCGACAATTAATTAGACCTAGTGCTACCAGCCATGTTCCTCAACTAATCACAGTTATGATTTGTCTCATGGATTATACCTCATTGTACAATGCACGTTTCATGCCATCGTCGTCATGAGGCAGGTACTGTTCATGTCGTTGGTGCTAATGTTGAATTAGGGGAGGAGAACAAAAGTGATGTGGTATTTAATTGATACCATCGACAATTAATTAGACCTAGTGCTGCCAGCCATGTTCCTCAACTAATCACAGTTATGATTTTTCTCATGGATTATACCTCATTGTACAATGCACGTTTCATGCCATCGTCATCGTCGTGAGGCAGGTACTGTTCATGTCGTTGGTGCTAATGGTGAACTAGGTGTAGTCCTTGTTGCTTATTGGAATCCATCCAACCAATTCTTTTTTTTGACCAAAAGGATTGTCAGCTCTTTCTCTTCCCTCATTAGCCTCTCTATTGACAACAAGGGAATCCTCTTCCTCTCATTTCAACGTTTTGAGGTATTATATTCATTTGATTTTTATTATTCTTAATCTCTCATTTTTCAATAGTCTGCTTGTTCTTTGTCTTAACTATTTTTAAAAATTAAACTTGCTGCTATGCAGGTTGATTTCTTATTTAAGTGGACTCTCTTATTTTCAAGCCTTCTTCTTGTTGAAAGTGAAAAATCAAATTTTAGGTGGCTCCTTATTGACAAGGCATATGTCTTTCTCTTATTTTCATAGGATTCAGCCTTCTCACGTATTGTACTCTATTATATTTGATTTCTGTAAATTTTCTTAATCTCTCATGAAAGTCATTTTTCAATTAACTCTTTCCAAAAAACTATACTTGTTTCTATGTAGGCTGATTTCTTATTCAAGCAGGCTCCAACCTTCTTCTCACAAGCTGAGAAGTTGATTTTTTAGCTCCTCCTCCCTATTGACAAGGTATTCCTCTTCCTCTCCTCTTCACAAGATTCGGCCTTCTCAAATACTATATTTGATTTCTATTTTTCTTAATCTCTCTTGAGAATTATTTTTTAATAGTTCCCTTGCTTATTGTATTAACACTTTCCCAAAAATTTAACCTCTTTTTTGCAGGCTAACTATCTCCTTGCTTGTGTAAGCGTGCGGGCTCGCTATTTTTGTACAAGCTAAGAAAGACGCTTTTGCAAGTTATTTTGATTCATGAGTGAGAAAACCTTCGTATATGGTTTGTGTAATTTCTTGCCGTTATGATTATTTCAATATCTTATGAAATTGGGCAAGCACTTTTGATTTTTTTTTCTATGAGTACATACTGTACATAATCCTTGCCAGCTATTGATTTGCATGCTTCTCTTTTTCAATATCTTTTAGATAAAAAACTGATCATTCTTGGGTTCAAAGACTCGCCATGAAGGTTTTTGATTATGGTTCTAATGACAAGAAGCTCTTGGGTTATGTTCGAGCTATGGTTGATTCTACATATGGTGCAGTATGCAAAGAAATTACACAAGATGGGATTGTTCGTGGTTCATTTCAATTTGTAATTGAAGATGAAGATGATGTTGAAGGTTGCACACTAAATCCTACACAAGAGGAGCGTTGGTAGAGGTAGACACTGACAAATGTGGGGGTAAAAAGAGAGTTTCAATCATGGTAGATAAGGGTGGGGATGATGGTGGGCCTAGAACACGTGTATGTCAAGGCTTGAATGATTGAGATCTTAATGCAAGCAAAGAAGGTGACCATAGTGTGCAAGAGGTATGTCGTAGCCACAACCATGGTAGAAACATGATCAAGAGCACGTTGGTATCAAAATCTATCCTTGAGAGTTGGTAGATCCAATGTGAGAAAACCCAAAAAAAGTTGAGGGAGAAAAACCCACCAAGAGATGATAGGTTTGAGATAACTACGGAGGATCTCAATGGAAATCCCTTGGTTCAAGTGTGTCATGAATGTGGAACAACTTGGGTTTCGGATTCATTGGCAAGCAATCAGCTTACTCATGTTTCTCTAATTTCATGAGAACTCATGCTTTAGAAAGTCAAGGACATCAAAAAAGATACCTAGATAATCGAGGATTGAAGGATGAAGCAACATCTAGCTCAAAAGATATAGAAGACAATGGTGCGGATATGATTGCAATTCTAGCAGCAATTCAGGAAATGAATACCTTCAATGTTACTCATGAAGGCAAGTTACCTCTTTTCTAACCATTGCTGCAACCTTAAGTAAATTATTTATCATGCATGGCTATTATAAGTCATAAAAGAGCTTATTTTCTAGCTAAGTTTTGAGTTTATTTTTGGATTTGATTCTTGATTGATTTTGAAGCTTTTTTTGTGATATTGTTTGCCTCAATTTATGTAGGATCTGATTTTCAGCTGATTGAAGCAACCTTGAATGATCACAAGGACAAGCGCATGGAACACCATATTAGTGAATTTGGGAATTTCCCAATTCCTATTTTTGAATACTTAAAAAAGGGGACATGGATAACATGTTTGTAAGTTTCTCAAAACCCTATCATATGACCTATCGTTGGAAAGCGCTTGAAAAATAGAATCTAAAGAGCTATAAAGCGCTCATTTTGGATTAGTGGTGTTCAAGTTATGGTTAATCCAAACTTTTGACCACGTGTCCCAAACTTGTGGGAAATTCCCATATTCCCCAATATAGTGTTATGGTAAGATTGGCATGTAAGTATGATGGGAAGTGGAGTCCTTCCGTTTCTGTTACCCTTTTTGCAACCAAGCAACATTGATTTTTGAAGTCTTCCATACAACATCCTTGAGGATTAAACCTCACTTGCAGACCTTAACCATCTATCCAACAAAAACCAGGTTCTTTGTAATATTTGAAACATGAAGTACATCTGCCAAGTACTTCATTTTGCCATCCTGCATAGACAATGATACCTTACCAACATGTGCAGTGGGATACATAGTATCATCGCTTGTTTCTAGATAGCCTGGTTTTTCCATTTTCTTCATGTCTCTAAACCACTGAGCATGACTGGTCATGTGGTTAGAGGCACCAGAATCCACATAACATGTATCTTGAGATCTTGACACATCTCCTATTATGGAACTGAGCTTGTGTTGCATCACAAACAGTTTCTCACTTCTGTCATCACCTCCCTATTTATTAGATGATGCATAGTCTCCTTACTGTAGCTTTTCACTTTTAATATCATTTTACTTTTTATAGAAGTCCTTTGCCATGTGCTCTAGTTTGCCACAATAATAGCACTCCATGATATTTGCATTTTTATTTCTTTGCCAACCACCTCGGCCTCTTGGGCTCCCCCTACCTCTAGACTGGCCTCTTTCACCTGTGTATGATTGCTATTGTGAATCATTGGACTGTCATTGTCTGCCACCACCTCTACCTCTGCCTCTACCTAAATTGGAGGAGAAGGCCTGTTCTGATGTGTTCTTGCTTTGGGAAGAAGAATCCTCACCTAAAGACTTTTCTTCTATGATCAGCACAGACACCAAGGCTCGAAAAAATGGGAATATTCTCCTTGATTGCAATGGAGGTGTTGAATGGCTTATACTCTCTGCCAATCCCATTCAAACAGACACTTGCCAAGTCATCATCTTCCACCGATACATTGATACACCGAAGGGATTCAACAATTCCCTTTATATTTAAAGTTTATATTTAAAGAATACTCACTGATTGACATGCTTTTCTTTTTCGCACTATGCAGCCCTTGCTTTAGTTGTAATTTCCTTGCCTTTGTGTTTATTTGGAACCTCTACACTAGATTTTGCCATGCCACTGCTAGAGTGTTGGCATCTTGTATGTGTCCTATCATCGTGTCTATGACACTAATGGAAAGCCAATACATGACTTTCCTTGCACCTTGGTTCCAATCCTTGAATGCCTTTATGTCTACTGGGGTGGCATTCTCTTCAGACAACTCAGGAGGCTTCTCATTGTCTCCTTCAACATAGTCTCAAGATCCTTTATCCGTAAGGAAATTGGTCATTATGAACTTCCAAGCATGGAAGTTGTTCTTTTCCAGCTTCTCACTGATAATCTGATTGATTCTATGAGCAGACATGTTTTCCTACAACAATAAAAAAATTACAACAGACAATATTTGTATGCAACATGTAACATAGCAGTATCTTCTATGACTACTGCAGTGGTCTTCAACACAACCTGTAGGTCACAAGATCTCACCAAAGTACACGTACATACACCCAATGTCAACAATACATGTGTAAACACTGTTGGCACTCCCTAAATGCATTGCTGTACTACAATAACCAGATTTCAACGAGAGATAGTTCTCAACCAAAACTTCCCAAACCTGTCAAGAAAATAACTTGCAGTGATAGAATGGAGACCAATAACCCATGCCTCGTAAGGTTCTGCGACATTTTCCCATAATCCCTCGCATCCAACATATGTTCAAGTGCAAATCCATTGCAAAGCTCATGTCATGGCATTCCTCCCACATCGATCAAGAAAAGGAGGCCTTTGCAAGTTAGTTTGATTTTTGAGCAAGAAAACCTTCGTATAGGCTATGTGTAATTTCTTACCGTTGTCATGATTATTTCAATATTGTATGAAATTGGGCAAGTACATACTCCTTGCCATCTATTCATTTGCATGTTTCTCTTTTCTATTATATCCTTTAGATATAAAAAGCTAATCATTTATGGCTTCAAAGACTTGCATGGAGGTTTTTGATTATGGTTCTAGTGACAAGAAGCTCTTAGGTTATGTCTGAGTTATCGTTGATTCTACATGTAGTGTAGTACACAAAGAAATTACACAAGATGGGATTGTTCATGGTTCATTTCAATTTGTAATTGAGCATGAAGATGATGTTGAAGGTTGCACATTAAATCCTACATCAGAGGAGCGTTGGGCAGGTAGAAAGTGACAAATGTGTGGTATAAAGAGAGTTTCAATCATGGTAGATGAGGGTGGGGATGATGGTGGCCCTAGAAAATGTGTATGTCAAGGCTTCAATGATGGAGAGTTCAACGCAAGCTTTGAAGGTGACCATAGTGTGCAGGATGTATGCCGTAGCCAAGATCATGGTGGTAGAAACATGCTCAAGAGCAAATTGATATCAAAATCTATTCTTGAAAGTTGGCAGATCCAATGTGAGAAAACCTGCAAAAAGGTGAAGGAGCGAAACCCACCAAACAAGAGATGATCTTGGGGGGGTCACTCATAAATATGTAAGCATAGCACGTGAGTTCAATAGAAGGGGTTTTTTAAATCCCTTTTTAACCCCTTTTTTGCATACAGAAGGGTACCATTTAAAGGGGGTATTTATAGATTGAATAGAAAAAGGGTGTGTTTTATTCATGAAACATTTACAGATAAGGGATTTTTTAATTAGCCCTTGAACGCACGTGATATAGAGAGTTTACTTATAGTGAACCGCCTCGAGGAGATGATAGGTTCGAGCTCACTACTACGGAGGATCTCAATGGCAAGTCCTTGGTTCAAGTGTGGTGTCATGAATGTGGAACAAGTTATGGTTCCGGATTCATTGGCAAGCAATCATGAATATGCAACAACTTATGGTTCCGGATTCATTGGCAAGCAATCAGCTTACGTAAATTCTCTAATTTCATGAGAACTCAAGTTTTAGAAAGTCAAGGGCATCAAAGAAGATACCTAGCTAATCGAGGATTGAAGGATGAAGCAACACCTAGCTCAAAGACCATGGTGGGGATATGATTGCGATTCTAGCAGCAATGGAGGAAATGAATACCTTCAATGTTACTCTCATGAAGGTAAGTAACCTCTTTTTTCTAACCATTGCTGCAACCTTAAGTAAAATATTTATCATGCATGGCTACTGTAAGTCGTAAAGGAGCTGATTTTCAGTTGAGTTTTGAGTTTCTTTTTGGAGTTGATTCTTGATTGATTTTGAAGCTTCTTTTGTAATATTGTTTGCCTCAGTTTATGTAGGAGCTGATTTTCAGCTGATTGAAGCAACCTTGAACGATTATAAGGACAAGAGCATGGTAAGAGTGGTACGCAAGTACGATGATGGGAAGTGTGCCGTTTTGAAAACCAGATCTACAAACTCTTCTTATATAGAGTATGTCAAAGAAAAATCTCACATTATGGCTGTGGGCAAAACATCCTCGGGCCATTCACCTCCACTCTTAATAATAGGGCTTGGTGGGCGACCAAAGAAGCATTTTGAGGCAGATCCATGACAAAAATCCTTGGGTGCTTTTCTAACACACGGACCAAAGGAAGTGCCACACCATCGCATGTGGAATCACCTTCTACTCCCGCAGGTGATTCATGCATAACTTCTTCATTAAATTTTCATCTCTTCTTGTGTTGGGGATTATGGGGCAGTCCGGTGTAGGGTGATGATTTTTCCCAAGTAGGGAGTAGGAGGGGAGGGGAGTAGAGGTATTTAATTGATACAATTAATAATTATAATTTGATAGATACAACAACTAGGTAGTGATATAGTTTCGCGGGTTTTCTCTCTTGAAATTTTGAAATGAAAGGACGTAGACTTCTAAGGTTCATGCACCTGAGTGTAACGTTCATGAACCTATTACGTAGGTGGATGTGTCCAGATGCGATGCTCTCTATATAAATAAGGTTCTCGGACAAGCGTTTATCGGTGAAGCAAATATTATTTAGCTGCTTTACAAGATCATACTACGTAGTTCTCACTCATCATCACACACATATAGTCCAAGCGGAAGAGCAGAAGATGGTGGCCGATGTGCAGAAAGCTTGGCACTACGGCGAGTATGGGGCGGTGGAGGAGGTGCTTCAGTTTGGGGAATACCCGGTCCCAGAAACCGCCCCAGATCAAGTGCTCGTGAAGGTGCAGGCGGCAGCGCTCAATCCTGTGGACTTCAAGCGCAGGCGAGGTTATCTCAAGCACACTGACTCCGAGCTCCCGGTAATTAAGATTTGAGCCCTCACAGAATACAAGCAGCTTGCTTATTATGCTTCTGAATATTCCTATCAACTGCTAATTTGTGCGCATGCGGTACATTAACCCACCCACGTGCGTCTGCTGCAGCATGTCCCAGGCTACGATGTGGCCGGAGTCGTGGTTAAGGTTGGCAGCGAGGTGAAGGATTTGAAGGAAGGGGACGAGGTTTATGGGGACGTCTCAGAGCATGCAGTGAATGGGCCGAAGCGCTTTGGGTCCCTGGCCCAATACACAGCAGTGGAAGAGAAGCTCCTTGCTCTCAAACCCAAGAACCTCACTTTCGCTCAGGCAGCAAGCTTGCCCCTCGCACTCATCACCGCGCAAGAAGCCTTCGAGACAGCCAAATTCCAGCCCGGCCAGACGGCCCTCATACTGGGAGGAGCCGGAGGAGTGGGCAGCTTGGCCATCCAGGTATCTAGTATAATATATAATTGATGCTCACTTTTATCACCTCTGTAATTGACATGAAGTGATTACATATAAAGCTTTAATGTCATTGTTTAGCCTTGTAATGCTTTGCGCGCTTGCCCAGTTGGCCAAGGTTGTCCATGGTGCCTCTCTGGTTGCCACTACAGCTAGCACAGGGAAAATCCAGGTCGTGAAGAGCCTCGGAGCCGATTTGGTCATCGACTACACCAAATCTAACTACTATGAGCTGCCAGAAAAGTACGACTTCGTCTTTGACACAGTGGGTAAGCTCCTAATTCTCATCATGGCCCAGATTAATAGCTTCTTTACCATTCAACAAAACCACCCATTTCCAAGGTTTGATAGGAGTTTACAACAAGTGAAGACATTTAGAAACAGGGATTGAGACCCGGGACGTCCCAACCTAATTCCTACTCTCTAGTTCACATACCACACACTCCATCCCCAACTTCCTTCCCACTCTCTAGTTCACATACCACACACTCCACTAGACGAGTCGGAATGCATTCTTTTATGCTCATGCATGATGGTTGATTGTGTGTGTGTGTAAATGCGCTCACTTTGAACATGCTTACCTTCCTACGATCTTGAGTAAGTACGTTGAGATACATTTTAAGAGTAACTGTTCCTTCTTACCAGGCTGCGTGCCCCATGATAGATGCTTGTACTTGAACCTTATCGATAACCTTTATAGTGAGCCATGTGTAGTGGTGGGCTATTAAGCTACTAAACTTTTGAAGCTGTATTCCTAGTCTCACACGTGTCATGATTATGTACAGGAGATGGTGTAAATGCTGCCAAGGCTGCGAAGGAGGGAGGGCCCGTGCTCACCATAGCCGATTTTCAAGCAAAGCCTCCTGTGATACCCTTTGTTCTCACTTCCAATGGATCCATCCTTGCAAAGCTCAACCCTTTCTTGGAAAGTGGGCAATTGAAGCCCATCATTGATCCCAAAGGTCTCTTTTCTTTCTCCCAAGTAAAGGAGGCCTTCAGTTACTTGGAAACGGGAAAGGCAGTGGGCAAAGTAGTCATATCACCCATACTAGAATAAAGTAAAGGACTGCTACACACAAAAATAATACCCTAGTTTTCATTGATGTAATATATATATATATATATATATATTTTGTGATGCTGAATTCTATTTGATTGATGTATTTATTGTATTATGATGTTGAATTCTATAAGGTAGAAATATCTTGCCTATAGAAGAGATAGGAACTATCTATTACATAATAACTATGGACATTAACCAAGGCACAAGGAGCTGAGAGAAAAGACAAATCCTGGATTTCTAAAAAGTAAGAGGAAAAAATCCCTTCGATTGACCCGTTGTACTCCTGCGTTTCTCTTCTTAATGTCTTTTACATACCGCGCAGCAACGCGCTGTCGTGCCATGGCACGTCTATGGTGTGAAACCATGCATATGAGACTATCAAATGCAAATCTAGATGCATGGGATTAAGTGCTATGATGAGTCATTATATGATGCCATGTACATATGTTCATATTGTAAATGAGGTTCAATAAGACGAGCTGAGGCTGAGTCAGGTCTCGAAGCTTTTGTATATGAGTGTGGTGTGAAATATGGAGCCTTATGCTTATGGTAAGCCTTGCAGTAGGGAACACCCTTCTCAACATGTATGGAAATGTGAGTGCATGTATGATATGAGAATTGGTTTTGAAGAATACTCTTTGGAGATATCATGGAATGAGCAAAACAAGAGGAACTTTAATAAGATACTGCACACATTCAAAGTTTTTGTGTATCCTCATAGGCAGATTGATCCCTTCAATAATATCTTCATGCCCATGGATGGTGAACTTAGTGGCAACTATGTTAGTGAGAGCTATTTCAAAATGACTCTTGTGAGTATGGTGGTGGTGGTTCTGTTCACACTCAGATCTCATGGGTAAGTTGGAAACACTCAGTTATATATATGGTCTGCGTGGCTATGTAAATGATGGTATGAGTGGCTCCTCAAAGGGATATGATAATGATGTGAATGGCTACCCATATGCATGATGTGTAGTAGCTTCTCAATGGTATCGATGAGCCGAGTCAATGATTACCTCTTATGGGAGTGCAAGCATGATGTGTGCTTTAGTTGGCTCATGATATGAATATGATATTTGATGCTGCTTTGGTCCAAGCATATACATATGAGTAGATATATCATGTGTATAGAATGTAGTAAAGACGGTAGCTTGCGTGGCCATGACAAAAATAGAAGAGTAGCACGGGCGGGTTGTAAAGAATCAAGTTGGAAACAAGAGCTTGGTTATAAGCAAATGCAATGCATGGCAATCAGTTTACATATTTGGATGCAAGGACTTTATGATCCAAGAAACGTCATAGTGGATAAATGCCGCAAAACTGGAGTTGATTTTTTTAAGAAATACGAGAAGGGGAGCTTGCATGGTAGCAAGAAAAAAGAGATATCGGAAAAAAATGAAAAAAAAGAGGGCGCAAGTGTTTTTCGAACGGGGAAATAACAAAAATATTGCTGCAAAAGGTGGTGGGCGCCCAATTTCCTTGCGGGAAAAAGAGGAAAAAAACCAGAGAAAACGAGTAAGGGAGGATATCAGAGTTCGGTGTGTGCAGAAAGGGAGAACCAGTGCGCCAACTAACCAGAGAGAAAAAAATCAATGAGACGGCTACTGTTCGTGGCTTGTAGGAGTTAGAATTGAAGAGAAAAATGAGTATTATCTAGTGATATGCTTTTCATTAAATACATGTATTCTGCCTTTCGTGGTCTGCAGGCGAAGCGATCATATGGGAAATAGCAAAAATCAAGAAAAACTCGCGTTTTTCCTCACTCTCAGATAAGCGATGTTTTTCTTATTATTATTTTGGTTCACTAAAATCCACGATTCAGAAAATCGTGTTGTTTATAAACCTTTAAAGGTTTAGAGAATGAGAATATTTTGGGACTTGTGGAATCGTGGAATAAAAGTATCAAAAACACAATCAGGCTCCTGAAAGTTGGTTGTACTTTCTACTCGACCGGATTTTGGAATTCAAGTCATGGAGTTTTCTAAATCTCATGAGCATGTTATAGTTATGCCGTATGCCATCTTTTGTTTGTGAGATGTTAGAATTTAAAAGCAGGTTTTCAGGTGATAAAGAAACATCTTGAAATGATGGAATTGATGTCACTCGATGTATGGAATGTAAATGGTCACATGTATGTGGGAAATATTTGAAGATTATGTTATGCCTACATGTGATTGGTTTGAGGGATTTGGAAAAAGGAGCCAGTAAATCTATGCTTGGAAAGGGATAATCACTTGTTGATACACAATTTATGTGCAATCATCAGGCTGAATTCATGGATGTATTGAGGTGAATTTGTACATGTTTATGATATCAAAAATGGAGGTGCTTTGTGATCCATGAAGAGTTATGTGTTTGAGTTTCCTTGTGGGAATCAGAAGCTACTCTCACAGCTGGAAGTCTTGTACTTTCCCAGCGACATCGTCCACGTCACGACAGCTCTTTGGTGAACCCGACGTGAAACTGCTGGGGTGCAGCAAGCTGCTGAGAGGGGACAAATTTCCACGACCAAAGCACTGCAATCAATTGTGAAAAAGGTGGATCAATATGATGGAAAGGATATCATAAAGTACCTGCGCAATTACATAAAGGAAATGGAGCTAAACAGGGTGACTGAGGAGGATATGGTTCGAAGCTTTGAGCTGGTATGTGTTCCTGAAATAAGAGAGCGTATAAGAGGATTGCAGACAGCACATGGTGGCAGAAATTGGGAGGAGTTCAAGCTTGCTTTAAAGGACGAATATTTCATGGAGGATTCTGAGCGAGTGACCAAACGAACTTTCTTGGAATGGGTCACAAAACCTAAAATGGGAATTTCTGCCACAGAGCTGCTAAGAGAGTTTGAGAAGCGCTATGCCCAGCTGTCAAGGATAGAGCGCACAACTTTGGACAGAGAAAAAACAGAGCTCTTCTTACAAGCAGCTGGGAAAGATCTCCAAGAAAAACTGGAAATTCTCCTTGAGGATAAGGATACAGAGCAGGGACTAAAGAGTGATTGGAATGATGTTGAGGATGCGGTTACCATGCTAGCAAAGCGGCAGCGAAGGAGGGATAAAATGGTGATGAGCTCGGCAACTCCTATAACTGCTGTTATTCCTGAGAATCTACTAAAACCAGCTGCTGCAATCCCAAAGGTAGAAGGGCCGATGGAAGAACTTATTAAGGGCATGTGGGACCTAAAATTGAAGATGTCCAGGATTGAAGAAAAGGGGCTACCATTAGGGCAGGCTTCTATGCAAAGGCCTCAAAGCAAAGAAGGGTTTACATACAGATGCATATGGTGTGATGGCCCAGAACATGCAAAGAAAGATTGTGCTAGCTATAAAGAAGCCCTTAAAAATCAACTTGTGTTTTTCAAAGATGGGAAAATCCACCTTATAGAGACTGGTCTTCCATTAAGTACAAACTTTGAGAAAGGAGGGATGAAAAAGCTGGTTGAGGATATGGCTGCTAGTCATGCCATCTCTATGGTTGAGGCAGCAACCTATGGGTTAAAGGCTGGTCAATCAAAGCAGGGATCTGAGAATGATGAAGATTATGAGAATGAAGATTTTTGGCCATCAACAATGGAATTAATTGCGTCAAAGAAGGTGTCTAAGCAAGCTTTGCATGAGGCGGGTGACTGTATACGTCTTGAGACTGGCTGGGAGGAGCCTGTGGATTCTTTATCTGTTCATGCCTACATTGCTAAATGCCAAAATAATGAGGCACAGGTAGAGGAGAAGCGTAAAAGGGAAAATGAGGAAGGAGGGCCATCAAAAAGGGTTACTCATGGTAGTGAGAAGAAGGATCCTGGGCCATCACATATGCTTCCACCGCATAGCAGACCTCCACAGGAAGTATCAATGGAAGAAGTGCCAGCAAAAATGAAGCATGAGAAGGAGAAGGGCAAAGGAAAAAGTCCACTCTGCAAGCTTCAATCTGATATTGAAGCCGCAACAGATCTCAAAAAGGTGCTTGAAGAGAGGATTCTAAACAGTAGGGTGGAATTTACACTAGGGGAAGTCTTGGGGATTGCAAAGAAAGAATTCCATGATGAGATAATTGATATTATACGAAGGAAAAGGCAATCCATAATTGAATCTATTCCATCACAAGGGGAGGCAAGCACTTCCAAGACTCATGGAGTACAGGTACAGCAAAAGGAAGAGAGAGAAAATGTGGTGGAATGTAATCACTCTGCTGATGGGGCACGACAAGTGCGCTTTGTGGAAGAGGATGATGAAAAAGAAGTTCTTACAAAGAGTCATTACTCCAGGAGCCATTGGGCAAGAGCAACCACTGAAACCCTTGTTAAGATAGGTGATTTGGAAGAGCCATATGTCGCTCTAATTGATCATGGGTCTGAAATAAATCTTATGGCTAAAAATCTCTACAACAAATGTAAGTGGCCAATGGATGTAGATCATGGGTGGATGATTAAAGCAGCTAATAACTCATCTGGAGAGCTCTATGCAGCATGTCCAAATGTTAAGGTAACTATAGGGGATGTGAAAGATGATCAGAACTTCTTTGTTCAGGAGATGTCATCGTATCCCCTCATCCTTGGGCAACCCTACATTACAGCTGTGAGGATGGAAACAAAAGTTTTGGATGATGGCTCGGCATATGCAAGAATAAGGAGTAAAGATGGCAAGAAAGCTGTTCAGTTCTTGACAGTTTGCATTAACCATGAAAGGAATCGTGAGTCTCTTCGAGCACAGTCACTCCCAAAGATAAATAGAGAATTCATGAATTACAGGGAGATGAGGGATTTTGGCCAGGTGCCATTGTAAAGTGGGATTCCAATGGTACAAGGGAAAATGAGTTCTCGCAGGACTCAATCAATGTAAATAACTTTTCAGCAAATTTTCAGGGATTCTCTAGCTATGGGTCACTGGTCTTTGTAAAAAGCAAGGATTTGAAGCGTGGCATGCGTAGACATGTACAAAATGAACAAAAAAGTCTTGAGCAATGTGGTCTTTTGGAGAAGAATGAGTTTACTTCAGGGGTACTTGATGAGGTGTCATTTGTAGATACTATGGGTGTGCTTTTTGATATGGGAAGAGCATGCTTACAGGGTGGAAATGAGATGATAGAGGTGTCATCTGTGGAGATGTATGATATAATCCGGGAATTTGAGGGGGTGGAATGTAAAAACATGAATTGCGAGATGGATGCTCATGTTAAGCCAAAGTACAAAACAGTTGCAAAGAAGGTGAAACCAGTTGCCTTGCCTTTACCACCAGGAAGCAAGGAGAAGATAGATGAAGCTTCTATGCAACCAAATCTCAGAGATCCGAAGAAAATTGGGCATAAGTTTACACAGGAAACTTTAAAAGAGCTGAAGATTGGTGAAAGGGATTTTCTGTTGCCAGTTGAAAAGGAATGCTTTGAGGAGATGCTTGTAAAACATGGGAAAGCCTTTGCTTTTCAGCCGCATGAGATAGGCTGTGTTGATCCAAGTGTAACAGCGCCAATGGTGATCTTCACTGTACCACATGTGCCTTGGAACCTGCGGCGGCCAATTCCAGTACCAAAGGCTCTCTTGCCAAAGCTGATGGAATTACTAAAAGAAAAGATCAGGATGGGAATTTTGGAGCCATCATGTGCTTCATATTCCAACAGATGGTTTACTGTACCAAAGAAAAATGGAACATTACGCTTCATTCAAGACATGCAACCTGTAAACAAAGTCACAATCAGGAATGTGGGAGCAGGTCCGATTGTGGATGAGTTTGCAGAAGCATTTGCAGGGAAAGCTATATACTCTATGGGTGATCTGTATTCGGGATATGATCAGTTCCAGCTGGATATACAAAGCAGGGACTTGACCACAATGAGAACTCCTTTGGGATTAGTAAGGATGTGTACCTTACCACAGGGAGCCACCAAATCCAGCCAGCGGCGGCAGCTTCTTTACCATTCAACAAAACCACCCATTTCCAAGGTTTGATAGGAGTTTACAACAAGTGAAGACATTTAGAAACAGGGATTGAGACCCGGGACGTCCCAACCTAATTCCTACTCTCTAGTTCACATACCACACACTCCATCCCCAACTTCCTTCCCACTCTCTAGTTCACATACCACACACTCCACAATATTGTTGCTGCTACTTGCCAGCTCTAGACGAGTCGGAATGCATTCTTTTATGCTCAGGCATGATGGTTGATTGTGTGTGTGTGTAAATGCGCTCACTTTGAACATGCTTACCTTCCTACGATCTTGAGTAAGTACGTTGAGATACATTTTAAGAGTAACTGTTCCTTCTTACCAGGCTGCGTGCCCCATGATAGATGCTTGTACTTGAACCTTATCGATAACCTTTATAGTGAGCCATGTGTAGTGGTGGGCTATTAAGCTACTAAACTTTTGAAGCTGTATTCCTAGTCTCACATGTGTCATGATTATGTACAGGAGATGGTGTAAATGCTGCCAAGGCTGCGAAGGAGGGAGGGCCCGTGCTCACCATAGCCGATTTTCAAGCAAAGCCTCCTGTGATACCCTTTGTTCTCACTTCCAATGGATCCATCCTTGCAAAGCTCAACCCTTTCTTGGAAAGTGGGCAATTGAAGCCCATCATTGATCCCAAAGGTCTCTTTTCTTTCTCCCAAGTAAAGGAGGCCTTCAGTTACTTGGAAACGGGAAAGGCAGTGGGCAAAGTAGTCATATCACCCATACTAGAATAAAGTAAAGGACTGCTACACACAAAAATAATACCCTAGTTTTCATTGATGTAATATATATATATTGTGATGCTGAATTCTATTTGATTGATGTATTTATTGTATTATGATATTGAATTCTATAAGGTAGAAATATCTTGCCTATAGAAGAGATAGTAACTATCTATTACATATTAACTATGGACATTAACCAAGGCACAAGGAGATGAGAGAAAAGAGAAATCCTGGATTTCTAAAAAGTAAGAGGAAAAAATCCCTTCGATTGACCCTTTGTATTCTTGCGTTTCTCTTCTTAATGTCTTTTATATACCGCGCAGCAAAATGCGTGGGTTGAGTTCTAGTATCCAATTACGTAAGCCTTGAAATTTCTGAGGAAAAGATCTTGGTATTTTCATCGATAATTCCCAAAAACGTTTTTGACACTAGTACTACTAAAATTTATTACGCTAATGCAAGAAATTTTGATCCTAATATATATATATATATACATATATATTGGGGCTGGTTGATCTAGTTTGGCAAGGTATCATGTTTGAAGTACAAAAGTAAGATTGGTTGATGGTATTTGATCTACGATGATTTAACAAGGATTTGGTCTACATTCGATTTAACAATCGGATTGGATTGATTATCTACAAAATATTTGTTCAAGGGAGGGGGGATGGATGGTACGACTTTACAGAGCTTGCCAAACCTCTTTACTCTCACCCCCTTTCTATCACTTTAATTTTCCAAGCATGAAAACGCATAGAGCTCAAAAATATCTAGAAGTCACATAATCTTACTTTTCTTTGGTGGTGGCAAGAGTTTGGCAATTGGAATAATTCACGCCAAATCTTTATTCCTAGGATTGATGTTGATGGTATCACTTGATGATGCTACCTTTTCTTACACCTTGAATTCTTCATCGGTTCTTAAGGATGAGAAGTCTCATAATCTTACTTTTCTTTGGCAAGAGTTTGGCAATTTGAATAGTTCATTGATGCAAAATCTTTATTCTTAGGATTGATGTTGATAGTATCACTTGAAGTGTCCTCTTATAGGTCCTGATTTACCACTTTTCTTTGTGAAACCATGATAATATATCACCTTTCTTTGTGCAACCATGATAATCCACGACAACTCTTTGTTCTTATGGATGCTACTAGTAGTAACGCTTCAAAATGCTTCCTAAAAGAGATCACAAGTTATATTGTAATATCCTTTTCTTTGGAAACCATGTGTTATGCTCGTTTCAGCTCTCTCCAAAACTCATCCATTCATAGAGAAAATCACAAACAAGCAACAATAATTGTGAGGTACTTTTTGTGCTTCCAAGTTCAAGTCTCTTGAAGCCACCTAGTGTGGTGGTTAGATTTTCTCTTTCAAGCCCTCTGTGTCTCACAAAGGAAGTTGCTTCCCCTTGCTACTACAAGTCTAACTTACCCACCTCTCACTATCTACTCTCTCTCACAGAAACAATGAATAAGAACATGAGCTAAGTGGTCATGTAATCTCTATTCTCAACTCTCTCTCTCTCTTGCACAAACGCACGTACACACGCACACTCATGCACACACAAACACACACACACATCCACCCCAAAGCGCAAGAAGCAAAGATCATGTAGCCTAAAGTAGAGAATATATTTAACACAAATGCAGATTGTGTCCATTTATTATGACATCATGTGTTATATACAAATGGTCCTAATTCATACTTAGGTGACTAAAACTCCTAGTAGCTAAGACTTTTTTTCATAATGTGTTATACATATAACTGGCCCTTATTCGTACTTGGGTGCCCAACAATCCTAACTAAATGAGTTTGGGTGTTGCCAGATACTCATAATTGTTATACCTTTTATACTCCCTTTGCATGACACTTATTGTTCACTCTCATGAATGGTAGATATGGTTATAGCTTGAATACCTAGTTGTCATCGCCGAGTTTGTATGTGTAGTACTTGTAGAGTGATTGGACTCTCTTGAGAGTACGTATGTTGTATGGGTAAGTCGTGTAGAAACCAGTGTACACCATATCTTCAAATGTTATATGGGTAAGTCATGATTGGACTCTCTTGAGAGTACGTATGTTGTATGGGTAAGTCGTGTAGAAACCAGTGTACACCATGAATGGTAGATATGGTTATAGCTTGAATACCTAGTTGTCATCGCCGAGTTTGTATGTGTAGTACTTGTAGAGTGATTGGACTCTCTTGAGAGTACGTATGTTGTATGGGTAAGTCGTGTAGAAACTAGTGTACACCATATCTTCAAATGTTTACTGCATATAAGATGGCAAGAATCTAAGTCGATGATAATAATACATGATGTCTCACAACAACACAAAGCAACTATAGACGCACTTGATAGACGCACAAAATAGCGGGCGTGTCTATAGGCGTTGCTGGAATAGAGAAATTACGGGCGCGTCTAATAGCGCGCGTATTGACGCGTTTATTCGTGCGTCTACATTGAGAATCTAACACTGCATCTAACAATGCATCTATTTATGCATGTATTAGCGCGTCTATTAGTGCGTCTACACTGAGAATTAGACACGTATTTAGACACAAAATAGAGAATACAAAAAGTGAGATTTTGGTGTAGGCTGGTAAATGTACATCACTGCTTTCCAAAAATTGCCCATGATTACCAAAGCACATAATTTTAACAAAAACATCAATGCTTTTTTGCAAACCCACATATACAAAAATTAAGTGAGGTGAGGAGAATGAGACAATATGTAAAATAGTTTAGCCAATATCAATGATGGGCTACGGTTCACTCTCATCCTCAATGAGATCAACCCTTGCCAAACTATCTACTTCAAAATCCAAACAAGTGTTTAGATCTACAAATACATTCAACCCACTACTGCTTGTGCTACTCATGTGCTCATCGAAATCAGCATCACCAATGGTAGGCTCGTCCTCACGGGTAATGGCCTCAATATCTGTATCTCCTATCTCATGATCATCCTCCTCTCTCGTATCACGGTCATCATCACCTCCATGGCCATGATCATCCTCCATACGCTCCATATTCGTAAATGTACTATACATCACTTTGGAATGTGGCATAATAGGTATGACATGCCACCATCTATTATTTATCCGTTGGTTGATAGACAACCTAATTCAAACACAAATACAATCATGTTATTTTCCTTGCATCAAAGGTATCAAATATTTAAAAGTGAGTATATTTATATGTGTGTACAGTACCTGTTCACATTGTTGCAGTAGTACTAGTGTGTCCTTCTTACTTTGCCAAAACTTTGTGGAGTCAATAGTCACAAAGCCACTTGCATGGTGTTTGATTATTGCATGAGGGCCTCTTTCCACCACGTCCTTAAACCACTTTACATCCAAAACATACACAAAGAAGCGTCGAAAGTCAAGCTTAATAATATCTTGGATTATGCCACAATAATCATCCATGGCTCCATTGGCTCCCTCAAAGGCTCCCTCAAAGCTAGCAATGACACTGCAATCTTGTGTGTTTCTCTTATCATCAATCTGTTGTGTTGGAAAATGCTTGCCCTGACACCATATAGCATTGAACATAGTGCACTACACCAAGACAAAATCAATTAAATAAGCAATCTAAATTATTGAAAGCTCCTAACTTATGCATAACATTCTATATACCGACCTTGCTCATGCATCCCCTAGCATACTCCCATTCTTCCATTGTGATATACATCCCCTCGTCTTTCTCTGCTTTCTCCATTTCGTCAAGTAGCCAATCCACATGAATATCCTTTGGAAGTGCCCTTAGATACTGAGGGTATGGCACACGAGATCCGTGGTGTGTATGAAAGAGGGCCCTTTCTTCTTGTCTTCTTGCCTTTGCATCCTTGTATCTTGTCACCCATCTTTTTATCACATCACTATTAAGCACGCAATAGAGGTTGATATTATTAAGCAACTCCGTGTCTATACTTTGTTGCATCCTTTCCCTTGAGGCACAATAGAGGTCATCCTTAGGTCTTCATCATCTCTCCGTAGTCGTGGGAGAGAGCTATCCACATCAACAAGAAACTCAGAAATATATACAAGTGACTCTTGTACCAACCAACCCTCGGCCATGCTACCTTCGGGTCTTGCATTTTGTCTCACGAAACCCTTCAAGGTCTTGAAGCGCTTGAGGAAGAACAACCATCGTGCATGTATAGTACCGCATATAGCAATCTCATATTCCACCAAATGCACTATGAGATGTAGTTGGCTTGTGAGAATAGAACGTGGAAATGTCTCCTCCACTAAACAAACCACCTCCACACTGACATAACTCGAGCATTCTCAAGCGTGGTGGGATCTATTTCCTTTGAGCTCACATACCTAGAAATGAAAAAGTACACCATATTAGCAATATGAACACCTTGCATGGAGCATTGATGCGCATCACATTTTGTATCATGTAAAGTACCTCACAAGCTCGCCCATCTTGTAAATACAATCTTTCACGTCCTTCGATGCACTACGAGAAATGCTAGTAGGTAGTATGAACTAAACACACGAGGAATGGTTGATTAGTTGCTTCTAATTCACTCACAAATTTGAAAGGAAAAAGATATTATGCACATAAAATACTTACTTGGAGCATCTTGTGCCAATCATGAGATTTCAAGCCATATAATTTCTCTACACCTCTTTTCTTGCTCTTTATAAAGGCCCCCTTCAAACACCTCATGCATCCAGTGGGAGTATGAATTGTAGTAATAGCACGCTTCACCGCCACCATCTCTAGCTTTGATAACCTCCACGGTGCACGAGGTAAAAAAACACGCCCATTTGGTCTCTCTTGTGGCCAAGCTTCATGCATCCTCCCTGTGGTACGTAGATCCTTCCTTATGCCTACGGAATCTCGTGTCCCATTCAAATGTTCCCAAATGGTAGATACCAGATTCTTGAAGATATGCATGGGATCAAGCAGGTGATTGATCTTGAGGTGGGACCAATATGGTAAACGATAAAAGATGGAGTATCTAAACAAAAGCTGGTGTTAGCAGGCAATCTTTATTTCCAGCCAATATAGCACACAATAGTTACAAACCCTTACTGGCTCATGCCAAGTGGTGGAGGAGTCATGGAACCGTCCCAAATTCTCATCCGATCTCCCGCAGTGAGTGATTGTGGGAGGACTTCATTCCAAGGGGCAACATATCTAGGATGATTAGGTGGGAGAAATCGATGGTGATTCTCATAGATGACCTTATTCAATGTGTCTGCCCGTGAGGCAACAAGCAAAGGACCACAAACAGGACATGCATGGTAACCCGATGTAGTGAGACCTGAACAATAGACGCAATTAAGAGTTGAAGGTGGGTTTAGGGTGCCGCATCCTTTGCCTACTCATAATTAGAAGTGCAATGCTTACTTGAACACTCGCCATAGCCTGGGAAGTCATGCATCGTCCAAATCAAGATTGCTTTGTAGTTGAAGTCTCGTGTGACGAGGGAGGCCTGCTCACATCATGCACCTTGATACCTCTCCAAAGTATCTCTAGCTCGTCAACCAAAGGCTCCAAATAAACATGAGGATTTTTGACTTTATGTTTCCCTGGAATTAGAAGGGATAACATAACATGTCCTTTCTTAATCGCCATAGAGGGTGGAAGATTATAGTTCACCAATATCACTGGCCATACACTGTAAGAGGTGCTTTTGAGACCAAATGGGTTCACACCGTCCATACCCAATCCAAGTCTCAAGCTCCGAGGTTCTTCCTTGAAGCTTGGCCATGTGTCTTCAATAAGCTTCCACGCTACAGTGTCTATGGCAGTTCTCCACTTGCCATCGGTTGATCGATGGGAGGAATGCCATGACATGAGCTCTGCAATGGATTTTCACTTGAACATATGTTGGATGCGAGGGATTATGGGAAAATGTCACAAAAACTTACGAGGCACATCAAAAGTTTTGAGATCTGCTCTATATCTTGCCTCTCCACAAGTAGGACACTCTCTTGCATCCTTATGTAGTCCACGAAACAAAACACAATCGTTGACACATGCATGGATGCGCTTGTAATCTAATCCTCTAAGAGAGGTCACATGTTGCCTTGCCATATCTCTTGAGGTCAGTAATTTATTCTCCCTTGGAAGCATTTTACACAATAGCCTACACATGAAGACCATAAATGAGGAAAAGCATTCGAGTAATTGACCCACTAGCATAATTCACCATGTTTGCAAAATAGACTTTAAAGCTTACTTGAGTAATGCATTCAAACCTGCATTGCTCCATCCATAGATGGTTTGCAAGTTTAGTAACTCAAGGGAGGCACGTAGAACAGAGAATGTGCACCCCTCAAACAGTGGAGTCGATGCTACGGTAAAAAGATCGTCTTGCTTCATGCTATCATCCCTCCCTTCGGATTGACAACCATATCATCAAACGCCTCCTCCTCCATGGCTTCATGAGGTAATGGCAGAGGGCTACTATCACCATCACTCCATGTATCCGTAACGGTCCCTCCTGAAGATCCCACCTCATATCGCCGACGCTTTGCCTCCTCACGATGATGAGGATAGGGCAACATATGCGGGTGTGGCCCTGCATCCTGTATCAAATTAAAACGAGATCATAACTCAAACATATGAACACCCATAGGTATCTCAATCAACCTTAACTCTTTAACACTTACCATGTTTACGGTCGCATCCCATTCTCCATACTTTGAGATGTGATTGAGTGTAATCCTGCGTGCACGATACATGTTTCCTCGACATCGATCACACATACATTTGATTTTTTGCTCCAACCACATTTCGCGATGGTGGATACGAAGGGATTCATCCTCACTGGAGCTACTTGTTGAAGATGAAGACATCCTACAAATAAACAACCCAAAAAAATTACTCTTGTATCAAATATTTAATCTAAAAACTCTGTGGCGCGTCTAATACCGCGTCTAAAACCGTGTCTGTCTTGTGTGGTGCGTGTCTATAGGCGCATCTAAACCGTGTTGTAAACACGCAATTAAACGCGCATTTAGACGCGTATATACACGTGCACTACATAGAACAGACGTGGTTTTAGATGCGATATTAGACGCGATTTTCAAACCTACTTTTAGCGCGCTTGCTTTTCTTCACATACTTTTAACGGGCTTGCTTTGCTATTAATAGATCCACAGCGTAGCATCCACACTTATCTTCAAGCACCCACACTTATCTCCAAGCTTACACAATCATCTCCAAGCACACAAGAGAAGAGGGTGAACAAGGAAGAGAAGAAAGAGAAGCAAAGGGTGAACAAGGAAGAGAAGAAAGAGAAGCAGCTTTGAAGAAGGACGCGAAGCTTCCATACCTCTATCCAAGGTAAGTCTCTTTAGGGTTGATCTTCTTTGAAAGTTGCTCTCTTTGGTTTCGTCCTTTGCTCTCTTTGAAATGAATGTTTTTGGTACAACTGTTTGCTTTTGTGTCGAGCGCATGTCCTTTTTGAGTTTTTAGAATAGTCCATTTGTTTGTCAGAGCGTGTCTATAGACGCATCTGAGAGCGCATCTAAAAGTGCGTCTAAGAGCACGTCTATAGATGCGTCTACTCTGTGTTGGAAACAAATAGCCGTGTCTATAGACGCGCTGTTATACGTGAAGATAGACGCTGTTTTTCTCCTCTCTTTTTTTGTCTTTTTTTCTCCTTTCTTTTCCTCTCCTTTCTCCTCTCTTTTATCCCCACTTTTTCTCCTCTCTTTTCCTCTCCTTTCTCCTCTCTTTTACTCTCCTTTCATGGAAATAAGTGATTGATTGCATGAATGAAAAAAGGGATTGCATGAATGATGGAAAGGGATTACATGATTGAAGAAGGGGATTGCATGAATGATGGAAAGGGAAAGCATAGGAGAAAAAATGGATTGCACTCTATATTTTCCTCTCTTTTTCCTTCTCTCTTTTATCCTCTCTTTCCTTCTCTTTTCGTCTCTCTTTTTCTCTCCTTTATTCTCTCTTTTTTTCTCCTCTCTTTTCCTCTATTCTCCTCTCTTTTTCTCTCTTTTATCCCCTCTTTTTCTCCTCTCTTTTCCTCTCCTTTCTCCTCTCTTTTATCCCCTCTTTTTCTCCTCTCTTTTCCTCTCCTTTCTCCTCTCTTTTATCCCCGTTATGCATGCCTTTTCTACTCTCTTTCCTTCTCTCTTTCTCTCTCTTTCTCTTCTTTTTCTCTTCTCATTTCATCTTCTCAGTTCATCAGTAATCTTCTTTTTTTCTTTTTTCCAGTTCATCATGTGGCCAAGAAGCTCTTCAGGCTCACCTGATCTTCGGTCGAGAGACCATCTTTTGGGAGTTACATAACCTTTTGGGGTACACCCGTGCAGTCGATACTTGGTTCTCCAGCTACGAGTGGCCAGCGTACTAGCTCGACAACACCACACAGTAGTAGGCATAGTAGCAGGGAGAGCAGTGGGGGATGCATGGCACAGTGCTTTGGGAGGGGTGGCGGTGGGGACAAGAATGATTCAGATGATTTAGACGTGACTCCGGGTGATGGTACGATCTACTATGACATCACTCAGACAAGAGGCATCTTGATGGATGCACGGGGGAAGGACATCATGGCCTTCATGCGCTCTATAATTGCTAACAATTACAGAGATTGCTTTCACTACAAACATCAATCAAAGAGGTTGGCTGATGAGACCCTCGCTCTGCTGTTCGCTCTAGCTGGTATCCTAACCCCCCAATGTTCAGTTCACAGATAAATGGGCCAAGTCAAAGATTGTTTTGATACTTAGCAATAAAAGATCTTCCCTTAAGAGGCATGCACTAGCAGAGCTTGCCAGGCTCCAGGGAGGTCAACCACCAAGGGGCCCACCCCACACCTCTCACAAGCGTGAGTGGAAGACAGCAATGAAGTCAGCAAAGGAGGAACCCAGTCTAAATCACGTGGAGGCACGAAGGATCCAAATGGAGCAATATGGAAGCGTGCATTTTGGAGCAGGGGGTGTTAAATCATGGGAGTCCCAGTTTGTAAGTATCGATCTCAAATTATATTGTTTATGTAGTTTATTAGGATGACGTTTCTTTGTACTAACCCCTCTGCAAATTGTGTCATCTTGCAGCTTGATATCGTGGGCAGGTACCCTACTCCTGTTGAGACAGCCTACCACCGCCACCATCGCAGAGGAGATACATGGAGGCACTTCTATAATGACGGGTTGATTACTGAGGAGAAATATATCCGGGCTACTGGAGAGTCCCCCGAGGTATTTGAAAGTAATTAAATAATGTCAATATTATAAATAAAGATTTGATTTTTCATACATTGATATATGTTGTCTCTTGTTTACAGGACCCTGCACAAGAAGATGAGGAAGAAGATGAGGAAGAAGGAGGCGCAAAAGGGAGCGAGGACATGGAGAACTTAGATTAGTCGTAGAAGTAGTGCTAGTATCTACTCTTTTTTGTACTTAGCCACTGGCTTGGCTTCGTGTCTCTTATATATACACTCCTCTTATTTTTGGTACTTGAAGCCACAGGACATGGCTTAGCTTCGTGCTATATGTACATACAAGCACTTTTTGAGCTATCATTTAGTGCCTGTAACTAAACATTTTAGAGTTGTAATGTTTTATTTGGAATTGTAATTAATGTCGGCTATAGACGTGCTTGCAAGAGTGCTAATTAAAATGCGGTTGGCTATAAGAATTGAATTACACAATATGGAAATGGGATTCCTATAACTACATAGCATACACAACATACACAGCATTCTGTTCAAGCACACAAAATTTAAAAAATATTATGTAGCGCATCTATAAACGCGTCTATATACGCGTCTGTCTGTTCAAGAAGCGTTTATTTGCGCATCTACAAACGCGTCTATAATTGCATCTACAAACGCGTCTATGCATGTATCTATCTGTTTTTTAAAATTTCTCCACGAGCGTCTATTTACGCGTCTATTTGCACATCTATTTGCTATCTTTTAAACGTGCCTTTAGATGCGGGTCTATACACGCTAATAGACCTGCAAATAGACGCGCCCGTAAGTTTTTTTTTAGTTGAGTAAACGCGTCTGTGTGCGCGTCTGTAGGTGCTTTGTCTAGAGAGAGTACTCTCTCTATTGAGATTATGTTCATGTCAAAGCGTAGTATGTCAAGATCATGGCCTTCACATATTTATTTTATTTGGTTGACTAAGAACAACAATTTGCTTCATGTATCTGCATATGTTATGACTATCTTCAAATTGTTTGTGCATATAAGATGGCAATCATCTAAGTCAATGATAATAATAAATGATGACTTTATCTAGCTGAAGTCTCTTAAAGAGCCACCCAATTCTAACCCCCCATGAAGGAAGTTGCTTCACCTTGCTACTTCAAGAACTCACACACCTCTCACTATCTACTCTTTTCCACAAAAAACAATGAATAAGAACATAAGCTAAGTGGTAATGTAATATCTATTCTCAACTCTCTCTCTCTCTCTCTCTCTCTCTTGCATGTACACACATGCACACGTGCACACACACACATGTCCACACACACACACACACACATCCACCCCAAAACATAAGAAGCAAAGATCATATAGCCTAAACTACAGAATACATTTAGCACACATGGAGCTTGTGCCCATTCATTATGACATCATGTGTTATATATACAACTAGTCCTAATTCATACTTGGGTGCCCAAATACCCTAGCTAAGATGTTCTTTTCATACAACTGGTCATAATTCATACTTGGGTGCCCAAATACTCTAGCTAAGATGTTTTCTTTTAGTTCATTATGAGATAATGTGTTATACATATAATTTTCCCTTAGTTATACTTGGGTGCCGAGAACTTCTTAACTAAATGAGTTTGCCCTTTGCATAACACTTATTCTTCACTCTCCTGAACAATAGAGAGCATCTAGTTAATCAAAAATTGGGATCCACTTCTCCCTCACTTGATAAATATTTGGTTCTCAAAATCTAGTTAGGAATCTGGTTATAGCTTGAATGCCTAGTGGTGATCGCCGAGTTTGTATTTGTAATGCTTATAGCATGATTGCAGGCTGCAGCCTCTTGAGAGTGCATCTAGTGTATGGGTAAGTCATCTAGAAACCAATGTACACCATATCTTCAAATGTTTGGTGCATATAAGATGGCAAGCATCTAGGTCGATGATAATAATACACGATGACTTTCTCTGTTGAGCTTATGTTCATGTCAAAGCATAGTATGTCATGATCATAGCCTTCACATATTTCTTTTATTTAGTTGACTAAGAACAACGATTAGCTTCATGTATCTGCATCTGTTATGACTATCTTCAAATTTTTGGTGCATACAAGATGGCAAGCATCTAAGCCAATGATAATAATACATGATGAGATGGCATCATTTGCAACCTGAACGCTCACCACCTATCCACTCAAGGGCCTTTTCGTCAATAGTTCCTAGCTCATAGTAAACTGGCAATATATTCACATATCAAAAATGGAATCTCCATTGAAGATTAGTAAGATCAACCAACGGATCCATATAAAAGAGCCATGGACTCATCCGTTGAGGACCAGCAAGGTCAATCAACCTGATCCATGCCCGAATTCAGAAAACAACTCTTACTCCTTGTTCTAATATCTTCCATGAAGCACGTGTGGGTATCTATCTAATTCCCATCACATCTCATCACATCTATTCACCTCATATAATCATCATCACTTCTATTCACATCACATCCGCCCATCCAATCATCATCTATCTAATTCACATCTTATCTCATCACATCTATTCACCTCATATTCTCATCACTTCTATTCACATCACATCTATCCAATCATCTATCTGATTCACATATTATCTCATCACATCTATTCACCTCACATCTCATCACCTCAATTCACATCACACCCATCCATCCAATCATCTATCTGATTCATATCTTATCTCATCACATCTATTCACCTCACATCTCATCACCTCTATTCACATCACACCCATCCATCCAATCATCTATCGTATTCACATCTATTCACCTCACATCTCATCACCTCTATTCACATCACACCCATCCATCCAATCGGCTATCGTATTCACATCTTATCTCATCACATCTATTCACCTCACATCTCATCACCTCTATTCACATCACACCCATCCATCTAATCATCTATCGTATTCACATCTTATCTCATCATCACATCTATTGGCCTCACATTCTCATCACTTCTATTCACAGAATTTATACATAGAATTTAAGAGGATTCTAATTTTTGATATAAAGATTCTTTAGTATTTACGCATTTATTTGCATAGTTCAATTTTATGGAAAATAACACTTTTGAAATAAAAATAAATCCTTTATGCATCTTTCTATGCATAAATTCAATTTTAATGAGAATAACTCTTTTGAAATAAAAATAAATCTTTTATGCATCTTTCTATGTATAAATTTAATTTTAATGAGAATGATAATTTAGAAATAAAAATAAATCTTTTATGCATCTTTCTATGCATAAATTCAATTTTAATGAGAATGACACTTTTGAAAAATAAATCTTTTAGAATGCACAAACGGAGGGAATTACTCTTTTATAATAACCTAATGATAAACTTTAGTTCCACAAAATTTAAGAAAATTTTACCATAACCTCCTATGTATGGCTGACCATTTCTCAATTTTATCATTCAATTTATGACTTGAATTAATTCAATTTGAATTCTAATATGTAAGATCCCTGTCCCCACCTGCAACGAATTCAGAGGTGCTAGCAGCGGAAGTAGCACTTCTTGCACGCGACAGGATCCCGCACTCGTGGCCCTGCCCACGGATATCCGGACAAGAGACTAATCCATCGGTTATTCCAAAACCGAACTAGAAAAAAACTTCCGCACGGGCGATTCCTCCAGGATAAATTTTCTCTAACGTAGTCAAAAAGCCTTAACTAACTGAACTGATCTGACTGAACCCATAAGTCCCATAGTCAGATCAAGAAAAAGATTGCACTTGGATCATAGAGACCAACGCTTTTTTCCTCATTGAGAGGCATAGCTGTTGATTCTTTTCCATAGAATATTTTTTGTCCGAGATTTACTTCATCTATCATACCATAACAGAATTGACTCTCAATTTAGGGATCCATCAGTCTAGCCTAACCCCATCCAATCCCGTGAGTTAGCCAATCGCCCAACCACTATAGTGATGGGATCCAATTAAGAATTTGGTTAGGTTTTGTCCTGGGTAGTACCAGGCAGAAGATTTCCCAAGTCCCGTAGATGAATATTCATGCAAACTTAAAACAAGTTACACCACTTACACACCCAATATGAAATTACCTTTTTCAGAATCAGCTATTTTTAGAAAATAATCTTTTAATGAAACCATTGTGTCACTGATCATAATCCTCAAAATCTCCGGTTGAATCCTTATTTCCAATCATTCCTTCATTGGTGTACCTATGGCATCATTGGCAACCAGAACGCTCACCACCTATCCACTCAAGGGCCTTTTCGATAGTTCCTAGCTCATAGTAACCGGTAATATGTTCAGATATCAAAAATGGAATCTCCATTGAAGATCAACAAGATCAACCAACGGATCCATATAAAAGAGTCGTGGACTCATCCGTTGAGGACCAGCAAGGTCAATCAACTAGATCCATGCTCGAATTTTAGAAAACAACTCTTACTCCTTGTTCCAATATCTTCCACGATGCACGTGTGGGTATCGTCGATGACCCAGAGCCCGAGCATCGTATGGTCAGCACCCTCTAGGATCCTTCCCATAGGTGACTTAGCGCTTCACTCATAGGCCGCTTCCTTGGTCCCTCATCCACCGTATCATCGAAAGCTAACCATTTTAATCGAATTGAGGCTGGTCAAGACCTTGCCGAGACCTTGCTACGTGAGACGTACTCCAATGACTCTCCGTCAGGCTGTTGCAACTTTATTAGATTAGGTCTCCACGACCTCATTCACAAGATGGTCAAAATGCTTCTCTAGCATTCTTGACATAAAACAGTCATTTAAAAACAGTTTAAAAATACAGTTTCTATAACGAACTCTCGTCTTTCTACATTGCTCCACATCAAACCACATTAATTAATTCCATAATCATTTCATAAGTATTTCTATTCTCATCGAATCACATCATTTTCATCTCATCACATCTTTCCTCAATTTATCCTCATCAGATCTCATCCACTCGCATCTACCCATATCCACATCTCATCACATCACATCACATTCATTCACATCTCATCCATTCATTCACATTCATTCACATCTCATCCATTTAGACCACATTATATTCACTTTGATTCACATCTTATCTCATCACATCTATGCACCTCACATCTCATCACCTCTATTCACATCATACCCATCCATCCAATCATCTATCTGATTCACATCTTATGTCATCACATCTATTCGCCTCACATCTCATCACCTCTATTCACATCTTATGTCATCACATCTATTCGCCTCACGTCTCATCACCTCTATTCACATCACACCCATCCATCCAATCATCTATCGTATTCACATCTTATCTCATCACATCTATTCGCTTCATATTCTCATCACTTCTATTCACAAAATTTAAATATAGAATTTAAGAGGATTTTAATTTTTGATATAAAGATTCTTTACGCATCTATTTATGCATAATTCAATTTTAAGGAAAATAACACTTGAAATAAAAATAAATCCTTTATGCATCTTTCTATGCATGAATTCAATTTTAATGACAATAACTCTTTTGAAATAAAAATAAATCTTTTATGCATCTTTCTATGCATAAATTCAATTTTAATGAGAATGACACTTTTGAAATAAAAATAAATCTTTATGCATCTTTCTATGCATAAATTTAATTTTAATGAGAATGACACTTTTGAAATAAAATAAATCTTTTAGAATGCACAAACGGAGGGAATTACTCTTTTATAATATCCTAATGATAAACTTTAGTTCCATAAAATTTAAGAAAATTTTGCCATAACCTCCTTTGTATGGCTGACCATTTTTCAATTTAATCATTCAATTTATGACTTGAACTAATCTAATTTGAATTCTAATATCTCTAATCTACTCCATTTTCTAAAAATCAAGAGAGTAAACAGTGAAAAGAGTTTAATCAATCTTTTAATTAAACTTTCTAGGATTGAGAAGGGCTACAATTGTAAAGAAGAGAAGGGGGTGGCCTTTCCATCGAGGCATAGCATCAGATTTTAATTCAACATTTACAAAGCATAAAATTTGAGAAAACCATAGATTTAAAAATTCACAATAGGTAAGAATTAAGCTTACATGGAGCTTTTAAGCTTTCCTTTGGCTTGAGGGATTGAGGGTTCTACTCTTGTTTGCAGCAAGAGTGGCCACCAAATTCACTTGGAGAGGATTAGGCCAAAAAAATAATTAAATTATCAAGAAATTCAATGTTAAAAGACATAAGAAGCAGAGTAACAGTGCATAAACACCATTAAGCTTTTACAAAGGGGGAGGCTTCTATTTATAAGAAAAAGTGAGCCTCTAACCAAGCAAATTGATTCTAGAATTTTCCAGATCAGTTTGGTCACTTTTTGACCATTTTTAGGTCAGTTTAGCTTACTTTTTGAATCTAGTTGAAATAGGAGAGAGGAGAGATGAAAATATCTCAGAAACTCTTCCACACATGTGAAATAGGCACCTCCTTCATGAGGGGAATTCCCCACACACTGAGGTTTCAAAAATGCATCATTTTCTCTAAATATCTCTTCTTTTTTAACTAATAAACCTTGTCCTTAGTCAACTCTTCATCTTATGTGAGTATTTACTCATTTTTGGGGGATTCTCTTTTATTCTTCAAATTATCTCCTCCCTACATTTGGATTAATCTTATTGGTCCATAGGAACCTTAATCCAAAATTTTTAAAATATCTGGACCCTCAGGATAAGGTCCTTTTTACCTATTTTCATATTAATTCCAATTGCATATTGAAAAGTTCTTTTTTACTTATTTTCATATTAATTCCAATTGCATATTGGAAAGTTCTTTTTGAATTTTTGTTTCAAGGGAAATCATTTTAAACACTAGGAGGATTTTTATATCCAAAAATATCTCAATTTTGAATCACCTCTCTCTAGACATTTTCTCTCTCTAGATAAAAATAGGATAAAACGGGATCTTTCTTTTATTTCAAAGAGGGGAATAATTATAAGATCAAAAGGGAAGGTTCCTACACCTGTACACCTTAAAAGCTGGAGGGAGGAATCTTAAAAGGTAGGAGATGAACTGAATTTTAAATGCTGCTAAATCCCTTGCTCCTAAAAAAACGCTAAGAAGAAGGAGGAGGTAACTCAAAATTAATGATGCACTTTTTTATATATATGGAATGATGATGCTGGATGACCAAGCTTATGCTATTGGCCTACATGTGTGGATCTTCATGACTTCATGTATGCCCCATAGCTTTTGTCGGGCTGGTTTCCCATGCCCCGACCTAATCTGATGCATATCCTAAATGTTGTTGATGCCTTGTGTACTATTGTAGAGGTGCTGCAACATCCCCCTAAAATCCTGCACATGTTGTAACTACTATGATCTCAGCTTGTTAACATTTATTTAACTGCTTGGTAAATGTTGGATTAATGCTTGAATGCCTCGAATGCCATGTCACTTGTACACCAACTGGGTGTGCATGTGATATTCCCCTCCGCTAAAGTATTGCTAGGTGGTACACATGACAACCCTTCAACTCCTTTGCTGATCCTCCTCCATTGAAACCACTCCCCCACCTTGACTTCTTCTACCGTGACTGAGGTCGACTGTAGAAGTTGAATCCTTTGAGGCAAAGACTTCTCCACTGCGTGAACTGCATGGCGAATGTTGATAAATCTGCTTGGAGAAACCACAATCACTACCTACTAGGGGGTTCATCTAAAAATATGTAAGTATACCATGTGGGTTCAAAAGAAGGGGGTTTTTTAATTCAAAATTTTAAGGTAAATTAATAGAAATACATTTACAGAAGGGAATTTTTTAATCAATTAAAAAAACCCATAAGTTCATAAAGAAAAAGGGTCCAGTTTATTTATGAAAAATTCAAAGGTAAGGGGTCTTTAAATACCCCTTCAATGCACGTGATACACTTGACAATGCTTGGACTCCTCTCACGATCCTTGTCCACCACTGAAAGCACTACCCTACTTTTTCTTCTTCTACTACAGGTCTGAGGTTGACCATAGGAGTTGAATCCTTTAATCCAAAGACTTCTCCACTATGGGAACTACATGTCAAATGCTATCTTCTTGGAAAAATTTGAATCACCCCACTGATCTATCTGTGGAATCCTTTCACACACCATCTCCGTTCTTCATGGACCTCTAAGCCTCCTAAGGCATTTTTGGAGCCACTTTCAACTTCTTATGTGGAACAGAACCCCTTGCTAATGCCATTTAAAGCCCAAAACTCCATTTACTCCTTTGATGATGGATGTCATTCTTCCCCTAAAAACTCATGGGTAAATCATGTATGCCTTGTAGAAACAAGATGCTTAGATTGACTAATTTTACTCGACTGCTGCTAGGATGACTACTATGTTGTGATGCAAGCCATGTGCTACCCTATATGCTATGAAAGAATGCAAATTAATGGGTACTGATACATGCCTAAACGGAAAACCCTAAGGATGGCTTGCAATATCTTGAGAAATGGATTTAGCTGAGTAGAAGTGACTATCATGATGCTTTACTGTATTACTTAAGGGATGAACTAAGGTTCGTTAGAGAAATGCTTCTTGAGAAGCTTCATTTGGATTGAGAATAAGTCATAGGAATGACCTTTCTTTTGGGAGGAGAGAGAGAAATACTTAAAAACCATTAAAATTAAGCATAAATGAAAATTTATGTGTTTCTTATTACAATTCATAAAAGAACCTCAATAGTAATCAAAAGCCATTTAAATTAAAGTTTCTCAAGCTTGAGAGGGGTTGAGAAGAGAAGCATTTGGAGTTTTAATAAGAAAAAGACAATAATCCACACTTTACCTTCTAATTTACTTAATTCTTTGATCACAGTAGAGGCCCCCAACCAATCAATTGGTTTGGTATGTTGTAGGAGTCACCAAGGAAGATTGAAGAGAGAGAGAGAAGCTCCAATCTCTTCAATTTTGTAGAGGTTTTTAGAGGATAATAGAAAATATCATTATTTCAGCATAATAGTGGCATAGTATAGTTCTCATATTTTTTTACAAAGGGATAAGGATCTATTTATAGGTGAGGGAGGCCTCTAACCAAGTCCAACTAATTTTTAGAATTTTCTAGGTTCAGTTTGGTTGAATTTGGACCTAGTTTGGTTCCCTTTTGATTTGGTTTGATCCAAGAGAGAGGAGAGATAAAAATATCACGATATTTTTTAGTTTAAAACTCCACCACACATGTAAAATAGGTGCCTCCTTGAAGGGCCCCCTTTTCCTTACACGTGTCAAAAATGAATCATTATACCCAAAATATCTCATTTTTTTAGTAATACTCATAGCTTTTTACTAATAAACCTTGTACTCAGTCAACTCTTCATCTTATGTGGGCATTTACTCATTTTTGGGTATTTTTCTTTTATAAATTGGATTTATCTCCTCCCCACACTTGGATTGATCCTATTGGCCCATAGGAGCCTTAATTGGACCACCATAATCCAATTTTTTTTGAAAATCTAGACCCTTAGGCTAAGGTCCTTTATACCCATTTCTAATTAATTCCAATTGCACATTGGAAAGTTCTTTTTGAATTTCTTTTTCAGGGGAAACCATTTCAGACACTAGGAGGATTTTTATATCCAAAAATATCTCAATTTTAGACTACCTCCCTCTAGATATTTTCTCTCTCTAGGTCAAAATAGAATAAAATAGAATCTTTCTTTTATTTCAGAGGGGGGAATAATTACAATATTATAAGGGGAGGTTCTTACACCTGTACACCTCAAAAGCTGGGGGGGAGGAATCTTACATTCCAACACCCTCCCTCGATGTAGGGTACCCACAGGCTCTAATGACACTTGAATCAAACGTCTACCTTCTCTAATAGAGATTGCAGTTGGCTATTTTAGCATATGCTTGCCTATTAATGTGATTACTCTAGATATACCACCACGATGTGACCTTCTTAGTCGTACATGCATTCGGCCTTCATTCATCTCCATCGAGAGGAATTGGCAAGTCAACTAGATCCACTAACAACATCCCAACATGCCCTCCCTAGATCTGATACCATGGGGCCACTTCTCGGGAGGCTTCTCGGGAGGTCACCCATATCCTAGTAGTGTTCACACCACTACTACGTGCTTATCCTTCACCACTCTAATCACTTCCTATCCACAAAAATGGGTGGAGGAGGGATGATAATGGCCCTAGTCTTCTATTATTTATGTATATCTCATTATCCCTAGCACTGTGCATGTGGTATGTAGACGGCCAGGCCATGACCTTACCAACCATGTGGTAGGGGAAGGGGGCATAATCAATAAGGAAGATACACATACATACAAAAAAGGCACACTTATACAAAAAATTAGAACACAATACTTCAATACAATACCTAGAATTATCACCTAGAGGTATCTAATATCTCCTGATAAACACTATTTTTGTTATAAGCCTACAACCCTCAGATAGAGTTAATTAAGCATTTGCATCACTATCCTCAAGAAAAACCTTCCCCCCAGAGGGAGATCGTATTAGGACAATGCAACATAGAATTATCTAAGTGTAAATACATGTGTTAGCAAATATAACCCCAAAACATTTAGGGTTTGTCCTTGTGATTTGTTTATCATAATTCTAAATGCCATCCCCATAGGGATATTGTCTCTATCTCTCATGTTGAATGGTAGGCGTGTCTTAGTGCATATGAAACAAGCATGTTGAATGCCAGCCACATGGGATATTTTCTCTGTCTCATGTTGAATGACAAGCATTTAGGGTTTGTCCTTTGTGATAATCTATTTATCATCATCATTCCAAATGCTAGTCGCATGGGATATTTTCTCCATCTCATGTTGAATGGTAGGTGTGTCTCAATGCATATGAAGGTAATTCGTGCAATAAAAACTCTTTCTTCAACTTTAGTGCCGGTGATGACCTCTACCTCCAAGACTTTTGAGTGAAATGCCTTACAAATCAATTGTGTACCATTTATAAAGCCCATGTCTTGGATCTAAGCTACTCAAAAATAGAATAGGGGATTCTAAATCTAAAACCAAGCAATAAGGTGAATATCCTCCCAGTGGTAGATTAAGACCTTTCAAAAACTCAATGGAGTATAGAAAGGAAGTATCCTCACTCTCGCACTGGAGGGCACTACAACAGGACAATAAGATACCGATGTTTTTTTTGACGTAAAACACTTACACTTTAAAACCCACGAGCATCTATAATTGCGTCAAAAAAAAACATCGCCTAGAAAACGTTGGAAGTCTTGATAGAAGTCGGTATCTACATGGAAACAAGCATCTATAAGAACATTAGTATTCCTATCTAAATAAGTGTGTCTATCTCTATCCCAAAAACAATGTATTTCCACACTTATTCCGACACTTTTAACAACAGAGATACTGACGCTTCTATCGATGGATGGAGTATTACCGATGCTTTTACCGAGCACACGTAGAGTATTACCGACAGACGGATGCAGGTAATGTTTTTTGAAATAATGGACCATATAGGTATAATTGTATACCTGGATACACCTGAATACACCATTTTCTAAAGACTTGAAGAAAAAGTTGGATTCAACTGAAATTTAACACACTTAAGTTATCACCACAAACAAAGATGTACAAAATCAAGTTGAGCATCTAAATGCATTAATTGATGTCAAATGACAATGAGACATTGATACCAACTATATGATATGTATAGTTACACGTGTCTAGATATACAAAAAAATTATCGCATATGCAAGTGACCTATATATGCCCAAAATAGGTGTAAGAAACATTTGTACAATTCCAAAACCAAAAAGATCTATACAATACTAAAACTACGCTAGCTAGAAGGTATCCAATCTGCAAGCTCCCATCAAAGAGGAGGCTCAATTACTATAATGCAATACCCACAAATTAGTATATACAAACTTACCAAAAATCTAAAACTGGCATATGGTACGACGTACTTACCGAAACCACAACATTCTAATCTATATTTTTGCTGTCATGTGCTCAATGTGCTCAAGCAAGGCATAAGTGCCATGCTTGAACGCATAATGCACCTCAAGCTCAATAGCTTGGCGTCCACTCACCCTCTCCTGCATACATGAAAATAAAACATAAATAAAAACAATCTACTATACACAAGGTTGCATAAAACAAGAGGCTACAAAATGCATGGATACTTACAAAGTACTCATAAAGCGAGTCCCATGCACCGCTCTCGAGGTGGTGCGAGCTCCCCACACTTTAGTTGCTTTGCCGCCCGCGGTGCTCCCTCCTCCTATAAGTATCACTGAGGATTTTCAGCGTGCTTCCTCACCTCCTCATCCCATGACTCTTGACAATGAACCAAGACTTTTCTCCCCCTGTTTTCATTGCCGTGGTGACATAGGACCTCCTATGTTTCATACAATCTCTCATTGTAGATCCACTTGTTGGGTACTTTCTCGTTACCTGGGGTAGGGTTAAACTCGTTCTTGAGTTGATTGCAAATCCTTGTTTTCTTCTCCGATGGAAGGTGGAGGAATTTGGTTAAAGTGTCGTGGTGGGCAAATACTATTTTCCTTAGTTCCCTTACACGACTACACATCTCCTGGCCAACATCATCAAGTACCACCTTCCCTTCTCGCACCATGTAAAGATTCTAATTTGCATTAGGGAGAGGGCTACTACCAAAACGTTGACTAGATCGATGCGATGAGATAGGGGTGTTGTCCACACTCTCTATATGTGGACGCTCTTGTGAAGGGGCAAATGCATCTGTGGCACTACCGTCGCCACAGCAACCACCACTACCGTCACCACAGCAACCACCACTACCCATAATACGACGTGTACCATGACTGCGGTTGGCTGGAGGGTGGGGGGTTTGAGTAGGGGATAGTATGGGTGTAGGTGTGACGATGGTGGTGGTTGATGATGGGCTTGCACCTGGCTTGCCGTGGCTAAAATAGGCTCTAGCCATGGTTGCTTGCTCGAGGGTGTCTTGTGCAATGAAAGCCCGAAATTGTTCAGGGTTCATGACACGTGGAGTAGGTGGGACAATTGGCTGTGGGGTAATGTCGGGGGTGATTTCTCGGCTATATGTATGGTCCTCCATCTGTAAATGTGCATCGATATGGTGGATATGCAAGTTCTGATTCAGACCAATCAACACACTAATCAACTTCATTTTAAAAGCACAAAATCAAAATAATATGAAGAGATTAAGGAGAGAGAAAAGGGGCTTACCTCTAAGACATTAGGGATAGATATAGTAGTGATATACAACCTGCAAAAAAACCAAAAAATTAAAATTAGAACACAATAAAAACCTGCAAAAATAAGAAAACATGAAAGAAAGAAAGATGGAAGCATAGGAGAGTGTAGAGATGTAGTAGAGAGAAAGAGAGGAAAATCAAAAGCTCATTGGGGGAAGGGGGTTGTAAAAACCTAAACAAAACGCAAAAAAAAAGAGATTAGAACATTTAATCTACCAAAAATTAGGAAGAAAGCAAGATGCTAGAGTAGGAGAGTGTAGGGATGCGAGAGAGAGAGAGAGAGAGAGAGAGAGAGAGAGAGAGAGAGAGAGGACATGCAAATAGGGGGGGGGAATGGAGATTTACTCACCATGCATGGAAGAGGGGAAGCCAAAAATGAGCAAAATAGAGTCCGTGTTTCGGCTTGATTTTTTTTCTAGTGTCAGAATTTGCATTAGAGATATCGTCGGTAAAAATGACAGTAATAGCATCGGTAAAAACGTCAGTATATGTGTCGAGACTATTACCCATGATTATTTAGACATATGTGTTGGAGCTCTATATATGGCTCACTCTACCTAACTTGGTCTCACCTATATATATGTATCTTGTCCTCAATATGAATCAGTCTTTGGGAGCGTACATGATGTGTCTCTTGTCTCGTCTCTTTCTCTCTACATTTCAACATGGTATCAGAGCATCTATGAGAGGGAAGCATCTATGTCTTCTTGTTAAATTCATGATTATAATTTCATGTCTTACAAGATTGTTCTTTGATTATGTGTTGTCTACATGATTTTATAGCTTAACTTGCTGTAATTAGAGTTGTTTCTTAATCGCATCCTTAAAACCAAAACCTATCAAGTGCGTAGATTGTATTGTGCTGGTGAATCCTATCAAAAAAGTTTGTCAAACGGAGTTGTGAGTCAAAATTTATGACAGTTCAGGCAAACTGCATCTGTAATAACAGCAAAACAGGTTCTTTGAATAAGCAAACAGGTTCTTTGTGTGAGCACACAGGTTTCGTCTTCGTCAAGCGTCTTTGTGAGCACACAGGTTTCGTCTTCGTCAAGCATCTTTAGCAAACCGCCAAATCTAGCTTCTTCGTCAAGCGTTTTTAGCAAACCGCCAAATCTAGCTTTTTCGTCAAGCGTCTCTTATTATTTTGCTATTTTTAGCAAAACGACCAATCTAGTTTTTTCATCAAGCATCTATCAAAGAATCTTGCGTCCCACGTCTCGCTATTTTGAGGACTCTTTTCTTATTGACGTCTCTTATCTCTTGTGGTCGTCCTTGTCTATGGTGTGCAAATTTTGTGATTTTATCTTATACGTATTCTCGCACAAATAGATATGGCTATGAATGTTCTCGTCAATGGTTTTCCTTCTGGCCAACGTTCTATTCCTTCTTTTCAAGGCCAAGGGTTTCCCGGTTGGAAAGCAAAGATGCTGTTAATTCTTGAAGGCCATGAGCTCTCAGATGTTGTTATTGGCGATTCTCTATGTCCGTCTCAGCCTACTATTCCGGATTCTGACAACGTTCTTATTACGGAAGGCCCTGTTTTTGATGCATGGCGTCTTGCTTATATGGATTGGCAGAGGCGTGATAAAGCAGCTCGTTGGTACATTCTTTCTGCTCTTAGTGATTCTCTCATGCTTGATGTGTATGACTTTCCTACTTTCCATGACGTATGGGAGTATCTTATAGCAAATTTTCAGAAAAAGTCTGTCACTTTATTTGAGAGGTTTGCTTTCAAAGTTACAGTATGAAGCTCGGGGGGTAACTTGTATAAATATGTAAGTATCACGTGGGTTCTACAGAAGGACATTTTAAATATTTAAAACTTACAGAAATATATTTACAGAGGGGATTTATTTATTGTATTTTTAAAAAAAATTACAGATTTAAATAGAAAAGGATACATTATATTCACTAAAAAATTCACAGATAAGGGACTTTTTAAATAGGCCTTGAACGCACGTGATATAGAGGATTTACATATAGTGACCCCCCCGAGGTATGAAGTTGGTACAACTATGACAGGGCATATTGATTCTTTCAAATCTATTATTAATCAACTTGCTGCTCTGCGGGTGATCCTATTCCACGAAAGCAACTTATTACAATTCTTCTTGATTGAAAAGATGCAGGGGGGAAGAGAGCTTGAGCTCTTGCAAGCACACACACACACTCACAAAACCCTAATAGAGAACACACAAGGTGAGAGGCTGAAAATCTTCTTCTTCTCTACTTAACACTCAACACACCATATACAAGAATAAGAGTACACACAATATGAAAGGTACTCAACCAAATACATACACGGGTTCTCTATAGTGTGAACCCGACTAAATGAGCTGGCGCTATAACTATGCCAGTCTCTAGAGTGGCTGTCACACAGCCTGTCATCTCACTGGCCGCATATCTCCCATGATCTCACCAACCATGCCAGTGGTGTAAGTGCGGGGCCTATCCCCCAGGCGGGTCATCAGTGTCCACCGCCTCACTAGAGCTCGATATCTCAACACTCCCCCTCGAGCTCAACTCCATCTCATGTACACCAAGCGAAGCCCTGAATCTGCGGAGCTTCTCTGTACCCAATGCTTTGGTGAAATGTCAGCTACGTGATCCTCTGTGCTGACATAAACAAGGTCAAGGTCTCCTGTCAAGACCTTCTCTCTAATGAAGTGGTAGTGGACCTCTATGTGCTTCGTACGAGCATGAAAGACTGGGTTCCTGGCCAACTGTATACTGCTAATGTTGTCACAGAAAATGACAACTTGTCTATCCACTGATAGACCCAAATCTCCAAGTAGCTTTCTCAACCAAGCTACCTCACATGCTGCCATAGCAGCTCCTCTGTACTCGGCCTCTGTACTCGATAGAGCAACCGTAGGCTGCTTCTTGCTGCTCCAAGTCACAGCAGCACTCCCCAAAGAAAACATGAATCCACTGGTAGATCTTCTGTCTGAGATACTACCAGCCCAATCAGCATCTGTGTACCCATGTACACATATCTCTGTCCCAGTCTCATAGAATAGTCCACAATGCAAAGTAGACCTCACATACCTCAGTATGCGTCTCACAGCATCCAAATGTGGTTTCCGTGGAACCTGCATAAACTGACTCACCAACCCAACAGCATAGCTCAAATCTGGTCTGGTGATCGTCATGTAGATCAAACTTCCTACTATGCTCCTGTACATAGTAGGATCCTCCAAGATCTCTCCTGAATCTGCACTCAACTTGCCATTCTGATCCAATGGCACAGAAATAGGCTTACAGCCTGTCATACCATACTTGGACAACATGTCCAAGCCATACTGTCTCTGCAGTAATCCAATACCATGTGGTGACCTAATCACCTCAATGCCCAAGAAATATCTGAGCTCCCCCAGATCCTTCATCTTGAACTTCTGTCTAAGCAAGATCTTTACATCAAAGATCTCTGCATCATGGTCTCCCGTAATGATCAAGTCATCTACATAGATGACAACAAGCACAACCCCTCTATCACCATGTCTCACATACAATGAGAAATCTACATTGGCTACATGAAAGCCAATAGTGACAAGATATTCAGAAATCTTGTCAGACCATGCTCTTGGTGCTTGCTTTAAGCCATACAAGGCTTTCTTCAACCTGCAAACATGCTCGGGGTGACCCACATCCTCATAACCAGGTGGCTGCAACATATACACCTCTTCTTGCAAATCCCCATGCAAGAATGCATTCTTTACATCCATCTGATGTAAAGACCATTGCTTTGATGCAGCCACTGCTATCACAACTCTCATCGTTGCCATCTTGGCAACTGGGCTGAAAGTTTCCTCATAATCAATCCCATATGTCTGCGCATATCCTTTGGCTACCAATCTAGCCTTGTACCTGTTTATGCTTCCATCACTGTTATGTTTAACTTTGTACACCCACTTGCAGCCAATGGCTTTCTTGCCTTCAGGCAATTGCACTAAATCCCAAGTTTCATTTCCATATAGTGCATCCATCTCCTCATCCATAGCTTTCTCCCAACACACATTTCCAACAGCCTCATCAATGCATGTGGGCTCTACAACCTGCACAACTTTTGCCATATATGCATAATGATGTGCCACATAACCATCATATGTAAATCTCTGCACAGGGTTCTTCACTCTCCCTGATCTTCGCAGCTTTTCATTCATGGCCTCCATAGCCTTCTTTACACCAGGTGTTCTCATAGCTGGGATCCCAAGCTCCTCATCAAGGCTCATATCTGAGCCACTAGACTCTCCATCAACATGAGAATGCCCTGCAGAAATGTCAGGCATACCAAGGGGCTCAACCACTTTCTCTTTTCCTTTACGTGATGTACTAATCACATTTGCAGGGCTGGTATTATGACGCAGCCTGCCACTCCATGGTCTATCAATAGACCCACTAGATGAGGACTCTCCTGGTCCACTCAAAGACTGTGATTGCTGACCTGCGTTCTGTGCAACCACACTTCCACTCACATCAGCCCCAATAGCTTCTTTTTCAGCAGCATACCAACTGCTCATCTCATCAAAGACAACATCCCTGCTTACCCTCAACTCACGTGTAACAGGGTTATAACACCTGTATCCCTTTTGCTCAAGGGAATATCCAATAAACACACATTTTTCAGCTTTCGGATCCAGCTTAGTTCTCAGCTCATCTGGCACATGCACATATGCAATGCATCCAAAAACTTTCAGATGAGACAAATCTGGTTTTCTGCCAGTAAACTTCTCCTCTGGAGTTACATCATGTATGGCTGCAGTTGGAGTCCTGTTCATGATGTATACTGCTGTAGAAACAGCCTCAGCCCAATAGCAATGCGGCATATTCTTCTCTTCCATCAATGCTCGCGCAATCTCAGCAATGTGCCTGTTTTTCCGCTCAGCAACTCCATTTTGCTGCGGAGTGTATCTGCATGTGAACTGTCTCTGAATACCATTCTTCTTCAAAAATTCAGAGAACTCATTGGAGAAGTATTCTCCCCCTCCATCTGACCTTAGGCACTTAACATATTTCCCTATTTGCTTTTCAACCAAAACTCTGAAATTCTGAAAGTGAGTGAACACCTCACTCTTCTCCTTCATGAAATATACCCACACTTTCCTTGTGTGGTCATCAATGAAAGTGACATAGTACCTGCAGCCTCCCATAGACACGGTCTTCGTAGGACCCCATACATCTGAATGCACAACATCTAGTGCATTTCTGCTCACATATCTGTTACGTGGAAACACATGCTTTGTTTGCTTCCCGAATTGGCATGCTTCACATATTTTCTGCATACCTTCCACTTTAAATTTTGGCAGCCCTGTCACAATTCCTTTTGTCTGCATAGACTTCAATCTCTGCACATTTACATGTCCAATTCTTTTATGCCATATGTCTGTGTCTGCAACAACTCCTGAACCATTTGCAAACATCGCAGCACTCATTTCAGGCATGTCTACATTCAACGTAAACATTCTGCCCACTCTGTTGCCTTTTGCAACCAACCTGCACTTGTCTTTAAAATCTTCAACATAACACCCATCAGGGTTAAACCGAACCTGCAAACCCTGCTCAATCATCTGGCCAACTGAAACCAGATTCTTTGTTATGTTTGGTACATGAAGTACATCTGCAAGGTACTTCACTTTGCCATCCTGCATAGACAATGGCACATCTCCAATGTGGGCAATTGGATGAGCAGTGTCATCCCCAGTTTCCACAAAACCTGGTCTTTCCGAGTTTTTCATCTCCTTGAACCACTCCCCATGACTCGTCATGTGGTTCGAAGCGCCTGAATCCACATACCATACATTATCTTTTTGTGCTGCATCAACATTTTCAGACATGGCATTCACAACATGCTGCATAACAAACAACCTTTCATTGTCCTCATTATTTCTGCTTGAGGATGCATAGTTGTTTTGCTGCACTTTCCCATTTTGCATGTCAGCCTGCTTCTTATAACATTCTGACTGCACATGTCCTGGCTTACCACAATAGTAGCATTCACGTGCATCATTATATTGCCTTTGCCAATTTCCACGGCCTCTTTGACTCCCCCTGCCTCTGAATTTGCCTCTTCCACCTGCGTGTTGTTGTTGTTGTTGATTCTGGGACTGTTGTTGTTGCTGCTGCTACTGGCCATAATTCTGATTACCTATTCGGCCACCTCCTTGACCGCGTCCACGGCCTCCTCTACCTCGTCCTCTTCCTGAACTCATGTAGAAGGCCTGTTGCTCTGAACTGTTTTTGCTTTGTGAAGACTGTTGGTCTTCACCCAAGTTCTTCTCTTCGATAATCAGCATAGACACCAAATCTGTAAAGTTGGGAATGTTTTCCCGAGTCTGAATAGACGTCTTGAACGCCTTGTATTGTGGCCCGAGACCACGTAGACAGACTTCCACCTTGTCATCATCATCTACTGACACACCAATAGATGCAAGGGATTCCACAATTCCCTTTATCTTCAACGCATAGTCATTCACAGACATGCTCTTTTTCTCCACAGTATGAAGTTCATTCTTCAACTGTATCTTACGTGCCTTGGTATTTGTTTCATAAAGCTTTACCAAGGTGTCCCACGCCTCCTTGGGGGACTTGGCATCCTGAATGTTCCCAATCATGGTGTCCTGTATACTAATGGAAAGCCAATACATAACCTTCCTGGCTCCTTGGTTCCAGTCTTTAAACTCTTTCACATCTGCAGCAGTCGGATTTATATCCGGTATCTCCGGTGCCTCTTCATGCTCACCTTCTATGTAGCCCCATAGCCTTTTCCCATCAGGAAATTAGTCAACCTGAACCTCCAAGCATGGAAGTTATTCTTGTCCAGCTTCTCAGCCACAATCTGTGTTATGCCATCATTAGACATCTTGCCAAACACACAATTTTACCAGAAACTGCACTCTGGTTTTTCCTGCACAACTGCTGTATTTTCTGCACAGCGGTACTATAGTACTCTCAAATGTCACCAACAGTGACTTCAATGTGCATACATACACCCAATGGCAACTGTAGACCTCTTTGCAGCACCCACAGTGTCTGCACAGTCAATCTGTCTTCCTGCAGTTCTTAAAACAGAGTTCTGCAGAGAATCGGTAACTTACCCGCAGTGCTCGAAATCGCCTGCTTTCTGAAAAACGGAGGTCCAAACGCGCCCGAAACGCGTTTTCGGCCCGAAAATTTCAGTCCAAAGGACTATATAGTTGCCCTGTAGCTTCACTCCCGCGAAGAAAGCTCCTCAATCGGAGATCGTTTGCCGGTGCCTCCCGTAGAGCTCCCGACAAGGGTGTAGTCACCAACACAATAGGGAAGAGTAGTTGAAGCTCACACCCTCGTACCGCTTCCTGTGGTTCTCTTGCTTGCAGCTCAGCCCTTAGCACGAACGAGGCTCTGATACCATGAAAAGATGCAGGGGGGAAGAGAGCTTGAGCTCTTGCAAGCACACACACACACTCACAAAACCCTAATAGAGAACACACAAGGTGAGAGGCTGAAAATCTTCTTCTTCTCTACTTAACACTCAACACACCATATACAAGAATAAGAGTACACACAATATGAAAGGTACTCAACCAAATACATACATGGGTTCTCTATAGTATGAACCCGACTAAATGAGCTGGCGCTATAACTATGCCAGTCTCTAGAGTGGCTGTCACACAGCCTGTCATCTCACTGGCCGCATATCTCCCATGATCTCACCAACCATGCCAGTGGTGTAAGTGCGGGGCCTATCCCCCAGGCGGGTCATCAGTGTCCACCGCCTCACTAGAGCTCGATATCTCAACATTGATACGATAAAGGATCCGTCTTATGACAACATTGTTACCATTCTTTCTTACAAGGACGGTCTTGATTTTGACCAAACTTGCATATCTTTGATTGAGTATTCTCAACGTCAACAACGACGTAGCGTTGGTCATGATGCAGCTATGTTTTCACAACAAGAGGAGCCTGAGTCACAACAGTTGGAAGGGGCTTTTATCTATGTTTATCACCATGATCAATCCCATTTCTAGATTGTTAACATGGGTTTCATTGGGGACCCAGAGCCCGAGCACCGTATGGTCATCACCCTCTAGGATCCTTCGCAGCCAGGTGATGTAGCGCTTCACTCATAGGCCACTTCCTTGGTCCCTCATCCACCGTACAGGAAGCTCACCATTTTAATCGAAATGAGGCTAGTCAAGACCTCGGCTGACCTTGCTATGCGAGACGTCCTCCAATGACTCTACATCAGCTGTTGCAACTTTATCAGATTAGGTCTCCACGACCTCATTCATCACAAGATGGTCAAAATGCTTCTCTAGCATTCTTGACATAAAACAGTCATTTAAAAATAGTTCAAAAATACAGTTTCTATAACGAACTCTTGTCTTTCCACATTGCTCCACATCAAACCATATTAATTAATTCCATAACCATTTCATAAGTATTCCTATTTTCATCCAATCACATCATTTTCATCTCATCACATCTTTCCCTAATTTATCCTCTCATCAGATCTCATCCACTCGCATCTATCCACATCTCATCACATCACATTCATTCACATCTCATCCATTAAGACCATATCATATTCACTCACATCTCATCAATTCAGACCACATCACATTCACTCACATCACATCTCATTCATTTTACCTCACATCTCATTCATTCACATCTATCCCGATTCACATCCCATCACATCACATTCATTCATATCCATCACATTCACTTTCATTCATATCCATCACTTTCATTCATATCCATCACATTCATTCTCATCACCATTATATCACATCACTTCTATCCACATCATATCTCATTCATACACATCTCATCTCATTCATCCACATCCACCTAATCATTCACATGTACGACTACTCGCATCTATCCATACATTCATATCTATCACTTCACATCCACATATATTTATGTGACATCTCATCTCTTTACATCACATCACATTCTTTCACATACACATCTATATCCATTCTTTTACATACATCCACATCCGTTCTTTCACATACTCATTCACATCCATTCTTCTCATACACATTCACATCCATTCTTCACATACACATCCTTATCCATTCTTTCACATACTCATTCACATCCATTCTTCACATACACATTCACTCACATCTCATATCATTCATTTACATTAATCACATCTCATCCATTCATTCACATTTATCTGATTCACATCACATCTATTTACCTCACATCTCATCACCTCTATTCACATCACATTCATCCATCCATTCACTCCCATCTATCTGATTCACATCACATCTATTCACCTCACATTCTCATCATCTCTATTCACATCACATCCATCCATTCAATCATTCCCATCTATCTGATTCGCATCACATCTCACATCTATTCACCTTACATCTCATCATGTGTATTCACAGCACATTCATCCATCCATTCACATCTATCTAATTCTCATCACATCTATTTACCTTTCACCTCATGAACTCTATTCACATCACACCCATCCATCCATTCATTCACATCTATCTAATTCACATCACATCTATCCATCCAAACATCATCTATCTGATTCACATCTTATCTCATCACATCTATTCACCTCATATTCTCATCACCTCTATTCACACCACATCCATCCATCCATTCTCATCACCTTTATTCACACCACATCCATCCATTCTTCTCATCTATCTAGTTCCCATAAAATCTCATCACATCTATTCACCTCATATTCTCTTATCACTTCTATATTCGCATCACATCCATCCATCCAATCATCATTTATTTGATTCACATCTTATCTCATCACATCTATTCACCTCATATTCTCATCACCTCTATTCACACCACATCCATCCATCCATTCAGCACAATCCACTAATCTCAGTGATTTGCTGAAGTCATTAACGTCATTCCAGTTATGAATATCATCACAGGGACTTGTCCCATCATTCATCCTCATTATGGTTTTGCTCAGCTTCTTATATTTCAATCAAAATTTAGGAATCATTATTTTTCATCAGAATCCAAATCAACTCATCATTTCTCAACCAGAATTTAAAAATCATATCAACCACATTCAAATTCATTATCTGGATAGCATTTATGCTTATAATTTCAAGTCTTAGATTTACTCGTATATACTGCCAGAGTAAAGAGCTGCAATTATACCTTCGGTATATATGGGTAGTCATGATCCTTGGAATTATAAGGTAAATACCATCATGTCTGAGCTTCAAGCAAGTCAGGGATTCCATTTAATTACGGTACTTCCATTTTGAAGACCCAATTACTAATTTATGAATTTCAGTCTGAATAACAGTTTGTATGAATTTTATCACGCAATTACAATCTTTTACTGCTTCTTCATAAATTTTTAACATTTTTGGCTTCTCGGTTGATCCTCATTAGCCAATTTGCTCTGATACCAGCTGTAAGATCCCTGTCCCCACTGTGCAACAAATTCAGGGGTGCTAGTAGCAGAAGTAGCACTTCTTGTGCACGGCAAGGTCCCACACTCGAGGCCCCGCCCACGAATATTTGGAAAAGAGACTAATCCATCGGTTCTTCCAAAACCAAACCCAGAAAAACTTTCCTTGCTCGGAAAGCATGGGCGATTCCTCCAAGATAAATATTTCTCTAACATAGTCAAAAGCCTTAACTAACTGAACTAATCTGACTGAACCCGTAAGTCCCATAGTAAGATCAGGAAAAAGATTGCACTTGGATCATAGAGACTAACATTTTTTTCCTCATTGAGAGGCAGAGCCATTGATTCTTTCCCATAGAACAATTTTTGTCGTGGATTTACTTCATCTATCGTACCGTAACAGAGTTGAGTCTCAATTTAGGGATCCATCAGTCTAGCCTAACCCCATCCAGTCCCGTGGGTTAGCCAGCCGCCCAACCACTGTAGTGATGAGATCCAATTAAGAATTTGGTTAGGTTTTGTCTTGGGTACTAGGGAGAAGATTTTCCAGGCCCCCTAGCCAGATATTCATACAAACTTAAAACTAGTCACACCACTTACACACCCAATATGAAATTGCCTTTTTCACAGAATCAACTATCTTTAAAAAACAATCTTTTAATGAAACCATTGTGTCACTGATCATAGTCCTCAAAATCTCTGGTTGAATCCTTATTTCCAATCATTCCTTCATCGGTATACCTATGGCATCATTGGCAACCAGACCGCTTACCACCTATCCACTCAAGGGCCTTTTCGATAGTTCCTAGCTCATAGTAACCGGCAATATATTCACATATCAAAAATGGAATCTCTGTTGAGGATTAGCAAGATCAACCAACGGATCTATATAAAAGAGCCATGGACTCATCCGTTGAGGACCAAGAAGGTCAATCAACCAGATCCATGCCCGAATTCAGAAAACAACTCTTAGTCCTTGTTCGAATATCTTCCACGATACACGTGTGGGTATCGTCAGTGACCCAGAGCCTGAGCACTGTATGGTTAGCACCCTCTAGGATCCTTCTAGCAGGTGACCTAGCGCTTCACTCATAGGTCGCTTCCTTGGTCCCTCATCCACCGTACAGGAAGCTCACCATTTTAATCGAACCGAGGCTGGTCAAGTCCTCGACCGACCTTGCTACGCGAGACGTCCTCCAATGACTCTCCGTCGTCAGCTGTTGCAACTTTATCAGATTAGGTCTCCACGACCTCATTCACAAGATGGTCAAAATGCTTCTCTAGCATTCTTGACATAAAACAGTCATTTAAAAACAGTTCAAAAATACAGTTTCTATAATGAACTCTCGTCTTTCCACATTCCTCCACATCAAACCATATTAATTAATTCCACAATTATTGCTCTCTTGAGCACTCCCCATGTGTGAGGCATGTGGTTGAGAGATTGAGTGTGTGGTTTCCATCTTCTCACATCACATTCATTCACATCTCATCCATTTAGACCATATCGTATTCACTCATATCTCATCCATTCAGACCACATCACACTCACTCACATCACATCTCATTCATTTTACCTCACATCTCATTCATTCACATCTATCCCGATTCACATCCCATCCCATCACATCACATTCATTCATATCCATCACATTCACTTTCATTCATATCCATCGCATTCATTCTCATCACCATTATATCACATCACCTCTATCCACATCATATCTCATTCATACACATCTCATCTCATTCATCCATATCCATCCAATCGTTCACATGTACGACTACTTGCATCTATCCATATATTCATATCTATCACTTCACATCCACATATATTCATGTCACATCTCATCTCTTTACATCACATCACATTCTTTCACATACACATCTCATCTCTTTACATCACATCACATTCTTTCACATACACATCTATATCCATTCTTTCACATACATCCACATCCATTCTTTCACATACTCATTCACATCCATTCTTCTCATACACATTCACATCCATTCTTCACATACACATTCTTATCCATTCCTTCACATACTCATCCACATCCATTCTTCACATACACATTCACTCACATCTCATATCGTTCACTTACATTCTGATTCACATGACATCACATCTTATCCATTCATTCACATTTATCTGATTCACATCACATCTCATCACATCTATTTACCTCACATCTCATCACCTCTATTCACATCACATCCATCCATCCATTCACTCCCATCTATCCGATTCACATCACATCTCATCACATCTATTCACCTCACATTCTCATCATCTCTATTCACATCACATCCATCCATTCATTCATTCCCATCTATCTGATTCGCATCACATCTCACATCTATTCACCTCACATCTCATCACCTCTATTCACATCACATCCATCCATCCATTCACATCTATCTAATTCACATGACATCTATTTACCTCTCATCTCATCACCTCTTTTCACATCACACCCATCCATCCATTCATTCACATCTATCTCATTCACATCACATCTATCCATCCAATCATCATCTATCTGATTCACATCTTATCTCATCACATCTATTCACCTCATATTCTCATCACCTCTATTCACACCACATCCATCCATCCATTCTTCTCATCTATCTAATTCCCATCACATCTCATCACATCTATTCACCTCATATTCTCATCACTTCTATTCACATCACATCCATCCATCCAATCATCATCTATCTAATTCACATCTTATCTCATCACATCTATTCACCTCATATTCTCATCACTTCTATTCACATCACATCTGTCCAATCATATATCTGATTCACATCTTATCTCATCACATCTATTCACCTCACATCTCATCACCTCTATTCACATTACACCCATCCATCCAATCATCTATCTGATTCACATCTTATCTCATCACATCTATTCGCCTCACATCTCATCACCTCTATTCACATCACATCACACCCATCCATCCAATCATCTATCTTTCACATCTTATCTCATCACATCTATTCGCCTCATATTCTCATCATCACTTCTATTAATAGAATTTAAACATAGAATATAAGAGGATTCTATTTTTTGATATAAAAATTCTTTACGCATCTATGTATGTATAATTCAATTTCAAGAAAAATAACACTTTTGAAATAAAAATAAATCCTTTATGCATAAATTCAATTTTGATGAGAATAACTCTTTTGAAATTAAAAAAAATCTTTTATGCATACATTCAATTTTAATGAGAATGGCACTTTTGAAATTAAAATAAATCTTTTATGCAACTTTCTATACATAAGTTCAATTTAATGAGAATGACACTTTTGAAATAACAATAAAACTTTTAGAATGCACAAACGGAGAGAATTACTCTTTTATAATAACCTAATGATAAACTTTAGTTCCATAAAATTTAAGAAAATTTTGCCATAACCTCCTTTGTATGGCTGACCATTTCTCAATTTTTATCATTCAATTTATGACTTGAATTAATCCAATTTGAATTCTAATATCTCTAATCTACTCCATTTTCCAAAAATCAAGAGAGTAAACAATGAAAAGAGTTTAATCAATCTTTTAATTAAACTTTCTATAGGATTGAAAAGGGTTGAATTGTAAAGAAGGGAAGGGGGTGGCCTTTCCATCAAGGCATAGCATCAGATTTTAATTCAACATTTACAAAGCATAAAATTTGAGAAAACCATAGATTTAAAAATTCACAATAAGTAAGAATTAAGCTTACATGGAGCTTGTAAGCTTTCCTTTGGCTTGAGGGTGGATTGAGGGTTCTACTATTGTTTGCAGCAAGAGTGGCCACCAAATTCACTTGGAGAAGATTAGGCCAGAAAAACAATTGAATTATCAAGAAATTCAATGTTAAATGGCTCATGACAGAAGCAGAGTAACAGTGCATAAACACCATTAAGCTTTTACAAAGGGGGAGGCTTCTATTTATAGGAAAAAGTGATCCTCTAACCAGGTAAACTGATTCTAGAATTTTCGAGATCAGTTTGAATGATGGTGGCCCTAGAAAATGTGTATGTCAAGGTTTGAATGATGGAGAGTTCAATGCAAGAGAAGAAGGTGACCATAGTGTGTAGGAGGTATGTCGTAGCCAAGATCATGATAAAAACAGGCTGAAGAGCACATTGGTATAAATATATATCCTTGAGAGTTGGCAGATCCAATGTGAGAAAACCTGCAAAAGTTCAGCGAAAGAAACCCACCAAGAGATGATAGGTTCAAGCTTACTACGGAGGACTACTGCAGTGGTCTTCAACACAACCTGTAGGTCACAAGCTGATCTCACCAAAGTACACGTACATACACCCAATGTCAACAATACATGTGTAAACACTGTCGGCACTCCCTAAATGCATTGCTGCACTACAATAACCAGATTTCAACCAGAGATAGTTCTCAACCAAAACTTCCCAAACCTGTCAAGAAAATAACTTGCAGTGATAGAATGGAGACCAAGATGCACCCAAAACGCGATTCTTGCCAAAAAACAGTAGTACAAAGTATTAAGTACACCACACCAGCAACTCCAATCCTGTGAGAAGACAGTTACTTAATCGGAGATGTGTAGCTCCCGGAGCTATCGAGGGGTGTTGTACCTAAACTAAGAAGGGAAAGAGATGGTGATTCTCTTACCCGTGTACTGCTTCCTTTCTTGCTTGTTCTTGATTCTTGCTTGCCTCCTTAGCTCTCACACAAACCCTAGCTTTGATATCATAAAGAGAATGTGGGGGAGAGAAAGAGCTTGAGTTCCTTGCAAGTAAATGCACACACACAAAAGAGTGCAAGAAGACACAAGAGAGATGCATGGTTGATTTTTCTTCTATTTTCTTCTCTTCTCTACAACCATATAATTAAAAGATAAGAGTACATACATAAAGGGAAAGTACTCTCCTACAACAACATACAAACTAGTCGGTCTATAGTGTGAACCTGACTATATGATATGGCGCTATAACTATGCCAGAACTCTAGTGCTCCAAAGTGGCTATCACACACCCTATCATCCACTCATGTCATATCAACCATAATCGCACCAACCGTGCCAGTGACATAGGTGTGAAATCTATCACCCAGGCGGGTCATCAATGTCCACTATAGCACTAGTTGAGCTCGATTTCTCAATAAGGTCCACCCTTTAGATGCTAGTTTTCCTCTATGTGGGAGATAGGAGATGAATTGAATATTGAATGTGCTGACTGTATGCTGACTATGTTGTTGATTCCCTTGTTCCTTAGGCTAGAAATGCTGAGAAGAAGGAGATAATTGAAATGAATGATGCACTTTTCTATATATATATATATGGAATGATGCACAACAACACAAAGCAACTATAGACGCACTTGATAGACGCGCAAAATAGCGGGCGCGTCTATAGGCATTGCTTGAATAGAGAAATTACCGGCGTGTCAACAACGCGTCTAATAGTGCGTGTATTTGCGCATGTATTGACGCGTCTATTAGCGCGTCTTGTTGAAATTTGAGCATAATGATGAGCAATGGTGGATCATACACTAGAATCAACATGATTAATAAAGTGATTAAGAAATGATTAAGACGTAATTAGTGAATAATTAGCACATAGATTAATGTAGGCATGGATACTCAAAAATCAGCAAATTCTCATTAGGGCTATGCCTCAATTTATAGAGTTTACATCAAGCATCTAATCCCATTGATTTCTCCATGATTCACTCCCAGAATATCTCCACCTTTTGCCTGATTCTCTCCACCTCTTCTCTTCTCCCTGATTATCTCCAAGAATAACTCCACACTCCTAAATTCCCTCATGCTACCCATTATTCTCTCCCAGTAGATTCTTCTAACCTTTTCACAGGTTCTTTCACAATTACATCTCCTCTTTTACAGCCTCTATCCAAGAGCTTGTTCCCACACACACCCTATTCACTTGTATATTTCAACACCTCCCCTCAAGTGAATACTCCTAGTACACCTAGACCCTATACCAAGTTTGCCTCCCTTTACTTGGTAGTCCGCGACCAGTGTCTACTCCTCCCCTCAAGTTATCTCAGCACACCTGGACCCTGTATCAAGTTTCTCTCTTACTTGACAGTCCGCGACCAGTGCCTCAAGTCCCTAAACTCCATAGTCCTTTGACACACTCTCTCTCTATGTGTCCAAGGCTACTATAAGTGCCCGCGACCTTGACTAAAGTGCTCACACATACATCTACCACGTGGCCTACATCATCGGTGGCTCAGAGGTGGTTTTACTTTATTGGGGCAGGTTACATTGGGTTGTGGGGTCTCTCTCTCTCTTTCTCTCAGAGATTTTCACATGGCTCCTCACTCTTTGGAGCCTCACATCTTCTCTTTTCTTCAGTCTTCTCGGGGCAGCTTCTCTTCTTGTGGCAGCTTCTCTTCTCATGTCCATGTCTTCCTTCAGATCTTCTTCTCGGTGTGGATCCTCTTCTTGGGAAGAGATATTCTTCTTCTTTCATGGCTGGGGCCATGAGCTCATCCGTCACTCAGGTCATTTTGCTCCATGTGAGCAACATGTTTCAATGTTTTGCTGACAGTTCCTTTGGGCTTTTTATGTTTATCTCGTATCATTATGCAATGCAAACCCAAATTTATGCGGGAGGTCTTACCTCTTGCCTTAATCTGGACAAGGGCAGTGTCTGTTCCCATTTTTACACTGATAAAATGTGCCCAATACATAATGCGTATAGCATTCATTCTCATGCACATTCCAAATGCAACTCTAGCTGTGAATAATCTTGTATTTGAGTGAGATTTACAGGCATTAACCAAGGGTTGAATGCAAAATGATGATTTTCATAAATTTATCAGCACAATTTTACCAGAAATTACATTAAATCAAGGGTAACCAATTTGTACGGGATGGTTGGAGTATCAAACCAACTCCGATTTGCAATCTAAAGTTATAGGGATCTGTATCAGATACCTAATGGTTAATTTGAACCCCCAATTGCACCAAAATACAGTGATTAGCACTGATTAATCACTGATTAACAAATTAATGCTTTGGTTTGTGTGCAGAAAACAGAGTATGCGGGGAGCCCAGATCTGGTGCCTTCCACTTCAAATGAGCTCAAATGCTTTCAAAGGCATCAATAGCAATGAGTCTAGTAGAGGATTAAGCCAAGAAACACAAGATTTGACCAAATAATGAAAGCTTGATCTCTGTTTTACCAAAGTCACCTGCATATTTGATGAAGAGCTTGGATCTCACTGTAGACTTGATGAAATTGATTTCTGTCTTCACCAGCTTGTAGAGCATGCTTGATTACCCCTTCGGCTAGGAGGAATTGAAGTAATTTGATTTGAGCAAGTAGTAATGGCAAAAATCCCTCAGAAAAATGGCGCCCTTCATTCTGCGAAAATCTACATTTCTGCGCTGAATTGGCCCACAAGAATTGAGTTGCGTGTAGCCCTATGAGTCTACTATAAGTGCCTAAAAAGGGCTTAGCCTAATGTTATGTGTGCAAAGAGAATGGAGTCCTCCACTAACTGGGGGTGAAGGGGAAGATGAAAAACTCACTAAAAATTGATTTTTTTGCTAATTACCTACTAATCCTAATTAATTCTCTAATGGGCTCATAAACCTCGTTGATTCTAGGCATGGCTCCGATACCATGTTGAAATTTGAGCATAATGATGAGCTATGGTGGATCATACACTAGAATCAACATGATTAATAAAGTGATTAAGAAATGATTAAGACGTAATTAGTGAATAATTAGCACATAGATTAATGTAGGCATGGATACTCAAAAACCAGCAAATTCTCATTAGGGCTATGCCTCAATTTATAGAGTTTACATCAAGCATCTAATCCCATTGATTTCTCCATGATTCACTCCCAGAATATCTCCACCTTTTGCCTGATTCTCTCCACCTCTTCTCTTTTCCCTGATTATCTCCCAGAATAACTCCACACTCCTAAATTCCCTCATGCTACCCATTATTCTCTCCCAGTAGATTCTTCTAACCTTTTCACAGGTTCTTTCACAATTACATCTCCTCTTTTACAGCCTCTATCCAAGAGCTTGTTCCCACACACACCCTATTCACTTGTATATTTCAACACGTCTACACTGAGAATCTAACACTGCGTCTAACAGCGCGTGTATTGGCGCGTATTAGTGCGTCTACACTGAGAATTAGACGCGTATTTAGATGCAAAACAGAGAATACAAAAAGTGAGATTTTGGTGTAGGCTGGTAAATGTACATCACTGCTTTCCAAACATTGCCCATGATTACCAAAGCACATAATTTTAACAAAAACATCAATGCTTTTTTGCAAACCCACATATACAAAAATTAAGTGACCTATGGATGTGATTGATCTTGAGGTGGGACCAATATGGTAAACGATAAAAGATGGAGTATCTAAACAAAAGCTGGTGCTAGTGGGCAATCTTTATTTCCAGCCAATATAGCACACAATAGTTACAAACCCTTACCGGCTCATGCCAAGTGGTGGAGGAGTCGTGGAACCATCCCAAATTCTCATCCAATCTCCCGCAGTGAGAGTGATTGTGGGAGGACTTCATTCCAAGGGGCAACATATCTAGGACGATCAGGTGGGAGAAATCGATGGTGATTCTCATAGATGACCTTATTCAATGCGTCTGCCCGTGAGGCAACAAGCGAAGGACCATAAACAAGACATGCATGGTAACCCGATGTAGTGAGACCAGAACAATAGACGCAATTAAGAGTTGAAGGTGGGTTTAGGGTGCCACATCCTTTGCCTACTCATAATTAGAAGTGCAATGCTTACCTGAACACTCGCCATAGCCTGGGAAGTCATGCATCGTCCACATCAAGACTGCTTTGCAGTTGAAGTCTCGTGTGAGAGGGAGGCCTGCTCACATCATGCACCTCGATACCTCTCCAAAGTATCTCTAGCTCGTCAATCAAAGGCTCCAAATAAACATCAGGATTTTTGACTTTATGTTTCCCTGGAATTAGAAGGGATAACATAACATGTCCTTTCTTAATCGCCATAGAGGGTGGAAGATTATAATTCACCAATATCACTGGCCATACACTGTAAGAGATGCTTTTGAGACCAAATGGGTTCACACCGTCCATACCCAATCCAAGTCTCAAGCTCCTAGGTTCTTCCTTGAAGCTTGGCCATGTGTCTTCAATATGCTTCCACACAAGAGTGTCTGCAGGAGTTCTCCACTTGCCATCGGTTGATCGATGTGGGAGGAATGCCATGACATGAGCTTTGCAATGGATTTGCACTTGAACATATGTTGGATGCGAGGGATTATGGGAAAATGTTGCAGAACCTTACGAGGCACGTCCAAAGTTTTGAGATCTGCTCTATATCTTGCCTCTCCACAAGTAGGACACTCTCTTGCATCCTTATGTAGTCCCAATCGTTGACGCATGCATGGATGTGCTTGTAATCTAATCCTCCAAGAGAGGTCACATGTTGCCTTGCCATATCTCTTGAGGTCGGTAATTTATTCTCCCTTGGAAGTATTTTACACAATAGCCTGCACGTGAAGACCATAAATGAGGAAAAGCATTCAAGTAATTGACTCACTAGCATAATTCACCATGTTTGCAAAATAGACTTTAAAGCTTACTTGAGTAATGCATTCAAACTTTCATTGCTCCATCCATAGATGGTTTGCAAGTTTAGTAACTCATCATCCCTCCCTTCGGATTGATGGACATATAAATCCCGCACCATATCATCAAACACCTCCTCCTCCACGGCTTCATGAGGTAATGGCGGAGGACTACTATCACCATCACTCCATGCATCCGTAACGGTCCCTCTTGAAGATCCCACCTCATATCGCCGACGCTTTGCCTCCTCATCACGAGACGAGCATAGAGCAACATATGTGGGTGTGGCACTACATCCTGTATCAAATTAAAATGGGATCATAACTCAAACATATGAACACCCATAGGTATCTCAATCAACCTTAACTCTTTAACACTTACCATGTTTACGGTCGCATCCCATTCTCCATACTTTGAGATGTGATTGAGTGTAATCCCGCATGCACGATACATGTTTTCTGGACATTGATCACACATACATTTGATTTTTTGCTCCAACCACATTTTGCGATGGTGGATATGGAGGGATTCATCCTCACTAGAGCTACTTGTTGAAGATGAAGACATCCAACAAATAAACAACCCAAAAAATTTGCTCTTGTATCAAATATTTAATCTTAAAACTCTGTGGCGCGTCTAATACCGCGTCTATTCTGTGTGGTGTGCGTCTATAGGCGCGTCTAAATCGTGTTGTAAATGCACAATTAAACGCGCATTTAGACGCGTATATAGACGTGCACTACACAGAACTGACACGGTTTTACACGCGATATTAGACGTGATTTTCAAACCTACTTTTAGCACGCTTGCTTTTCTTTACATACTTTTAACGTTGCGCGGCTTGCTTTGCTATTAACAGACACAGTTTCGAGCATCCACACTTATCTCCAAGCACCCACACTTATCTCCAGGCTTACACAATCATCTCCAAGCACACAAGAGAAGAGGGTGAACAAGGAAAAGAAGAAAGAGAAGAAAAGGGTGAACAAGGAAGAGAAGAAAGAGAAGCAGCTTTGAAGAAGGACAAGAAGCTTCCATACCTCTATCCAAGGTAAGTCTCTTTACGGTTGATCTTCTTTGAAAGTTGCTCTCTTTGGATTCGTCCTTTGTCGTATCCAGGAAATGAATGTTTTTGGTACTACTGTTGTGCTTTTGTGTCGGGCACATGTCCTTTTTGAGTTTTTAGAATAGTCCATCTGTCGAAGCGCGTCTATAGATGCATCTGAGAGCATGTCAGCGCGTCTATAGACACATCTACTCTGTGTTTGGAAACAAATAGCCGCATCTATAGATGCACTGTCATACGCAAAGATAGATGCACTTTGTTATTTTTCCCTGGCCTAGCCTTCCCTTCTCTTCTCTTTTTCTCTTATCTCCTCTCTTTTTCTATCTTTTTTTCTCCTCTCTTTCCTCTCCTTTCTCCTCTCTTTTATCCCCACTTTTTCTCCTCTCTTTTCCTCTCCATTCTCCTCTCTTTTATCCCCCCTTTTTCTCTCTTTTTCTCCTCTCTTTTCCTCTCCTTTCTCCTCTCCTTTCTCCTCTCTTTTCCTCTCCTTTCTCCTCTCTTTTATCCCCACTTTTCCTCTCTTTTCTACTCTCTTTCCTTCTCTCTTTTTCTCTCCTTTCCACTTCCACTTCCAAGAAAAGGATTGCATATTGAATGATGGAAATAAGTGATTGCATGAATGAAGAAAGGGATTGCATGAAGATGGAAAGGGATTGCATGATTGAAGAAGGGGATTGCATGAATGATGGAAAGGAAAAGCATGATTAAAAAAATGGATTGCACTCTATATTTTCCTCTCTTTTTCCTTCTTACTTTTATCCTCTCTTTCCTTCTCTTTTCATCTCTCTTTTTCTCTCTTATCTCCTCTCTTTTTCTCTCTTTTTTTCTCCTCTCTTTTCCTCTATTTTCCTCTCTTTCCTTCTCTCTTTTATCCTCTCTTTCCTTCTCTTTTTGTGGTAATTTTTCTCTCTTATCTCCTCTCTTTTTCTCTCTTTTTTTCTCCTCTCCTTTCTCCTCTCTTTTATCCCCACTTTTTCTCTCTTTTTCTCGTCTCTTTTCCTCTCCTTTCTTTTATCCCCTCTTTTTCTCTTCTCTTTTATCCCCACTTTTTCTCCTCTCTTTTATCCCCACTTTTCCTCCTCTCTTTTATCCCCTCTTTTTCTCCTCTCTTTTCCTCTCCTTTCTCCTCTATTTTATCCTCTTTTCCTCTCTTTTCTACTCTCTTTCCTTCTCTCTTTTTCTCTCTTTTTCTCTTCTTTTTCTCTTCTCAATTCACAGTAATCTTTTTTTCTTTTTTCCGGTTCATCATGTGGCCAGAAAGCTCTTTAGGCTCACCTGATCTTCGGGAGACCATTTTTTGGGAGTTATATAACCTTTTGGGGCACCCTCCCAGTCCTGGGGAGTTATAGGCTACATGACGGGTACTCTAAACAGCCCCCAGGAGTCGGCACTACAGACTCCAAACCACCCCAGCCCCACACCAGCTGAGATTACCCCAGCGGAGTCAACACAGCCCAGTCGGCTACATAGCCGAGCCCCTTCCCCCATGCCGTTCTATGCCCCTTCCCCCATGCCGTCAGGAGGCCCTTTTGCCTTGCAGAGCTGTCGGCGTACTCCCGTGCACTCGAGACTTGGTTCTCCAGCTACGAGTGGTCCACGTGTTCCCGTGCAGTCGCGAGAGTCGCTTCTCTAGCTACGAGTGGCCAGCGTACTAGCTCGACAGGACACAATAGCAGGCATAGTAGCAGCAGGGAGAGCGGTGGGGGATGCATGGCACAGTGCTTTGGGAGGGGTGGTGGTGGGGAGACGAGGATGATTCAGATGATTTAGATGTGCCTCCGGGTGATGGTACGACCTACTATGACATCACTCAGATAGGAGGCGTCTTGTTGGATGCACGGGGGAAGGACATCATGGCCTTCATGCGCTCTGTAATTGCTAACAATTACAGAGATTGCTTTATTCACTACAAAGATCATCCAAAGAGATTGGCTGATGAGACCCTTGCTTCTAGGTATCCTAACCCCCCCCCCCCCCCCCCCCCGATGTTGAGTTCACAGATAAATGGGCCAAGTCAAAGATTGTTACGATACTTAGCAATAAAATATCTTCGCTTAAGAGGCATGCACTAGGCAGCGGAGCTTGCCAGGCTCGAGGGAGGTCAACCACCAAGGGGCCTGCCCCACACCGCTCACAAGCGTGAGTGGAAGAAAGCAATGAAGTCAGCAAAGGAGGAACCTAGTCTGGAGTACGTGGAGGCACGAAGGATCCAAATGGAGCAATATGGAAGCGTGCATTTTGGAGGAGGGGGTGTTGAATCATGGGAGGCCCAATTTGTAAGTATCGATCTCAAATTATATTGTTTATGTAGTTTATTAGGAGGTTGTTTCTTTGTACTAACCCCTCCGCAAATTGTGTCATCTTGTAGCTTGATATTGTGGGTAGGTACCCTACTCCTGTCGAGACAGCCTACCACCGCCACCATCGCAGAGGAGATACATGGAGGCACTTCTATAATGATGGGTTGATTACTGATGAGGAGGAGCAGTATATCTAGGCTACTGGAGCGTCCCCCAAGGTATTTGAAAGTAATTAAATAATGTCAATATTATAAATAAAGATTTGATTTTTCATACGTTGATATATGTTGTCCCTTGTTTACAGAACCCTGCACAAGAAGATGAGAAAGAAGACGAGGAAGAAGGAGGCGGAGAAGGGAGCGCACAATGGAGCGAGGACGTTGAGAACTTAGATTAGTCGTAGAAGTAGTGCTAGCTACTCTTTTTTGTACGTAGCCACTGGCTTGGTTTCGTGCCTCTTGTATATACACTCCTCTTATTTTTGGTACTTGAAGCCACAGGACGTGGCTTAGCTTCGTGCTATATGTACATACAAGCACTTTTTTAACTATGAATTAACATACACTCTTTTTACTTTTTTGGCTTTCAATTTTCTTGTGCAACGTTCTATCAATTAATGCCTTGTGAACTAAACGTTTTGGAGTTGTAATGTTTTATTTGGAATTGTAATTAATGTCGGCTATAGACGTGCTTACAAGAGTGCTAATTAAAATGCGGTTGGCTGTAAGAATTGAATTACACAATGTGGAAATGGGATTCCTATAACTACATAGCACACACAACATACACAGCATTCTGTTCAAGCACACAAAATTTAAAAAATAATATGTAGCGCGTCTATCAGGGCGTCTATAAACGCATCTATATACGCGTCTGTCTGTTCGAGAAGCATCTATTTGCGCGTCTACAAACGCGTCTATAAATGCATCTATGCATGCGTCTGTCTGTTTTTTAAAATTTCTAGTAGAGCGTCTATTTACGCGTCTATAGGCGCGTCTGTTTGCTATCTTTTATACGCGACTTTAGACATGGGTGTGTAGACGCGCTAATAGACGTGTAAATGAACGCGCCCGTAAGTTTTTTTTTAGTTAAGTAAATGCGTCTATGTACGCATCTGTGTGCGCGTCTGTAGGTGCTTTGTCTTGTTGTGATGTTGTTGGTCAGGTAGGCTTATGTTGTTGGCCTGCATGTTCAGATCTTCATGACTTTATATATGCCCCATACCTGCAGTCATTGGGTTCCCCATACCCCGACCTAATGTGATACATGTCCTAAATGATGTTGTTGCCTTGTGTACTGTTGTAGGTGATGTAACATCCCCATACAATGCTACACATGCTTTAACTATTGTGATCTAAGCTTGTTAACATTGATTTAGCTGCTTAGTAAATGCTGCATTAATGCTTGAATGCCTAGAACACCATGTCACCTGTACACCAACTAGGTGTGCACGTGAATTCCCCTCTGTTAAATTATTGCTAGGTGGTACACCTCACAAGCCTTCGAATCCTTCACTGAAACCACTACACACATACATACATACAAAGACACACATACATACCTCTCCGTGCTCTCCCGTCGAAGAGAAATGAGGTTCTCGGTGAGCGCGGGAGTATAAAAATGCGTAGCGTCGCTTAAGCGATAGCAAAAAAAACATCGCATAAGCGAGGGATTTTTTAAAAAAATTTTAACGTCGCTTATGCGATGCTAGTTAGTCTGCAAGCGTCGCAAAAAATGTCGTTCAACAGCATCGCATAAGCGATTAAAAAAAAAGCATCGCATAAGCGACATTATTTTTTTTTAAATAATTTTTTACATCGCTTAAGTGACATGAAATCGCTTAAGCGATGCATTTGTCATCGTGTAAGCGACGGTGTATATTTTTAACACCCTCGCTATAGTCCCCAATGGCTAGTAGTGAGATGGGATTGTTCGTGGTTCATTTCAATTTGTAATTGAGCATGAAGATGATGTTGAAGGTTGCACATTAAATCCTACATCAGAGGAGCGTTGGCAGGTAGAAAGTGACAAATGTGTGGTATAAAGAGAGTTTCAATCATGGTAGATGAGGGTGGGGATGATGGTGGCCCTAGAAAATGTGTATGTCAAGGCTTCAATGATGGAGAGTTCAACGCAAGCTTTGAAGGTGACCATAGTGTGCAGGATGTATGCGGTAGCCAAGATCATGGTGGTAGAAACATGCTCAAGAGCAAATTGATATCAAAATCTATTCTTGAAAGTTGGCAGATCCAATGTGAGAAAACCTGCAAAAAGGTGAAGGAGCGAAACCCACCAAGAGATGATCTTGGGGGGGTCACTCATAAATATGTAAGCATAGCATGTGAGTTCAATAGAAGGGGTTTTTTTAATCCCTTTTTAACACATTTTTTGCATACTGAAGGGTACCATTTAAAGGGGGTATTTATAGATTGAATAGAAAAAGGGTGTGTTTTATTCATGAAACATTTACAGATAAGGGATTTTTTAATTAGCCCTTGAACGCACGTGATATAGAGAGTTTACTTATAGTGAACCGCCTCGAGGAGATGATAGGTTCGAGCTCACTACTACGGAGGATCTCAATGGCAAGTCCTTGGTTCAAGTGTGGTGTCATGAATGTGGAACAAGTTATGGTTCCGGATTCATTGGCAAGCAATCATGAATATGCAACAACTTATGGTTCCGGATTCATTGGCAAGCAATCAGCTTACGTAAATTCTCTAATTTCATGAGAACTCATGTTTTAGAAAGTCAAGGGCATCAAAGAAGATACCTAGCTAATCGAGGATTGAAGGATGAAGCAACACCTAGCTCAATGACCATGGTGGGGATATGATTGCGATTCTAGCAGCAATGGAGGAAATGAATACCTTCAATGTTACTCTCATGAAGGTAAGTAACCTCTTTTTTCTAACCATTGCTGCAACCTTAAGTAAAATATTTATCATGCATGGCTACTGTAAGTCGTAAAGGAGCTGATTTTCAGTTGAGTTATGAGTTTCTTTTTGGAGTTGATTCTTGATTGATTTTGAAGCTTCTTTTGTAATATTGTTTGCCTCAGTTTATGTAGGAGCTGATTTTCAGCTGATTGAAGCAACCTTGAACGATTATAAGGACAAGAGCATGGTAAGAGTGGTACGCAAGTACGATGATGGGAAGTGTGCCGTTTCGAAAACCAGATCTACAAACTCTTCTTATATAGAGTATGTCAAAGAAAAATCTCACATTATGGCTGTGGGCAAAACATCCTCGGGCCATTCACCTCCACTCTTAATAATAGGGCTTGGTGGGCGACCAAAGAAGCATTTTGAGGCAGATCCATGACAAAAATCCTTGGGTGCTTTTCTAACACACGGACCAAAGGAAGTGCCACACCATCGCATGTGGAATCACCTTCTACTCCCGCAGGTGATTCATGCATAACTTCTTCATTAAATTTTCATCTCTTCTTGTGTTGGGGATTATGGGGCAGTCCGGTGTAGGGTGATGATTTTTCCCAAGTAGGGAGTAGGAGGGGAGGGGAGTAGAGGTATTTAATTGATACAATTAATAATTATAATTTGATAGATACAACAACTAGGTAGTGATATAGTTTCGCGGGTTTTCTCTCTTGAAATTTTGAAATGAAAGGACGTAGACTTCTAAGGTTCATGCACCTGAGTGTAACGTTCATGAACCTATTACGTAGGTGGATGTGTCCAGATGCGATGCTCTCTATATAAATAAGGTTCTCGGACAAGCGTTTATCGGTGAAGCAAATATTATTTAGCTGCTTTACAAGATCATACTACGTAGTTCTCACTCATCATCACACACATATAGTCCAAGCGGAAGAGCAGAAGATGGTGGCCGATGTGCAGAAAGCTTGGCACTACGGCGAGTATGGGGCGGTGGAGGAGGTGCTTCAGTTTGGGGAATACCCGGTCCCAGAAACCGCCCCAGATCAAGTGCTCGTGAAGGTGCAGGCGGCAGCGCTCAATCCTGTGGACTTCAAGCGCAGGCGAGGTTATCTCAAGCACACTGACTCCGAGCTCCCGGTAATTAAGATTTGAGCCCTCACAGAATACAAGCAGCTTGCTTATTATGCTTCTGAATATTCCTATCAACTGCTAATTTGTGCGCATGCGGTACATTAACCCACCCACGTGCGTCTGCTGCAGCATGTCCCAGGCTACGATGTGGCCGGAGTCGTGGTTAAGGTTGGCAGCGAGGTGAAGGATTTGAAGGAAGGGGACGAGGTTTATGGGGACGTCTCAGAGCATGCAGTGAATGGGCCGAAGCGCTTTGGGTCCCTGGCCCAATACACAGCAGTGGAAGAGAAGCTCCTTGCTCTCAAACCCAAGAACCTCACTTTCGCTCAGGCAGCAAGCTTGCCCCTCGCACTCATCACCGCGCAAGAAGCCTTCGAGACAGCCAAATTCCAGCCCGGCCAGACGGCCCTCATACTGGGAGGAGCCGGAGGAGTGGGCAGCTTGGCCATCCAGGTATCTAGTATAATATATAATTGATGCTCACTTTTATCACCTCTGTAATTGACATGAAGTGATTACATATAAAGCTTTAATGTCATTGTTTAGCCTTGTAATGCTTTGCGCGCTTGCCCAGTTGGCCAAGGTTGTCCATGGTGCCTCTCTGGTTGCCACTACAGCTAGCACAGGGAAAATCCAGGTCGTGAAGAGCCTCGGAGCCGATTTGGTCATCGACTACACCAAATCTAACTACTATGAGCTGCCAGAAAAGTACGACTTCGTCTTTGACACAGTGGGTAAGCTCCTAATTCTCATCATGGCCCAGATTAATAGCTTCTTTACCATTCAACAAAACCACCCATTTCCAAGGTTTGATAGGAGTTTACAACAAGTGAAGACATTTAGAAACAGGGATTGAGACCCGGGACGTCCCAACCTAATTCCTACTCTCTAGTTCACATACCACACACTCCATCCCCAACTTCCTTCCCACTCTCTAGTTCACATACCACACACTCCACTAGACGAGTCGGAATGCATTCTTTTATGCTCATGCATGATGGTTGATTGTGTGTGTGTGTAAATGCGCTCACTTTGAACATGCTTACCTTCCTACGATCTTGAGTAAGTACGTTGAGATACATTTTAAGAGTAACTGTTCCTTCTTACCAGGCTGCGTGCCCCATGATAGATGCTTGTACTTGAACCTTATCGATAACCTTTATAGTGAGCCATGTGTAGTGGTGGGCTATTAAGCTACTAAACTTTTGAAGCTGTATTCCTAGTCTCACACGTGTCATGATTATGTACAGGAGATGGTGTAAATGCTGCCAAGGCTGCGAAGGAGGGAGGGCCCGTGCTCACCATAGCCGATTTTCAAGCAAAGCCTCCTGTGATACCCTTTGTTCTCACTTCCAATGGATCCATCCTTGCAAAGCTCAACCCTTTCTTGGAAAGTGGGCAATTGAAGCCCATCATTGATCCCAAAGGTCTCTTTTCTTTCTCCCAAGTAAAGGAGGCCTTCAGTTACTTGGAAACGGGAAAGGCAGTGGGCAAAGTAGTCATATCACCCATACTAGAATAAAGTAAAGGACTGCTACACACAAAAATAATACCCTAGTTTTCATTGATGTAATATATATATATATATATATATATTTTGTGATGCTGAATTCTATTTGATTGATGTATTTATTGTATTATGATGTTGAATTCTATAAGGTAGAAATATCTTGCCTATAGAAGAGATAGGAACTATCTATTACATAATAACTATGGACATTAACCAAGGCACAAGGAGCTGAGAGAAAAGACAAATCCTGGATTTCTAAAAAGTAAGAGGAAAAAATCCCTTCGATTGACCCGTTGTACTCCTGCGTTTCTCTTCTTAATGTCTTTTACATACCGCGCAGCAACGCGCTGTCGTGCCATGGCACGTCTATGGTGTGAAACCATGCATATGAGACTATCAAATGCAAATCTAGATGCATGGGATTAAGTGCTATGATGAGTCATTATATGATGCCATGTACATATGTTCATATTGTAAATGAGGTTCAATAAGACGAGCTGAGGCTGAGTCAGGTCTCGAAGCTTTTGTATATGAGTGTGGTGTGAAATATGGAGCCTTATGCTTATGGTAAGCCTTGCAGTAGGGAACACCCTTCTCAACATGTATGGAAATGTGAGTGCATGTATGATATGAGAATTGGTTTTGAAGAATACTCTTTGGAGATATCATGGAATGAGCAAAACAAGAGGAACTTTAATAAGATACTGCACACATTCAAAGTTTTTGTGTATCCTCATAGGCAGATTGATCCCTTCAATAATATCTTCATGCCCATGGATGGTGAACTTAGTGGCAACTATGTTAGTGAGAGCTATTTCAAAATGACTCTTGTGAGTATGGTGGTGGTGGTTCTGTTCACACTCAGATCTCATGGGTAAGTTGGAAACACTCAGTTATATATATGGTCTGCGTGGCTATGTAAATGATGGTATGAGTGGCTCCTCAAAGGGATATGATAATGATGTGAATGGCTACCCATATGCATGATGTGTAGTAGCTTCTCAATGGTATCGATGAGCCGAGTCAATGATTACCTCTTATGGGAGTGCAAGCATGATGTGTGCTTTAGTTGGCTCATGATATGAATATGATATTTGATGCTGCTTTGGTCCAAGCATATACATATGAGTAGATATATCATGTGTATAGAATGTAGTAAAGACGGTAGCTTGCGTGGCCATGACAAAAATAGAAGAGTAGCACGGGCGGGTTGTAAAGAATCAAGTTGGAAACAAGAGCTTGGTTATAAGCAAATGCAATGCATGGCAATCAGTTTACATATTTGGATGCAAGGACTTTATGATCCAAGAAACGTCATAGTGGATAAATGCCGCAAAACTGGAGTTGATTTTTTTAAGAAATACGAGAAGGGGAGCTTGCATGGTAGCAAGAAAAAAGAGATATCGGAAAAAAATGAAAAAAAAGAGGGCGCAAGTGTTTTTCGAACGGGGAAATAACAAAAATATTGCTGCAAAAGGTGGTGGGCGCCCAATTTCCTTGCGGGAAAAAGAGGAAAAAAACCAGAGAAAACGAGTAAGGGAGGATATCAGAGTTCGGTGTGTGCAGAAAGGGAGAACCAGTGCGCCAACTAACCAGAGAGAAAAAAATCAATGAGACGGCTACTGTTCGTGGCTTGTAGGAGTTAGAATTGAAGAGAAAAATGAGTATTATCTAGTGATATGCTTTTCATTAAATACATGTATTCTGCCTTTCGTGGTCTGCAGGCGAAGCGATCATATGGGAAATAGCAAAAATCAAGAAAAACTCGCGTTTTTCCTCACTCTCAGATAAGCGATGTTTTTCTTATTATTATTTTGGTTCACTAAAATCCACGATTCAGAAAATCGTGTTGTTTATAAACCTTTAAAGGTTTAGAGAATGAGAATATTTTGGGACTTGTGGAATCGTGGAATAAAAGTATCAAAAACACAATCAGGCTCCTGAAAGTTGGTTGTACTTTCTACTCGACCGGATTTTGGAATTCAAGTCATGGAGTTTTCTAAATCTCATGAGCATGTTATAGTTATGCCGTATGCCATCTTTTGTTTGTGAGATGTTAGAATTTAAAAGCAGGTTTTCAGGTGATAAAGAAACATCTTGAAATGATGGAATTGATGTCACTCGATGTATGGAATGTAAATGGTCACATGTATGTGGGAAATATTTGAAGATTATGTTATGCCTACATGTGATTGGTTTGAGGGATTTGGAAAAAGGAGCCAGTAAATCTATGCTTGGAAAGGGATAATCACTTGTTGATACACAATTTATGTGCAATCATCAGGCTGAATTCATGGATGTATTGAGGTGAATTTGTACATGTTTATGATATCAAAAATGGAGGTGCTTTGTGATCCATGAAGAGTTATGTGTTTGAGTTTCCTTGTGGGAATCAGAAGCTACTCTCACAGCTGGAAGTCTTGTACTTTCCCAGCGACATCGTCCACGTCACGACAGCTCTTTGGTGAACCCGACGTGAAACTGCTGGGGTGCAGCAAGCTGCTGAGAGGGGACAAATTTCCACGACCAAAGCACTGCAATCAATTGTGAAAAAGGTGGATCAATATGATGGAAAGGATATCATAAAGTACCTGCGCAATTACATAAAGGAAATGGAGCTAAACAGGGTGACTGAGGAGGATATGGTTCGAAGCTTTGAGCTGGTATGTGTTCCTGAAATAAGAGAGCGTATAAGAGGATTGCAGACAGCACATGGTGGCAGAAATTGGGAGGAGTTCAAGCTTGCTTTAAAGGACGAATATTTCATGGAGGATTCTGAGCGAGTGACCAAACGAACTTTCTTGGAATGGGTCACAAAACCTAAAATGGGAATTTCTGCCACAGAGCTGCTAAGAGAGTTTGAGAAGCGCTATGCCCAGCTGTCAAGGATAGAGCGCACAACTTTGGACAGAGAAAAAACAGAGCTCTTCTTACAAGCAGCTGGGAAAGATCTCCAAGAAAAACTGGAAATTCTCCTTGAGGATAAGGATACAGAGCAGGGACTAAAGAGTGATTGGAATGATGTTGAGGATGCGGTTACCATGCTAGCAAAGCGGCAGCGAAGGAGGGATAAAATGGTGATGAGCTCGGCAACTCCTATAACTGCTGTTATTCCTGAGAATCTACTAAAACCAGCTGCTGCAATCCCAAAGGTAGAAGGGCCGATGGAAGAACTTATTAAGGGCATGTGGGACCTAAAATTGAAGATGTCCAGGATTGAAGAAAAGGGGCTACCATTAGGGCAGGCTTCTATGCAAAGGCCTCAAAGCAAAGAAGGGTTTACATACAGATGCATATGGTGTGATGGCCCAGAACATGCAAAGAAAGATTGTGCTAGCTATAAAGAAGCCCTTAAAAATCAACTTGTGTTTTTCAAAGATGGGAAAATCCACCTTATAGAGACTGGTCTTCCATTAAGTACAAACTTTGAGAAAGGAGGGATGAAAAAGCTGGTTGAGGATATGGCTGCTAGTCATGCCATCTCTATGGTTGAGGCAGCAACCTATGGGTTAAAGGCTGGTCAATCAAAGCAGGGATCTGAGAATGATGAAGATTATGAGAATGAAGATTTTTGGCCATCAACAATGGAATTAATTGCGTCAAAGAAGGTGTCTAAGCAAGCTTTGCATGAGGCGGGTGACTGTATACGTCTTGAGACTGGCTGGGAGGAGCCTGTGGATTCTTTATCTGTTCATGCCTACATTGCTAAATGCCAAAATAATGAGGCACAGGTAGAGGAGAAGCGTAAAAGGGAAAATGAGGAAGGAGGGCCATCAAAAAGGGTTACTCATGGTAGTGAGAAGAAGGATCCTGGGCCATCACATATGCTTCCACCGCATAGCAGACCTCCACAGGAAGTATCAATGGAAGAAGTGCCAGCAAAAATGAAGCATGAGAAGGAGAAGGGCAAAGGAAAAAGTCCACTCTGCAAGCTTCAATCTGATATTGAAGCCGCAACAGATCTCAAAAAGGTGCTTGAAGAGAGGATTCTAAACAGTAGGGTGGAATTTACACTAGGGGAAGTCTTGGGGATTGCAAAGAAAGAATTCCATGATGAGATAATTGATATTATACGAAGGAAAAGGCAATCCATAATTGAATCTATTCCATCACAAGGGGAGGCAAGCACTTCCAAGACTCATGGAGTACAGGTACAGCAAAAGGAAGAGAGAGAAAATGTGGTGGAATGTAATCACTCTGCTGATGGGGCACGACAAGTGCGCTTTGTGGAAGAGGATGATGAAAAAGAAGTTCTTAGAAAGAGTCATTACTCCAGGAGCCATTGGGCAAGAGCAACCACTGAAACCCTTGTTAAGATAGGTGATTTGGAAGAGCCATATGTCGCTCTAATTGATCATGGGTCTGAAATAAATCTTATGGCTAAAAATCTCTACAACAAATGTAAGTGGCCAATGGATGTAGATCATGGGTGGATGATTAAAGCAGCTAATAACTCATCTGGAGAGCTCTATGCAGCATGTCCAAATGTTAAGGTAACTATAGGGGATGTGAAAGATGATCAGAACTTCTTTGTTCAGGAGATGTCATCGTATCCCCTCATCCTTGGGCAACCCTACATTACAGCTGTGAGGATGGAAACAAAAGTTTTGGATGATGGCTCGGCATATGCAAGAATAAGGAGTAAAGATGGCAAGAAAGCTGTTCAGTTCTTGACAGTTTGCATTAACCATGAAAGGAATCGTGAGTCTCTTCGAGCACAGTCACTCCCAAAGATAAATAGAGAATTCATGAATTACAGGGAGATGAGGGATTTTGGCCAGGTGCCATTGTAAAGTGGGATTCCAATGGTACAAGGGAAAATGAGTTCTCGCAGGACTCAATCAATGTAAATAACTTTTCAGCAAATTTTCAGGGATTCTCTAGCTATGGGTCACTGGTCTTTGTAAAAAGCAAGGATTTGAAGCGTGGCATGCGTAGACATGTACAAAATGAACAAAAAAGTCTTGAGCAATGTGGTCTTTTGGAGAAGAATGAGTTTATTTCAGGGGTACTTGATGAGGTGTCATTTGTAGATACTATGGGTGTGCTTTTTGATATGGGAAGAGCATGCTTACAGGGTGGAAATGAGATGATAGAGGTGTCATCTGTGGAGATGTATGATATAATCCGGGAATTTGAGGGGGTGGAATGTAAAAACATGAATTGCGAGATGGATGCTCATGTTAAGCCAAAGTACAAAACAGTTGCAAAGAAGGTGAAACCAGTTGCCTTGCCTTTACCACCAGGAAGCAAGGAGAAGATAGATGAAGCTTCTATGCAACCAAATATCAGAGATCCGAAGAAAATTGGGCATAAGTTTACACAGGAAACTTTAAAAGAGCTGAAGATTGGTGAAAGGGATTTTCTGTTGCCAGTTGAAAAGGAATGCTTTGAGGAGATGCTTGTAAAACATGGGAAAGCCTTTGCTTTTCAGCCGCATGAGATAGGCTGTGTTGATCCAAGTGTAACAGCGCCAATGGTGATCTTCACTGTACCACATGTGCCTTGGAACCTGCGGCGGCCAATTCCAGTACCAAAGGCTCTCTTGCCAAAGCTGATGGAATTACTAAAAGAAAAGATCAGGATGGGAATTTTGGAGCCATCATGTGCTTCATATTCCAACAGATGGTTTACTGTACCAAAGAAAAATGGAACATTACGCTTCATTCAAGACATGCAACCTGTAAACAAAGTCACAATCAGGAATGTGGGAGCAGGTCCGATTGTGGATGAGTTTGCAGAAGCATTTGCAGGGAAAGCTATATACTCTATGGGTGATCTGTATTCGGGATATGATCAGTTCCAGCTGGATATACAAAGCAGGGACTTGACCACAATGAGAACTCCTTTGGGATTAGTAAGGATGTGTACCTTACCACAGGGAGCCACCAACTCAGTGGCACATATGATGAATGGAATGAATAAAGTCTTACGAGACTTCATACCACAAATAACTATGCCATTTCTGGATGATGTGCCAATAAAAGGCTGTGATGAGAAAGACAAAGATGGGGATTTGGATTCAAAGGGGTGCCGCAAGTTTGTGGCAAATCATATAAAAGATTGTGATATGATTCTATCCAGGCTTGAAGAAGTGAATCTTACTTTGTCTGGACTGAAATCAGTGTTTGGGGTTGGTGAAGTGCTAATAGTGGGACATCTTTGTAGTACTAGTGGACGCCGACCTTGTCCAGCCAAGATAGATGCAATACAAAGAATGAAAGAGATATGCATTAATGTTACAGAGCTGAGGAGATTTCTTGGTGCATGTGTCTTTTATGTTATTTGGATCCCAGATTATGCGCATGTAGCAGATCCTCTTTATCAACTCTTGAGGAAAAATCAAAAATTTTTGTGGAATGTAGCACATACTAAAGCTATGCGGAAGCTGAAATATCTGCTTCAATCATCACCTACTCTAAGGAAGGCAGATTATGAGTGTGGCAGGCCTGTGATTGTTACAGTTGATACTAGTCCTACTGGGATAGGATGGGCAGTAGGGCAAGATGATGAGGATGATCACAGGTATGTAATCAGATTTGAAGCAAAGGTATTAAGCATTCGACAACGAAAATATCCACAGATCAAGAGAGAGTTATGGGGAATAGTCATTGCTCTAAAATGTGAAAAAGAATATCTTATTGGGGCATCTGTACTTGTGGAAACTGATTGCTTGCCACTTCTTGGGATGATAGCAAGCTGTACCACTCCAGATATTGCTATGCTTAGGTGGATTGCCTATATCAAGTCACTAAATCCTGAGTTTGAGCATATTGCAGGAAAAGATAATCCAGTTGCAGATATGCTATCAAGAGCCAGGTATGAAGATGAAAAAGAGATGATTAGTGACATTGATGATGTGGGTACAAAGTTCTACACTGCTGCATATGCAAAGGGGGACCATATTTGCCTATCAAATGCACTTGAGTCTTTTACTGAGGAAATGTATGAAGGAGATTGCTTGCTTATTGGTCAATACTTGAGTACTCTGACAAGACAGGAAAATTGGTATGACTCAGAATTTAAGAGGATCCGCAGAAAAGCATATGGTTATTTTCTAAAGGATGGATACCTCTGGAAGCATCCTAAGCAGAGGAATGCTATGCCACAGAGAGTTATATGTGATAAAGAGACTCAAGGGAAGCTTGTGAAAGAATTCCATGAGAGTCTCTGGGCTGGACATCGAAGTGTGTGGGCCACCTTTACCAAAATAAAGGAAAAATATTGGTGGAAAGGAATGTACAAGGATATTTCCCAATATGTGGAAACATGCATGGAATGTCAAATGTACTCAAATGTACGACATCGTGATGGCTTGCAACCAACCTACCCACGTGCCATCATGCACTACAAATGGGTAGTGGATCTAGTTACAATGCCTTTGGGAATTTGGCAGATGCAGTACATAGCACTTACAAGAGAAGATTTGACAAATCAGGTAGAGGGGCGTGCCCTTAGAACAAAGAGTACGAAAACAGTATGCAAATTTCTCTTGGAAGATGTGATTTGTCGGTATGGTTGTGTTGGAAAAATAACAGCTGATAGGGGTGAGCTAGATGTTGAAGAAGCAAGGGAATTCTTCTCTAGAATTGGCATTAAACTCATGTGCTTACAATCGTGAGGGCAATGGTAAAAGTGAGCGAGGACATCCTCCAATCATTAAAGCTTTGGCTAAGGCATGCAGAGAAAGAATGCGGGAGTGGCCAAGGCTGCTACCATATGCTTTGTGGGCTGACCGTACAACTCATACATAGCTCAGTGACAGGATACATGCTTGCAGAATTAATGTATGGTCAGAAGCCAATAATGCCAGTTGAAGAAGTGGTTCCAACTTGGAATGTATTACCCTGGATGGAAGGATTGAACAGGGAAGACCTCCTTGCATTGCGAATAAGGCAACTGGAGAGAAGGCCAGAAGATGTAGAGCTTGCTAAAGCTCGCTTGAAAGATGCAAGGTTGAAAAATAAAGAAAGATTTGATAGAAGACACAGACTCTGGCCAAAACCTATTAAAGAAGGTGATTGGATTCTAATGTATGATAGTAGTCTTGACAACCAGTTCACTGTTCAAAGGAAGTTTGCAAAAAGATGGTTTGGCCCTTACATTGTCAAGCATGTGCATGGAAATGCCACGTATACTCTGTGTGAGCTTGATGGAACAGAGATAAAGAATCTTGTAGCAGGCAAAAAGATCAAGATGTTTAAAAGAAGGCTTGACAGTGATCCTTTTGATTCACAAGGAACTCAGGATGAGAGGCTTGATAATGATAACATGGATATGGCTGAAAAGGAAGAGGATGATTTTCCTAATAATGTTGAAGATGAGGATGACATCCAGATATATGTGGATCTTGATGATGATTTGGCACATACCAGAGGATGTGCAGGTTTAGAGGGGGTGGATGTCGTGCCATGGCACGTCTATGGTGTGAAACCATGCATATGAGACTATCAAATGCAAATCTAGATGCATGGGATTAAGTGCTATGACGAGTCATTATATGATGCCATGTACATATGTTCATATTGTAAATGAGGTTCAATAAGACGAGCTGAGGCTGAGTCAGGTCTCGAAGCTTTTGTATATGAGTGTGGTGTGAAATATGGAGCCTTATGCTTATGGTAAGCCTTGCAGTAGGGAACACCCTTCTCAACATGTATGGAAATGTGAGTGCATGTATGATATGAGAATTGGTTTTGAAGAATACTCTTTGGAGATATCATGGAATGAGCAAAACAAGAGGAACTTTAATAAGATACTGCACACATTCAAAGTTTTTGTGTATCCTCATAGGCAGATTGATCCCTTCAATAATATCTTCATGCCCATGGATGGTGAACTTAGTGGCAACTATGTTAGTGAGAGCTATTTCAAAATGACTCTTGTGAGTATGGTGGTGGTGGTTCTGTTCACACTCACATCTCATGGGTAAGTTGGAAACACTCAGTTATATATATGGTCTACGTGGCTATGTAAATGATGGTATGAGTGGCTCCTCAAAGGGATATGATAATGATGTGAATGGCTACCCATATGCATGATGTGTAGTAGCTTCTCAATGGTATCAATGAGCCGAGTCAATGATTACCTCTTATGGGAGTGCAAGCATGATGTGTGCTTTAGTAGGCTCATGATATGAATATGATATTTGATGCTGCTTTGGTCCAAGCATATACATATGAGTAGATATATCATGTGTATATAATGTAGTAAAGACGGTAGCTTGCGTGGCCATGACAAAAATAGAAGAGTAGCATGGGCGGGTTGTAAAGAATCAAGTTGGAAACAAGAGCTTGGTTATAAGCAAATGCAATGCATGGCAATCAGTTTACATATTTGGATGCAAGGACTTTATGATCCAAGAAACGTCATAGTGGATAAATGCCGCAAAACTGGAGTTGATTTTTTTAAGAAATACGAGAAGGGGAGCTTGCGTGGCAGCAACGAAAAAAGAGATATCCGAAAATAATGAAAAAAAAGAGGGTGCAAGTGTTTTTCGAACGAGGATATAATGAAAATCTTGCTGCAAAAGGTGGTGGGCGCCCGATTTCCTTGCGGGAAAAAGAGGAAAAAAACCAAAGAAAACGAGTAAGGGAGGATATCAGAGTTCGGTGTGTGCAGAAAGGGAGAACCAGTGCGCCAACTAACCAGAGAAAAAAAATCAATGAGGCGGCTACTGTTCATGGCTTGTAGGAGTTAGAATTGAAGAGAAAAATGAGTATTATCTAGTGATATGCTTTTCATTAAATACATGTATTCTGCCTTTCGTGGTCTGCACAGCGAAGCGATCATATGGGAAATAGCAAAAATCAAGAAAAACTCGCGTTTTTCCTCACTCTCAGATAAGCGATGTTTTTTTTATTATTATTTTGGTTCACTAAAATCCACGATTTAGAAAATCGTGTTGTTTATAAACCTTTAAAGGTTTAGAGAATGAGAATATTTTGGGACTTGTGGAATTGTGGAATAAAAGTATCAAAAACACAATAAGGCTCCTAAAAGTTGGTTTTACTTTCTACTCGATCGGATTTTGGAATTCAAGTCATGGAGTTTTCTAAATCTCATGAGCATGTTATAGTTATGCCGTATGCCATCTTTTGTTTGTGAGATGTTAGAATTTAAAAGCAGGTTTTCAGGTGATAAAGAAACATCTTGAAATGATGGAATTGATGTCACTCGATGTATGGAATATAAATGGTCACATGTATGTGGGAAATATTTGAAGATTATGTTATGCCTACATGTGATTGGTTTGAGGGATTTGGAAAAAGGAGCCAGTAAATCTATGCTTGGAAAGGGATAATCACTTGATACACAATTTATGTGCAATCATCAGGCTGAATTCATGGATGTATTGAGGTGAATTTGTACATGTTTATGATATCAAAAATGGAGGTGCTTTGTGATCCATGAAGAGTTATGTGTTTGAGTTTCCTTGTGGGAATCCGAAGCTACTCTCACAGCTGGAAGTCTCGTACTTTCCCAGCGACATCGTCCACGTCACGACAGCGTGGGTTGAGTTCTAGTATCCAATTACGTAAGCCTCGAAATTTCTGAGGAAAAGATCTTGGTATTTTCATCGATAATTCCCAAAAACGTTTTTGACACTAGTACTAATAAAATTTATTACGCTAATGCAAGAAATTTTAATCCTATTACATATATATATATATATATATATATATATATATATTGGGGCTGGTTGATGTAGTTTGGCAAGGTATCATGTTTGAAATATAAAAGTAAGATTGGTTGATGGTATTTGATCTACAATTTAACAAGGATTTGATCTACATTTGATTTAACAGTCCGATTGGATTGATTATCTACAAAATATTTGTTCGAGGGAGGGGGGATGGATGGTACGACTTTACAGAGCTTGCCAAACCTCTTTACTCTCACCCCCTTTCTATCACTTTAATTTTCCAAGCATGAAAACGCATAGACCTCAAAAATATCTAGAAGTCACATAATCTTACTTTTCTTTGGTGGCAAGAGTTTGGCAATTGGAATAATTCATGCCAAATCTTTATTCTTAGGATTGATGTTGATGGTATCACTTGATGATGCTACCTTCTCTTACACCTTGAATTCTTCATTGGTTCTTAAGGATTAGAAGTCTCATAATCTTACTTTTCTTTGGCAAGAGTTTGGCAATTCGAATAGTTCAGTGATGTGAAATCTTTATTCTTAGGATTGATGTTGATGGTATCACTTGAAGTGTCCTCCTATAGGTCTTGATTTACCACTTTTCTTTGTGAAACCATGTTAATATATCACCTTTCTTTGTGCAACCATGATAATCCATGACAACTCTTTGTTCTTATGGGTGCTATTACTAGTAACGTTTCACAATGCTTCCTAGTCCTTTTTACACTATCCCACCTCTCATGCATGTTCTTTACAATCACTTTTATCTGGTAACCATGCAAATCTATGGAGACTTAAAAGAGATCACAAGTTATATTGTAATATCCTTTTCTTTGGAAACCATGTGTTATGGCTCATTTTAGCTCTCTCCAAAACTCATCCATTCATAGAGAAAATCACAAACAAGCAACAATAATTGTGAGGTACTTTCTGTGCTTCCAAGCTCAAGTCTCTTGAAGCCACCCAGTGGTGGTTAGATTTTCTCTTTCAAGCCCTCTCTGTATCACAAAGGAAGTTGCTTCCCCTTGCTACTACAAGTCCTAATTCATCCTTAGGTGCCTAAAATTTATTACGCTAATGCAAGAAATCATGTTCTTTACAATCACTTTTATCTGGTAGCCATGCAAATCTATGGAGACTTAAAAGAGATCACAAGTTATATTATAATATCCTTTTCTTTGGAAACCATGTGTTATGGTTCGTTTTATCTCTCTCCAAAACTCATCCATTCATAGAGAAAATCACAAACAAGTAACAATAATTGTGAGGTACTTTCTGTGCTTCCAAGCTCAAGTCTCTTGAAGCCACCCAGTGGTGGTTAGATTTTCTCTTTCAAGCCCTCTCTGTCTCACAAAGGAAGTTGCTTCCCCTTGCTACTACCAGTCTAACTTACACACCTCTCACTATCTACACTCTCTCATAGAAACAATGAATAAGAACATGAGCTAAGTGGTAATGTAATCTATATTCTCAACTCTCTCTCTCTCTCTTGCACAAACGCACGTACACACACACACTCATGCACACACAAACACACACACACATCCACCCCAAAGCACAAGAAGCAAAGATCATGTAGCCTAAACTAGAGAATATATTTAACACAAATGGAGATTGTGTCCATTTATTATGACATCATGTGTTATATACAAATGGTCCTAATTCATACTTAGGTGCCTAAAACTCCTAGCTAAGACTTTTTTTCATAATGTGTTATACATATAACTGGCCCTTATTCGACTTGGGTGCCCAAAAATCCTAACTAAATGAGTTTGGGTGTTGCCAGATACTCATAATTGTTATACCTTTTATACTCCCTTTGCATGAGACTTATTGTTCACTCTCATGAATGGTAGATATGGTTATAGCTTGAATACCTAGTTGTCTCGCCAAGTTTGTATGTGTAGTACTTGTAGAGTGATTGGACTCTCTTGAGAGTATGTATGTTGTATGGGTAAGTCGTGTAGAAACCAATGTACACCATATCTTCAAATGTTTAGTGCATATAAGATGGCAAGAATCTAATTCGATGATAATAATACATGATGACTCTCTCTATTGAGCTTATGTTCATGTCAAAGTGTAGTATGTCAAGATCATGGCCTTCACATATTTATTTTATTTGGTTGACTAAGAACAACAATTTGCTTCATGTATCTGCATATGTTATGACTATCTTCAAATTGTTTGTGCATATAAGATGGCAATCATCTAAGTCAATGATAATAATACATGATGACTTTATCTATTGAGCTTATGTTCATGTCAATGCGTAGTATGTCATGATCATACCATTCACAAATTTCTTTTCTTGGGTAGCTTCTTGTATCGACATATATCATGACTATTGTTGGATCATGTATTCTCCCCAAGATCTAATCCACAATAAATATTGTTTAGATTCTTGCATATTCTTCTATACAAAGTAATTATGTACGCCATGCAAGTTGAATGTCAAATGCATCAATTGGTGGTGGGACATTCAGGCCATCAGTCTATGTTGACATCCACATCTTATATGAACTTTGTGCTTCCACTTCCATCCCTTATAGTTGTACACACTAGTCCTAATTCATACTTGGGTGCCCAAATATCCTAGCTAAGATGTTTTCTTTTCGTTCATTATGAGATAATGTGTTATACATATAATTTGCCCTTATTTATACTTGGGTGCCGAGAACTTCTTAACTAAATGAGTTTGGGTGTTACTAGATTGTCATATTGGTTATACTTTTTATATTCCCTTTGCATAACACTTATTCTTCACTCTCCTAAATAGTAGAGAGCATCTAGTTAATCAAAAATTGGGATCCACTTCCCCCTCACTTGATAAATATTTGGTTCTCAAAATCTAGTTAGGAATCTGGTTATAGCTTGAATGCCTAGTGGTGATCACCGAGTTTGTATTTGTAATGCTTATAGCATGATTGGAGCCTCTTGAGAGTGCATCTGGTGTATGGGTAAGTCATCTAGAAACCAATGTACACCATATCTTCAAATGTTTGGTGCATATAAGATGGCAAACATCTAGGTCAATGTAATACATGATGACTTTCTCTATTTAGCTTATGTTCATGTCAAAGCATAGTATGTCATGATCATAGCCTTCACATATTTCTTTTATTTAGTTGACTAAGAACAACGATTAGCTTCATGTATCTGCATATGTTATGACTATCTTCAAATTTTCGGTGCATACAAGATGGCAAGCCTCTAAGCCAATGATAATAATACATGATGAGATGGCATCATTGGCAAAACTAGAACGCTCGCCACCTATCCACTCAAGGGCCTTTTCGATAGTTCCTAGCTTATAGTAAGTGGCAATATATTCACATATCAAAAATGGAGTCTCCGTTGAAGATCAACAAGATCAACCAATGGATCCATATAAAAGAGCCATGGACTCATCTGTTGAGGACCAGCAAGGTCAATCAACCAGATCCATGCCCAAATTCAGAAAACAACTCTTACTCCTTGTTTTAATATCTTCCACAATGCACGTGTGGGTATCGTCGGTGACCCAGAGCCCGAGCACCGGTGGTCAGCACCCTCTATGATCCTTGGCAGGTGACCTAGCGCTTCTCATAGGCTGCTTCCTTGGTCCCTCATCCACCGTACCAAAAGCTCACCATTTTAGTCGAACCGAGGCTGGTCAAGACCTCGGACGTGAGACTTTCTCCTATGACTTTCCCCATCAGCTGTTGCAACTTTATCAGATTAGGTCTCCACGGCCTCATTCACAAGCTGATGGTCAAAATGCTTCTCTAGCATTCTTGACATAAAACAGACATTTAAAAACAGTTCAAAAATACAGTTTCTATAATGAACTCTCATCTTTTCACATCAAACCACATTAATTAATTCCACAACCATTTCATAAGTATTCCTATTCTCATCCAATCACATCATTTTCATAAGTATTCCTATTCTCATCCAATCATATCATTTTCATCTCATCACATCTTTCCTCAATTTATCCTCTTTAGATCTCATCCACTCGCATCTACCCATATCCACATCTCATCACATCTCATCCATTCAGACCACATCACATTCACTCACATCTCATCCATTCAGACCACATCACATTCACTCACGTCACATCTCATTCATTTTACCTCACATCTCATTCATTCACATCTATCCCGATTCACATCCCATCACATCACATTCATTCATATCCATCACATTCACTTTCATTCATATCCATCACATTCATTCTCATCACCATTATATCACATCACTTCTATCCACATCATATCTCATTCATACACATCTCATCTCATTCATCCACATCCATCCAGTCGTTCACATGTACGACTACTCGCATCTATCCATACATTCATATCTATCACTTCACATCCACATATATTCATGTCACATCTCATCTCTTTACATCACATCACATTCTTTCACATACACATCTATATCCATTCTTTCACATACATCCACATCCATTCTTTCACATACTCATTCACATCCATTCTTCTCATACACATTCACATCCATTCTTCACATACACATCCTTATCCAATCTTTCACATACTCATTCACATCCACTCTTCACATACACATTCACTCACATCTCATATCATTCATTTACATTTTGATTCACATGACATCACATCTCATCCATTCATTCACATTTATCTAATTCACATCACATCTCATCACATCTATTTACCTCATATCTCATCACCTCTATTCACATCACATCCATCCATCCATTCATTCCTATGTATCTGATTCACATCACATCTCATCATATCTATTCACCTCACATTCTCATCATCTCTACTCACATCACATCCATCCATCATTCATTCCCATCTATCTGATTTGCATATCTCACATCTATACACCTCTATTCACATCGCATCCATCCATCCATTCACATCTATCTAATTCACATCACATCTATTTACCTCTCATCTCATCACCTCTATTCACATCACACCTAGTCATCCATTCATTCACATCTATCTAATTCACATCACATCCATCCATCCAATCATCATCTAAACACCATATTCGAGAATTTGGGAATCTCCCAATAGTTTGGGAATTCCAAATCAAAATGAATCCCGTGAATTTGGGAATTTCATTAATTTGGAACCTTGAATATTGGTGAAGTATATTTATTGTATATGTAGAAGATATTGATAAAATCTTAAATAGGTGGTGTTAATAAACACCTTATCTTTGGCAACCTCTCTAGCATGGAAGTCTTTAGCCCAATGCTTCTTGTAGATTGGCTTTGGCCTTCAAGACAACCTTTGGAGGGATTTTAATTTTTTTGGGAACTTTGGTAGCTTTTGTTATCCAAGAGAAAACAATTGTATCCACTCTCTCCCAACGTTGAGGGTCTTTCTTGTTGCACATCCAGTATTTATCCCAGCAATTCTGATATACCTCCTCATCTGTAGCATTTTGTCGACCACAAACTAGTGCCCAATATTGTATACAGATCTTTTGATAGTTGCTTGATTTTTTATTTGTATCAACCTCACTTTGTGCAACACCAAGCCATACTAGATATATTGGATCTGAAGGTCAAACAAGTACAAAGTCATCTTTCTTGACATCTATCATTGGTTGAAATGCATCTTTTGGTCACTTGTTGCTGAGAGGACCACAGTAGTGGTCATTGAACTCCTCCAAGCCAAGAAAGTCATCCACATCATCTATGTCTTGAAATAATGTATCACCTTATGTCCTTGGCCAAAAGTCCATGAATACTCTTGCTTCTTGAACATTTGGAGCTTGAAGTGCATCAAGCATGGTTTTCCAATAATCAATCACTGGTGTTATGAACTTTGTGTACTCCGCTTCAGGACCTTGTACACTTGACCATCTTTCCCAATACTTGAGATAGTCTTTGATTCCACTTACCACCTCTTGATGATCTTTAATATACTCAGACATGGGTAGCAAGGTTGGAAGACCCTTTGGAAGGGTAGGCTTTTCTGTTGTTGAGTCTCTTTTCCATAGTTCAATACCGCCTTCTCTTGGCAACCATTCTACTGACTTAGGATGGATCTTGTATTGCATTAGAGGTGTATCCCCTTGCATGTAGAAATGAAAGTGAAGTGGTTTTGAGTGACCAACAAGTGCATCCTTGGAGTCACATAAGTATCCTTCAATGTAACTCTTGAAGTCTGGTACATGTGTCAACAAAAAAGGAGAAGGCCTTGTTGACTGGCACAATTGAAAATGCCGCATAAGGTGAGGAAAAGTGAATGTCATACTTGTTCTAAGCTTCTCTGAGAACTTGCTAAACATTGCATCAATGTCTTCATGTGTGTGACCCACCATGAGAAACCCAACTTGGATCATCTTGAAGGTCCCTCGTACCACAAGCAATGATAAATATGCAAAGAGATAACGGTTTTTGTTTTCTGATCCACAATTATCTAGCTGTAGCAACAAGCTCTCTGGTAGTCGTTTAAAACCTTGTTGTCCATCCTGTAGTATTATGTCCTCCTTTTTTGTAGTAGTATGAGAACCTTGTTCTTTCCTTGAGTTTAATGCATTTAGCAAACAAAGAGCTTGATCTTGGCATTCCATCTAGTTGTAGATCACCAGCTTCATGCCTGTCAAGTCGCTCCAAGTTCTTGAAACACAGAGACAATGAGGCAACTGTGAAGTTAGGATCATGGGGCCAAAGATCAATCGCAAAGTTCCCATATCTTCCTTCCCCATGCCCATGTGTGATCATGCCTGTCAAGGAAACTGGTAGTTGAGTGGACCTATCTGTCTCTTTTGATCAAACTCTCAACCTCGGGATAGCTGTCTTTTGTTGGTCCATCTTGTCATGTATGATGCACAAGTTTTTTTCTGGATTTAGCACTGATGCTAGACACCATCCATAGTATATGTTTCGACAACTTTGTTGCTGCAGCATGTGACTTCGACGCTTCCTCAATAGTATGTTGCGTTCTTCAAGGCATTTGGTTGCTGTAAGTTGTTCTTTGATCTCTGAGCAGACACTACATTTGGAGAACTCGCTTGTCTTTGCTAAGGTGATATGCTTGAACTCTGTATTCCAAATTTGATTGAATGTGGACAAAGACATTTGCTTACATCCAATAGCATCTAATGTGGCATTCACTTCTTCCCATATGTCTATTTGCTTATAAACATCTAGGATGACCAATTGTGTCTCTCTGGAACCATCCTGCATGGTTCTACTTTTATGTGGCATTTGTTCTACATTCTTCTCAATAAAGTCTCTCAAGATTGCCCTGCCCATTTGTGTGTGATCCCAAGCTGCTCTAATTGCTCCTTTATTGCCATGCATTGCCCTCCTTACACCATTCTCAAATTGCAACCTATACCTATAGAAAGATGTTTTGGGGATGCCATGCATCCCATACCATGCCCTACCGCATACAACTTTACCATTGAATATAAAACTGTACTTTCGTGTACCCATATTGTCAATGCGGCATGATGACTCCAAAACATCATAAACATAGTTGGTACATTCTTCCAAACGTAACGCCCAAAAGTGCCTCCGTAATTGGTGTACTGCATCTCTATCAGCATATTGACAACACTTTTCAGGACAACAATCAATTGAAGCAACAAGTAAAACTGATTCCATTGAGGTTCTCAAGTTTGAAGCTTTGAGAGCAAGAATTCTAGGCCTTCTATTGATCATACAATATGATCTCTTCTGTAAGAAAATGGATTTTGAACCTGCAATAAAGTCCTCAGTTTCCTCACACACATCTTTTATGCTCTCATTTGGAGATGTGAAAGCTTGTGTTTCCTGTTCATGTAGCAGTGGTGTACCATCATCAAAGGTGACCTGTTTGATAGGCCACCTAACCAAATTGACGCATTGAAGCATGTCACATGTGTCTATCCCTCTAGTTGGATCAAGGATCTGATCTACCACCACACCCACATCTTCTTCTCCTAACAGATCAAAGTTAATCACGTCATATGGAAATGTTAAGAGAATAATCCATGTTCCAACATACTTCTCATTGCCTTCTGTCTAGAGCATCACTTTACGCTCTTTCCAACTTTCACGGATACTTGGAGTGTCCTCATCTCCAACAGCATAAAAATCATTAGAAGGTGGCACCGCATGATCATCATCAACAATCATCAAGGCACATGTAACAACCACCACATCTTTCTTTTCCCACTACCTTTGTTGCATTGTTATTTGGAAATAGCAAGCAAGCTGCATCATTTAGGCAGTTGTCGATAGAAACTGACAAAAATCCATCTCCAAGGACTTGCCCATGGCATGTGTCAGTTGGACGTATTGCACATACTGTTCCAAGTGCAACAACATCTCGATCCATCATCAAATTAACACGATCCCCACAATGAAAGTCTTGGTCCATGTTGCCTGAGTAAGTGAAAAAATTTGAGATTTAATCATAAGCGATTGAGTGATCTTATATTCATCATAAGACATTTAATCATAAGAGATTGAGTGATCTTATATTCATCATAAGACATTTAATCATAAGAGATTGAGTGATCTTATATTCATCAAGTAATCACATAGCATTGATAATGAAAACATGCATTAATAGATGACAAGCTGAAGTATACATTGCAAAATTAGTGCAGTATTCCATTTTCCAACATCATAAGATATAGAATAAATTTGACCACGTGGCCAAAACTTGTTTTCTCAACAATGAACATGGTAGTATATCCTTGATCTAGATTACTTGAGTTACTAGATAAAAAAGGTCTATGTAGTCATCATTGCTTAGTTGAAATGGATGCTTTGACCATATGGCCAAAACTTCTTTAGACTATAATATATGCACATCATATCTTACTTTAGTATATATGCACATCATATCTTACTTTAGTATTAAAAGTATTCATGGTGTGTGTGATGGTCTACATAATGTTTTAGCCACATGGACAAATTCTCGCACGGCTTATCATTCTTAAGACATGGGTAGATCATCTGTTACTTTTCCATGGGAAGACAATTTATTGTGTGCTAGTGTAGAGAATGTTTTAGCCACATGATCAAATCCTATCAAAGCTTATTGTTCTTATAATATGTACAAATCGTATGTTACTTTTCCATGGAAGACAGTATATTATTGTATGCTAGTGTAAAGAATGTTTTAGCCTCTCAAGGATTATCATTCTTAAAACATATGTAAATCATATGTTACTTTTTTGCGGAGGACACTTTATTATGTGCTAGTGTAGAGAATGTTTTAGCTACATGGTCCGATCCTCTCAAGGCTTATCTTTCTTATAATATCTATAGATCATATGTTACTTTTTCATGGAAGACATTTTATTGTGTACTAGTGTAGAGAATGTTTTAGCCACATGGTTGAATCCTCTCAAGGATTATCATTCTTAAAATATACTTAGATCATATGTGACTTTTTCATGGGAAGACAATTTATGGTGTGCAAGTTTAGAGAATGTTTTAGCCACATGGTCGAATCCTCTCAAGGCTTATCGTTCTTAAAATATTTACAGGTCATATGTAACTTTTCCAAGGAAGACAATTTATTGTGTGCTAGTGTAGAGAATGTTTTAGCCGCATGGTCAAATCCTTTCAAGGTTTAATGTATTGCAGGCATAGTATGAATAAGATTCGAATGGTGCAAAGTTTATGTCCACGTGGTAAGTAGAATAGTTATTAATATATTGGGAAGCACAAATGTTAGTGCATTCACAAGCAATAATTTTGGATGCAAAATTGAATAATCATATACCAATAGTTGGTATTATGGCCTAAATGTAGTGCACATTGTCAGTAATATACATCAAGAAGTAACTAATATGAGTTGTGTCAAATTAAAAAGTAGATTTGAAAAGAGTAGATTTATCCATATAATGAAAAGTAAAGGTCGTGAAAATAGAATAGCAAGATATTAATCTTATTTTATATGGCATTAATATTAGAATAGCCTCAACACCTTGAAATCTCTATGTAGACATAGGAACTCTTTTAGCAAAGCAATAAATGATGCAAAATGAGTAATCCTATGTAACTAACTTATTGCTTTCTATGTTGTCTTATAAAAAAATATATCAATAAATTAATATTATATTTAATAACATAATATTTTAATATTTATTATTTAATATTTATTATTTAATATTATATTTAATAATATAACTTATTATCATAATATAAAATAATATTATATTATAATAGTATATTTTGGAATGTAATAATATTATAATAGTGTTCACTATAGTGGTGGATTTCTTGGAAACTCTAAACGACATTTGAGGCACTAATTGCTATGGGAAATGCTCCCTAATGGGGGTCTGGGGGCAACATCCCCAGCCGGGGGTCCGGAGGGCAGCGCCCCCCATCCAGGGGGGTCTAGGGGGTAGCGTCCCCCGGTGGGGGTCTGGGCGCAACGCCCCCAGTGGGGGGTCTAGGGGGGGCAGTGCCCCCGCCGGTGGGGGTAGGGGGGCAACGCCCCCAGTGGGGGGTCTGGGGGGCAACGCCCCCGGTGGGGGGGTCCGGGGGCTCCACGGTAAGACCTATGTGTGATATGAAAAAAAATCGATTGCTTAATTCTTATTACGAACTTTGATAAAAAGTGATTTTTATAAGATAATTCCATTTATTGTCAAACGTCCATTTTTTATAAACGTTCTTCATTAAATGTGATATATTCTTGAGAATATATGCTTCATTAAAGAAGATATCCTTTAGTGATGTGAACCGTTTCTAAGAATTTGAATTTGGCCCATGAAAAAAAATCGATTGCTTAATTCTCATTACGAACATTGATAAAAGTGATTTTTTTAAGATAATTCCATTTATTATCAAATGTCCATTTTTTATAAACTTTCTTCATTAAATGTGACATATTCTTGAGAATATATGCTTCATTAAAGAAGATATCCTTTAATGATGTGAAACGTTTCTAAGAATTTAAATTTAGCCCTCTCTTTCTATCTTCTCTCTCTAGGATTTTCCTCTTCTCCTAAAAACGTACTCTTCTTCTTTCTCACACTTTTGACCCTGGTTTTTGTTCTTGCTCTCTGTGTGATGTTTTCTCTGCATTACGACTCACCTAAGCTCTCTAGTCAAAAGATTTAGTTCTGCGTAAGCAAGATTTTGTCCCTTCATGTATGCTTCATCTGCTGAACTACTTTTTTTCATCTTCTTGTTTTTGTCTTCACACGTCATTCCTGCTTTTTTATAGTTTTTGGCTATGGAAATTTGAAGTTCTTCTTAAATATTGACGCTAATCAGAAACGACTTTGCCAGCAAGCTTTGCAACAACAACAGCCATTCACAATATTAACGCTAATCAGAACTTTGCCAACAAGCATCGTAACCATAGCCATTTAAAGGTAGGCATGTTCTTTGTTTTCTTTATTTTCTGGTTCTTTGTACTTAATTACATAATTAATCTTTCTTAATCATACTTTGCTAGTAAGATAAATAAGATCATATAGTACATTCATGACATAAAAATAAAAATATGGTTAACTTCACACCCAGTTTTCTTAAAATCGAGAATGTTTCTTGACTAAGAGCCTACTTGAAAAAACAAACAATGCAGAAATAAGAAAACAAGTATGAAACTAACCTTGAACAGTTTTTCAACACTCTTGTTATGGCAAAGATGCGACCTTGTCCCTTGAGAATGCTTCTGTCTTGTTGCTGATTCTTCTTGTATGCTGCGTTGACCTTGCTTGTATAAGCGTACTTGTATATACTACTTGCACATATGTGTAATCACTCGCTATGCAGAAAATAGTGATCTATCCATGTAGCACAATAGAAACTAATTGGACATTGTAGAATAATTCTCTGTATATGTATGCATTTCACATGAAATGACTTTTTCAAGACACACATATACTTGTGCTTACAAAAGAGGTAACAAAAATATACTTCTCGTTATATACAATGCTTCAAACAAAAGTGACTGTGTGGCCAAAAGCCATGGTCAATATGAAAGCTTCTTTCTGAAATAGCCATAGGATATTGCCTTGTGGTCAAATCTTTGTACCTCAACTATTACACGTAACATGTTGTGTCTCTATTGCATATCAGAATAAAATCGGATGAAAGTAAGAAAATCATGCATACTTTCAATGTCACATAATAATATGGCTAAAATCCATGGGCACCTATGTTTGATTGTTACATGGAATTATGGTTAAAATCCATGGACACCTAGGTTATTAAGATGGTTCTTTTTGTGTTCTATTTTTTTTAATCATCTTATATCCAAGATCACTTGTACATTGAAAGGATTTAAGGAAGTTGGCCAAGTAGAGCTGTTTTCTAAGAGTAAAACCAAACATAGCAAAGTTTTTACCATATGGTCAAATTCTATAGAAGACATCTCCTTCAAAAACCCATGCTACACATAGAATATAAATTATCAACTGCCCACTTTCATGACAATATGTCCACGATGAATCTATGACGATGTCTACATGACATTTGGTATTACAAAAAAACCTTTCATTGTGGCATGAGAGTATGGATAAAATACATGCTCACTTCTGTATATCCATTAGTGATCTCTAACATTAGTGCTCTCCATTGTCACAAGATTTGTTCATATGGTCAAATTCTACCTTATAATTATTACATTCAACATTTTGGACACATAGGCTTTTGCCTTGTGGTCAAATCTTTGTATCTCAATTGTTACATGTAACACATTGGCTCTCTATTTCATGTCAAACTAAATTTGAAATTATGGAAAAAAAAAGTAAGAAAATCGTGTATTCTTTCAATGTTGCATAATAGTATGGCTAAAATCCACGAGCACCTATGTTTGATTGTTGCATGAAATTATGGTTAAAATCCATGGACACCTAGGTTACTAAGATGATTCTTTTTCTGTTCTAAAATTCTTTTTCAATCATCTTAGTTACAAGATCACTTGTATATTGAAAGTCCTCAAGGAAGTTGGCCAAGTAGAGGTGTCTTATAAGAGTAAAACTAAACAAAGCAAAGTTTTTTCCACATGGTCAAATTCTATAGAAGACATCTCTTCAAAAGCCCATGAATAGGAATTATCAACTGGCCACTTCCACTATAATAGGTCCATGATGAACCTATGACCATGTCTACATGAAAATTGGCATTACAAATAAACCTTTCATTGTGGCATGAGAGTATGGATAAAGTCCATGCTCACCTGTGTTTGATTGTTGCATGAAATTATAGCAAAAATCTATGAGCACCTAGCTTACAAAGATGGTTCTTTTTGTGTTTTGAAATTGTATATGGATCAAGATCACTTGTATATGGAAAAGCCTCAAGGCTAGGTAGAGATTCCTTCTCAGAGTAAAACTAGATAGAGAAAAGTTTTTGCCATATGGTCAAATTAAATAGAACACATTTCATAGAAAAACCCATGATCCAAACTACAAGGTATTGTCCTTCTTGCAATTATATTTCATTCAATAAACCCTCATATAGCCATCTCATTTCTTGGAACTATATTTGACCATATGGTTAAAATCTAAGCCATACATAGAATATGAATGCTCAAGTGGCCAATTCCATTGTAATAGATCTATGGTGAAATGATCACCACTCGTACACAAGATTTTTGACATTACAACAAAACCTTCATACTCTAGAAGACCATGTTGATATGGACACTAGACCCTCTTCGTGTTTTGCCTTTGAAGTTATGCAATTGACTAAATGCCATGTTTGTGCCAAGGACATGTTACATTGTTTTCTTCTTGAAATCATACTTCACCTATGGTACATTTTCGCTAGCCATATGAATCTAACACAGTCCCCTTTTACATAAGTTTAGACCATATGGACAAAACAATTTTCTATGGTGAACTTATCACCACTCATTGTCCATTGTATTGCCATTGCAACAAAAATAATATACTCTATAAGGCTATGTTGGTTTGGCCAATCTTCTAGATATAGACTATGGTGGCATGCATCTTCCTTATTTAGAAAGATCAAATGTAATATTTCTCAATAGTTATAAGTTTTGGCATTATTATCGCCAAATTATACCTTACAAATAGGGACATACTAGCTTAACCCTTTGTAGGGACATACTAGCTTAACCCTTTGTAGGATGAGATTTGGACATATGGTCAAATTCTATATCTCTTCAAAATGCATATTGTATTCAACACTTTCTATTTTGAGATGTGAAAATATTATCAACATGCATACTAAAACATGGCGTGATATATCAAGGTCCTCTAGTACTAAAAAAACTTTAGTAAAAATACTTTGAAAATTCATGATACTAATAAACATGTATATACCCTCTTTCTTGTGATAAGTATTTCATCCAAACTACATTTTGTATAAGCCATAACACTCTAACTTGGTCCTTTTTTAGATAATATTTCACCAAATAGACAAATCTATAAGCCTATGTTTTTATGTCTAATTTTTTAGGAATAGAATATGGTGGCATGCATCTTCGTCAATTGGAAAAGCCAAATTTGATGTTTCTCTCCATTGTGAAAATATCTTGCCATATGGTCAAATTCTAACTTACAAGTTAAACCCTTCTATGATAATATTTGGAAATACATTGGTCAAATCCTATGCATGCATATTATAATCATAACACTATTGAATAAAGTTTTGGCCATGTGGTCAAAACCTAATATTTCTATGCAATATCTTGCCATATGGTTAAATTCTAACTTAAACCCTTTCTATGATGATATTTGGACATACATTGGTCAAATCCTATGCATGCATATGGTAATCATAACACTATTGAGTAAAACTTTGGCCATGTGGTCAAAACTTGATATTTATTTCAAATATATCTTATTTTTTGTACTTATGTAGGTTTATTCAATGGCAAAGAAATCTACTTCGGCAAGGAAGGAGAATCAAATCATTGATGGAGTTAGTGGGGATTTTGTGTGGCCTTGGTTTATGGATGTTTATGACAAAGAAGGAAAAAGGGCAAACAATGTCCTTTTATATGCTTCAAAGCTTGAGGATTCAACATATGATCAAGTTGGGATCATTGAGGGATTGATGGATGGATGTGCTGGGAAGGAAAGGATCCCATGTATTGTAGTAAAGATCAAGGGAAAGAACATTGAATACAACCTGGGGATCCCTTATCTTTTCAATCTACACATATAAAAGAGGATGAAGTATACTCTTTGAAAAGAGCAATGGGTTGGAGCCTCCCAGAGGAGATATCAGGCACACAGGACATAATAGCTACATTTGAGTCTGTCAAGCATAGTGAACTTCTTTTTCCTACAAAACATGGTGATCGACCAAAGAAGAGGACAAAGATTCAAGATGCACAAGCACAATCAATAGCTTCAAACTCACAGGCTCTTGTTGGGAGTGTACCTCCTAACACTCCTCTGGACAACACAAACCAATATTCAAAGGCACAAGTAATCCAAGCAACACCTTTGGTGTCACTTGAAGTCAAGGGTGTTGAAAGAACCTTTGACTTTCCGGACATGGTTAAGAAGAAGGGTAAAAAGGATGGTTCAGGATTTCACATGTTTGAAAAATACTTTTCATTTGTCTCAACCACACAGTTTCCTATGGATGTTGGTAGATGCTATGAGGCACCACCTTTATATGCCTATAGAACACTTTGTTAGGATTATGTGCAAAAGTTAACAGCATCTTTTGTAAAGAATCCCATGAATCCAGCAACAGCAGCATACCTCATGCCCTTCTTGGAGGAGAGTGATGTGAAGCGACCCATGCATCGTGATGAGGTGGAAGTGGATAAGCTACATTCTTACTCCTATTGGATCATATCAGGTCTTCACTCAATCCATGCGGCAAAGATCTATATCCTAAGTAGCACTCAGCGATGCCTAGCAACCAAACATCTATATGCCACAAGGAATGCAAGAATCTTGGTGGACTATCCTGCTGAAATGTGCATTGAGCTTTCTAGGATGACAAATATGGAATCCCACAATGTTATGAAGAATAGTCCTTATCTTGAGCAACTTCAACAAGTAAGGGATCAATGGATAGCATTTGGGTCTCCACCAAAACCTCAACAAGGGCTTCCAAAGGGTAGTCCTCAAAGAGTACCATGGGAGGTAATGATGTACAACCTTAGCTTGTCTTATTCAAAATGCATTTGGTGTTTTCTTTCTCATTTCATATTTTTATTTTTGATAGAGATTATAGAATACATTGGAGAAAAGTGTGCATCACGTGATTGTCATATGATAGTGAGCACACAAGAGATATTTGATGGTTGGATTGCCATCATGAAGAGATACTCAAAGGGGGAGCTTTCATCTCAAGAGGATACCACCACAAAGAAGGGAAGGCAGCCTTCTCCCACAACTTTTCGTTGCCTTATGGGTCTAAAGGATGGGGACATCCTCACATTACAAAAGGAAGTGAATGATGGACACATCGTCTTTCTTAGAAACAAATGGGACAAAGAGGATGTTGTTGACATGGAGACAAGGGCAAAGCAAATCAAGCAAGATAGGGTGCTCCATGAGGAGCTAGTTTCTCTCTTCAATGCCTCAACTCATGCTAGCAATAGTATGATGAAGAGTTGGGAAGATCTTATTGCTGAATACCACATAACCAACGACGTATACACAAAGATTTTAGGTGTTTGCAGTGATTGGGTGTCAAAAAAGCTCACACGTGGGGCTCATGTAGGACCATTGCCAAATGGTGCAAAAGACATTGTGAACTTTCTTATTGTGAAGAAGCAAGATCCTCTTCATTCTTCTACTAGCTTACCTTGGCAAGTATATATTGTGGGGTGCAACCAATGTGTATAAAGATCCTATTACCATTGGTGTGGTTGTCCTAGAAGCGGCACATGGAGTTGGGGGCATGACATGGGATTCTATCATGTTTGGAAAGGTGGTCTTCACATTGTTAAAAATGACATGTGAGCCTAAACAATTCATTTTGTTGTCATTTCTCAACCGCAAACAAATGGCAGCTATGGAGGAGGCCCTTGAGAATCTTTCATGCAAGTACTATATGTAAGTTGGAAGTGTTGACTTCCAAGAGTCTTGCTTTTGGGGCCATGGATTCATTTGTTGTGTTGACACTTGTGACCATGGAGAAAAGCTTCATCAATCTAGATCGATATGTTGGAAATTCCAACAAGCCATGCATTTTGGATAATGAATCCATTGAAGCCATTGACAAGGAAGGAAAGGATGGAGAGCTTGAAGAAGAACAAACTATTGCAAAGGCCATATTTAGAAAGAAAAAGAAGGTCATCAAGGCTACAATCAAGGCATTCAATGATGCACATGAGGTTGTATGTGATATATTCTCATGTGGTGTTGAATCAAAGTTTGCATTGGAACATCACATGAAGACTATTGCAGTGGTGTGCAATAGTCAAGAGCAAAGAGAGATTGAAGCGGCATATTGGAGAGCCCATGAGAGCGCCAACCCACCTATAAGTGCTCAAAAGGTTCCTCCCATTGGTGCTCTAGCTCTTGACCTACAGCCGGAGGGTGTGGATGAATCAAGCCAAGACATAGCAAATATTATTATGAAAGAGAGGTTGAAGGCTACTTCACATGTTTGAACCTCTCTATCTCTAACTTTTGTCAATGAGAACACTATGGTTTAAGGCTGAACTTGTGTTTTGGAGGACGATTTCATGACATAACATTTTCTACATATTTTCTCATTTTGTGGTGCTATCTAAAGCAAGCCTTACAAGCCTATTTCTCTCAGTTTTATGTTTATTGTTTAAGAGTCCTTATTTCTAAAAATATTTTCATCATATTGTACCTAAAATTGGTTACAAAAAGTTTGTGCTTTTGTATTAAAATACAAGTATGAAGTACATGATAATGTTGGAAGAAATATTTTCTTGTATGGTATAGCTAGAATGCTTCAATCAATTGCTATTACATTACTTTGATCCAAATGTTGGTATTGGTTTTCTCTAAAGTTTTGTGTCCTTCAATATTTTGAGATGTGGTCAAATATATTAGAAGAAAATGCTTTGTGTCATACAACAACATTGAGTTTTTCAATTTCAATTACAGTGCTTTGATTGAAACATTGGTATGACTTGTATTATCAAAGGTGTCAATGTGGTGTCTATTGATATTAGGCCAAATGATCAAATATTTTTTCTCTTGAAATATGTTTTTCTAAGTATGCTCAACATGCATGTTCTACATGCACATCAATGTGGAATATTGTAGCATGTGTGTATGGAAAAATATTCTAAAATGTTCATTGCAACTATATACATTGTTGTATCTTAATTCAATAGTCATATAATATTACTTTTTGAGATTTTTTTGCCACATGGTCAAAAATATATTTTGATGAAGTATCTACCATCCATGCATATTAAATTTAATGTCTTATACAATGTACATATGGAATAGTACAATAAACTATTGAACTATATATAATGTTTTTATCTTAGCTTACTAGCTCTAAAATGAAAAAAAAATCTTGTAAGAGAATAGATGTCTATTTTGTTCTTAACCTTTGTGTTGTATGATAGAATGATTCAGATTTGACTAAGAATAGTCTATTTGCATATTTGGCAGATTTGAGTAGAGCAAACAAAGTAAGTGATGTGGCCTTGGTGAAAAGTGCTACCAAACTATGTGTGATACTTGATCTCAATGGTCTTCTTTTACAATGTTGTTTTTCCAAATCAAAGAGGTTCCAAAGTTTTCGAGTGGGCAAGCAATGGGTTGTTCTTCGACCAGGATGCATTGAGTTTCTTGAAGCTACATTTGCAAGATTCCAAGTGGGAGTTTGGTCTATAGTTTCACACAAAAATGTCATCGCAATAATCAATTGCTTGGAGAGCTATGCAAAAAGGAGATATCCTTTTTTCATGATTTGGGGACAGGAGAAATGCCATACGCATCCACTCAAGATCATCTATCGGCCAGACAAGATGGGGGTGGAAGCAATGTTCAAGCCCCTTCAGTATGTGTGGAATGAATATGGCAATGTTTGTGAACATAGCAAGACTGTTTTGATAGATGATAGTCCCTACAAGGGGTGTCCTAACCCTCTTGAGAACTGCATCTATCCACAGACATTTGATGTTAACCAAGGAGACTCAATCTTGATTGACGAACTTCTACCCTACTTGACTCGCTTAAGTGGATCCCATGATGCACGTGAAGTCATAAAATTTGACCAATATGGACTTGAGCCAGTTCAATATGGACATGAGTTGTACACACAATTCAAGGTTGTGATTGACCCATGGCTTAAAGGAGATGATAATGCTATGTCATCTTCATCATCAGTAAAACCCAACAGCATCAATCGTGGAGATGGAATATATATGCAACAATCTTCAATCACTTCTTGCTTGAAGAGATCATCAATTGTACAAGGATCATCATCAAGAGTCTCAATTCATCCAACCCATCCATTGGGTGTCTCACAAGTATCGAGGTTAAAGCGGATTCCTTTGGTTTCTACTCTAAAGGATATGGAAGCAATGCAACTTGCTCATCAGCTAGGATATAAGGAAGACTACATAAATGGTCGTGTAGCTAGATACTTCATAAAAAACCTTCAAAAATTATACTTTCCACGAAAATGATGTGACACAAAAATAATACACTCTTTTCTACAACTTGTACCTTGGTGTTTATAAATGTGTTCAACATCAGAGAGACTAGCTCAAGATTTCTGGATTGTGATTTCATGGAAGAATTCATATTATATACAAGCTCCTCAATGAAGAATGATATTCTAAATGTAATTTGATGGAGAAAATGTGTTTTTATGAAAAGGTATACTAATTGTGCTTTGATATTAAATGAATGCGTGCATGAATGCAAAATATACTAGAAAAGTTTAAATCTCAAATTAGTATATTTTGCATGAATGCAAAATATACTAGAAAAGTTTAAATCTTAAATTAGTCTCAGTATTGTTGTTTTGAATTTTATTTTCAAGTATATTGTTGAAGTTATATTGGAAGAAGCAATTTCTTGTATGGTAGCTAGAATGCTTGAATCAATTCCAATTGCATTACTTTGATCCAAATATTTGTCTAAAGTGTTGGATCTTTTGATGTTTTACCACATGGTCAAATATATAGGAAGAATTTTTTTTGTATCATATAGCTACAATGCTTTTGCCAATTGCAATTGCACTGCTTTGATTGAAATATTGGTATGACATATTATCAAAGGTGTCAAGTTGGTGTCTATTGATATTTGGCCACATGGTCGAATATTTTTCCTCTTAAAATATGTTTTTCTAAGTATGATCTACACATATGTCCTATATGCATATTAATGTTGTGGAAGTGTTGTAGCATATGTGTATGGAAATATATTCTAAAATGTTCATTGCAGTTATATGCATTGTTGCTTCTTAATTCAATAGTCCTATAATATTGTCTTTTGTGATCTTTGGCCACATGGTCAAAAATATACTTTTATGAAGTATCTTGTGGTCATGTAGCTAGACACTTCATTAAAAAACTTTAGAATTTTACCTTCCGCAAAAATGATGTGACAAGGCAACAATACATTCATGTCTCTAACTTATACCTTGGTGTTTATAAATTCTTTCAACATTGGAGACTAGCTCAAGGTTTTTGGGTTGTGATTTCATAGAAGACTTGATTGTTTTGTAAACAAGATCATCGTGGAAGAGTGATATTCTAACTATATTTTGATGGAGAGAACGGGCTTTGATGAAAAAATATACCAACTGTGCTTTGATATTAAATGACTGCAAAGTATGAATGCAAAGTATACTAGATATATTAAATCTCAAATTAGTCTCATTATTGTTGTTTTGATTTTTATTTTCAAGGGTAACGTAGATATCCTTTTTCCAACTTAGAAACATGTAGCACAAATATAGACAAAAAGAATATAGTGTGCTTTGATCTCAAATAATTCTAAGTAATATTTTTTGGGATTTTCTTTTCGAGACTATTAACCACACATACATATTCTTTCCAACTTACTAGAAAGAGCTAACCACAATTATAACCATACTATTATATTGTATGGCAACTATGCATATGTAGTCAAGGTCAAGGGTTGGAGAGAGAGAGAGAGAGAGAGAGAATGCATTGATGTCCAAGCATCATGTATTAATATAAAGTGAAGTAAAGAAGAAATTCCTTAGGAAAACACACATACTCTATAGTTTTCTAGTTATTTTTTCAACATTTAATTTGCTTTATTCTCATAGATAAGGTAAACTTTTAGGTTTGGCTATAAAAATACAAATATTTCTATACAAAATGCACAAAAAATAGGTCTATTTCTCAAAGTGGGACTTAGGAAATTCTCGAATTCCCCAATATAATGTTTATATCTGATTCACATCTTATCTCATCAAATCTATTCACCTCATATTCTCATCACCTCTATTCACACCACATCGATCCATCCATTCTTCTCATCTATCTAATTCCCATCATATCTCATCACATCTACTCACCTCATATACTCATCACTTCTATTCACATCACATCCATCCATCCAATCATCATCTATCTAATTCACATCTTATCTCGTCACATCTATTCACCTTATATTCTCATCACTTCTATTCACATAACATCTATCCAATCATCTCTTTGATTCACATCTCATCACTTCTATTCACATAACATCTATCCAATCATCTATTTGATTCACATCTCATCACCTCACATCTCATCACCTCTATTCACATCACACCCATCCATCGTGAGTTTAAAACTCATCCACACATTTGAAATAGGCGCCTCCTTCATGGGTTTTGTCTTGGGTACTAGGGAGAAGATTTTCCAAGCCCCCTAGCTGGATATTCATGCAAACTTAAAACTAGTCACACCACTTACACACCCAATATGAAATTGCCTTTTTCACAGAATTAACTATGATCTTTAAAAAACAATCTTTTAATGAAACCATTGTGTCACTGATCATAATCCTCAAAATCTCTGGTTGAATCCTTATTTCCAATCATTCCTTCATCGTTGTACCTATGGCATCATTGGCAACAAGAACGCTCACCACCTATCCACTCAAGGGCCTTTTCGATAGTTCCTAGCTCATAGTAACCGGGAATATATTCACATATCAAAAATGGAATCTCCATTGAAGATCAGCAAGATCAACCAAAATGGATCCATATAAAAGAGCCATGGACTCATCCGTTGAGGACCAACAAGGTCAATCAACCAGATCCATACCCAAATTCAGAAAACAACTCTTACTCCTTGTTCCAATATCTTACACGATGCACGTGTGGGTATCATCGGGGCGACCCAGAGCCCGAGCACCGTATGGTCAGCACCCTCTAGGATCCTTCTCGCAGGTGACCTAGCGCTTCACTCATAGGCTTCTTCCTTGGTTCCTCATCCACCGTACCAGAAGCTCACCATTTTAATCGAACCGAGGCTGGTCAAGACCTTGGCCGACCTTGCTACACGAGACTTCCTCCAATGACTCTCCGTCAGCTGTTGCAACTTTATCAGATTAGGTCTCCACGACCTCATTCACAAGACGGTCAAAATGCTTCTCTAGCATTCTTGACATAAAACAGTCAATTAAAAATAGTTCAAAAATACAGTTTCTACAACGAACTCTCATCTTTCCACATTGCTCCACATCAAACCACATTAATTAATTCCACAACCATTTCATAAGTATTCCTATTCTCATCCAATCACATCATTCTCATCTCATCATATCTTTCCTCAATTTATGCTCTTTAGATCTCATCCACTCACATCTACCCATATCCACATCTCATCACATCACATTCATTCACATCTCATCCATTCAGACCACATCACATTCACTCACATCTCATCCATTCAGACCACATCACATTCACTCACGTCACATCTCATTCATTTTACCTCACATCTCATTCATTCACATCTATCCCGATTCACATCCCATCACATCAGATTCATTCATATCCATCACATTCACTTTCATTCATATCCATCACATTCATTCTCATCACCATTATATCACATCACTTCTATCCACATCATATCTCATTCATACACCTCATCTCATTCATCCACATCCATCCAGTCGTTCACATGTACGACTACTCGCATCTATCCATACATTCATATCTATCACTTCACATCCACATATATTCATGTCACATCTCATCTCTTTACATCACATCACATTCTTTCACATACACATCTATATCCATTCTTTTACATACATCCACATCCATTTTGTCACATACTCATTCACATCCATTCTTCTCATACACATTCACATCCATTCTTCACATACACATCCTTATCCAATCTTTCACATACTCATTCACATCCACTCTTCACACACACATTCACTCACATCTCATATCATTCATTTACATTTTGATTCACATGACATCACATCTCATCCATTCATTCACATTTTGATTCACATGACATCACATCTCATCCATTCATTCACATTTATCTAATTCACATCACATCTCATCACCTCTATTCACATCACATCCATCCATCCATTCATTCCCATGTATCTGATTCACATCACATCTCATCACATCTATTCACCTCACATCTCATCACATCTATTTACCTCTCATCTCATCACCTCTATTCAAATCACACCCATCCATCCATTCATTCACATCTATCTAATTCACATCACATCAATCCATCCAATCATCATCTATCTGATTCACATCTTATCTCATCACATCTATTCACCTCATATTCTCATCACCTCTATTCACACCACATCCATCCATCCATTCTTCTCATCTATCTAATTCCCATCACATCTCATCACATCCATTCACCTCATATTCTCATCACTTCTATTCACATCACATCCATCCATCCAATCATCATCTATCTAATTCACATCTTATCTCATCACATCTATTCACCTCATATTCTCATCACTTCTATTCACACATCACATCTATCCAATCATCTATCTGATTTAAAATCTTATCTCATCACATCTATTCACTCATCACATCTATCCAATCATCTATCTGATTTAAGATCTTATCTCATCACATCTATTCACCTCACATCTCATCACCTCTATTCACATCACACCCATCCACCTCTATTCACATCACACCTATCTATCCAATCATCTATCTGATTCACATCTTATCTCATCACATCTATTCGCCTCACATCTCATCACCTCTATTCACATCACATCCATCCATCCAATCATCTATCGTATTCACATCTTATCTCATCACATCTATTCGCCTCATATTCTCATCACTTCTATTAAGAGAATTTAAACATAGAATTTAAGACGATTCTAATTTTTGATATAAAGATTCTTTACGCATCTATTTATGCATAATTCAATTTTAAGGAAAATAACACTTTTGAAATAAAAATAAATCCTAATGCATCTTTCTATGCATAAATTCAATTTTAATGAGAATGACACTTTTGAAATAAAAATAAATCTTTTATGCATCTTTCTATGCATAAATTCAATTTTAATGAGAATGACACTTTTGAAATAAAAATAAATCTTTTATGCATCTTTCTATGCATAAACTCAATTTTAATGAGAATGACACTTTTGAAATAAAAATAAATCTTTTAGAATGCACAAACGGAGGGAATTACTCTTTTATAATAACCTAATGATAAACTTTAGTTCCACAAAATTTAAGAAAATTTTGCCATAACCTCCTTTGTATGGATGACCATTTCTCAATTTTATCATTCAATTTATGACTTGAATTAATCTAATTTGAATTCGAATATCTCTAATCTACTCCATTTTTTAAAAATCAAGAGTAAACAATGAAAAGAGTTTAATCAATCTTTTAATTAAACTTTCTAGGATTGAGAAGGGCTGAATTGTAAAGAAGAGAAGTGGGTGGCCTTTCCATCAAGGCATAGCATCATATTTTAATTCAACTTTTACAAAGTATAAAATATGAGAAAATCATAGATTTAAAAATTCACAATAAGTAAGAATTAACCTTACATGGAGCTTGTAAGTTTTACTTTGGCTTGAGGTATTGAGGGTTCTACTGTTGCTTGCAGCAAGAGTGGCCAGCAAATTCACTTGGAGAGGATTAGGCCAAAAAAATAATTGAATTATCAAGAAATTCAATGTTAAATGGCTGAGAAGACAGAAGCAGAGTAACAATGCATAAACACCATTATTAAGCTTTTACAAAGGGGGAGGCTTCTATTTATAGGAAAAAGTGATCCTCTAACCAAGCAAATTGATTCTAGAATTTTCCATATCAATTTGGTCATTTTTTGACGATTTTTAGGTCAGTTTAGCTTACTTTTTGGATCTAGTTGAAACAGGAGAGAGGAGAGATAAAAATATCTCATTATTTGTGAGTTTAAAACTCATCCACACATGTGAAATAGGCTCCTCCTTCATGAGGGGAATTTTCCACACTGAGGTGTCAAAAATACATCATTTTCTCTAAATATCTCTTCTTTTTTAACTAATAAACCTTGTCCTTAGTCAACTCTTCATCTTATGTGAGTATTTACTCATTTTTGGGAGATTTTATTTTATTCTTAAATTTATCTCCTCCCTACATTTGGATTAATCTTATTGGTCCATAGGAACCTTAATCTAAAATTTTGAGAAAATCTAGACCCTCAGGATAAGGTCCTTTTTACCTATTTTCAATTAATTCTAATTGCACATTGGAAAGTTCTTTTTGAACTTCTGTTTAAGGGGAAATCATTTTAAACATGAAGGATTTTTATATCCAAAAAATATCTTAATTTTGAATTACCTCCCTCTAGATATTTTCTCTCTCTAGGCCAAAATAGGGTAAAACAGGATCTTTCTTTTATTTCAGAGAGGGGAATAATTATAAGATCAAAAGGGGAGGTTCCTACACCTATACACCTCAAAAGCCGGAGGGAGGAATCTTATAAGAAGGTAAGAGATGAACTGAATTTTGAATGCTGCTAAATCCCTTGCTCCTCAAAAACGGTAAGAAGAAGGAGGAGGTAACTGAAATTAATGATGCACTTTTCTATATATATGGAATGATGATGCTGGACGACCAAGCTTATGCTATTGGCCTACATGTGTAGATCTTCATGACTTCATATATGCCCCATAGCTTTTATCGGCTGGTTTCCCATGCCCCAACCTAATCTGATGCATATCTTGAATGTTGTTGATGCCTTGTGTACTATTGTAGAGGTGCTGCAACATCCCCCTACAATCCTGCACATGTTCTAACTACTATGATCTCAGCTTGTTAACATTTATTTAACTGCTTGGTAAATGTTGGATTAATGCTTGAATGCCTCGAATGCCATGTCACTTGTACACCAACTGGGTATGCATGTGATATTCCCCTCTGCTAAACTATTGCTAGGTGGTACACATGACAACCCTTCAACTCCTTTGTTGATCCTCCTCCATTGAAACCACTCCCACCTTGACTTCTTCTACCATGACTAAGGTCAACTATAGAAGTTGAATCCTTTGAGCCAAAGACTTCTCCATTGCGTGAACTGCATGGCGAATGCTGAGATAAATCTGCTTGGAGAAACCACAATCACTACTGACCCCTGTCGTCCTCAGGGGTTCATCTAAAAATATGTAAGTATACCATGTGGGTTCAAAAGAAGGGGTTTTTTAATTCAAAATTTTAAGGTAAATTAATAGAAATGCATTTACAGAAGGAGCTTTTTTATCAATTAAAAAAAACCCATAAGTTCATAAAGAAAAAGGGTCCAGTTTATTCATGAAAAATTCAAAGATAAGGGGTCTTTAAATACCGCTTCAATGCATGTGATACACCTGACAACGCTTGGACTCCTCTCACGATCCTTGTCCAACTGAAAGCACTACCCCACTTTGTCTTCTTCTACAGGTCTGAGGTCGACCATGTGGAATTCCCCTTTGCTAAACTATTGCTAGGTGGTAAACCTTACAACCCTTCAACTCCTTTGCTGATCCTACCGCACCTTGACTTCTTCTACTATGACTAAGGTTGTCTCTGTAGAAGTTGAATCCTTTGAGCCAAAGACTTGTCTACTGCGAGAACTGCATGGTGAATTTTGATAAATCTGCTTGAGAAACCAGTCCTCGGGGAGGTTCATCTAAAAATATGTAAGCATACCATGTGAGTGCAAATAACATTTTAGGGTAAATTTATAGAAATACATTTATAGAACTGGTTTTTTAAATCGATTTTGAAGTTCATAAAGAAAAAGGGTCCATTTTATTCATGAAAAATTCATAGGTAAGGGGTCTTTAAATACTCCTTAAACGCACGTGATACACCTAACAACCCTTCGACTTCTCTCCTGATCCCTGTCCACTGAAACCACTACCCCGCTATGTCTTCTTCTGCTAGGGCTGAGGTCGACTATAGGAGTTGAATCCTTTGAGCCAAAGACTTCTCCTATAGGGGAACTACATGACGAATGCTATCTTCCTGGAAATCCTTGAATCACCACTGAATTGTCTGTGGAATTCTTTCATACACCATCTCCATCCTTCATGGACCTCTGAACCTCCTAAGGAAATTTTGGAGCCACTTTCGTCTTCTTATGTGGAAGAGAACCCCCTGCTGATGCCATTTAAATCCCAAAACTCCATTTACTCCTTTGATGATGGATGTCATTCTTCCCCAAAAAACTCATGGGTAAATCATGTATGCCTTGCGAAAATAAGATGCTTAAATTGACTAACTTTACTGGACTGCTAGGATGACTACTATGCTCTGATGCAAGCCATGTGCTACCCTATATGCTATGAAAGAATGCAAATGAATGGGTTACTGATGCATGCCTAAAGGGAAAACCCTAAGGATGGCTTGCAAGATCTTGAGAAATGGATTTAGTTAAGCAAAAGTGACTCTCATGATGCTTTACTAAATGACTAAGGCTGGTTACCCTATAACGCTCTCGTACCAATGTGACATGTGAGGGATTGATCGTAGTAAAACAAACTTAGGCTTAACTAAATTTGACTTAGAAACACTTTAAGAGAAAGAGAATGGTTGTAAGATTCCTCCCCGGCCCCTCAAGATGTTCAGTTTCTCCCCCTCTAATCAATCCCCTTTTCAGAATAATAACATATCTTGTTTCTATCTGTTTTTGCCTAGAGAGAGATAATTCAATTTTTAGATATCTTTGGATGGAAAAATATCCCTTCTTATTAAAATAAATTCCCCCGAAACAGAAGTTCAAAAAGAAGTTCCTAAGGTGCATTAGAAATAAATTATAATGTGCACAAAAGACCTAAGCCTAAGGGTCCAGATTTTTTAAAAATTCTGGATTAAGGCTCCTATGGACCAATAAGATTAATCCAAATGTAGGGAGGAGATCAATTGAAGAATAAAATAAAGACCCCCCAAAAATGAGTAAATGCTCACATAAGATGAAGAGTGGACTAAGGACTAAAGAAAAGAATTAAAAAACTAAATTTTGACACCTCGGTGTCGGGATCTCCCCTCATGAAGTAGGCACCTTTTTCTCATGAAGTAGGCACCTTTTTCTCATCTTTACCTCTAATTTTTAATCAAGTCCATACTTTTATGTCCCTTTCTCTCTTTTGATTTCTCTTTAATACCTTTTTAAAATGAGATATTTTCATCTCTCCTCTCTCTTGTTTCAAAACTAGATCCCCAAAAAGTAAGCTGAACTGACCCAAAAATGGTCAAAAATTGACCAAACTGATCTGGAAAATTCTAGAATCAGTTTGCTTGGTTAGAGGCTCACTTTTTCCTATAAATAGAAGCCTCCTCCTTTGTAAAAGCTTAATGGTGTTTATGCACTGTTACTATGCTCCTGTCCCGAGCCATCTACATTGAATTTTTTAAATAATTCAATTGTTTCTGGCCTAATCCTCTCCAAAGTGAATTGGTGGCCTCTCTTGCTTCAAACAAGAGTAGAACCCTCAATCCCTCAAGCCAAAGGAGAGCTTACAAGCTCCATGTAATCTAATTTTCTTACTTGTTTAATGAAGAATCTATGGTGTTCTTAATTTTTATGTTTTGTAGTTAATTGAATTAAATTCAAATGCTATGCCTTGATGAAAAGGTCACCCCCTTGTCTTCTTTACATTCCAGTTTTTCTTAATCCTAGAAAGATTAACTAAGGAATTCATTAAACTCTTCTTATTGTTTACTGTCTTGAATTTATAAAATTGTGTAGATTAGAGTTCTATAAATCTAATTTGGGTTAATTTAAGTCAAATAAAGAATGATAAAAATGAGAAATGGTCAGTCATACAAAGGAGGTTATGGCAAAATATTCCAGAATTTTGTAGAAAAGAAAGTTTGTTTTTATGTTATTCCACAAGAGTAATTCCCACCATTTTTGCATCTAAAAGAAATATTCTAATTACTCCATGTACATATTCACCTATGAATATGCATGGATATCACTGATATTAATTATTAAATTTGATTTTTATGCATAGAAAGATGCATAAAGGAATTTTTTTATTACAAAAGTGTTATTCTTATTAAAATTGAGTTTTATACATAGAAAGATGCATAAAGGATTTTTTTAAATTTCAAAAGTGTTATTCCTACGTCTTGACCATCGAGGGAGGGTGTTGGAAGCTCATGGCCTACTACCCGTCTACATACCAAATGCATAGTGCCAGGGATAATGAGATCATAGATAAATAATAGAAGACTATGGCCATTATCATCCCTGCTCCACCAACTTTCATGGCTTTGAATGGGATAGAGTGTTGGAGGTTAAGCACGTAATAGCGTGAACACTACTAAGATGGGTGACCTCTCGGAAAGTGGCCCCCAATAATTGAGAAAAGGACTCCATGGCATTAGCTTGCTCACACTACATCAAGAGTATGACCACATATGGGATATGTGCTAATGCTTCCTCTCTTGTTGGAAGAGGAATTACCCATAACAAATCACAAAGATTGTATATCGATGGAAAACCTTACACTCAAGGAGATATATTAGGGCCAATCAACAGTAGCAAAGGGAGGAGTAAACAAATGAGTTATACTTTTGTGGAGTGTGACACTAGTCATGAGCCAATGTACATAAGTAGATATGTACATTGACTACAATGTACCTAGATACATTGTAGTCAATGCTATTAGATCATTGCATGCTGGTGAGGAGTTGCTGGTGAATTATGGTTGGCTTAGGTGACCGCAAGCTCCACATGGAGAATAGATGTATTTATAGCATTTTTAGTGCACATGTATTTTGTAATGGGCTTTAATCCATGTAATTCTACTAGTGTATTTATATTTTTCACTTATTATATCTTGTGGAAACAAAGGTCCTATTAATTTAAGTATATTTGAAATAGCATGTGTACATGATGTCATGATTTAATTTGATGAGACTTTGCAAATGTGTATATGATGTCATGATTTAATTTGATGAGACTTTGCAAATGTGTGTACTAATGCTTTTTTGTCACTTGTCTTATTATAAATTATTATGACTTTATGATTGTCTAATCCATATTGGATCATAGGTTCCACAATATGATATTGCAGAGGATGTGCCCTTATATTGTCAAGGTCACCGATGTCAATAGAGTGTATGTAGAGCACATGATCCTGGTACTTTTCAAAGTTTGAGACAATGATACGCATGTCAAACAGAGCAACTTGACGATGTAGAGCAGCATGATGTTGACAACATGACGAGATTTCTTGATGATTGGTTTTAGAGTAATACAGATGACAATGATACTCATGAAAAATATCTCCAAGAAGAAGAACTCACAAAGATATATGAGGGTTCTTCTATGACAAGATTATCTATAACCTTCCTCATCTTGAAGCTCGCTACTCCTAGACCAATGTATCAGTTTCAGCATTACTAACGTAAGTGGATCATAAACAATAATACATGGATGCTAACTGATAGGGTATGTTTTTTTTCCTAATAAACTATTGTTATTGTCAAATTAGCTTCTAGTAAGACTACCACCCGATAACACCATCCCAAAAAAAAGGATGCACAAAATATTATTACAGGTTTGCCAAAGTTTAAGGTTGATGGTATGCACAAAGTATGTGAAGCATGCCAAACATGCTTTCCCAAAAGAATGTCAGTGCAAGGCCACATACATTTAGATGTATGGGGACCGAGACCAAGACTACAACAATTGCAAGTTGCAAAAGTACTATGTTACATTCATTGATGACCATACTAGGAAAATTTGGGTTTACCTCATGAAGGACAAAAGTGAAGTGTTTACTCACTTTCAGAGATTTGAAGTCATGGTCGAGAAGGAAAAAGGCATGCAAATAAAATTCCCAATATCTGATGGTGGGAGAGAATATTTCTCCAATGAGTTCATTGATTCCCTAAGGAAGTAGGGAATCAAGAGACAATTTACATGCACGTACACTCGGCAATATAATGGTGTTGCAAAAAGAAAAAATAGGCACATTGCAAAAGTAGCATGTGCCTTAATGGTTGAAAAGAATATACCACATTATTTTTTGAAAGAAGTAGTAGTAACTGATGTGTACATTATGAACAGGACACCCACTGCAAGTGTTCATGGTATGACGCTTGAACAAAAGTTAATAGGAATAAGATTGGATGTCTCTCACTTGAAAGTGCATATGTGCATGTTCCTAATGAAGTGAGAACAAAGTTGGATCCAAAGGTAGAGAAATGTAGATTTAATTGTTATGCTATGGAACATAAAGGTTATAGATGTAATAACCCTACCACTCATGAGATGCGAGTTAGTAGAGATGCTATCTTTGACGAGATAAGTAGCTTGTATGCACCAGTAGTGAAGGGAACATAAGATGCAGATGTAAGAAGTGCTAATGCTACCATGTAGAGCAGCAATCACATGTGCTTAGTGGACCTGGAGAGTGCTCTATCAGTGGATCCAATGTTAGCCCATGGTCAAGTAGGTTGAGGACAGATGCAGGTACACATGGATCTAATGTTAGCCCATGGTCAAGTAGGTTGAGGACAGATGCAGGTACACATGGTCAAGTAGGTTGAGGACAGATGTAGGTACACATGTATCATGCAAAAGGAAGGAAAAGGTAGATCAACCTTTTGTAACTGATCTTATAGCAGGTCACTCATATGTGGATGGTGACTACATCGGCTCTGAGAACAGAGCCTTGATGAGGAGCTTGGCATTCCATCTATGGTTGCTCCTATTGAGATGAGGAGCTTGGCATTCCATCTATGGGTTACTCCTATTGTAAGGAAAACAAGGGTTATTTTGAGGACACCAAGGAGTGATCCAGGTGTATACAAGTCTACCAGGGGGGCTAGGTACCTTGTTGACAGGTTGAGATATGATGGATATACAACCCATCATTATTCTTACATGGTTAGATGGATTATGGACATAAAATCCACAGTAGATTATGGAGTTTTCTACGAGACCGGTATAGAGATACAACTACATGGGTACAGAGATGCTGATTGGGTTGGTAGTGTTGCAAAGAGGAGATCTACTAGTGGCAAACTATTATATTTTTTGCAGCGATACTGTACTACACTTAAATGTCACAACCAGTGACCTCAATGTGCATACATAAACCCAATGGCAACTGTTGACCTCCTTGCATCACACACAATGTGTGCACAACCAATCTATCTTCATGCAGTTCTTAAAACAGAGTTCTGCACAGAATCGATGACTTACCCATAGTGATCGAAATCGTCTGCTTTCCGAAAAACGAAGGTCCTAACACGACCAAAACGCATTTTTGGCCCAAAGAAATATTTTCCGATAGGACAGTATAGTTGCCTTATAGCTTTACTCCTGCGAAGAAAGCTCCTCAATCAGATCGTTTCTCGGTGCCTCCCGGGGCCTTAGTTAGTAAGTTTTGGGCACCCAAGTATGAATAAGGGGTAGATGTATAAAAGGCATTTGACTCATAAAATGAAAGGCAACAATCCCCCTTTGTGCTATGAGAGATCTTGTGCTTTGTCTTGAGAGAGTGAGAGAGTGCTCTAGTACATGTTCCTCTTTCATGTATGCATGTGTGTGAGAGAGTGAGAGGTCCATTGCCTTGTATTCGTGGTGTGAGCAACTCCGCAGTGATGACGTGGAGGTGGAGTTTGGAGGAGTGGAGCTTCCAAAGCGAGCTTGGGGAGCCTCAAGGGATGTGAGCTCGGAGCATTGGTAAGTACCCCAAAATGATTGTTGTGTCTATTGCTTCTTCCATTTACGGTTGGGTGGAGTTCCCTCTCGGGAGGTGTGGTAGCCCATAATATAAGGGTATGTGTTGAGCACCCTATCCATTTTCTTGATGACTCAGAGGTAAGATTTAAAGTAATCAACATAATTACTAGCATATGTTTTACTACATGAGTGGCTTCTTATTACTACACTTTCATTAGCGTATCGCTGCATGTACTTTTGCACCAACTATATGTTTAATGTGCTTTATCTATGCTTTTAAGTAGAGAATATATGCTCTCTACCACATAAAACATTCTTTATAACAAATAAAATATGTTTTATATTCTATGGAATGACCTATAGAGTCTACAACAAAACATAGAAGAAGCACATCCAAGTACAACCTCTCAACACTTGTACTACATCCTTTGTGCTTCAAATCATCGACAATCTTCTTAAAAGCATAAATATAGCACATGAGCCCTTACATATTGATTGAAATCATGTATATTATGCTTGAAAACACAATGAATATACACAAGGATAGTTCTTTGTACTTGAAAGGTCACCCCTTGTGCTTTTAAGAACAACACAAACACATAATAAGCCATTAGTGTGCTTGAAAGCACATTTAAGAAGCTTCAAACCATAATATGTGGGCTTGAAAGCACATACTATAACTTGCAAAGAACAAAGCAAACACATGCTATAACCTACTATAAACTACAAAAAAGCACAATGCAAACACGTGATGTTCACTCTCTGCATATTATATGTTAGAAATCACAAACTATATGCTTAATCACATATTGTGTGCTTGAAATCACGTGTTGTTGTAAGTTGCATGTAACATTATACATGTTTTCAATCATCAAATAGTCTTAGTTTGTGCTTAAAAGCACCATGTGGTGTGCTACAAAGCATACTATCATGTGATTTTTTCAACACACTGCCTTTGGCTTTGAATGTGCAAATAGATTTTTTCTTGAGGTTAAAAAAGTTAAATCCTAATGTAGATATTGGACAATAGAGTTTTGAGAAGCGAAAACCATTCTTTCTTCACAAGTCGAAAGATAGAAACACTTGTTGTTGCATATAACACTGCAGATGATCTACTACCAGGATGCCTTGAATCGGGTATGATCCTCTGCATTTGGACTTCATGGATCATCATGCAGCTGTACATGTAGCTTATGCCTATCTAATGTGGAGATAGAAAATCGTGGGGCTTGTAATCATGTCCTCACAAGTGCGACAACATTGTGGGAATCTTGTGTTTGTCCCAAAGAAGATAATTCAAAGTATCATCGATTGAAACGCCTTGTGGGTTGAATGTAATACAACATGTGGGCTAGATAGGAAAATTCTTATGTGCCCTATTGAAGCAACAAGCACACAAAGAGTCATCCATGTTGAAGTGTTTGAGGATATTGTTGTGAACATTAAAAAAAAAGGGGACATCAATTCTAAAAGACAAGAAGAGTGTGGTGAAAGATGGGACTAGCAAAGAGGGTAATGGTGATGTTGTTTGTTGGTAGTAGCAAGAAGGGAAAGGATAATAGAGAAAAGGGAAGTAATTGTAACAAAAAGAGCAAGGTTGGTAGAAGCAAAGAAAGGAAAGGACATTAGTAGCCACAAGGGAAAGTAAAGTTTGAACAAGCAGAGAAAGGATGGCTGCAAAACAAAGAAGAATAGGACATCACCAAGAAGGGAAAGGACAAGGACTTGAAGAGGAAGGTTTTATCTCACAAAGAGGTATCAATAGATGAGATTTTGAAGATGATAAAGAACTACGCTACACAGGTCATCAAGAACATTTTTATATATGGATGACAAGAAAATCAATTCAAAGAATACTTGAAGAATTTCTTAGAAGATGTTATTGTGTCTGTATTGGATTTTACTGAAAACTACACATTCAAAGAACATAACAAGATCCAATCGATGCATTGGTATAATGACCAATGCATCCTCTTGGTACACATCACTTACCGCCGTGCATCCACGGGCCAGAGTGGAGACCGGGATGTAAAGGAAACCTTGATGAAAGAGATGCACTTTTACATGTCAAATGATAAAAATCATGACACACATGTGCAATATTTTTTTTTGCTATATGCAAAGTGGTTGCACAAGGAAAACGCTTGCTATATGCAAGGTGGTTGCTATATGCAAAGTGGTTGCACAAGAAAAATGCTTGACATTCAATAAGCGTTGGGTGTGGTTGATGGGTGCCAGATACTATGGTCTTACTAATGTAGAGATGACTTGGAATCACTTTGGCTCTGGTCATGGAATGGAAAGAGATTGAAAAATGTAGTTAATGTAGTATATATCTTGAAGGATACACTTAGTGGCACAACACTCACAAAATATCATGTGAAAGAAGAAAGTTTTATGATTCATTCGGGAGATAAAACTGGGTGACATTGACCAGTCCAAAATCTAGGATTGTGCAACAGTTCAAGGCTCTAGTTCATTGCACATCATATGTGGTTTTAGGAAAGTTAATAGTACTGAACTATAAGGTCCCCCAACCTAAAAAGGGGAAACCTTAAGATAGTCTACTAAGTCCAACAAAAGAAAAATTTCCTACTTGTCGACACCTCAACCATGTAAAGATACGAGGATATGATTAATAGGTAAGACCTAGTTCTATCTCCCAGGGAGAGCGTGGTCTCCTAAATGACTCTTAAAATCAAATCACCCATAGAGTGATTGACCTTAACTTGGGCAACCTCTATTCTTGATTCATAGAATCAACGCTTTTTTCTGCATCTATTGAGAGGCACATCCGTTGGTTTAATCCTCTAGAGTAGGGTTGCCCAAGGGACCTACTTACCTAACGTAGAGCCTTCAATTAATTTGTTGGAAAACTACCCGACTAATCGGGTCCACCCATCCATAGGATGCTACTATCAGGGCATTCCATCCTTCCACTTTCCACCCAACTCATGCGTCAATTTTGTTTTCTAATTAGTCCTACCACGCTGTGTAACATATATAAACAAGTTCTAATTAGTCCTACCAACTCATGCGTCAATTTTGTTTTCTAATTAGTCATACCACGCTGTGTAACATATATAAACAAGTTCCTTAATTAGAGTCCTTTCAGAGTGTTCGTTAAAATAGCCACTTAACAATGATAGAACAATACTAGAAAACAAGGGATTTAATTAAAAATAGATACAATGTTTAAATATATCCATAGCCAGATTAAGGATTTTTTTATTCTGTCAATTATCTAGAATTTGGCCTTCCAACCTCCATAGACTAGGCAATCCCTATGGGACCATACACCTCATCATTTGGTAGCCAGCGAGGACTCAAGCTAGCATGTTGCCCTCTCAGGCTCCAACTGTAGATCCTCTTGCTCTTCGGAGGGATGTCTACATGCTAGGATGGGCTTATTTAGCACAGTAGCCTAGGCCCACAGAATTAGGCAGCATTAATAACACTCGCCCAAACCAATGAGTTCCATCTTCCCAATGGTAGAAGGGATACCTTGGGCCGATTTCAAGCCTCGCTACTATTGTCGCCACACCCAGCTACATAAGCACATGAATGGGGTTAACGTCAAGGAGGCAAGGAGATGTACCTGTAATTTAAATTAATTAAGATAACAATACAATTACTTAACTAAACCATAGGATACAAGAAACCACATCATCTTCTCGAGAAAGCAACAATTTCACAAGAACTTTGGTATTTTCAAAGAAAGGAAAAGTAGCACCCTCTTTCTTACTTAATTAATGCTAACATTAAAGATTAATTAAAAAAATCTCTTTTTAAATGATTATTAAGCTAACCTGGCCATTGGTTCATTGTGGGACTCCCAAGGAGAGAGTCAAAGCTGCATCCGAGGCATTCTCTCTAGGGCTTTCATTATGCATGCTTCTCGAGGTGGTATTTTGATGTCTTTGAGGAGGAGCCATTATATCCATTTTCTTGTAGCTAGTGCCACTGTGAACTCAACGCTTCAGTCGGATTGTGATTCGGAGTTCGTTTGCTCACTTTATGAGCATAAAACTCTCACGTGGGAACCACCTCTAAGAGCCAAAGTGTGCTTACTTAAGTCACCGCAAATGGGGGGAAGGTGTCCTTAAACTAGAATTTGATGGAAAAATCTTGGACTTAGAGGGAAAGAAGGGGAGTTCTTCCTTAAGTCTATTCACATAGGGGAGAGAGAGAGAGAGAGAGAGAGAGAGAGCAGTTTAGGACACCCTCACCTCACAAGGGTGGGATATTGAAAAACAAATTCTATAGAGCCTACTTGGAGATGGGCTAAAAGGGCTTGCTGGGAGATGGGCTATGGAGGGTTGTTAGGTAGTACGAACTGCAAAAAAGACTGTTGGGTACAATCTCCGCTTAGAGTGTCGGGTGCCAAGTAGCCATAGGGGGGTTTATATAGGGCTGGTAATGGGTACGAGTGCAGGGAAAGAGAGAGCAAAGCGGGGTACAAAGGATGGTGTATGGTGAAATTACGTTGACCTGTGGTGGCTGCATGAGTCTCGTGAAAGGGATGGTGCTTGTATGCGGGCCAAAGGTGAGGTACGCATATACCTTCTGAGCGAGTGGCCGGATGGGTGTCCATATGGTGGCCAGTGGGGATCACATGCTAGGGTGGCCAGCCTTTGGTCCTTATGCGACTATTGTTTGAGCGCTCCGATATGTGTATGGCATCTTTTTGGGGTGGGGATCCCTTTTTTTGGGACGCCAACCTCGATATATGTGCCAACGCACGCCCGACGGCTGCGATTTTTTTTCTAGTGAAATTGTTGGGGTGTCTCCCTAGTCGTAGGGTGCAGTGTGTTTGTCAATCGGACACCCGTACATGCATTTATTAAGGTCAGAAGAAGTTAACCGTACTTTAACTAAAAATAACTAAAAAGTTACGTATAGGCTTATTTTGATGTCCGTTTTGAGTGCTGTAAAATCCTATATTAGGGTAAAATCACACATAGATTCCAAATTTGGACTCAAAATTTTAAGATTCCAAGAGGAAATAGCTCAATTATTAAAATTGATGATTTTTACACAAAAAGGACCATAAATTATCTATTACATGGACATATATTATTGCTGAATATGGGCATGTTACATCAACTAAGAACAATGTCACTATCTTGATTTTGTGATTCTTGTATGAAAGGTGCTTTTAGGATTTATGTGAACAAGATGTATGTGAAGAAGTGGAGAGACATAGTTTTGAAGCAAACTAAGTGTGCAGGAGAGAGTGCATCTTAAATTTCTACAAATGAACGCATTTTTGTGGCTTCTGAAAGTGATGACTCTCTAAGCAAGAAGCTTGTATCGAGTGATAACTTTGTTGTACTTGAAGAAGCTGAGAACAATGAAGGAGTTGATTTCTATGTTCTCAAATGTTGTAGTCCTAGAAAAATGGCTCAATGCAGTGAAAGAGATGAATGGAAGACAATGTGTCCTTGGGTTTCTACTATTTTATAGAGTGGTATTACCAAAAGCTAGATGATCAACATTATTATCTACTAGATGATAAACCAGTTGCCATAGTACTATGTTAAATTATGCTAACATACAACCTTGCACATAAGAGAGGGAGAGAAGAAGAGAAATAACACATAGTGGGATCCTCTAACACATAACCTGCATCCGCACTAAGCTTGCCATTTTGATCTAATGGCACCGAGATTGGCTTACAATCATCCATCCCATACTTGGACAACATGTCCAATGTATACTGTCTCTGTGAGACAGCCAAATACCCTCAGGTGTACGAATGACCTCAATTCCCAAAAAGTAGCGTGCAGATCTCCGAAATCCTTCATCTTATGCTTCCTTTTAAGAGAACTTTTCACATGTTCAATCTCATCCAAGTTGTCACCCCCAACAATAAGTTCATCTACATATATTGTGATGATCATAATACCCTTATCACTCTTGCGCAAATACAAAGAGTGATCTGCATCGCCATATGAAAACCAATAGTGAAAAGATACTCACAATCTTGTCATGCCATGCTCGTGGAGCTTGCTTCAACCCATACAAAGTCTTACAAAGTTTACACACATACTCTGGGTGACCTGTATTCTCAGAACCTAGTGGCTAATCCATATACACCTCACCATGCAAGTCACCATGCGAAAACGCATTGTTTACATCCATCTGATGTAAAAACTAACTTTTAGCTCTACAGCCACTGCAATCACAACTCTCACAATTGCCATCTTTGCAACTGGGGAGAATGTCTCATCATAATCAATCCCATGTGTTTGCACATATCCTTTGGCTACCAATCTAGCCTTGTAGCTACTTATGCTACCATCACTGTTATGTTTTACCTTTTACACCACCCATTTACAGCCAATAGCTTTCTTGCATTTAAGCAATGGCACCAAATCCCAATTCTCATTTCCATACAATGCACCCATCTCCTCATCCATAGCTTTCTTCCAACACACATTTCCAATAGCCTCATCAAAACATGTGGGTTCTACAACCTACACAACTTTTACCATATATAAGCATAGTGATGTGGCACATAACGATCATAAGTTAACCTCTACATAGGGTTTTTGATTCTTCTAGATCTTTGTAACTTTGCATTCATGGCTTCCATAGCCTTCTTCACACCAGGTGTTCTCATTGTTAGAATCCCAAGCTCCTCATCAAGGCTCATCTCCGAGAGCCACTAGAATCTCCATCAACAAGAGAATGCCCTAAAGAAATATCAGGCATACCAAGGGACTCAACCACTTTCTCTTTGCCTTTATGTGATGTATCAACAACTACATTTTCGAGACTCGTATTATGATGCAGCCAACCACTCCATGGTCTATCAATAGAATCACTAGATGAGGACTCTCCTGGTCCACTCAATGACTATGATTGCTGACTTGCATTCTGTGTAACCACATTCCACTTACATTAGCCCCAACAGCATCTTTTTTAATAGCATACAAGCTACTCATCTCATCAAATACATCATGCCTTCTTACTCTCAATTCACGTGTGTAGCTGGATTATAACACCTATATCCCTTTTGCTCAAGGGTAAATAAACACACAATTTTTTGCTTTTGGATCCAGCTTGGTACGTAACTCATTTGGCACATGCACATATGCAATACATCCAAAAACTTTCAAAGTGAGATAAATCAGGTTTCTTGCCAGTAAAATTCTCCTCTGGCGTTACATCATGTATGGTTGCAGTAGGAGTCATGTTCATTATATAAACTGCTATAGACACAGCCTCAGCCCAAAAGCTATGTGTGGCATATTCTTCTTTGCCATAAATCCTTGTGCTACCTCTGCAATGTGCATGTTTTTTCACTCAAAAACTCCATTTTGCTCTGTAGAATATATCTACATGTAAAGTGTCTCTAAATGCCATTATTTTACAAGAATTCAGAGAACTTATTGGAGAAGTATTCTCCCCCTCCATCTGACCTTAAGTAATTCACACGCTTTCCTGTCAGTTTTTTAGCTCTAAAATTTTGAAAATGAGTGAACACTTCACTCTTCTCCTTCATGAAATACACCCAAAATTTCCTCGTGTCATGAATGACTGTTACATAGTACCTGCAGCCACCCATAGACATAGTCTTCGTAGGATCCCATACATTTGAATGCACAACATCTAGTACATTCTTGCTCACATTTTTGTCGTGGAAATACATGTTTTGTTTGCTTTCCAAATTAGCATGCTTCACAAACTTTCTGCATACCTTCAACTTTAAACTTTGGCAGCCCTGTCACAATTTCTTTAGTTTGCATAGACTTCATTCCTTGCACATTTACATGCCCAATTCTCTTATGCCAAATGTTTGTATTTGCAACAATCCTAAACCATTTGTTGCAAACATTGCAACACTCACTTTAGGCATATTCACATTCAATGTAAACATTCTGCCCACTCTATTGCATTTTGCAACCAACCTGCTCTTATCTTTGAAGTCTTCTACATAACAACCACCATCAGGGTTAAACCGAACCTGCAAACCCTGCTCAATCATCTAGAGCCAACAAAAACCAAATTCTTTGTAATGTTTGGAACATGAAGTACATCTACAAGGTACTTCACCTTACCATCCTGCATGGATAATGTGACATCTCCAACATGGGCAATCGGATGAGCAGTGTCATTCCTTATTTCAACAAATCCTAGTATTTCAAGACTCTTCATTTCCTTGAACCACTCACCATGACTTGTCATGTGGTTTGAAGCACGTAAATCAACATACCATACATCATCTTTACATGCTGCTACATCGTTTCTAGACACAGTAGTAACCACATGTTGCATAACAAACAACCTCCCATTATCGTCATTATTTCTACAAGAGGATACATAGTTGTTTTGCTACACTTTTCCATTCGCCATGTCACTCTATTTCTTATAGCAATCTACCTACATATGTCCAGGTTTACCATAGTAAAAACACCCTCATGTACCACCACGACCTCTTTGACTCCCCCTGCCTCTAAACTGGCCTCTTCCACCTGTATGTTGTTGTTGTGAATCTTGGGATTGTGTTGCTGCTGACCGTAACTCTGATTACTTGTTTGGCCACCACCTTGGCCACGTCCATGAGCTCTACCTCATTCTCTACTTGCACTAGTGTAGAAGGCCTCTGAACTCTTTTTATTTTGTGAAGACTGTTGATCTTCACCTAAGTTCTTCTCTTCAAGGATCAGCATTGACACCAAATCTGTGAAGTTAGGAATGTTCTCCTGAGTCTGAATAGACATCTTGAACGCCTTGTACTATGGCCCAAGACCACGCAGACACTTACATCTTATCATTATCATCCACAAAAACACCAATTGATGCAAGGGATTCCACAATGCCTTTGATCTTCAAAGCATAATCATTCACGGACATATTTGTCTTCTCCACAATATGAAGCTCATTCTTCAATTGAATCTTTTATGCCTTGGTGTTGGTTTCATACAGCTTCACCAAGGTGTCCCATGCCTCTATAGGTGACTTGGCATCCTGTATATGCCCAATCATAGTGTCATGTATGCTAATAGAAAGCCAATACATGACCTTCCTTGCTTCTTGATTCCAATCCTTGAACTCTTTTATATTTGTAGCAGTTGGATTAATCTCCGGTATCTCTTGTGCCTCCTCATGTTCACCCATGTAGTCCCAGTAACCTTTTCTCATCAGGAAATTTGTCAATCTAAACCTCCAGGCATGGAAGTTATTCTTGTCAAGCTTCTTTGCAACAATCTGGTTTATTCCATCATTCGACATCTTTTCTGCAACACAGATTTACCAAAAACAGCACTCTTGTTTGACCTGTATAAATTATTATATTCTGTGAAGCGGTACTATACTGCACCCAAACTATCACAAACAGTGACCTTACTTTGTATACATACACCCAATGGCAACTTGAGACCTCTTTGTAGTACACACAGTGTTTGCACAACCAATCGCCCTTCCTGTAGTTCAAAAAATAGAGTTTTGTAGAGAATTAAAACTTACTTGTAGTGCCCGTGAATGCTTGCAAACTGAAAAACAGAGGTCCGGACGTGCTCGAAATGCGATTTTGGCTCGCAAAATTTTGTCCAATGTCCAATGGACAAAATAGTTTCCCTATAGCTCTCCTCCCGCAAAGAAATCTCCTCAATCGAAGTTTGTTTGCCAGTGCCTCTCCTGAAGAGGTCGCGGGTGTAGTAGCCAACACAAAGAGAGAAGAGTAGATGAAGCTCTTACCCTTGTACCACTTCCTGTGCTTCTCTTGCCTGCTGCTCAACCCTTAGCATGAACCAGGCTCTGATACCATGAAAAGATGCAAGGGAGAAGAGAGCTTGAGTTCTTGCAACAAGCACACATACACACACTTACACAAACCCAGCTCTCAGGCAGCAGCCCTCAGAAATTCTTCTTCTTCGGAGGAAGAAGTCAACGAATGAGTTGTGCCGGAGCCTAAACTGCTTTTGATAATCACTTGGCTTTCTCCCTTCCCAACCTTGGTGGCTTTCTTTCGTGAGCCCGAGTTTCTCATGCTTGTTTAGGGGCTCTTGCTTGACTGTGATTTTGTGAGGTTGGTGCCTCTGCTGCAACACATGCCGCAGCCCTTTGCCTGTTTTATAGCTGGGTCATAGCATTGAGAGGGATTGCTTGAATAATGAAACCATCTCTCATACTAAGCAAGTTAAGGCTGGTGCTAGGATTAGCTTCATGAGCCTTTCTAGAGGATCTTGGTCTCAGCGCACGGTGGCGGACAATCTTTATAAGGTGATCAATACCGCACCCCACACACAATGGAGCTGGGGCAGGAGCACCTGTAGGGGCACTCCCCATACCCTTCCAATTGGGACACAACCACTCTGCGAGTGAGGTCCCTCAGTCATAGCACTGTATATGTGGTCTTTTAGTTGTCCAGTTCATGTCCCTAGCCCAAGGTATCGGGGCCATAGGGTACATTTGATCACCCTCCATGACATAGTGACTTAGGATTTGTGAAGGTGATCTTGTTGGCACCTCGGTTTCATAAGTGGGAGTTTCCAGGATTTCTCCCTCATTCCCATCCTCAAAGAGTTCTGTCAAGGTTATCTGACAAATTGGTGTGACTCTGGGTAATGGGGGCTGAGGTGGGAGAGCTAGGGGTGGTAAGGGCATTTTAGGTACCCTATGGATTCCTCTTTGGCCAGGTTGAGGTTTGTTATGATGCACTGGAGCTGGCAAAGCTAGCGGTTGCTTGGGATTTGCCGAGCAGTGTCTGGGGGGGGGCAGAGCTCGAGCTAGAGCAGCCTTGTGGTGATAGCAGTTAAAGATTTCATGATTGCCCCACTTTACACACAGTATGTACAATAGAGGCTTGGACAGGGTCTCAGATGAGCACACTCGGTGCCAATATGGTTTTCTTGATAGGTCGGGAACTATACGAGTTCCCTTCTAGGATAGAGATGTCGATGGCCCCCTCGATCTCGGCCCTAGTTAATTCTCCATTGCTGGGTCATTTGTTGCATTAGTGCAACGGCTAATTGCTCTACACTTTATCCAGAGATGAAGACTCTTTTCCCTTTTTGGTAGGCTTTGTGCTGATGGTCTTGAAGGAGGCTTTTGATGCGCCTTCATGGAGATGTCCGGAACGTGTTCCTTTGAAGTTATCCTCAAACTTCAAAGTGCTCCTACAGAATTGTTTAAAAGATGTATGGTCTAAGGCAAACAAGGAAGTATGCAGGGGAATATCATCAAGTCCTTCCAAAAATCTCCCAATTAATCTCTCATCGGAGAACTTATCTCTTGCGCTACAATGTGAGTGGAGATCTCTGACTCTATGAATGTAATAACTCATGGTTTCTCCTTCATTTTGTTTGACATTGTTCAACTGCTCTCAAAGGGGCTCCACCGGGTACCTTGACAAGAATACCCCACTTTGAAAGCTTCTTTTAAAGCGTCGAAGGGGACGCTTTATCTTCTTTCTCTTCAGAGATCTGAACCATTGGCCAGCTTTGTTATCCAAGGTAAGGCCAAAAGCACTTATCTTATTCTGGTCATCTATGTGGCCAAATGCTTCACAAAATTAAACATCTCCAAGTGAGTAATGGGGTCACCTGTACCATCGAATTTTGTGATCAATTTATAGATGTTTTCTTGTTTGGTTCATCGTTGTCTGGGTTGAACAGGTGCAAGGGGAGTGATGCGGCTACCCCCCATCCCCTATTTCCATGGCTAATCTTAACATTTAAGGTGTCAAACCTGTCGTGGTCGGTGTGCTGGTTGGGGAATGGGTTGTGAAAGAGCGGGTCCTAGTGGATAATAGACTATCAAAGGTCTTTGCCCTCTGGGAGGACTGGGTTGTGGACCACGTGGTCCCATTTGGTATATTAGGTGTGCCCCCTTGAGGAGGGTACTATTGATATACAGGTGGGCTTGGTCGTTTGTGATGGGCCTGGGTAGACCCACTCGCTTTGGTATGATGTCTCCGGCCTTTGGAAAGATGGACCTGGTTTTGGTCTAGTAAGGTTTATGGAGCTATGAATGAATCAGCCATCCGTGAGACAGGTGTGGCTCTCCATACTGGTAACTGGATCTAGGTCTGAATAAGCAAAAATTCAAACATGAAGGAAAAACACAAAAATCAGAAAATTGAAACTTGTTTAAATCTCAAGGGAAAAAATGGGGCACTAACTTGCTTCTCCCCACTCTCAGGGTGAAGATTAAAAATGCTCGATCAATAATCCAAACTCCAGGAAATCTATGACAAAACACGAAACAATGTTAATCAACCTACCCTTGGATTTGCACTCCAACCGGGCTGAATCAAAGACTCTAGCGAATGAATCAAGTGAAGGAACCTAAGCTAAATGCCTTCCTTGGTAGCGGCGCCAAAATGGATAACATACTTCCTCACACACACAAGAGAAAGAAGAAGAGAAAGGTGCATGCAAGGGTCGAATCGGTGAATGGCACTTAGCCAACCCTATGAGGGTTAACTCCTAGATGTGAGGCCAATATGGGCTCACTCCACACTATCCTTGTGTCACCCAAAGATAGATATAAGGCTAGGTAATGAGCAAGAGCAAAAGAGCTATAGAGAGCTCAATCTCTACCTCATGTGCTAATTGTATGGAATTGGGGCATGGTAGATAGCAATGAGAAGGTAGAAGAGAAGAGAAGGGAGAGCTCTACCATTCCTACTCACATGCACCAACAATCTAAGCAAGCAAGACACAACACAAGCAAGCAAGCCACCATCAACTCAAATGAGAGAGAGAGAGAGAGAGAAGGCAAAACTCAATTGAGATAAATGGGATTTTTCCTTTTCATATTTCATCAAATGTGTTATATAAGCAAGACACAAGCAAGCAACCAACCATCAACTCAAATGAGAGAGAGAGAGAGAGAGAGAGAGAGAGAGAGAGAGAGGGAAAAACTCAATTGAGATAAATGGGATTTTTCCTTTTCATATTTCATCAAATGTGTCATATACATGAGCTCATATTTACAATGTCATTCCGCCCAATTATAAGTGGGGGCCCAAAACTAGTCTTCCTAGTTTTACTAGCTCTATGTACATCAAATCCTCATGACTGGCATTACACATGCCGTAAGCTCGATCATCCCATGTCTCATTTACAATTAGCGCATTGCACGGGTATAAAAAGATGAGTTTCAAAAGGCGTAGCAGCCACACGAAGGTCATGTTAACCAGTTTGGTTAACAAATGGGTACTTGTTACACAAAAGGAAGAGTGTGTGTACCCTCAGACTCTGACACTAGGCGCCAAATACTTTATGAGTGTCATGATAGTCCAAGTGAAAGTCATCCTAGAATTAGGAAGCCCTATGCCTTAGTGAGAAGGCAATTCTATTGGCTTGGACTTCACATGAATGTCCAAGAAAATGTTTTGCATTGTCAAAAATGCCAAGTAAATAAGGCTAAGCATCTTAAGATAGGTGGGTTGTTGCAACCATTAGAGATCCCTGATGGTAAGTTAATAAGGCTAAGCATCTTAAGATAGGTGGGTTGTTACAACCATTAGAGATCCCTGATGGTAAGTGGGAAATCATCTCTATGGATTTTATTGTAGGTCTACCTATAACTAGAAAAGGTCATGATGCCATCTGGGTTGTAGTGGATAGGTTGACCAAGATGTCTCGGTTTATTTTGACCAGGGATTTTATATTCACGTGATCACAAGCTTTTTTTTGTTAATAACACTTGTGAACATGTTATTAACATGTTCACATGTTTTCATGTTCTCAAAATAGCAAGTTACCAGTGACCTGGTAACCTACCGAAGCCCGCCGGGCTTTTTGTTTTCCCGGCGGGCCCGCCGGGAAAATCCATTTTCCCGGCGAAAAAAAAAGTTTTAAAAAAATGGTCAAAATATATTCATGATCACAGTCATTCCTACCATTTTTGGGCCTTCTGGACTCATTTATGATGTCAAAAGTTCAAAATTCTTTGTACAAAAAAAGTTATCTCTAAATTTATCACCTTAAGCTCGATTACCATCAATTAGATCTTATTATACTTCCAATTGAGTCTAATTGACATCAATTAATATCCAATTGAGTCCAATTGGTATCAATTAAGTCTAATTGGGTGTCAATTGATCGATTGGGCTCAATTGACATCAATTGACACCCCATTGGACTCAATTGGGCTTAATTGGACTTAATTGGATTCAATCAATTGACACCCAATTGGACACAACTGGGCTTAATTGGACTCAATTGACATCGATTAACACCCAATTGATGTCAATTGAGCTCAATTGACATCAATCCTAGTCAATTGATATCCAATTGATGCCAATTGAGCCGAATTGACACCAATTGCACTCAATTGGTACCCAATTGATGTCAATTGAGTCCTCAATTAACATCAATTAACACCCAATTGAGTCCAATTGACATCAACTAATACCCAATTGAGTCAAATTGATATCAATTAAGTATAATTGGATGTCAATTAATCAATTCGACTCAACTAATATCAATTGACATCCAATTGGACTCAATTGACATCAATTGGGTGCCAATTGAGTCCAACTGACACCCAATTGATATCAATTGCATCCAATTGGGCTTAATTGACATCAATTCACACCTAATTGATGTCAATTGAGTCCAATCCAGTTCAATTCACACCCAATTGATGTCAATTGGGCTCAATTGACACCCAATTAACTCAGCCCAATTGATATCAATTGAGTCTAATTCAAACCCGATTGAGTCTAATTACATCTAATTGGACTCAAGTGACATCAATTAACACCCAATTGATGTCAATTAAACTCAATTAACATCAATTAACACCCAATTGATATCAATTCAGCTCAATTGACATCAATCGTAGTTAATTGACACCCAATTGATGTTAATTGAGCCAAATTGGGCTTAATCGACATCAATTGCACTCAATTGGCACCCAATTGATGTCAATTGAGACTCAATTAACATCAATTAACATCCAATTGAGTTTAATTGACATCAATTAATATCCAATTGAGTCAAATTGATATCAATTAAGTCTAATTGGGTATCAATTGATCAATTGGGCTCAATTGATATCAATTGACATCCAAGTGGACTCAATTGACATCAATTGGGTGCCAATTGAGTCCAATTGACACCAAATTGATATCAATTGCATCCAAGTGGGGTCAATTGACATCAATTCACACCTAATTGATGTTAATTGAGTCCAATTAGGTTCAATTTACACCCAATTGATGTGAATTGGGCTCAATTGACACCCAATTGATATCAATTTATCTTAATTGATATTAATTGGACTCGATTGACATTAATTAACACCCAATTGATGTCAATTGAGCTAAATTGACATCAATTATAGTCAATTGATACCCAATTGATGTCAATTAAGCCAAATTAGACTTAATGGACATCAATTACACTCAATTAGTACCTAATTGATGTCAATTGAGTCTAATTGAGCTCAATTAACATCAATTAGCACCCAATTGAGTCTAATTGATATCAATTAACACCTAATTGAGTCAAATTGATATCAATTAAGTCTAATTGGATATCAATTGATCAATTGGGCTCAATTGATATCAATTGACATCCACTTGGACTCAATTGACATCAATTGGGTGCCAATTGAGTCTAATTGACACCCAAGTGATATCAATTGCATCGAATTGGGCTCAATTGACATCAATTCACACCTAATTGATATCAATTGAGCCCAATTGATATTAATTAAGTCTAATTCACACCAATTGAGTCTAATTACATCTAATTGGACTCGATTGACATCAATAAATACCCAATTGATGTCAATTAAACTCAATTAATATCAATAAACACCCAATTGATATCAATTGACTCCAATTGGGTTTAATTGACACCCAATTGATGTCAATTAAGTCTAAATAGATACAATTAGGCTCAATTGACACCTAACTGATGTCAATTGAGTCCAATTGGGTTAAATTGGATGCAATTAGGCTTAATTGATGTCAATTGAATTAAATTGGATGCAATTTGTCCAATTGATGTCAATTGAGTTCAATTGGATGCAATTAGGCTCAATTGACACCTAATTGATGTCAATTGAGTTCAATTCATACCCAATTATTGTTAATTGTATCCAATTGAGCTCAATTAACACCCAATTGATGTCAATTGGGCTCAATTAACATCAGTTAACACCCTTTTGAGTCCAATTGATGTCAATTGAGTCCAATTGGGTGTCAATTGATATCAATTGAGCCCAATTGATCAAGTAATACCCAATTAGACTTAATTGATGTCAATTGGACTCGATTCATTCAATTTAGCATCAATTATAATCAATTGACACCCAATTGACATCAATTAGGTGTTAATTGATGTCAATTGAGCCCATGTGACATCAATTGTGTGTCAATTGAATCCAATTGATGTCAATTGAGCCCAATTGACATCAATTGTGTGTCAATTGATACACAATTAGCTTCAATTGGGCTCAATTGACATCAATTGACACCCAATTGATGTCAATTAGGCTCCATTGACACCCAATTAGACTCAATTTGGCTCAATTGACATCAATTGACACCCAATTAGACTCAATTTGACTTAATTAAGTCTAATTGGACTCAATTAGACTCAATTTGGCTCAATTGATATCAATTGACACCCAATTATACTCAATTTGACTCAATTGACACCCAATTAGACTCAATTTTACTCAATTGACATCAATTGACACCCAATTGATATGAACTGATGTGAATTGAGCTCAATTGCATCGAATTAGGCTCAATTGACATCGATTGACACCCAATTAATATCAATTGAGAGCAATTGATGTGAATTGATGTCAATTGAGCTCAATTGCATGGAATTAGATTTAACTGACACCCAATTAATATCAATTGAGTGCAATTGAGCCCAATTCAGCTCAGTTGTAATCAATTGACACCCAATTGATGTCAGTTGCATCCAATTTGGCTCAATTGAAACCCAACTGATGTCAATTGAGTCCAATTGATGTTAATTGGCACCCAATTGATGTCAATAAGGTTCAATTGATGTTAATTGACCCCCAATTGATGTCATTTACGTCTAATTGAGCTCAATTGACACCCAAATTATCCAATTGAAGTCAATTAGACTTAATTGACTTCAATTATATTAATTGGATATTAATTGATATCAATTAACACCCAATTGCTATCGATTGAGTCTAATTCGGCTCAATTGACACTCAATTTACATCCAATTAGGCGTGAATTGAGCTCAATTGTATCATATTAGGCTCAATTGACATCAATTGACACACAATCAATCACAATTGAGTGCAATTGAGCCCAATTGATATCAATTGTGATCAATTGACACCTGATTGATGTTAATTGCATCCTATTAGGCTCAATTGAGCACAATAGGATGCAATTAACACCCAATTGAGTGTCAATTGAGTGCAATTGAGCCCAATTGAGCTCAATTGATATCAATTGACACCCAATTGATGTCAACTGAGCTCAATTGAGCTTAATTAATATCAATTGACACCCAATTGATGTCAACTGAGCTCAATTGAGCTTAATTGATATCAATTGACACCCAATTGATGTCAACTGAGCTCAATTGACACCCAATTGATGTCAACTGAGCTCAATTGAGCTTAATTCACATTAATTGTAATAAATTAACACCCAATTGAAGTCAATTGGGCTTAATTAATATCAATTAACATCCAATTATTATCAATTGAGTCCAATTCGACTCAATTGATACTTAGTTTACACCCAATTTATGCAAATTGGGTGGCTCAATTGCGTCGAATTAGGCACAACTGACATCAATTGATACCCAATTAATATCAATTGAGTGTAAATCAAGTGTAATTGAGTCCAATTGGGCTCAATTGAGTGCAATGATGTCATGGACAATTGATTCAATTGATGTAAGTATAGTTAGATTTAATTGGTGTGTCAATTGAACTTAAGGCCAGCAAATTATACAAAACTTTTTTTGTGCCAAGAATTTTGAACTTTTGACATCATAAATGAGTCCAGAAGGCCCAAAAATGGTAAGAATGACTGTGAACATGATTTTTTTTATTTTTTTTATTTTTTTATTTTTTTAATTTGTCCGCCGGGAAAATGGGTTTTCCCGGTGGGCCCGCCGGGAAATGTAATTTTCCCGGCGGGATTACTGGCAGAGAAGGTTTTTGCAGGTCATAAAAAATGCCCGTGAATATACATTGTGATCACAAGAATTTTTATGTTAACAACAGGTTTTGTTAACGTGATCACGAAATTGTGAAGACGTTAATGAAATCCCTGATTTTGACTAAAACCACGGTGAAAACACCAAAGTTAGCTCAGCTTTTCATTGAGAATATCTATCGACTTTATGGGTTGCCAGCCAATATAGGCATTGATAGAGACCAGAAGTTTCATAGTCACTTTTGGCGCAATATTCAAAAGTTTGGACACAATGCTGCTCAGTATGAGCACTACTGAGACCACCCTAAGAGTGATGGTCAGATAGAAACTTTAAACCAAGTACTCGAGGATATGTTAAGACCATATGTGAGTAAACGGCAAACGAATTGGGAAGATTACTTACCAATTTTAGAATTTGCCTACATTAGTACAAAGCATGTCCTCACTACATGATTTAGTCCTTTCGTGCAGAGCTGATTATCCTTGTCCTGTATTTTCTGATGTAGTTCGATCAACTACTTCCGTTAGCAGTTGTTGAGAGATTTGGATGGGGCCTTCATGTGGCACAGGCTTCTTGTCTGACTGCATTTTAAGCTCAGCAGCCTTCTTGTCTGACTGCATTTTAAGCTCAGCAGCCTCTTTCTATGCATGCTGCAACTTGCCCTTCAGATCAGCATTCTCCTCTTAGAGCAGACGGAGAATTCTCCTCTTAGAGCAGACGGAGCTCCTGTAGCTTCCTCCCTAAGATTGTCTCTGTGGGGGGGCTCCTGCTTGGCGAGTGGCCTTCTTCTTTTGTGCATGTGTTCTTGGTGTGAGTTCTTCTCCATGATAATCCTTAAGCTCAATGTATCTGACCTTCAAGTTATCCAGCTTAGCATAGGTGGCTTGTAGCGCCTTCCTCCATGGGCAGAGCTGATCTTAGGATGCTGATTCTGCTTCAGCTTGCTACACTGGCTTCTTTCCTACTAGTAGTTCTTGTTTTGTCATGTTTTGTTCAGCTTGAATCTGTTACTTGAGTTGTTGGATATATCAAATTGTTGCTGAGTGTGTGAGGAGCTACTGTTTGGCTTTGACGCAATGGTTTTCAGCGTCTCTTTAAGTTTCTCAAGTTCAGCCTCTAAGGTTTGCTTGTCCTTCAGCTGTAATTCCATGTCCGCCAGTCGCCTTTATAGGGCTTACTTGTCATTGAGAAAGTTTCCCACTTGGTTCTGCAATTCTTGCAGCTGCTCTACTGCTTTCTATTGCTGTGTGTTAGTTGAGGTGGTTGTGGTTGTGCTACTAGTTTGACCATGCTACTGCTGTGTTGTTGTTGGCTAGATCCACCTGGGGTCGACGAGCCTTGTTGTCTTGATCCTCCGGCAACATCCTTGTCTTTTGGAGGAATTGGGGGAAGAGGCAGGTGGCAAGTGGGGGGTGGTAGGACCATGTAATTTTTTAGCAGCTCGAGGTTGCTTTGCCTGTATGCCCTCTGCATGTCTGCCATTTCTTGTTCCCACCACTCGTTCATCACCTCTAGTGGCATTTCTACCACTGCCAAGTCTTCTTCTGTTGTCTTAGCCTGCTGGATCTACAACTTCCCTCTAGCCATCAGCAGTTCCTTGCGTGTGGTTTTTACGGTCTCCACATTCCTTGCGTGTGGTTTTTACGGTCTCCACATTCCTGATCATCTGTATGGCATGGTCAGTGATCTTTGTGGCCTTTTCCTTTGTTGCTTCAGCGGTCTTTTCTGCTTCAGTTAGCCTGTTGGTGAACTCTGCAGTGGTGAACTCTGCATTTCTGACTTGTAGTTCATACACAGCAGCCTCTAGCTCTAGAGCCTTGTTGTTGGTCTGCTTGGTGACTTCAGCTTCAAGCTGTTTTATCATTTGCTTACAGTTGGAGCTACTGCTCAGTATAGCAATCTTCTCGTTTTTCCCTCAGCTTAGCCGTTAAGGCTTGAAGTTTGTTTTGTCAGCAGTAGCTGCTTTGGATACTGCCTCTTCATTCTCCAGATTATCGAGCACGCAATCTGTTATTATGACTGCGAGTGAGGACAGTACCTTTTGTACGTTCGGGCCTTCTTTGTGCAACAGCATGTTGAGGAGGCGATCCCCTAAGGTAGTAAAACTTGCCTGACTGGTGGGTCCCTCTACCACTGTTACTGTTTCTGACATGTGGGCTTCGAGAGGTGTCATCTGAGGGGACTTTCCCTGCAGTTTGATGGCTGGTTTGATAGGGGAGGCCCCTTGGGTTACCAAGAGCTTGCCGATGTTGGAGAGTTTTTGCTTTTCCTACTGGTTAACTGCAGCAGCATCTCCCTTTGCCTTCTTAGTTTGCAGAGTTGTGGCAGCAGCAGCTCCCTTTGCCTTCTTAGTTTGCAAAGGGAGCAGCAACAACTGCTTCCTTTGCCTTCTTAGTTTGCAGAGTTGTGGCAAAGGCCGCCAACCAGTTGATTTGTCTCTTGGTGGACTTCAGGCTAGTTTTTGTTTACTGCTGCTCTAGTTTGGCTTCCTCTTGAGCTGTTGCCTCTGCTTGCTTCTTCCTTTCTTCCTCCCTAGCCGTCTTATTTCTTCAGCTTCTGTTGCCTTCTTGATAGTTTCCTCCTCCTTGGCTTTTCGAGCCGCTGCTTCTTCAGTGTCTTTCTTTGTTGCCTCTTCTACAACCCTTGCTTTTCGAGCCACTACTTCTTCGGCGCCTTTCTTTGCTGCCTCTTCTTGTGAGATCCCCCCCTCTTCTACTACAACCCTTGCTTTTCGAGCCACTGCTTCTTCGGTGTCTTTCTTTGTTGCCTCGTCTACAACCCTTGCTTTTCGAGCCACTGCTTCTTCGGCGTCTTTCTTTGCTGCCTCTTCTTGTGAGATCCCCCCCTCCGGGGTTCTGGTGGAGGAAGCGACGTTGGCCTCCCACGCGGGGCAGGGATCCACACTCAGGGTCTTGCCTACGGATGTCCGGGGACGAGAGGCTAGCCCGAGCGGTTCCTCCAAAACCGAGCTCGGAAAGACTCCTGCACAAGATGTACAGCTTTCTGGATGGTTTCTCAGGCTATAATCAGATCAGTATGGCTTCTGAAGACATGGACAAAACTACTTTTATCACTAAGTGGGGTGATTTTGTGTATACAATGATAAGTTTTGGTTTGAAGAATGGCCCACCATCTTTTTCATGGGGGGTAATCCATAAAATTTTGAACCCTACTTGACTGACTTTATGAGGGTATTATGGATCATTTTAGTGTTTTTGCAGGGAAATATCTACACCTTTCCCATTTAAGGCTTTCCTTTGTGAGGTGTAGGATGTTTAGGATGTCATTGAATCCTTTCAAGTGTGTAATAGTTGTTAAAAGGGGAGTTTTATTGGGTCATACTGTTTCTCAAGAGGGAATTTCTATAGACTCTAGAAAGATAACCAAAAGGGAGGCTACCTTACCAGTGGGTGTGAAGGAAGTTAACACATTTGTGGGACAGGTTAGGTGGCATTTTAGGTGCTTAAGATATCTTTCTGATGTGTGTGCTCCTTTAAGCCATTTTACAAATAAGGATGTGGATTTTTCATGGTCAGAGGCTCACCAGAAGTCATTTCAGATTCTGAAGAAGATGTTGGTGGTGGCACCAATTTTGCGATGACCACTAGATTGGGGAATACCATTTCATGTTTTTGTAGATGCTTCTAACATGGCCATTGGAGCTGTACTAATTCAAGAAAAAGTAAAAGTGTGGTTTAGACCTATTTACTATGCTAATAGAATGATGATCAATGCATAGAAGAATTACTTTGTAGCTTAGAGAGAAGCATTAGGGATTGTCTATGCTCTCAACAAGTTCAGGCATTACTTGTTGAGTAATAAAGTCTTGTTCCATGTGGATCATCAGGCACTTTTGTACCTAATTAAGAAGCCTCATTTGACTGGGACCGGATTGCATTGAAGGTAATCCAGTAATAAAATCCATACTAATACATTCCCACTTGATCTGGGGGATGTCTAATGGATGTAATTTCCCAGTCATTTTTACTCTCTCGGCCTTGACTTTTTGGCAGGTCAGACATTGACGTACATGATTAAGCACATCCTTTTTTAGACCAGGCCAAAAGAAGCTTTTCTTCACAGACATCAGGTTTTGATGAAACTTGGATGTCCTGCAATAAGGCTGTCACTCATGGGCTTTATTCAGAATTTGACCCTTAATTCCCTCATCATTGGGAATGCATAGCCTATGATTATAATACATAATTCTATCATCCTCCAAGCTGTACCCTTGAACTCGGTTCAACTCCTGTGAAGTTTTGCTTTCCTGCATAAGTAGAGTAGCAATAGGGCTAAAGAATCTATCCTGCATGATCTTCTCTCTTGCTTCAATAATCAAAGGATTTCACACTACAGTAATTGTAAGCAAGGACGCTTTTCTGCTGAGGGCATCTGCTACCACATTTTCTTTACCAGGACGTTACTTGATTTCAAAATCAAATTCCTGCAGGGTCTGCATCCACCTTCTTTGGCGCATGTTGAGATCCTTCTAAGTGAAGATCCACTTAAGTTTAAGCTCTGATGATCTGTCACATCAAAGTGAATCTTTGACCCAGTAGGTAATGTCTCCACAACTTCAGGGCATATACTACTGAAAGTAGTTCCAGGTCATGGACAGCATAATTTCTCTCATGCGTTCTGCGTTTTCGGGATTCATAGACCATTGCATGACCTTCCTGCATGAGGGCACCTCCTAGGGCAAAACCACTGGCATCTGTTACTACCTCAAAGGGTAGAGAGAAATCCGGCAGCTTCAGAACGGGATTGGTTACCAAGACGGTCTTCAGCTTATCAAAAGCACTCTGGCACCTGGCAAACCATTGAAACAGAATATTCTTCTTGAGAAGATTAGTCAGAGAGGAAGCTATGAGAGCATACTTTGGTATAAAAGTTCTATACCAACCAGTCAATCCCAAGAATCCCTTGACTTCTTTCACTGTTTTTGGTTCAGGCCAATAAATGACTGCTTGGACTTTAGCAAAATCTGGAGAAATTCCATCTTTGGATACCGGAAAGCCCAAGTATTCAACATGGTCGGTAGAGAAAGTGCATTTGCTCTTTTTTGCAAAGAGTTGGTGCTTCCTTAGAATCTCAAGAACTTTTCTGACATGAGTTTCATGGTCAGCTGCATTCTTTGAGTAAGTCAGAATATCATCAAAGAAAACAAGAACAAAATCATCCAAGTATTCTATGAAAATGTCCTGCATTAAGCGATTGAATGTAGGTGGGGCATTTGTCAAGCCAAACGGCATGACAGTGAATTCATAATACCCATACCGAGTATTGATGGCTATCTTCGGGATATCTTGCTCATTAATATCCTACTCTAATAATACCTTGATTTGAGATCTATCTTTGTGAAGATATAGGCTCCACTTATAGCCTGTCCCAGAAGCTCATCAATTCTGGGGATAGGATACTTATTCTTAATTGTCAGCTAATTGAGGCCTCTGTAGTCCACACAGAGTCTTAGCGTTCCATCTTTCTTTTTCCGAAAGAGAACTGACGCACCCCAAGGTGAAACACTGGGTCTTACAAACCCTTGTTCTAATAGTTGTCTAAGCTGTTCGTTGAGTTTGATGGCTTCAGGAACTGGCATTTTGTATGTGCACAGGGCTACTGGGCTGAGCTCTGGGGGTCAATTCTATCACATGATCTACTTCCCAAATTGGAGGCATCTCTGTTACTTCTGCTAGGAATAAATCATCATAATCACTCAACCATTCAGGTTCTTTAGCTTTTAAGTTTGTGTCTACTGGATTCATTTCGACAACATAAATGAGTTGCTTCTTTCTAAGTCCTTTTAGTAACTTAGAAGCCTTTACTAACTGCAGACTTGGGGATCCTGAAATTCCGATTCCTTGAACTTTATTTCCATGAAGGTTAGGGAAGGAAATGGTTCCATTATGACAGTGAATGTCAGCTTGATTTTTGTGGAGCCAATCCATTCCAAGGATCCCGTCAAAAACTCCCAAAGTTATAACTCTGAACTGACAGTCACTTAAATTCTCATCTAGATTGAACTGAATATGATCTGTCTCAAGGTGAGTGAAAAGAATCTTCCCACTGGTCAATTCAACTTGCATAGGTTTCCCTGATTTCTGTTCTAAGACTAGCTTACGCAACCATCCTGGGGAAATGAAAGAATGAGTACTGCCTGAATCAATCAAAAGCTTAAAAGGCTTACCCTGATACTCACCTAGAGTATGAATGACGGAGAATTGGCAATTTGGCCCTTGGTTTTCAATTGCTGCATAAATCTGTCCTCTTTCCTCTTCCACTACTTTTGCTATAGTGACTTCTCTGGCTGCTGCAGTCTGAGGTGGAACTCTTTCTCTTTGGTTGCCCTAGTTTTGGGAAGGAGTTATGAGGCTACTCTGGATAGAGGCAGATGGCTGAGCTAGACTTCTCCTGGGATTACCCTGATTTTGACAAGATGGACCCTGATTTGACTAATAGGAAGGGGCTGGTCTGTGCACTCTCGGTCCTTTACTTCCTTGTCCCCTTGACATGGCAGGAGTCGAGCAGTCTTTCAGCTGGTGACCAAAACCCTGACATCCAAAACACCGGTTCTCACTTCTAAGCTTGTCCCTCTGAATCCTTGAAAGAGGTGAGGCTCCTGAGAAAGTGTTCTGTGGGAGGGGTCTTCCTTCACTTCTGAATCTCCCAGTATCTTGATTCTGATTTGGGCCTTGCTGCCTCTTTGGGGGAGGAAAGTTTGAAGTACTTCCCAGGGTTTGGAATCTTTTAAAGTTAGAGGGTGCAAGTTTCGGTGGGTCCTTAACAACAAAGGCTTTGGCAAAGTTCTTTGCCATTCTTACAGCTTCAGCCATTGAGACAGGTTTGGCATTCTTCACTAAGGTGTCCAATGGCTCGTTCATTCCTCGAATGAATCTGGCCATCAGCTGCTCTTCATCCAATTATGGGGAATATTTGAGGAGAAGGGCAAAAGCTTGATGGTACTCTTCAATTGTCCGGCTATCCTGCTTTAGTTCCAAGAACTCAATTATTTTAGTTTCAAGGAAGCCGGGAGGACAAAACCTCTTTCTGAGGTAAGCTTTAAGATCGGTCCAGGTATGGGTATTCCGGTCGAGACGGTTAGTCTTGCAGTGATTCCTCCAAGCGACCCTGGCTGTTTCCACAATCTTTAACCTGGCGTGAGCCATCTTGCTTCTCTCATTATAGCCAGTTACATCAAAGTTGCTTCTCTCATTGTAGCCAGTTACATCAAAGTTTTCTTCCATAGACTCAATCCACTTCTCCACTACTTCACCTAACTGCTCCCCTTCACCCTTGAAGGGACCAGGTTGGGATCTGTGTAGGGATTTTCGAACATCCGGATCTAACTCTTCGTCGTCATCGGTTAGAGGATTCGGTTGCCTTGCACGGGCCGCGCACCTCATGATTCTGACAAAACGAGATTTTCGTCAACTTAACTTTGACAACAGATTTATGATTATTAAATTTTTAGGATTTATTCTTTAAACAGATAATTATTTCATCATACTTCATGAAACAAGATTTACTTTGATAATATTACCATATTCACAATCATGAAAACAATTTGGAATTTTTTTGCAAAACATCGTTTATTATGAAAAGTTTTGGATATATACATAGAGCATCACGGCTCCCAAAATCATTGCCTCAATCGCGTACGTATAAAGAAGCGAAACTGCGAAGGAGACATACCATGGTACACACGATTCATTACAGAAAGAGGTGTTGTAATTCTACTTCTAGGGATAAAGCGGCTAAGAAGCCTAAAAACTCGGCATGAAATTCTCAAGTTCCTAGGTGAATGATCAAAGAGTTGTACGTGCTAAACAAGCCCTAGCCTTATCAGAATCATGGCTAAGGAAATATTTTGCCTGAGCCTCTAACGCTGTGACTGGTACTGACATTAATACATCGTCATCCAAAGAACCACATATACCGACATCTCTCAATAGGATCAGGAAAGTAAAGACTCTCAAAATGATGTGCAAGTCTCACTCTGCTTACTCGGGTCGTAGCAGAGTTGATGAGGTGCTCGAATGCAAAGGCTTTCATATCCTGACTCTGGGAGAGTTCAGGAATGCCAGATAGATTCGGGGTATCCATCTATAAATTCAATTTATGAGTTTTCAATTTTTGAAGTTCATTCAACATAATATTAACAAGTGAAAACATTATTTCTCAGATTTACTTTAAAATTTTAAGCAATTTCTATTGCTGTTACGTAAATTTACAACAGGGCTCTGATACCAATAGTGAGATCCCACTGCCCCCTCCGCACACCCGGATTCCCCGTATAGCTGGCAGCGGAAGCAGCTCTGTCATGCGCGGGATAGGGTTTTCCACTCGAGGCCTCGCCTCGAATGTCTCGGCATCCATGAGACTAAGCTAGTGGTGGTCATTCCAAAAACCGAAACCGGGGAAATTTCCCATGCTTGGAAAACGGAGACGATTCCACCATTTTAAATTTCTTAACGAATTTTTCTAACAAGGTCAAGATACTGAACTAATCTTCATCTGATTAAACCAGATAGAAGGAAAACTATTATAGACTTATCTTGAAGGAATCAATGCTTTTTTCCTAATTGAATCAGGCACAGCCATTGATCTATTCATTAGAGAAGTCTTCAGGCTTTTATTTAACTACTTAAGTTTTAAGCGTATTCCTATTAATCAATTTTATTATTAAAACTCTACTGATTCCAGCCTACCCCATCTGGCCGCCCAACCACTGGAATTAGTAGAACCAGACAAGTACTCACCCACCCATAATTGAATGCCTTTCTTAACTTTTGCTTTAGAATACAGATATGCACACACTCCTCTTTAAACTTTAACTTTTAAAAACAATCCATTATTGGTTATAGATGTCATAACTCAAAATTTCCATTCAATCCTTGTTTCTCACAAAACAGTATCACTCTGGACTCTCCGTTGAGACCAACAGGTGAGCAAAACGAGATCCAGTAACAGATTACAACAATTTTCTTGTCATCATACATATATATATCTTTTACGACATATGCATGGGTGTCCTAAGCAGCACCGCGAGCCCGTGCATCGCTTGGTCAGAACCCTCCAGGATCCTCCTTAGGTGTCCTGGCACTTCACTCAGGGATCGCTTCGTCTCGGCCCTTGCCCATCGTACTGGAAGCACACCATTTTTCACCATACCCAGGCTGGTCAAGACCTGGGCAGGTTTTTGCCGCGTGAGCCGTCCCCTTTGAACACTCCCCAGCCAGCTGTTTGTTGCAACCGAGCTTCCCTTAGAAAAACACATATACCAATGCTCCCTCCAGCATTGATCCGTATCCCGATACTTCTAGATCACAGGTCTAAAATTCTGAAAGAATTTCTTGAATTCTGTAACCTTGATCCTCAGATAAGAATCAAGGGTCTTAACTTAATTTCAGATTCCGTGGGTGATTTGAGTGAATTTTTCTGAACTGGTCACATCGTCTTTTCTTGAAACTGACGACGGAGTTATGTCTTGGTCATAGTCTGATTCAGGGTTTGAGTCTGGAAAGGTTCTCTTGAACTATCTTTCTCGAAGGAGGGTAATATTTCAATTACTACTTTACTGAATTTCATTCATTGAGTATTTTGCTTAACTGAATTTAAAACAAATCATGAATTCCCATGAGGAATAAATTAATCATTTATCTAAAATTTCAAATTCGATAGTTTTTCTGAATTTTCTCATTACTATCCTAGAGAATATGAAACGGTAGAATTTTCTCTCACAGAGTATTTACTTATTCATTTACCAATATTCATGGGATTTAAACATAAGATTAAAGAGAACTCTTATTTTGATATAAAAATTTTGTATGTATCTATTTATGCATAAAATCAATATTGATGAAAGTAACACTTTTATAATAATAAAAAATTCTTTTATGCATCTATTTATACATAAAAATTAATTTTGATGAAAGTAACACTTTTACAATAATAAACATTTATTTCCAATATGCATCTTTCTATGCATAGAATTTAATTCTAATGAAAATCACACTGTTATAATAAAAAAATATCCAATATGCATCTTTCTATGCATAGAATTTAAATCTAATGAAAATCACTCTTTTATAATAAAAACATAACCAATATGCATCTTTCTATGCATAGAATTTAACTCTAATGAAAATCACACTTTTATAATAAAAAAATCTTTTACGCATCATTTTATGTAAAAAATCTTTTACGCATCATTTTACGTAAAAAAATCAAATTTGATGAAAGTAACACTGTTATAATCAAAAAAATTCTTTTATGCATGAAAATCAATATTGATGAAAGTAACACTTTTATAATTGAAAAAATTCTTTTATGCATCTATTTATACATAAAAATCAATTTTGATGAAAGTAACACTTTTATGATTTCAAAAAAATCTTTTATGCATCTATTTATACATAAAAATCAATTTTGATGAAAGTAACACTTTTATAATAATAAAAAAATCTTTTATGCATAAAAATCAATATTGGTGAAAGTAACACTTTTATAATAAAACAAATTCTTTTATGCATCATTTTATGCATGAAAATCAATATTGAAGAAAGTAACACTTTTATAATTAAAAAAATCTTTTATGCATCTATTTATACATAAAAATCAATTTTGATGAAAGTAACACTTCTATAAAAAAAATTCTTTTATGCATCGTTTTAAGCATAAAAATCAAGTTTAGTGAAAGTAACACTTTTATAATAAAATAATCTTTTATGCATCATTTTATGCATGAAAATCAATATTGATGAAAGTAACACTTTTATAATAAAAAAAATTATTTCCAATATGCATCTTTCTATGCATAGAATTTAATTCTAATGAAAATCACACTTTTATAATAAAAAATATCCAATATGCATCTTTCTATGCATAGAATTTAAATCTAATGAAAATCACTCTTTTATAATAAAAACATAACCAATATGCATCTTTCTATGTATAGAATTTAAATTTTAATGGAAATAACACTTTTATAATTAAAATATTTCTGCTATGCATTTTTCTATGCCTAGAATGAAAATAACACTTTTACAATACACAAATGGTGGGGATTACTCTTTTTGAATAATAAAAGATAAAACTTATTTCACAAAATTTAAAAAAAAATTTGCCATAACCTTCTTTGTGTGGCTGACCATTTTTCAATTTTTCTATCCTCAAGTTACTTAAAAATTATCCCAAATGGTTCAAAGCATTCTAAACTAATCAAATTCCACTTTTAAAAGACAAACAATATGAAAAGTTTAATTCTAATAATTTGATTACTTATCTAGGATAAAGAAAGGCGGAATTTAAGAATAAAGAGAGGGGGAAAGCCTTTCCATTAAGGCAATATAACATTAATTTTTCATTTTAAAGAAAACAAAAATTAGAAAACCATTAAAAGGAATAAAGAAAAAGTAGAATTTCTAGCTTACTTGAATTTCTGTGAGCTTTCCTTTGGCTTGATGGTTTGAGGGATCTACTCTTGTTTGCAACAAGAGTGACCACCAATTCTTTTGAAGAGGAAAAGGTCAAAAACTAATGAATTATCAATAAATTCACTGTTTTTGGCTCTGGGGTGGAGTAGAGTAACAGTGCATAAAACACTATTAAGCTTCTACAAAGGGGGAGGCTTCTATTTATAGGAAAAAATGAGCTTCTAACCAAGCAAACTGTTTCTAGAATTTTTCAGATCAGTTTGGTCAATTTTTGACCATTTTTGAGTCAGTTTAGCTTACTTTTTGGAACTAGACTTGAATTAGGAGAGAGGAGAGATGAAATATCTCAATATTTGAGAATTTAAAACTCCACCACATGTGAAATAGGCACCTCCAATATTAGGGAGAATCCCCTCTCTTGAGGTGTCAAAAATTTATTTTTTTAGTATTTCCTTTGGTCCTTAGTCCACTCTTCATCTTGTGTGAGTATTTACTCATTTTTGGGGAGATTTTCTTTATTTCTTCAATTTATCTCCTCCATACATTTCTTCAATTTATTTACTCATTTTTGGGGGGATTTTCTTTATTTCTTCAATTTATCTCCTCCATACATTTGGATGAGTCTGATTGGCCCCTCAGAACCTTAATTTAAAATTTTCGGAAAATCTGGACCCTTAGGATAAGGCCTTTTGAACAGATTATAATTTATTTCTAATGCACCTTCTGAAAATCTTTTTGAACTTCTATTTCAGGGGAATTTATTTTAATAAGAAGAGATATTTTTCCATCCAAAAATATCTAAAATCTTAATAATCTCTCTCTAGAACATTTTCTATCTCTAAACCAAAATAGGTAGAAACAAGATCTTTTATTATTCTGAAGAGGGAATCGATTTACAGGGGGAAGATACTGGACATCTTGAGGGGCTGGGGAGGAATCTTACAGGTGAAATGGTATTTGGAGAGGGTGTTTCAACTTATGAAATTTGATTATATGAGGAAAGAGAATTATGCTCCTTTGCACAGGTGGAGTAGCTATTTGGGCTACTATCATTTTTTATTGTATTATGCAAGAAGTTGAGGTGAAGGATAAGAGAAAATCCCAGACTAAGCCTAAGTTAGGAGCACTTTTGGCTTCGTTATTTGCAAAAGGGCATCATATGATGCGGATTCACCAGTTCAATCTATTTAGGAGGATAAGAAGAAGAAGTTGATTCTAGTTGGTAAGAAGAGAAAGTTGGGTTAGGAATTTGAAGATCTAGAGTTGGGGCTTGAGCAAGATGATGAAAAGATTTCAATTTTTCAAGTTCTATTAGCAGCAAGGTATACTAGATAGGAAGCTAGGGAGGTGTTTTGCTAACACCAGAAAAAGTTGTGGTGGTAGAGGATGATTTATTAGAAGTAGGACTTGTTGAGATTAAATTTTGAGGGAAGTTTGGTAAACAATTGAAGATTAGTAGGAAGAAGGGTGTTTTGTAGGAGATAGGGTCTATCAATTTCCATGATATTGATCAAGGTAATTAGTGAGTTCAGGTTAGGATTCTTTGAATCCAACCACCGGGCTGTGCCAGGTGGTTAAACCTTAATATAGAATAAGCTATATTAATAGATTAGGTGGAATATTCGATTTGGTGTGTAAGTTTATGGGAAAGCCTTGACAGTTGTGAAACCGGATCATATCTGATGAATGTCATTAGAAAGGGTAGTTAAGAGTTAGATTAGGATATATATCCAGGCGGTGCCTGATGTTCAGGGTGCTTACGTTTTTGCTTATGTTCTATTTTAGTTTGTCTTTCTTATTAATGCAAGAAGATGCAGTCTATTAATTTCAAGTTCAAGTTCAAGAGTTTCCTATTCTATAAATTTGGGCGGTATTGTGTTCATGATGCATTTGTGTCTGCATATTAGATCTTTCTTGATTTACTTACTTCTCTATAATGCAAGAGTGATGTTTTGCTGAAGTTATTCAATATGGGTGTGTTCTTAATGAAGAAGTGGTGTATGTTGTAGGTCTATTCATCACTGTGATAAGTTTGCCTGATTATTACATTGGCATGGTAGCTTTAATTTTGTTATGCAAATACAGGACACTAATCCAAGCCATATGGCCTCATAGGCCATCTGTTAATGTGTAGCATGTAGCGTATTTGAGAGTGTGCCAAATCCAATCCAAGCCATCTGGCCTCATAGGATCCCTTCCTATGTGAATACAAAAAGTTCCCAGGCTACTCAACCATGGCTACTTCCTCACAATGGGGGACTAAAAACATGAACTAGTTGGTGCTTGGACAATATAATATGAGGGTGGAGCATTGATATACAGCACATATTATCATCTTTCAATCATACTAACATTCCCACTTTACCTTATCTAGAGGAACAATAAATTGATCATGTAATACCTTCCACTTCTCGTAGTGTCAACACCCATGTGTCACAAATTAATCACACAATATCTTTCGATTCTTGTAGTGTTAGCACCCATGTGTGAAGATCACCATCTCCACATCGCCCGCTCACATCTTCATTGGCATAACCTTGAGGGGGCATGTTAATCATTCTAGTTAACATGGTGGCTTCAATCAACAATGTAAACTTTGATTGGCATTACGTCCCCACTTTAATCTCCAAAAGGGCATCATTATTATGTTGTACATGCTCTTGAGATGCTTCTACATCTTGTACTTTAAGCTTGTACTATGAGGAAGCCCACACATAAGGCTCCAAATGTGTAAAAGAACTAAGGGAAAAAATAGAGGCTAGCATGTGTGGTGTGTTTATGCGTGGAGGTTGAGAAGGAGCTTATCCCATCTTGCATGTGTGTCTCTTTCTCTCTCTCTCCTATCTCTTCTTCTATCTCCTCTCCTTGGGAAAATGAAGCATTAATGGACACACTGCTCTTTGATTTTCACTCACCCACAACACAAGGAACTGTTGATATCTGCAATGCGTGTAAGATGACTAACTCGAGATGCATTCTCTTGCTAACATGAGGGTTAAATTTTAAGTTCCACTTTTTGGTAAGTTTCCAATGATCCTTGCACAACAAGGCTTAACATGTGCTCTTTGCCTTACCGCTTTGCTCCTCAAATTGCACACTATTACCTTTCTAGACAAGCATGCCACACATGAGCATACTTTAGCATGTGCTCGTTGCCTTACCACTTAGCTCCCTAAATTGTGCACTATTACCTTTCTAGACAAGCATGCCACAAGATACTTTAACATGAGGGTTAACTTTTAAGTTCCACTTTTTGGTAAGTTTCCAATGATCCTTTCATAATAAGGCTTAACACGTGCTCTTTGCCTTACCACTTAGCTCCTAAAAAATGCACACTATTACCTTTCTAGACAAGAATGCCACATGAGCATACTTATAGAGTAGCTTCACCCATGGATGAGCACTCTCCAATCACTTCAAACTCCTTGTCCACCCACAATTAGTAAAGACGTACAACCACTCACTCAAACACATAGACCCTCTACCATGTTATCTTGAGAACAACTATGAGTACTGTGGAGTGGAAATACCCAAACAAATTGTAGAAGATGATGCTCTTGGACATTACTTTTGGATTACCAAAGTATTTGGGATGATAACTTTATTGTCCATCATGTCAAAAATTAAACATGGCACCTTAACATGTGACCTTCAAGCATGCATGGCTATGGTGTGCTTAACACTAATTATTATGAGAACACTAATCCTATGGTGGATGTAGCCTACCTAATTAACAACATAATGAAAATCAAGCTTGACTTAAGCACAATTAGGTTACAAGATAGAAACTTGTACTCATAGAGAGGCGTGAGAGCTACTTGTATTCATTTCTTGGAAATGACCCTTTTTATACGAGGAGGGTACACCTCTTACAAATATGCTCATGTGGGATAATGTCCAAGTGTGATGTGGCTACATTCTCCTGATCCTGGTCCTCTACTCATATCTAGCCCTCAATGCCACCACAAATTGCAACACATCATGATTCATTACTATAGAATAGAACCATTCCAATAGCTTCATGGGAAAATATGTCTTATAGATGAGGAGTTCACACAAAGAAGAGCTTAAAAGAAAAAGAGTAAAGATCCTCATAGCACATCCTCTTGGCACAAGTACTCTAGTTCTTGAAAAGGTTGATATACTAGTTTATGATTTTATTCTAAGAGAGTTAGGGCATCTCAAAAAGGTAACTAAAGAGATCTTGAAGCAGGCTGAAATCCTAAAGTAGAAGAAACTAGGATGAAGTATAAGAAAAGTAGAAGAAACTAGGATGAAGTATAAGAATAGAAAAAGAACTTAGGATGAAGTATAAGAATAGAAGAAGAAACTAGGATGAATTCTTGAAGGCAACTAGGATAAATAGAAGAAACTAGGATGAAGTATAAGAAACTAGGATGAAGTATAAGAAAAGTAGAAGAAAGTGACACGTAGCAGGGAGAAAACTTGTGCTTAATAGAATAGATTTCCTACAATAGTTAGATCTTAACTAATTTTTCAAAGATGTGTGTGATGTACATGAAAAAGTGGTTCATCTCGAGACTTGGGGGGGGTGCACTCCTAAGAAACATCACGTGTGTTCAAGGGGTATAAAAAAAAGCCTTACCTGTGAATTTTTTATGAATAAAATGATCCCTTATCTTTATAGATTAACGTGTTTTTTTTTCAAAATTGATTTAAAAAACCCCTTCTGTAAATGTATTTCTGTAAATTTACCTTAAACTTTCGAATTAAAAAACCCCATTCATTTGAACTCACATGCTATACTTACTCGTATACTTATATATTTTTAGATGAACGCCCCCGGGCATTGAGAAAGAAGTTTGTTGTACATAAAACACACGCATTTGTCTATAGAATAATATCCTACTAGAGTTCAATGGGTCTTGCGGGTCCGGGTTGGAAAACTATTCGTACCAAACATTACATCGATCCTTGGGTAGAAGAGGAATTGGTGATTTTCATATTTTTAACCCATCATAACTAAAAATTATGAAGAGTTTTTTTTTTCTTTTTTCGTCCACCATTTTTTAGGAGGGGTTATTTTTTGTACACACTATATGGGCAAGCAAAGGTGTGGACGGTGGCGATGGAAGGATGGAGGGTGGGTAATCGACGGCGAGGAGGTGCTCTCCCAATAGCGTGGGGAGGAACTGGAAGAAAGGGATATACCCGGTGGCGATGGGTGGGCAATCGACGGCGACGAGGTGCTCGAAGAAAGGGATATGCTCCCGCGCGAAGGTGATTCATATGTCTGTGCTCCCCTCCCCTTCTTCATCGCCATAGCCTCTTCTCTCATCTCCCACTCTCACCTCCCTGTCTGTCTCTCTGATTTCCGACCATGTCTAACAGCTCTGAAGGGAGTGATTCCTCCGCCATCTTCAGCAGTGTTCTGGAGAACCTGAAGAACCTTCCGACCCCCCCACAGTCCCACACCATGGCCTCTCCCTCCCCATCTGGAAGCTCCGGCTATGGACGCCTTTCCGGTCGAAAGAGGTCTGTCCACGATCTGCTTGGAGGAGGTTACTGTATGTACTCCCCCTCTCTATACGTCACATGAGGAAAAAATTCTGTAGTGTTATGATGCTGTGCAGTTGCGACAAGCAATTATCTTAGGCTTGTCTCGCTGCAATTGTGCTTGAGCCCTGTGCTGTAATGATGACTTCTAACTGGAGATGGGGTAAAGCTCCAGGCAGAATGATCCTTTGATGTCAAAAATAGATAGTGTGATCACTAGCAGGGATTTTCATTTTCAGGGCTTGCATCTATGGTCTGGAACTAGTCTTTGATCTGGCCATCATCATCTTCCTCAGGTTTCTCTTGGCTTTTCTCTCAGCTTCAGCCAAGGCTTTATTTCATTTTCTTCTCTGTGTCTTGGTGAGTCCTTTTCCTCAGAATTGGCCTACTTTGTTCAATTCTTCACCCCATTTCTTCTTAGAGCATTTCTCATGTACTTTTGTGGCTTCGACGTATCTCTATCAGTCGGTTTTCTCCGTAGAGTGTCATTGCACTTAGCCTTGTAATGCTTTTGTTTCAATCAATTCCTGAGACACAAACCTCCTTATTGTCCTAGTATTTGCATCGAGTAGATTGCGGTGAGCAGGCTCAAAAACCATGTTGTCAAGCTGCATCGGACCCTCCCTGATGATGGTTGAAATGAGGCTCCTGGCCATAGTCAGGCTGATTTTAGGATGAAGATTCATGGGTAGCAGAAACGCTTGATGGGTTGGCCTAGTTAGTGATGAAACTCTGGTTGTGATACGTCAATGTAGTGATCATTTTCCAGACAGGATTCCACATTAAGTTGACATAACAGAATGTGATGTAGATGATGACTAATTGTAATTGCTCACCTCAGATTATGCGTGTGATGGAGCCGTAGAGTAGCACTAATTATCCAGGCTTGTGAAACTGTCTAGCTAAGGGTCACACCTTTAATCTTTGCTTTCAATTTGGCATAGGATGCTGGTGTTCCTTTACCAGCTATATTGTGCAGTTGTGATTGAGTCATAACTGAACCTAGTTGTTGTGAGATTTTGTTGCAATGGAGGTAAATATTTGTTTAATGATGGAGGCTAATTCTCATCGTTGCGAGGTGTTTCGTGCAATGGTGCTTCTACGGTGAAGATTATAGGGTGTGCAAATGATGCTTGTTAATTATGGTCTTTAAGGCAAACTGCAGATATAGTGTCTTAACTGTAGATGATGGTTGGTTGGGTGGTGATTCTTTCTAGATGCTGATGTCCTCCTATGGAAGAAGAAGCACCTCTCTGCGGGGTTTCTTGCAGGGGCTACAGTGATTTGGCTTTTGTTTGAATGGCTTGGCTACCATTTCATTTCCGTGATCTCCCTTCTCTCGCTTGGAGTTGTGGTCGTCCTCTTTACCTGGTCCAATGGAGCAGCTTTTCTCAACAGGTTTTACTCGACTGCATCTTTCTTCAATTAGTGTCTCTCGCCTTAGGAAATTCGTGGTGCACCCCTTCCAGGTGGTGGAATCTGCCTCTGTATATTTTGACTTTTGTTGCTTGTCTGCAGAGCTCCCCCTCCAGTTCCCAAGTTGGAGCTGTCAGACGATCAAGTCCTGCGCATCGCCAAAACTTGCAAGGTTGAGATTAACAGGAATCTTGCCATTCTACACGGCATAGCCATTGGCAAAGATGCGAAGCGATTCCTGAAGGTACCGTCTTTTCAAATCATTGATTTTGCATTTGATTGTGTGCGCATGTGTGCTCAAAGATTCCACATTGCTTGTGTTTGCAGCTTGTAGGTATCCTTTCTCTTCTCGCGCTGTTTGGTAGCTGGTTCCGCTTTCTCACTCTGGTCTATCTTGGTAGGTTCTCTTCTTTTCAGCCCCCTTTTTTTTGTGCGTGCTTGTGTGTGTGTGTGTGTGTGTGTTTGCGCTGTTTTGAATTAGCCATTTTTGTGGTGTGCAGCTGTCCTTGCAGCCCATACTCTTCCATTGCTGTATGAGAAGCATGGAGATGGCATTGACGGGCTTGCTCAGACAGCTGTGAAAGAACTGAACAATCAATATAAGAAAGTTGATGCCGCATTTTTGAGCAAAATTCCACGCAAGCAACCATCATCACAAAGGAAATCTTATTAGCGATTTGGATCAGACCGAGACACCGAGGAAGGCCTTGGTTTTGACCCCCTAGACACCCTTGGTTTGACATATCGCTTGCATCTCTTCCCATGCATATGAAACAGGGATTTTTTCTTTTGATGTAGTCAGGCATGCTAACTGGGTAATTATATTTTGGGTAAAACACTTCACAGTATTTTGAAACCTCTACAGAGGAATAGACATACGTTATGTATTGTGCCTAATGGTGGCGGAGCTGAGGTGACGCTTAACATCTCTTTCAAAGTGTAATATAAACTGTACAGACTTAAGTCCAGATGCAAATACATCTTTTTAAGTTCTCATTTATACGACCTAATTCAGATTAAGTGCATTGTTTGAAGCATTTGCGTATGCTGTGGTGTCAATACGGAGTAGTAATTTTCTGATAAAGCTTACAGCAATCAAAACATAATTGATGGGGCAGGACAATATGGCTACCTGTATTATGCAGTACATTCTATTGTTAACTCCCTGTCCACTGAATGGATTTGCATATACTGCCAAGCCCCTTATTACTTGATGTGTAAGGGGTTCAGCTCACACTCAATGGATTCCGATGACCCCTTGGAATTTAAATCACAGCACAGCACCATAACTTTTTTTAAAATGCTAATTAAAGAGCTGAAATCAATTACAGTGTAAAACGACTCTCATTAGACAGACACGTGGCCCCCCAATGTAACCTCGGATTCTCTCTCTCTCATCAATATATCTGCCCCTTTTTTTGAAAAAAAAAAAACGACTCTCATTAACAAAGTATATTAAGGAACGAAAAGGTTAATTACAACTGAGCCGAGCTAGTAGCTCTTAATCAGGTACAAAGCGGTGAACATGGATTCTTCAGTGAATACCATTGATGATCAGAGTCGCATAGCAGAGGGTGGTGATGGAAAGAGCAACGGGTTGATGCAACTAAACACGCAATAGGTTAAACCTATGTAAGTAGTAGAGATGAAGGCGGCTCATACAGTAGTTACTAAAAACATAAAATATTTTATGGGCGCCTCGTGAAGCCTCTTAAGCCACGTAACCTAGTTACTAAAAACGTAACAATATCTTATAGGCGCCTAGGTTCGAGGTGACCTCGTTCACCGAAGGTATAGTAACCATTCCATATTACGATCCTTATTGACAATGCAATTCATTGCCACGATCCATCTCATTCTAATGAGGGGTCACATAAATCTTACGTGATACAAGTCTAGATCCAAGAAGAAACTCCACTTCAAAACATATGATGATCATGTATTGAGAATTATTTGCCATAGTAATGGTTGCTATGGAAGGTGTGAGGGGTGGGTGGCCTAATGAGGTCCATATCTGCCAAGACAAAACATTGTGGCTAGCCTGGTGTCCACACCAAGGCTGAGATGGTCTTCTTAAGGGAACTCCAACTCACCATGGGTGTTTCTGTTTTAGTCGCGTGGTGGTCCATTGAGGCTATGTCTAGCCGCAATTCGGAGGCTTGGGGACCAAGTGTTCCATTGGCATGATAGCATCAAGCCCAAATGCAAGGGTGTGCTCTTTTGACAACCACCTTGTATGATGTGCAGTACGCTCATAGAGGAGTGCAACATGTGCTCCTAATCACTCCTCAATGCTTCTATTGTCTTTTAGAAAATAGCGCACAAGGTCTTGTTTGTGCTTTTACCTTGGCCATTTGCTTGTGGGTAGCAAGGTGTGGACTTTCGGTGCACCACAAGAGGAACTCTTTGACCAAGAGCTCTACCAATTCATTAATAAAATGGGTATGAGGATTATCACTATTTCTAGTGGGCACGTTCTCGTGGAGAAAGTTGGCGGTGGCTTTCGCATAGCCTTTTACATAGCTTTGGCCTTGGCCCGCTTTGTTAAATAATCTATGACACCAATGATGACACACGTGTTGGGATGGCTGATCTATGGAGGTTCAAAGATAATCACAACCATTATGAATAAATTAACAACTTAATTAAACATCAGTCATTTTCTGATAAGCTTACAGTAATTGATGGGGCAGGACAATATGGCTACATGTATTATGCAGTACATTCTATTGTCAACTCCCTGTCCCCTGAATGGATTTGCATATATTGCCAAGGCCCTTATTACTTGATGTGTAAGGGGCTCAGCTCACACTTAATGGATTCCGATGATCCCTTGTATATGTAAAGGGCTTGTAGATTTTAATCAGAGCACAACACCATGATAATAACTTTTAAAAAAAGTTAATTAAAGAGGTGAAATCATTTACAGTGTAAAACGACTCTCATTAACAAAGTATATTGAGGAAGGAAAATGTTAATTGCAACTGAGCCGAGATTGGGTGTCCAAAATGTATAAAAGATGAGATTATGCTGGTGGAAGCTGGGAAGTCAGTAAAACCTATTCTTTTAGCCTAATTAGCATACAGAGCATTTCTGATAAAGCATATTCTACTACCAGCTTTCGTTTTTGTAACCTTAGGTGTGTTAAAAATGAGCTCTACATAATTCCTATGAGCACATTTGCATGGGTGTTAACTTAATCCCCCTCAAGCTTTCTATTTAACTTTAAAAAAAAACTTTGCAAGCTAATAAACCATAATCCAGAAAATCCATTCATAGCAGCAATTGTTGAAGTGCTACTTACTTTTTATAGATCTTTATTAGCATTTTGGAGCTTTTTTGCATTTTGTAGCAAAGTAGGTGAACTTGCATGGCTTGTGGTATGCACACGACCATTTCACCACATTCCAAGAACTAAAGGAAGCATTCCTCAAGAGGTTCCAAATAGTCAAAACACCTTCTGAGCTACAAGAGAAGCTCAGGAGTCTGAGGCAGAAGTACCTGCCGGTGGACGATTATGCAGCAAAGTTCTGCACACTACATGCAAGACTGACCTAGGAAGATAGGCCATCTGAGGCTATCCTAGCGGATTGGTTTCTGCATGGCCTACACAAGAAAATCAAACCAACCTTGGCTCAAATAGACATTGCATTACAAGGGTTTGATGGACTAGTCGAGGTAACCAAAAGGGCAGAGAGGAACATGGGCTTGGAAAAAAAGTCCAAGAAGAAAAAGAACAAAAAGAACAATTCGTCATACAACGATTCAAGCAGTGAGTCAGACACAGAGGAATCAGATAATGAGTCAGGTGCTGAGGAGGAACCCAAGCGCAGCAAGAAAAGCAAAAAAAAAGGCACAAGGGACGAGGTGGATGTGTTGGCCAAGAGGGTTGCTGAAACGTTGGCTGCGGGCTCGAGCAAACACTCCGGCATGTCGGACTACAGACCTGGTGTGTTCTGTCCGATCTACAAAAATGAGGGGCATTTGAAAGAAGAATGCAAGATGCAGCCAACATGTGCCATCTGTCAGACTTTCACGCATCTGACAGAGAATTGCACATATAATGGAAGAAGTCGGGTAGCAGCATCGGTAAATGCAGTTGATGGAGCAGATCCAATGATTGTTGTACTGACACCACAGAGGTCCTACTATGGTCGAGGGTTTGGCAGAGGAAGGGGTGGTGGGGACAACAGCAGAATGCATTCCAGTGCTACTACTGTCGGAAGTCAGGACACAGGAAAACTGAATGTCCGTTGTACTTAAAACATCAGCAGGAGCTTCAGGGAAGCTTTGGAGATTCAGTAGAAGCGACAGCATCTGCCATGTGGAAATTAAACAGTTCTCCGATGGTGGCTGTTGTCACCAGAAGCCAAAAGGGAAATGAAAAGGCAGATGCTGCAGAGCATCTGACACCTGAAGTGGTGGAACAAAAGAAAACCCCCCTGGATTGGGAGGAACAAAAGGAAGGTCAGGGGGATCAAGTAGTCAGAGAAGTGCAAGATGCACAAGCCAAGGGCAGGAAAGAAACCACACAACCATGAAGACCAAGGGCACCCCAGATGAAGCATTCATACAGAAGAATAATGTGATGCGAGAAGATGATCCTCGCGGGACATAAATGTCCGAACAACTCAGGGATCAATGTCCGAACAACTCAGGGATCAAGGGAAGGGAGTATCTCCAAAAGGGACTGAACCAGCACACCAACACTCAAAAGAAGCAGAGTCCTCAGAAAAAGCTAAAGGAAGAGAGAGAAAAGAAAAGAAAAGTGCCCAACAAGGCAACAAACTAAACAATGAGGAGCAGTATGACCTATGGGAAGACCTCAAAACCATGAAACTGGACATAACCCTCGATCAACTGCTGTCACGAGTGCCTAACTATAGGAAGCAGCACATCAAGAAGCTACTAAGTCCCAAGGGAGGAACGGAAGGCTCTAACCACTCACAGAGTGAGGTTGAATCAGCAGAAGAAGCAGAATGTCAGGTGGTGGAGACAGAGGATGTTCCAGAAGTAGATAATGTGGTGCCCCAAATAACAGTACATCTGAGGGGAAAAGAAATCAGAGGAGCCATTGTAGATGGTGGGTCGGGAGTGAACATACTTTCGGAATCAACAGCCAGGGAATTAGGGATCACCGAGTTCCACCCAGCTCCATTCTTGGTGCGCATGGCCAATCAGGCCCACTCGGACTTGTCCGAGGAGAATAGATCACTGTAACTGGATACAACTTTCCCATTGTGTTTTTGGTACTCCGAATGGAGGGCAACTCGGAATCGTATCCCATGTTGCTGGGTAGACCATGCATAAGACATGGAAAAATCAAACATGACTGGCTGAAAGAAAGCATTACCATCAGGAGGGGAAAGAAGAATATTAGAGTCAACACACTAGTGGACATAGATCCGGCAATCAGACCATTGCATGTGGAAAGATTGAACCTGCTGGACGGAATAGAAGAGGATGAGGAGGAAAGAATAATCAGAGAAAATCCAGAGCTGATTTCATTATTTCAGCTGGATGTGGAGGGAATAATGGTAACAACAAAAGGCTAGTGAACAAACACGTGAGGAGGATAAACAATCAGAACAAGGGGTGAAGGAATGGATGGAAGCCTTAAGATGTAAGGATAGGGAACAACAAAAATGCATCAGATTGCAGGAAGATGAATTGCAGGAAGATGAACTGACAGAGCTCAACTTGGGTAATGCGGAGCAACCCAAAATTGTCAAGTTCAGTGCTAAGCTGGAAGGACAAATGAAGACCGAGCTCTAGGAGTTGTTATGCAGATACAAGGATGTCTTTGCTTGGGTCTATGCCAAGCATAGACCCAAGCTTCTATAAGCACAAGATAAACTTGAGGGAGGATGCCATTCCGATTAGACATCAGAGGTAAGAATGAGCCCCAACTATGCTAAGCAGGTAAAGGAAGAGATAGATAAGCTATTGGCAGTGGGATCCATATCACTGACTAATTTCGATTGTAAACATGGGAAGCTAAGTGTTTGTGTAGATTATAGGAAACTGAATGCTGCAGCTATATCAGACTCATTTCCGTTGCCCTTCACAGACTCAATGTTAGATGCAATGGCTGGACATGAAATGTATTCCTTCTTAGATGGCTTCAGTGGGTATAACTAGGTCAGAATGGCACCAGAGGACAAGGAAAAAATAGCATTCATCACAGAATGGGGATCCTTCGCTTCAAATGTGATGACATTTGGACCCGCAATGCAACCTTTCAGCGCATGGTCCAAGAAATATTTTATGATTACCTCACTGGCTTCATGCATGTATTTGTGGATGACTTTAGTGTTTTTGGCAAAAAGATGGAGCATTTGCGCTACTTGCTGTTATGTTTAGAAAGGTGCCAGCAGACACAGCTAAAACTGAATCCTGCCAAGTGTTCTTTTGTCACAAGTGGAGTCCTCCTAGGACACATCGTGTCCAAAGATGGCATTGCCGTGGATCCCTCCAAGGTCAGCATGATCCAGAAGCTGCAACCACCTCAGAATCTGAAAGAGCTCAGTAGATTCTTGGGTCAGATCAAATGGCACAACAGGTTCCTCCGCTACCTTGCAGACATTGCCAACCCACTCTATGCTCTCACCAAGAAGGGGGTAGAATACATATGGACTAAAGAACACCAAAACGCATTCCAGGACCTAAGGAGAATGCTTGCAAGCGCTCCAGTAATCCAGCCACCAGAGTGGGATAAAGCCTTCCACTGTGATATGCAGCGGAAGTCTTTGTATCGGAAGATCCTATCACACAAATGCTCACACCGTCTTCTGTATCCTGAGTTTCATGAGTTTTAACAACCCATATGAGAGAGAGATATGAGAACTGTACACAAGATTGGGTCCCGAATTACCCATTGAAGGGCCCCCTATCCCGCGATAACGAGATAGTATTTGCTTTATTTCTTTAGAGAGAATGACTGTGGACTGTAGATAAGCCAAACGCAAGATCTCAAAGGATCGGAAGCCTAGTTGAACTATACACGACTGTAGAAACACCGCGATGAACTAATCTCGAGCCTATGCACTCAAGCCTATGCACTCTTCCCAAGGGCATGAGGAAGGACTGCACACCTGAGGCTGAGAAAAGTAGGCAGTGGACTGTTCTAAGCTATGTTAGAATGTTGTAAATGCTTATGAATGCTTGGTTACCTTCACCAGAGGGCTGGTGTATGATTGGATGATGCTGAATAGTGATGTAAACTGCTGTGGGACTGAAAATGCTTGAAAGGGGCTGTTAGAAATCTGCAAACGCAGAGCTGAATGGCTGTTTTCTGACATAGAACTGAGGCTGGACTGAAACGCTTGCTACAGGACTGCTGGACAGAAACACTGAACTGGAGGTGTTGCAGATCTGTAAATGCAGGCTGCCAAGGACTAGGCTGTAGGCGACTGATTCACATGCAGAAAACGCAGGTGTTTATGCTGACTTGGGGGCTGATCTGATGCGCTTATGGCAGTAGGGATTGCTGAAGATGCATGCATTGGAGAACCAAGATTGGCTGAAGCAAACTCAAGCTCTCCAAGGGCTGGATGAGACTAGTCTAGTGTTGAAGGCAAGGGAACTCCTAGGGCTGCTCAAGGAGGAAAGCTCTTAGCACACTGAAGAGTGAATGAGAAACTAAGCCCTATGCAAGCCTATTTATACTAACTAGACGTTGGTCAAGTTGGTTGGTCATTTATTTAATAAAGTTTATATTTATAAATGATAATAAATGCTAAATAAATACTATAAAATATGGAAAAAATACCAGATAAATCCTAGTAAATTCCCTAAGGCTTCTGGGATGTTCTAAATGATGCACAGGCATATGAATGCATATTATGCAGGATAGAGAGTGCTTTCTGATGCAAACCCTAAGGCTTCTACTGACTCTACATGTATGAATGATTCTCTCCAAGTGGGTTAAGGGACTTGACTGATTGACTGACCCATTAAGGCTGAGGAATGATCTACGTAGCTCGTGCCTGACTTATCCTGGACTGAGGATGTACAATGGGGTCACGGCGTATGACAATTATCATCCTACTGGGTTCTAATAATGTACAACTATTGCACTGCTGATGATGAGCCAGTTTGTCACCATGCACTGAGTGCAGAGTGCATGTGACATTCCCTCCTGCTTAGCTTGGTGGCAGGTTCATGGCTTCCAAGTAATCCTCCAACAATTGAGGGTACTCCTAGAAGAACTCCTTGTCTAGCCATACGGCTTCGTGGGTGCCTCGATCTCGAAATTTTGTATAAAACTGACATATCCATCAACCGGAACCATGCTTCCATCGATGAAGAAGGATTTCCTCAAGCTCAATAACTTTTGCTTCGTCTACCACATGTGGCTGCTGTTCATCTGAAACATCAAACACTTCTGGACCAACATATGGTTTTAGCCAAGAAACATGGAAAACATCATGCATTGTCCAACTAGTAGGAAACTTTAACTTCATGGAGACATCACTTAACTTCTTAACTATTGGAAAAGGGCCAAAACTACAGAATGAAAGCTTGGGACAATATTTGCCCACTTGTTTCAATCTATGTTTCATGATGCATTGATAGACCCTATCCCCTTTCTTGAAGTGGATATCTTGTCTAAACTTACTGGCCTGTCTGTGAACTGAATAATGGCCAAGCTCAAAATTGAGGGCCAAACTAAGTTATCAAACTCTGTGGAATTGACATACTGATCTTCTATGCTTGCTAAGTCTCTTCTAGAGATGTTGAGAATGGTAGACCCCTGACTAGTCTGGATGCTAGTCTTTCTACTAAGAACATCTACTACTACTGGGTTATGCTGACCAAGGATGTACTTGATCATTCCTCCAACCTGGTGGAAGAGCTGACCCTGTCTAGTGTGCTGAGCACTCCAATGGGCACTTGGCATCATCGGGAGCCACTTAAGTGCATGGTGGTCTGTGGTGACTGTGGTCTGTGGTGACTGTGAAAATGTGTCCATAAGGAACATGTTTCAAATGTTTGAGAACTGACTGCTGTTCTAGCTTGCCCTTGAAAGTCTTGGAAAGACAAGAGGGAAACTTGCTAGGAGGTTTTGCTAACTATGGGATACTGGGTAGGAGATCATCCTTAAAAATGTCTGAATGAGAAAGGAGATCTGCTAACTGAGGGACTGAAGATGATGAGACAGCCGGTTTATTGATGAGATAGAAGCTGTCTGAGCATAAATTATTGCTCCTCCTGCTCCCTTGCACATAGCTCGTCGAGCTTGGAGATGAGAAATCATAGGAATGCCAAGAATGCTTCTATCCCCCTGAATCATGACAAGCTCAGGAAAACCCTGCCCCCAATTGAGAATAGGTTCATACTAACAAAACCACTGGATTCCTAAGATCATGTCACATCCCAAAAGAGAAGTGACAATGAAATCTCGATGAAATGAGGCCTTTTGAACTTCAAAGGCAAATTGCTGTGCCTTCTAGGAAATGTGGGTGCAGAGACCAGGTGTAAACCTGTCTACCTCCAAATGATAGGGCACTAAGGTGGTACAGCTCATGTTGGTAGCCAACTGGGGAGAGATGGCGTACTCAGAACTGCCCATGTCAAAAAGGATTATGAACTGTCGGCCCTTGGTGGCAGAGCCATAAGCTCGGATCAGGCTTTTGTGTGTGGTTGTTGCCTCACCCTCCTGCTTAGCATCAAGTACCACGGATGGCATAGAATGCATAGAAGGTAAGATTATGAACTGCATTGGTGGTGGCAGGCGGGTTTGGAGGAGCGGGGGATATTGCGGCAACTATAGTAGAAGGCTCTTGGGAGGCTTGCTCCGTTTGCCTTTTTGGACAATCCTTCTTACCATGCCCAATGGTATGACATAAAAAACATCGATTTTCTGACTGATACTGTGCTTGCTCCTCTGGAAGAAGATAGCCTCCAGTGATGCCTGCTTGAGCCTTTTCCTCTATCAGGGGTCTTCTTAGGCTTGGATTCCTTACCCCCTAAACTAGACTGTTGTCTGTCTTAGTGTCTTTAGAAGACGAATTACCCTTCCCCTCTTGGGGTTTGGTACTGGACTGAGATGACTGCTTGGGCTTGCCTCCGTTCATCTTCATTTCGTCATTTTGAGTGAGAGTCGGAGCTTGGTCATATGTACTTGGTTCAAAGTTACGAACTCTGAACCTGATGAATAAATTGATTAACTGATGAATGATCACACTTACCATCATACTTACTGAAGTTTGGTTGACTGCGAATGATGGTGGTTGATGCTGCTGCTCTGCTGCTGGGCTAGTGACACCTATGACTGGGAAGACTGAGGAGAGTTGCTGATACCTCAAGTGTATGGTCTCTTTTTCTCGTTGTTGGTGCGCAAGTAACATACATTCTCGATCAAGCTCACGTTGGTGTTCCCGAGCAGTGAGGTCAACTTGACGCCAGTCTTCGTCATCATCGATCCTGTGTTGGGCTTCCTCATAGTCCCGTCTTTTTGCTTTTTCTCTTTTCCTTCGGTTCTCATCCTCTCTCCTTTGTTGTTCCATCTGAAAGAAGAGGGAGATGTAGTCGGGTGTTGCTGGAGGTGTAGAAGGACGTGTTGTTGCTGCCTCCAAGAGTTGGAGACGCTCCATGAGCAGCTGGTTCCGAGCTCTAAGAAGAGCTATGGTGTCTATTGTAGGCAGAAGAACAAGGTCTCCTGCAGGGGAGATGTCTTCCGGCTAATGAGTACTCTCTTCTGTAGACATGATGCTGCAATCGTGCGGTGGTCATGCCGCCGGAACACAATCTAACCATCCAAGGATGCCCCCATGCTAGGATACGGTGTGTGTGGACAATCTGAATCTGATACCAATGTGATATGCAACGGAAGTCTTTGTATTGGAAGATCCTGTCACACAAATTCTCACACCGTCTTCTGTATCCTGAGTTTCGTGAGTTTAGCAATCCACTTTAATACTTCAAACTTTAAAGAGATATGAGAGAGAGATATGAGAACTGTACACCAGATTGGGTCCCTGCCAATCATCAAAGGGTTCAACTTGAGCATAGAGAAGAGATGTCATTACCTAACTATATGGTCAGAGTAACCAACCAAAGGCTACAAAGCAGTCTGAAGCTCATCTAGAAACTGGCAATCCAAAAACCCAGTCTTGTTCTTTTTCAAATTATTTATATTCTTAATTGTAGTCTTATAGGCAAGCTCATCCATCCGCTCATATTATAGATGTTGATTTTAGAAACCCATTATATAGAACTGGATTAGGTTTTCAAGAAGATTGTGCTCAGGAAGTTAAAGAATCTAGTTTTATTATTACTTATCCTCATCATCAGGGGGGACGGACTACCCACTAGGTGTGCCAAGTGTTAACCCATAGTTACCCTTAGTTATTCATCAACAATTATCTCTACCAAATAGTTATGCATTTATCCTTATTCATTATTCAACCGACATTCTAAAAGTATGTGTCATTTTGGTTAAGCCATAGTTACCCTTAGTTATTCGTCAATAGTTATCCCTGCCAAATAGTTATGCATTTATCCTTATTCAGTATTCAACCGACATTCTGAAAGTATGTGTCATTTTGTATGACAACTGTTAACATCTTATGGCACGAAGCGCAGTCACTTGGAAGAATATGTGTGTTTAGAGAGAAGTAAAAACAAGTAATGTAGATACCAATGGTTTGCGTACTACCAGTCTTTTGTTTACTTCTATTTGTGTTATTATTGATTTATGTTCTTTGTCTTTGTCTGTAATGCATTAATATGAATAACGGTACACGTTGGCTATCCAACACTTTGGCAACCCTACTGGGGATGATTCCTAGATCTCATTGTGAAACTAGAGATTGGGCCACTTCTTATTATGATGGTGAAGGTAGTCAAAGAAGAGGCAATTTCTCCAATTTAGACTATAAGGAGTTGTTTACTTTGAATATATTCAAAGGTTCTAGCACAATCAAAGAGAGGATCCCGGTTTTTGGAAATTGCGGGCCACTTCTTCCTGGGAGATCACCCATCTCAGTAGTGTTCACATCACTGCATGCTTACCTCTCCAATCCCTTCCAAGCCACAAAAATTGGTGGAGGATGGATGATAATGGCCATAGTCTTCTATTATTTATGTATGATCTCATTATCCTTGGCACTATGCATGTGGTATGTAGACGGAAATGCCATGATCTTCTTAACACCCTCCCTCAATGGATGTAGGGTACCTAGAGGCTCTAACGACACTTGGCCCAGAGGTTTTCCTACTCTCACAAAGATGTCACTCGGCTATTCCAACATATGTCCACCTGCTAATGATTACTCCTGGCATATGAGCACAACGTAGGGTGCCCGCCTGCTAATGATTACTTAGAGCATACGAGCACAACGTAACCTTCTTAGTCGTACACGCATTCGACCTTTGTTCAACTCCATCTAGAGGAATTGGAAAGTCAAATAGCTCTACTAAAAACATCCCAACATGCTCTCCCCAACTTTGATACCATGTTGGAAATTGGGGGTCACTTCCTAGGAGGTCACCCATCCTAGTAGTGTTCACCCCACTACGCGCTTTTAACCTCCACCTCTCTAATCCCTTTCAAGCCATGAAAATCAGTGGAGGGATGATAATGGCCCTAGTCTTCTATTATTTATGTATGATCTCATTATCCCTCACATTATGCATGTGGTATGTAGATGGCCAGGCCATGACCTTCCAAAAGGTGGGTTGTACCATTGACCATCCCCATCATGGTCTACCCATCCATAGATGTACCTAGATGGCTACATGAGAGGATAAGGCTTGGTGCATCACTAGAGCTATTGTGAGTGCCTATGAATGCAAGATGTGTTTGTGAAGTGCAAAGGTGTTGTACATGGGTTATGAGAGTTGAAGGTGTACCTATGTGTGTTCTCCTCCAAGATGCTATAGCGCCAGCTCATGTAATTACAGTGGTTTATAGGTTGTGGGAAACCACTTTGGTGTACTAGAGCTATGACATAGTTATAACACTAGTTCGTGTAGTCGAGTTAACACTATGGACCAATCTTTGTAAGTTATAGTAGGAGAGTGCTTTCCCTTATAGTAGGAGGATACTTTCCCTTATAAAATCGAGTTCACACTACGGGGACCGACCTTTGTAAGTTCTAGTGGGAGAGTAATTTCCCTTATAGAATGTACTCTTAATTTTTATGGTTGTAGAGAAGAGAAGAGAATAGAAGAAAATTCAGCCATCCATCTCTCTAGTGTGCTCGACTACTTGTCTGTGTGTGTGTGTGTGTGTGTGTTTGTAGAGAAGAGAAGAGAATAGAAAAAAATTAAGCCATCCATCTCTCTTGTGTACTTGTCTAATCTTGTGTGTTTAGGTCTTGTGAGCTCAAGACCTAAGCAACATGCAAGGAAAGGAAGCGGTACATAGGTGAGGGTAATCCCATCTCTTTCCCACTTTGATTTTGGAGCAAAATGTTTGGGAATGGCTGTTATAGCTATAGGCAGGGAAGTCACCCTCAAATTGAGGCATCCTCCTAGTGGGTGAAGGAAAAAGACCCTATTGTGTGAACTTTGTTAATTAATGAATTGCATTTCGAGGCAATTCATGCATGTTTTGGGCCCCGTTTCGTCTCTACAAGTTTTTTGCAAGCACTTTAAGAAAGTATCCATTTTAACTTTGTATGCCCAATTTATGGTTTGATGGAAACTTACAATAGAAATTCGGTTTACAGGATAGTCTATGTGCAGAGAATCTAATATTTGCAACAAGTTGTTAGTGGATGTATGTTTATGTGATTGGTTCATATATATAGTTGTACTATAATAGGTTTATAGTACCGTTGTGTTGGAGATTGCATGTTTTGTAGAAGTTTTTGTAAGCACAATAGTTAAAAATGTCTGACAACTTGTTACAAATTGTGAGCAAGAAGTTGAATAAGAATAATTTCCAAGCTTGGAAATTCAGGATGAGGATTACCAATTTTCTTATATGGGAAAAGGATATTGATCATAGGTGATGAAAAGAGTTCATCATAGGTAACGAGAAGGAGCCAGAGATTGCTAAAGAAAATCCTAGCCCATAGTAGATGAAGGTGTATAAATCATGTCGGTGTGACAAACTTTATGATTGTGAATATACAAGATGCACAAATGCCTAAGGAGGCTTGGGAAACCTTGGTGAAGATGCATAATAAAAACACTCAAGCTCAAAAGATGCATAGTTCAGACACTCAAGTTCAAGCACTCAAGCTCAAAAAATGCATGATTTCCTACATGAAAACCATGCGAATGCAAGGCCATTGGATGCTATACACTATGATTATGGGGACTGATGAAGACTACAACAATTGCATGTTGTAGATACTATGTCACATTAATTGATGATCTCACTAGGAAAGTAAGGGTTTTTACTTCATGAATGAGAAAAGTGAGCTTCTTACTCACTTTCAGAGATTTAAAGCATTGGTCAAGAAGGAAAAAGGTATGTAGATCAAATGCCTAAGATCACATGGTGGGGGAGAATATTTCTCAGATGAGTTGAGTGATTTCTTGACAAAGCAGGGAATCGAGAGACAATTCACATTTAACTACACTACACAACAGAATGATGTTATAGAAAGGAAAAACAAGCACATTGCAAAAGTTGCTTGTGCCTTGATGTCTGAAAAGAATATGCTAGAATATTTTTGAGCTGAAGTAGTAGTAGTAGCTAACTATTGTGTTTTTACTTTATAAATAGGACCCCCACTTGCTACATGTTACACCATCCCTCTCCTATTACAATGGATAATACTCACCTTAAATTGTGGTGGGAAACTTGCTTAATCTCGTATCTTGGTAGATTACAAGCTTTACTAGTGGTAGCTAGCATCACTCCCTTGTCTCCTCCTCAAGCTATCACCATGAGGCTACCATTTTTTATATGAGGACACTCACTCCTCGCTACTCTCACACTCAAGAATATATGCATGAGGGGAACATGCACCAAGAATGTATCTGTCTCTCCTCTCATCTCTCACTCTCACACGCCATAGACAGATAAGAAAGCAAGGAGATAAGACTAGACTTAATTGGCATAAAGGGGGATTGTGTCTTACATTATGAGAATAATATTATTTATACAAAAGTGGCCCTTATTCACACTTAAGTGCCTAAAACTTAATGAAAGATGAAGTAAAAGCTTACAAATTACATAGTTTTCAGTTATTCTCATAATTACAATGTTTAGAGTGCCATTTCATGACACTTACTGTGCTATCTCTCGCATGGAATGGAGAGATGCTAAGTTAACCCAAAATGGGATTAACATCCCCCCTACTTGATCCAAATTCCATCCTTTGAATCTACTATCCTGCGAGGCTTGTTGGCCTAGATATTCTTTGTAGTAGCTTTTCCTTATCTAGAGGACATACATTGTGCATCATAGGAAGTAGAGTGATCTCCAAAATTTTGTGTTGATCATGTCCTCAAAAGGTTATATGCATGTACAAGGGAAGGTAGCAGGTGATGATAAGAATACATAATGCCACTGTTGGAGGGCCTTCTGTTGAGATTAAAATGCATTTCTCCCCTATTGTAGAGTAGATATGGACATTATCATCTTAAATGTCAATCAGAAGCATGAAGAGTTTGAAAAACTCAATAGTTTCTATGATGGTAAGATCTGAAATTGTTTTCCATGCATTGACAGTAAGCATGAACTATCACTTTTGTTGATTTAATGAATCAAAGAAGCTATTATTGAAGTAAGGAAAATTGTAAATAAAGTGGGTGTCTTCAGCATGCCTTTTGTGGAACTCCCTAGACCTAAATCTTCATTTGATTGGCATGTGTAGGGGGTCCACATGTGGATGCCTTGGAGATGTAGGGGGTCCACATGTAGATGCCTTGGAGATGCCATGTATATATCAACATATTCTTTGATGGCCAAGAAAGGCACTCTCCAGGTTAGCTAGATACCAAAGTTGGCCATCAGCATTCATCTGTATTTCTTCATATCCTCCTCGTGTGACTAGACGGTATTCTCATGACTCCATCGCTTGTAGGCATGGGCAATCATGAATGTGACTATTCATATTTTGAGCAAGTTGGCCAGCCACGAGTTATGCCCCATTTCTCTTTGATTTAGCTTATCACCCACTAAAGAGTGTGGTATATTTGATGGTTGGTGGACTCCTGTTGCATAAAATTCAGCTTGGAGTGGAGTGGAGTGGTGGTCAGCTTGGATTTTTGTTGCATAAAATTCAGCTTGGAGTGGAGTGGTGGGGTCAAACGAAGTTATCTACAAAAGATCTTGTGTCATGATATTTGCTCATACTCCAGAGCTGGAAGATCAAGAATTGGGTCAGTAGTAAAACTTTTCATGTCTTGTTCATGGTGCATAGGATCGGCCTTGGCATGTGGCTAGCCGAGCAATGGTTCCTCGGGGGTGAGAGTGTTAGTGGCAAACAAAGAGTCTAGAAATCTCTCTTGGTTTTACTAGAGGGTTAGTTTCATCCTTATGTTTGTTAGCATAGATAGTAGACAAGTAAGAGATTAAAGAACTAAACACTAGATAGATGTTGTCCTCTTCATCATCCCTTTTATCCCCATCCCCATCAATGGAAGGTGGTGGTGGTTTCTTTGTGATAAAGAAATCATGCAATGCATGCAAATCTTCTTCCTCAGGGAATGTGGGATACTCTATGTGCACTTGTTCAAAGTCATAGATTAATGTTATTAATAAAGTTTGTAAGTGTGCCTAAATAAGATTAAAAAGGTAGATAATACCGTAAGGTTGATACAGTTTACTATTATGTAAGAGAAAGTGTTGGTGGGTGTCCCAAGCTTCTACCCACCCATGTGTTATCCAATTGAGAATTTCATGAATTTTTGGAAGGGGAGCTACAAAAGAATTGAGGGGCAGATGGTTTCATTAGTTCTATAAGTTCCTCCCCTTTGCTAAAGTTACTTGAATTAATTAGTACCCAACACCATGATCCAAAATTAAGCACAATGGATGTAGGGGGTAGATATACATGGATTAACCCCCCTCGTTGAGTTTGAGGCCCCCTGTTAATATAGCCATAATAATAGTTAGGTCAACATAGAAAGTAGTGTTTTGTTGTATAAGAGCTAAGTCTCCCTAAGTTAGTTCCTCACTTAAGTTAATAATGTATTGACATAAAGACAGTGTCAATGAAGTACAGAAAAAGGATAAAGTTTGATGAGGGGCCCAAGGAACCTTTGGAAGGTCAGTCAATGGGGATGACCTATCCATGAGCTTATTGTATATATCATCGTCTTCAGTCATTCACAATGGGTTCTCTCTACGGCGGCGGGAACGTGTCAGCCAACTTGTGAGGTCTACTGTTCAAACGTGTCAGCCAACTTGTGAGGAGGAACAAAGGGAATCTAGTGGTGTGGTAGAGACATACTGGGAGGTTGGCTTTGGGCTTCATCTACTATCATTGGCTCTTAGAGTGGCATGGTTGGCCCAGTCTACATCCTCATGTACCTCTAGAATAGTTGATTCCTAGATTTGGGAAGATGATGGTGGGGGGATTTGAGCTTCTTTTATGGTGCTCTTATGGCCTTTAGCATGTGCATATGTGGTTGGGGAAGTAGAATGGGGCCAGCAAGGTGTCTTCTTGTTATCCTCTTTTTAGGGGGAGCTTACACCAATTTGTGCCACCAACATTTTGTAGCTTTCATAACTCCTAATCCTTATGAAATCCACTCCATTGTTGTTTACCTTGGTTGGTGGGTGGTAAAATATCCAAAAAAAATAGCTTTTTGCAAAAGGGGGTGGTCGCCGATAGGTAGGTGGGCTTCACCTACATGATCATAGAGGCAACCCTATAGGCCTTCTCCAGCTTGGGATCTCTGAAGGATATGGAATCCACTCCATTATTGTTTACCTTGGTTGGTGGGAAAATATCCTTTAAAAAATAGCTTTTTGCAAAAGGGGGTGGGTGGTGGTCCGATAAGCAGGTGGAGTGCCTCCCAAATCAGCTACTCTGTGATTAAAATTGGCTTATTGGCCCCAACATCACTTGTTTACCAAGCCTTTTTTGTGCCTTGCTGGCAGGAAGCGAGAAACTCCACACATAACTTTGTGTAATAAGGTTTCCAAGCGCTATCTTCTCTAAGTTTTCCTTCACTTCCATGTCATTTCTAACTGCATACAAGTGGGTGAATGGTACTAGAGGACATTTCAGAGGTCATTTGGAGGGCCTTTTATTAGAGGAGAGAGAAAATAGAGCACAATGAGGAAGAAGCCAACATAACATTGAAAATTTTCAAAAATAGTCATGCTCACATTCAATGAGGGTATCTTTTTTAAAAATGGCCGAGTACACATTCAATGCGGGTATCTATTTCAAATGAGGTACAGTTCCTATATTAAATATGGCTTACGTCATCATTGAATAAGAAAAAGCACTTCGAAGGTAAACTTTGTAGACGATGGAGTCTATACATTTCTTCTCATGGTATTATGGTGTAGAATTTGGAGCTTTTAACATCACCATTGCATCTACAGTGGTCAAAAACCCCCAAAATGACTTTTGCATCACTTAAATCGGACACCCAGAGAGGCAAAAACGACCAAAACAAGGGGAGAATTGAATCATAGCCAATTGACGTGCATAGAGGCCTTGACCACTTTGCCAAGGCCTCTATGTGCGTCGATTGGCTATGATTCAATTCTCCCCTTGTTTTGGAAGTGGCCAAGGCCTCTATGCACATCAATTGGCTATGATTCAGTTCTCCCTTTGTTTTGGTCGTTTTTGCCTCTCCGGGTGTTCGATTTAAGTGATTCAAAAGTCGTTTTGAGGATTTTTGGACACTTCCGACACATTTGTGATGTCAAAAGTACCAAATTCTACACCAAACTACCACTAAGTGTAGATTGTTAGAAGAGTAGCATGAAATTTTTTAAAAAGGTGCCATATGATGACATGAGTGCCTTTTGCGAACCCCAAAAAGTTGAGAGTGATGTGTAGCTAGTGCATATATTTCAATACCTTGTCAAATCCACTTTTTTGTAACTTGCGATAGTTTCTTGTCAAGTACACACTTAATGAGGGTATCTTTTGAACATTTTTTCTTGAGAGAGAAAATAAGAGTTTGTGAATTTCTTACAAGGCCCTACAAATGACCTCCGAAATTTTCTAATGACACCTTTTTGTTGTCCATTGTTTCTATGTGGTTTAGGATTATACTGTGACACTGATCCATTAGGGGTTCGAGGTAGCTTCCCTCCTAGTGTAGCTACTTGGTTGTCCCCTTAGAGACTGCATCTTCAGAGTATAATATTCACTACTTGGTAAGCTTGGTTCCTCATTGAGCGGATCCTGGTGGTGAGTCTCCTTGTCTACTATGATGTTGAAATAGAGAATTTTTTTCAATCTACTGACTTGTAGGAGCATCATGGTACTTTGCTAAATGATAGATATTAGAAAAATGTGTTAGCACAGAATTGCATGACAAAATTTGTCAGGAAAAATAGCTCTCTATTTAGACTGTAAAATCACGACGTGAGAACCTTCACGGTTTTCATCATTAAGAGTAGCACAACATGGCAGAAGGCTTGACAATGAAGATTGAGGTGTGGGCTTGAAGAATTAAATTTGATGATTGTGCAATCACAATGGTAATGTGATTATGTAGACATGATGGCAATCATGTGTAGTGATCAAGTGGCGAGATTGGTGATGTGGCATCATGAATATGGTGATGTTGTCACATTAACGTCGTGATTGGTAATGTGTCACCATGAGTTTTTTATTTTATTTAACGGTGTGATTGGTGATGCGACACTGTGAATGTAAGATTCCTCCTCAGTGCCCTGAATAATGAATAAGCTTTTACCTTCAATCCCCTGTAAATCACTCCCTATTTCATAATGCAAGGAAATATTATTTTTTCTTGTTTTTGCCTAGAGAGAATAAAAATTCTAGAGAGAGATAATTCAATCTTGAGATATTTTTAGATATAAAAATTATCCTAATATCTAAAATATATTTCCCTAAAATAGAAGTTCAAAATAAACTCTCCAATGTGCATTAAGAATCAATTAAAAATGGTATGAGGGACCTTAGCCTAAGGGTCTAGATTTTCAAAAAAAAAAGATTATGGTCCAATTAAGGTTCCTATGGGCCAATAGGATTAATCCAAGTGTTGGGATGAGATGAATCGAAAGAATAAAATAAAATACCCAAAAATGAGTGAATGCTCACATAAGATAAAGAGTTGACTGAGTACAAGCTTTATTAGTTAAAAATTAAGAGATATTAGTTTAAAAAATGAGATGTTTAGAGAAAATGATACATTTTTGACACCTCAGTAAGGAGAGAAAGCCACCTCAAGTAGACACCTTTTTTCTCATGATTACTTGAGTTTTTTAATAAATAAAAAAGGGATATTTTTCTCTCTCCTCTCTCCTCGACCAAACTGAATAAAAAAGGGAGCCAAACTGGTCCAAATTGAGTCAAATTGAAGCTGGAAAGCTCTAGAACCTAGTTGGACTTGGTTAGAGGTCTCCCTCACCTATAAATAGACCCTCATTCCTTTGTATTATCATCTGTGAGTATACCATGCCATTATGACATTAAAATAATCATATTTGCTATTATCCCTTAATTTTCCTCTACTTTTCGGGAGCTTGGAGCTTCTCTCTCTCTTCAAAAACTCTTGGAGTTATCTTCTCCTCTTGCTAACCAATTGATTGGTTGGGGGCTTCACTACTAGAGAAAGAATCAAGCCAATCCTAGAGGTAAGAATGAATTTTTATGGTTTTTTGTTAATTTCATCATTTAATGACTTCTCTTCTCAATCCCTCTCAAGCTTGAGAAGTTTTCTAAATGATTTTTTTAATTCAAATCAAGCTTTCCCTAAGAATCTTAATGTTTAATTTGATTATGCTTATTTAGAATGCTTTCTTATGTATATCTCTCTCTCAAAAAGAATAGTCATCCTAATGGCTAATTCTTTAGCAAAATAATGCTTCTCATTAATAATTTCTTATTTCTAAACCAAACTCTAGGCTTGGTAAGCTAGAGATTAAGAAAATGATATTTTCATGATTTTGTGTTAACAAAATAATGGTTATTTCTTTTAGATTATTTATAAGTAGTTAAAAACCACTTTAATTGATTCTAAATGAGGAATAGATTATCCTATCAGATTGGAAAAAAAGAAATAATGGAATTAGCTTAATCTAGTGAGATAATCATAATTAAGTTTATGATTATGGTTAAAATTATGATTTAAATTCATATTTTAGATCTAAGCTTAAAAGTAGATCTTCTATCATATTTTCATTGTAAGGTTTTATTCTTTTAAGAAAATTAAAAATTATCAGTAATAGCAGCGAAGCTATGGTAATTTGTTCTGAAAAAAATGCATATCTTATTTTTATGCATAATACTAAAAGAGGAACTCCTACCATATTGTAGGTTTAGAAATTTGAAGCAAAAGAATGATTTTGAGCATATTTAGGAAAGAATACTTTTTTTTGTATTTATGCATAATTATTTAATTAAGAAAAAGAGAAAATTTTGATAAATTTATTTTAGGCATAAGAATTTTTTTAATGATAAAAGAGGAATTCCTATCACATTTTAAATTCATTAATTTAAATGAAAAAAGAGGAATTTTTGGCATATTCAAAATAATGGATATTTTTAATTAATTTAAAAAATAAGAGAAATTTTTTATAATTTTATTTTATGCATAAGATTTTTTTATGATAAAAGAGAAATTCCCATAACATTTGAAATTCAATCAATTAAATACAAAAAGAGAAATTTTAAGCATATTCAAAAAATGGATATTTGTATTTAATTAAAAGAGAAATTCTTATGGTAATTTAAGTAGAAAAAGGTTTTAATTAATTTTGATGATGACAAAAGAGAAATTCTCACCATAATTCCACCTAAAAATTAGGATTAATAATTAAATTAGTGGAAAGAATATTCTTAGATAGTTTTATGAGGATAAATCACCAAATTGATATTTACCCAAAATTGGATTAATGGAAGAAGAGTATTACTATAAAATCCCGATATTTTCGTATAGAACTATTTCTTAATCTATTGTGGTTAGGAAGGAATGAAATTCATAAAGTTGGAATTTTCCTTACGGTGGCGGTTAGAAGTTCAGTAGATTTTTATCTGAAGAAAATCCTTAGGAATCAAAGTTAGAAGTAAACCGAATAATTTTGGTTAGACCACGACTGTGAGAGGGTTGGCCAGTAAAGTACTTGCCCATCTCTTGAATCTGAATCAAGCAAAAACCTCGAGACCAATTCCAATTCTTGACACAAAGAATAGACTACCGTTGAATTAGCGTAATTTTTCCTCAACCGAAATCACCAAGAATCTAGTTGGAAATGTAGTCAAATGATGGATACATTACCCTGATGAGAGATCAATGATTCTCATTACGAAAAACTGGATTACGGGAAAAGGGTTTTGTGGAACCAATCTCGAACCGGGAATTCTACTTGCATAGAACCTCTATTTTCTTTTAAAGGACTGTTTTACGCCAGAATGCTGGAGGAAGCATTTGGTATGTGATTAACTAAGGAGAGACTCATTGCAACAACAGCTTGCGGGGAGTCGTCAAGGGACGTCGCTCGTGAAAAAGCATACCGAGGTCTTGATTAGCCTCGGTATGGTTAAAATGGTGCGCTTCCGGTATGATGGGTGAGGACCGACGAAGCAAATCTGAGTGAAGTGCTAGGACACCTGAGTAGGATCCTAGGGGGTTCTGACCAAGTGATGCATGGGCTCGCGGTTGCTAGGACACCCATGCATATGTCGAGGAAGATACGAATGAACTGAAAAGAATTACTTTTGTGAATTGAATTTTGATATTGGATCTCATTGGTTGACCAACTGGTCTTCAACAACGGAGAGTCCGGGTGATATATTTTGTAAAATAATGGACTCAATATTTTGGAGGATTATGATCAGTAATATTATGATTTCATTGTTGAAAGATTGTTTTAAAGTCAGCCGAATCTGTTAAAATGGCAATTTCATATTGGGTGTGTAAGTGGTATGACTACCTTGAATTTTGCTTGAAGCGCCGGATAGGGGTGGGGAACTCTTTTGCTCGGTACCCGGGAAAAACATAACCAAATTTTTATAAAGGAATCCCACCAATACAATGGTTGGGCGGTTGGCTAACCCATGGGTCGATAGGGTTAGGCTGGTGGATCAGGGGATTCCTACGAGTAAAATAGTTATGATTAACTTATGTTCGTTAGATTAAGTCCTAGGAAGACCCTTGTTCTATGGGAAGGAATCAGCGGGGCGGCTGTGCCTAGCTAAAGGGGGGGGGGAAGCGGTGATTCTATCGACCAAGTCACAAGTCTCTTCCTTGATCTGACCATGTGACTTTCGGGTTCGATCGGATCAGTTTGGTTAGTTAAGACTTTGAGTCGTTAGATCAATTCTCCGGTTAGATGATTTTCCTGGTGGAATCGCCCGTGCCTTTCGGGCGAGGGAAGATTTTCCAGGTCCATTTTGGAGGAACCGTCGGGCTAGTCTCTTGTCCAGATATTCGCGAGCGAGGCCCTGAGTGTGGATCCGTGCCCTGCGCGAGAGGCTGACGCTACTTCCTCTTCCAGCGCCCTCGGAGGGGGCATCGCGGAGGGGGGACAAGGGTCTCACAGTGAATGTGACATGTCACTTGTGATTCTTGTTGCGTGATTGGTTATGTGGCATTGTGAATGGTGACATGTTAATCATGTTTTGTGATTCCATAGACTACAGAATTAGGGTGGCCATGGGATGTGCTTAACCATGAAATCATGCCATTGACAACTCTTAGCCTAGGAAATAACCTGCCACAATAATCTTATATCCTTAGCTTAGGGGTACTTTGGGAATAGGATTCCAATAGTCATGTACTCCCATCATACTTAAATCTTGTTAGACAACCAACATTGCCCTTTGTTTGCATACATTTTAGATTTTTTATGTTCACATGTTCAATCCTCTTGTATCAAATATCAATCTCTAGCACTATCCTGTGACTATAAGAAAACATTGGTGACTTTAATTCTGGTATGCTTACATCTATCTTGAAAAGTATCCCTTCTTTTTAACCTTTGTAAATCGATTTGTAACCATGATTAAAGTCCTCAACAAAGCATCCACGCTCACGGAATCTCACATGTAATCCCTATTCTACCATAACAAATGCCAAACTCTTTGTATAATAGATGGCACATATAACACTTAAGACATGGTTTTCATTCTACCACATCATGTGTCCTCAATGGTACACTACCAACATGTATAATAGGATGCTGTGAAAAAACAACATATCCTAGAGTTTGTGTAGGCATCATGTTATCAAACCACTCTCCACATAACATGTCATGTGGTTTGATGCATTTGAATCCATATACCATGTTTCATTACTCTCTTACATGACATCATAGTTCCCATCACATGCTTCATAGCAAACAAATGATTTGTATGTCCCTCATTGTTAGATGATGCATAGTTACCCTGTTTCACTCTACCACACCACGAAGACCATTTTAGTTTTGTAGAAATCTCTAGCCATATGTCCAAGTTTAGCACAATAATGACACTCAATGCCATTCATATTCTACTGTTATGGTTTCCAACAATGACCTCTACCACGAGATCCAGATCTCCCTCTAGTATGAGGGTAAAACCTCTAACACCACATGCACCAAATAATGGCTATGAATCATGTTGTTGTTATGGTGTCCTATCATGCTAACCACGTCCACCTATACATCCTTTCAAAATAGATCTCCCCTTGCATCTAGCACCTCTCTGAGTGTTAAAGTCCTAGTCCCTTGCATGCCCATTGGTACTAGATGAAGTACCTAAATCAAGTTTCATTTCCTCCATAATAAGCATGGAGACCAACTCATGAAAATATGGGAGATCACCACCTCTAACCCTAATAGAAGTTTCAAATGCCTTGTAGTCTTTTCCCATACCATTCAATGTAATGGCAACCAAATCATCATCTTCCACCATAGATGCACCAATAGACGCAAATGCATTTGCACATTCTTTAATCTTGCGCACATAGTCATTCATGTTCCGGTTATTTTGTGTCACACTATCTATCTTTGTCTTTAACTACTGCGTCTTCTTTGGTTGAGTAGTTGTATCATACAACTTCACCAGTGTATCCCATGCAACCTTGGGGTTATCTGTATCCTTAATATGCCATAACATTCTATCTGTCACAGAAATTGAGAATCAATGCAACACTTTGAATACTCTTTCCGTCCAGTATGCGTTGTAAGTTGAGTTGGTGTTACATTAATTGCTCTAGAGCCCTTGGCTTCGTCTCTCCTAACTTGTCATGAAATTCCAAAGCCCTGAAGTTCACCATGTGATACTTCCAAATCTAGAAGTTATTTCTATCAAGATTTTTCCCAACAATCTTATTTGAATCGTCACTCATCTTGCTATGCACAATGTTCACTGAGTATACCAACCAATCAATACAAACACTCATACATACATGTGCTTCACCTCACCAATGTTGTCCACATATTCCACAATTTTTTATGGTGGTGACTAAATTTGGAACTCAAAACCACTTCTTGCTAAATCTCAAGCACGCTTGGTGCTGCTCACACACAAATTCTAAGAAATACATTCAAAACAATCATTCACTTTCCAGAACACTTCACAATTTGCATACATGCAACACTTGTATCAATTTGGCGGTAAAATCCAATCAATAGGATTACATGAACTTCATAAATCCTGCTTTACAAATCATTTGCACGTATAACCATTGTTCAATCTAATTGTATCAGAGCTCCCATATAAAGAGAATGTTAGGTAGGGAGAGCTTGAGTTCCTTGAAAAAAGCAAACATACACACGAGTGAGAGCAAGACATAACAAAGAGATGGATGAGTGAATTTTGATTCTTAAGGATTTTTATCTGAAGAAAATCCTTAAGAATCAAAGTTAGAAGTAAAACAAATACTTTTGGTTAGACCACGACTGTGAGAGGGGCGGCCAATAACCTACTTGCCCATCTCTCAAATCTGAATTAAGCAAAAACCTCGAGACCAATTCGAATTCTTGACACAAAGAATAGACTACCGTTGAATTAGCATAATTTTTCCTTAACCGAAATCACCAAGAATCTAGTTGGAATTTCAATCAAATGATGTGTACATTACCCTGATGAGAGATCAATGATTCTCATTAAGAAAATCTAGATTACGAGAAAAGGGTTTTGTAGAACCAATCTCGAACCGGGAATTCTACTTGCATAGAACCTCTGTTTTCTTTTAAAGGACTGTTTTACTCCAGAATGCTAGAGGAAGCATTTGGTATGTGATTAACTAAGGAGAGACTCATTGTAACAACAGCTAGCGGGGAGTCCTCGAGGGACGTCACTCGCGGCAAAGCCTACCAAGGTCTTGACCAGCCCCGGTATGGTTAAAATGGTGCGTTTCCGGTACGATGGGCGAGGATAGACGAAGCGGTCCCTAAGTGAAGTGCTAGGACACCTAAGTAGGATCCTAGATGGTTCTGAGACCAGGTGATGCACGGGCTCATGGTTGCTACGACATCCATGTGTACATCGAGGAAGATACGGATGAAGTGAAAAGAATTACTTTTGTGAATTGAATTTTGATATTAGATCTCGTTGGTTGACCAACCGCTCTTCAAACGGAGAGTCCGAATGATATATTTTGTAAAACAATGGACTCAATATTTTGGAGGATTATGATCAGTAATATTATGATTTCATTCAAAGATTGTTTTAAAGACAGCCGAATCTGTTAAAATGGTAATTTCATATTGGGTGTGTAAGTGGTATGACTACCTTGAATTTTGATTAAAGCGCCGGCTAGGGGGCCGGGGAACTCTTTTTCTCGGTACCCGGGCAAAACATAACCAAATTTTAATAAAGAAATCCGACCAATATAGTGGTTGGGCAATTGGCTAACCCATGGGTTGGATGGGGCTGGTGGATCGAGGGATTCCTGCGATTCAAATAGTTACGATTAACTTACATTAGTTAGATTAAGTCCTCACCGGAAGACCCTTGTTTTGTGGGAGGGAATCAGCGCGGCTGTGCCTCGCTAAAGGGGAAAAAAAGCGGTGATCCTATGGACCAAGTGCAAGTCTCTTCCTTGATCTGACCATGTGACTTTTGGGTTTAGTCAGATCAATTTGGTTAGTTAAGACTTTGACTCGTTACATCAATTCTTTAGTTAGATGATTTTCCTGGTGGAGTCGCCCGTGCCTTTCGGGCGAGGGAAGTTTCTCTGGATTCGGTTTTGGAGGAATCGCCGAGCTAGTCTCTTGTCTGGATATCCATGGGCGAGGCCCTGAGTTTGGATCCCTGCCCCGCGCGAGAGGCTGACGCTGCTTCCGCCCCCCACCAACGCCCTCGAAGGGGGCATCGCAGAGGGGGGATAGGGGTCTCATAGCTAGTATCAAAGCCTTGTTGAAAGCTAATAAGCAAAAATGAATTCTTATCACCCAATCATAGGATATGACTGCCTTCACCTTCGAGCATATCGTCTCTTCCGCTACAACTCGAACGAGCTGAGCCAGACTCGCAAGCCATTTTGAGGAATTATATTTCCCAGATCCAGCGGAGAGATGATAGCACAAGTGGCACGTAGGGCAATATGTCCACGCCTCCTACAATCAGTGCATGATGCTGAGGGAGAATATCTCATTGGCCATGGTCCTGTTTGAGGTTAAAAGTGATTCATGGTGTTATTCTGTATCACCCCACGCCTTGAGATTTTAGACTTTCTTGCCATATCTATAGACTTTTTAGATGTTTTTTCCCAAGTAGTAAGATAGTAGCTCCTTTGGTAGTGAGGGAACATTCGTATCAGGGCATGTCTGTAGCCCCAGTATCATCGTCTTATGCATTTCCCACAGAGGTTTTGACTTTTGGAGCCGAGATGCTCTATGTACATATTCTAACCTTTATATAAATAGATATATATTTTTTGGAAAAATTTCCTATTATATAAGTGATTGTTATTATATGACAAATTGAAGAACAAGATCTGTTACTCAAACATATGTCATAGATCTCCAATAAGATCGTTTATCTTGTTTAGGCAATTATTTTTCGAATCTCTTAAGTCTTAGGATCTCATTGAGAAAATCAAAATAAAAATTTAATAATGTATCATTTTTGGTAGAATCATGAGGCGAGTGAACTATGGCCAACAGCCAGATCCTCTCACTGATGAGTGAGGAAGAGCTTGACCCCGATGTTCGTAAGGCCCTTCATAGAACTCAGCCAGGTCCCTTCAAAGGTGAAGGGGAGATTTGGGCGAGGCTGTGGAGAAGTGGGTTGAGGCCATGGAGGAATATTTTGATGTCACTAGTTACAACGAGAGGAGCAAAATGGCTCTCGCAAGGCTGAAGATTATGGAAACAACTAGGGTGGCATGGAGAAACCATTGCGATACCAACCATCTGGATAGGAACACCCAGTCCTGGAATGATCTCAAAGCTTATGTAAGAAAGAGATTTTATCCCCTCGGATTTTTAGAAACCAAGATGAATGAATTCTTAGAGCTAAACTAGGGAAGCAAAACTATTGAAGAATATCATCAGGCATTTGCTCTTCTCCTCAAGTACTCACCATCGCTAGACAAAGAGCAACTTATGGCCAGGTTCATTCAGGGAATGAATGAACCTTTAGACACCCTGGTCAAGAATTCCAAGCCAGATTTCCATGGCTGAAGCCGTAAGAATGGCCAAGGACTTCGCCAAAGCCTTCATTGTCAAAGTCTCGCCACAAGCCAGCTCCCTCATCCTTCAAGAGATTCCAAACACCGAGAAGTTCTTCCAACATTCCACCTCCAAAAAGACACCAAGGTCCCAACCAGAATCTTGAGATAGGAAGTTTCAAGGCAGACCTTTTCCTCGAAGCTCTTTCTCAAGAGCTCTAGCTCTTTCAAGAATGGAGAGGGAAGAGCTTTAAAGTGAGAACAGGTGTTTTGGTTGTCAAGGGTTTGGGCACCAGCTCAAGGATTGCCCACCTCTTTCTATGGGCCAAGAAAGCCAAGGTCCTAGAGTTCAGAGACAGACTCCTTCGTATCAGTCTAATCAGGGTCCCCGGCACCAAAATCAGGGCAATCCCAGAAGAGTGCTAGCTCAGCCTGTAGCCTTCATGCAAAGTAGTCTCCAAACTCCTTCCCAAAACTAGGTAAAATAAAGAGAGAGAGTTCCACCTCAGACTTCAGATAGAGCCATCACTATAGCTGAGGAAGTGGAGGAAGAAAAAGGACAGATCTATGCCGCAATTAAGCATCAAGGGCAGAATCATCAATTTTCAGTCCTCTAGACTCCAGCAGAGTACCAGGGTAAGCAATTCAGGCTTTTGATTGATTCAGTACATTCTTTTATTTTCCCAAGATGTCTAGTCCTAAATCAAAAATCAAGGAAACCTTTGCGGAATTGGCCGGTGGAAAGATTCTTTTCACACACCTTGAGACAGACCTTATTCAGTTTAGTCTAGATGGGAACGTAACAGATTGCCAGTTCATAGTCCTACCCTTGGGAATCTATGATGGAATCCTTGGAATGGATTGGCTCCATAAGAATCAGGCTGACATTCATTATCACAATGGAATGATCTCTTTCCTTGACCTTCACGGGAATAAAGTTCGAGGAACTGGAATTTCTGGATCCCCAATGCTGCATTTAGTCAAGGCTTCTAAATTGTTAAAAGGGCTCATAAATAGGCAAGCTATTTATGTTGTTGAGATGAATCCGATAGACATAAAATGCAAGGCTAAAGAACCAGAGTGGTTAAGTGAGTATGCAGATGTGTTCCCAGAAGAGCTTTCATCCCCTTGAGCAAGTCGGTGAGAGGTGCTACAAGGTTGGAAAACTGGTGAACATGCGAAGCCTGAGATGCCTCCGTCTCGTGAAGTAGATCATGAGATCGAGTTAACCCCCAAAGCTCAGCCCCAGTAGCCTAACCTGCATACAAAAATGCCAATTCCCTGAAGCCATAGAACTTAAGGAGCAATTAAGACAATTGTTAGAGCAAGGATTCGTCAGACAGTGTCTCACCTTGGGGTGCGCTCGCTCTCTTTTAGAAGGATTGAATCAATTAACAATTAAAAATAAGTATCCTATCCCTAGGACTCATGAAGTAGATCATGAGATCGAGTTAACCCCCAAAGCTCAGCCCCAGTAGCCTAACCTGCATACAAAAATGCCAATTCCCTGAAGCCATAGAACTTAAGGAGCAATTAAGACAATTGTTAGAGCAAGGATTCGTCAGACAGTGTCTCACCTTGGGGTGCGCTCGCTCTCTTTTAGAAGGATTGAATCAATTAACAATTAAAAATAAGTATCCTATCCCTAGGATCGATGAACTTCTGGATCGGTTAAGTGGAACCCAAATGTTCACAAAGATAGATCTCAAATCCGGGTACTACCAGATCAGAATCAAGGAACACGACATCTCGAACACAGTATTCAATACTCGCTATTGGCATTATGAGTTCACAGCCATGCCGTTTGGATTGACTAATGCCTCGACGACGTTTTATCGTCTTTATGCAAGATATTCTCAGAGAACACTTGGATGATTTTGTTCTTGTCTTCTTTGATGACATCTTGGTATACTCAAAGAATGCTGCAGATCATGAAGATCATGTGCGTAAGGTCCTGTAAATCCTAAGGAAACACCAACTCTTTGCAAAAAAGAGCAAGTGTTCTTTATCTGTTGACCAGGTGGAATACTTGGGATTCATAGTGTCTAAAGATGGGATTTATCCGGACCCCACCACAAAGATCCAAGCAGTCGTAGATTTGTCGGAACCCAAGATGGCAAAGGAAGTCAAAGGGTTCCTAGGATTAATCGGATGGTATAGAGTCTTTATACCCAGGTATACTCAGATAGCAACCCCTTTAACTAACCTTCTCAAGAAGAGTACCCTATTTTAGTGGACTGGTATGTGTGAGAGTGCCTTTCATAAACTGAAGAGACAGCCTTAGTAACCAACCCTGTCCTTAAATTGCCAGATTTTACCAAACCTTTTGAGGTAGTTACTGATGCCAGTGGTTTTGCCTTAGGCAATGCTCTTAACGCAGGAAGGTCATGCAGTGGCTTATGAATCCAAAAAGCTCAAAACACATGAGAGAAATTATGCCGTCCATGACTTGGAGTTACTCTCAGTAGTTTATGCTCTGAAGTTGTGGAGACATTATCTTTTGGGACAAAGGTTCACCTTGATGACAAATCATCAAATTTTGAAGTGGATATTTACCCAAAGGGATCTCAACATGCATCGAAGGATGCAAACCCTGCAGGAATTTGATTTTGAAATCAAGTATCGGCCAGGGAAAGAAAATGTGGTGGCAGATGCACTCAGCAGAAAATCCTCCTTGCTTACAATGGTGACAAATCCATTGATTAGTGAAGCAAGGGAGAGAATCATGTAGGACAAATTCTTTGCCCCTATTGCTACCCTTCTGATGCAAGAAGGAAAGACTCCTCAGGAAATGAGTCAAGTTCTTGGGTACAAATTGGATGAAGGATGCATGTATTATAATAATTGATTATGCATTCGCAATGATGTGGGAATAAAGGATAAAATTATGAGAGAAGCCCATGATAGCCTGATCTGGAGATCCATGGCTTATGAAAACCTATATGTCTGTGAAGAAAAGCTTCTTCTGGCCAGGACTCAAAAAGGATGTACTTGATCATGTGCGGCAATGCTTAATGTGTCAGAGAGTCAAGGCAGAGAGAGTCAAGATGCCTGAAAAATTGCAGCCCCTAGACATTCCACAGATCAAAAGTGGGAATGTATCAGTATGGATTTTGTCACTAGACTACCTTCAATGCAATCGGGTTATAACTCCATTTTTGTGGTAGTTGACAGACTAACGAAAGTTGCCCATCTGATTCCAATAAAAGAAACCTACACTGCAGTGGATGTTGCCAAAGTTTTCCTCAAAGAGATCTTCAGATTGCATGGCTCACCCTCGAGGATAGTAAGTGATAGAGATCCCCAGTTCACATCAAAATTCTGGATTGCATTCTTTGAAGCAATAGGAACTTTCTTGGATCTCAGTATAGCCTATCACCCTGAAACAGCTAGCCAGACTGAAAGAGTGAATCAGGTAATAGAAGATATCCTTCGGTCATGATGTGTGCAGGGAACCCAAGAAGTGGTTAAGCCATTTTCTGCACCTAGTTGAATTGCTTACAATGCTTCTCATCATCGAAACATTGGGATGAGCCCTTTCAAAGCTCTGTATGGACAAGATTGCCTTACACCATTGACTTGGTCTGACCCATTGATCAGAGTCGAAATGTCCAGACAGATGCTTGATGACATGGACCAGCAAATGCAATCAATCCGTAAAGATATTAATGCAGCCCAAGATAGGCAAAAGCAGTATGCAGATAAAAACAGGTCAGAGAAAGTGTTTGAAGAATCAGATATGGTCTTCATTCGAGTACAACCAAAAAGAAGTTCCTTATCTTTAGTGAAGTACAAGAAGCTCTCTCCCAAATACTATGGACCGCACGCTATTGTAAAGAAAGTCGGCGATCTAGCTTATAAACTTCTTCAATCTTCCCATCTCAAGGTACATGATGTATTCCATGTCAGTTTGCTTAAGAAATATGTACCCAGCCTGAGTCACGTGCTTGATGAAATAAACAATTGATTTCTCCAACTTAAGGCCAGATGGTACTCCAACCTGAAGAAATCCTTGACATTTGGTAGAAGGTTCTCAGGAGCAGAGTCCTCAGAGAGTTTTTAGTCAAGTGGCAGTTCTTCCCTCTAGAAGATGCCACCTGGGAGAAAGAAGAAGAGTTAGTAAAAGATTACCCCCACTTTGCGAGATGAGGACATCTCGCGTTTTTCAAGTGGGAGAGGATGTAAGATTCCTCCTCAGACTGAATAATGAATAAGCTTTTACCTTAATCCCGTGTAATCATTCCCTATTTCAGAATGGAAGAAAATATTCTTTTTGTTGTTTTTGCCTAGAGAGAAGAAAAATTCTAGAGAGAGGTAATTCAATCTTGAGATATTTTTGGATATAAAAATTATCCTAATATCTAAAATATATTTCCATGAAACATAAGTTCAAAATAAATTCTCCAATGTGCATTAGGAATCAATTAAAAATGTCATAAGGAACCTTAGCCTAAGGGGTCGAGATTTTCATTTTGGATTATGGTCCAATTAAGGTTCCTATGGGCCAATAGGATTAATCCAAGTGTTGGGATGAGATAAATCTAAAGAATAAAAGAAAATACCCAAAAATGAGTAAATGCTCTTATATGATGAAGAGTTGTTAAAAATTGAGAGATATTAGGAAAAAAATGAGATATTTAGAGGAAATGATGCATATTTGACACCTCAATAAAAGGAGAGAATTCCACCTCAAGGAGGCACCTTTTTTCTCATGATTACCCTTGAGAATAGTAAGTGATAGAGATCCGAAGTTCACATCAAAATTCTGAATTGCATTCTTTAAAGCAATAGGAACTTTATTGGATCTCAGTATAGCCTATCACCCCGAAACAGCTGGCCAGACTGAAAGAGTGAATCAGGTAATAGAAGATATCCTTTGGTCATGATGTGCAGGGAACCCAAGAAGTGGTTAAGCCATTTTTGGCACCTAGTTGAATTGCTTACAATGCTTCTCATCATCGAAACATTGGGATGACCCCTTTCAAAGCTCTGTATGGACAAGATTGCCTTACACCATTGACTTGGTCTGACCCATTGATCAGAGTCGAAATGTCCAAACAGATGCTTGATGACATGGACCAGTAAATGCAATCAATCCGTAAAGATATTAATGCAGCCCAAGATAGGCAAAAGCAGTATGCAGATAAAAGAGGTCTGAGACAGTGTCTGAAGAATCAAATATGGTCTTCATTTGAGTACAACCAAAAAGAAGTTCCTTATCTTTAGGGAAGTACAAGAAGCTCTCTCCCAAATACTATGGACCGCATGCTATTATAAAGAAAGTAGGCAATCTAGCTTATTAACTTCTTCTATCTTCCCATCTCAAGGTACATGATGTATTCCATGTCAATTTGCTTAAGAAATATGTACCCAGCGTGAGTCACATGCTTGATGAAATGAACAATTGATTTCTCCAACTCAAGGCCAGATGGTACTCCAACCTGAAGAAATCCTTGACATTTGGTAGAAGGTTCTCAGGAGCAGAGTCCTCAGAGAGTTTTTAGTCAAGTGGCAGTTCTTTCCTCTAGAAGATGCCACCTGGGAGAAAGAAGAAGAATTGGTAAAAGATTACCCCCACTTTGCAAGATGAGGACATCTCGCGTTTTTCAAGTGGGAGAGGATGTAAGATTCCTCCTCAGTCTGAATAATGAATAAGCTTTTACCACAATCCCCTGTAATCATTCCCTATTTCAGAATGGAAGAAAATATTTTTTTTCTTGTTTTTGCCTAGAGAGAAGAAAAATTCTAGAGAGAGATAATTCAATCTTTGTTAGAATTAAGGTTGCAGGAAAGCACACAAAGCTTGGAGAAGAAGAAGCAAGAATGCACACAACACACAATGTATTAGATTGTGTCAATGTACAAAAGATAAGTTAGCCCTAGAAAGATGGGCATATATACAAGAAGCCGGGGGAAAAAACCTCCTAAAGAGGGAAAAAGTGCCCCGGCGGTCCTAAGTGTGTTCACACACATCACTGCCTATGTATATGGCAACAAATCCCCCTAGGAGTGATGGTGTGAACGAGAGCTGGCACTCATGTATAGGGGAGTGCTGTGCCTGAAGTAGATCAATCCACAAAGGGGAGCAAGCCCAAAGCTTTGCGGAAAGCTTCGAACTTCTCACGAGAGGAAGCACCTTTGTGAAAAGATCGGTGAGGTTGTCCTGTGTTGGCACATAGGCCAAGGTGATCTCTCATGTGCTGAGAGTCTCTCCCTCACATAGTGATAATGCACCTCAATGTGCTTTGTGCGAGCATGAAAAACTGGGTTTCTCGCAACTGCCAATGCGCTCTGACTGTCAGTGTAGATAGAGGTGGCAGACTCCTATCCAACACCCAAATCAGCCATAAGCCATCTGAGCCACACACACTCAACCGTAGCTATGAAAGCTACCCTGTACTCAGCTTCACAACTAGAAGTGGCCATAGTAGGTTGCTTCTTGCTCAACCAAGATATGCATGAGCTACCGAGCATGAAACAAAAACCACTTGTGGACACTCTTGTGTCATAGCAACCAGCCCAATCTGAGTCCGAAAAGGCATGTAAATCTGGCGGCGGCAACGATCCCCCCTTGGGATAAAACAACCCAAGATGTATGGTGCCACTCAAGTAGCGAAAGATGTGTTTAACTGCCTTCCAATGTTGAGGCCCTGGGCTATGCATAAACTTTGCTCACCTGTGAGACTGCAAACTGAATGTCCGGCCTCGTAATGCATACATAAATGAGGTAACCAACAGCTATCTGATAGAGTGTGACATCAAAGTGATCTCTAGCATCATGAAGACTCAACTTCAAACCTGTCTCCATTGGAGTAGCAATAGGCTTGCAGTCTTCAAGGCCAAATCTCCGCAACAATGTCTCAATATACTTTGTCTGACACAAAGCAATGTCTCAATATACTTTGTCTGACACAAAGCAATACCTCCATCACACTGCTTAAATTGTATCCCCAAATAATGATGCAAATGCCCCAAATCTGACATCTCAAAAGAGGCATTCAAATTAGCCTTAAAATCAGCAATATGACTTTCATTTGGTCCTATGAGGAGCATGTCATCGACATAGAGAGCAATGATTAGATGTACATCATCCACACATTTAACATATAAAGTGCTTTCTGTTGGACTATTCTAAAAACCATGTGCAGTCAAATATGCATGTATCTTTTCATACCAAGCTCGTGGAGCTTGCTTTAAACCATATAAAGCCTTTTTCAACCTGCACACTTTGTTTTCCTGCCCTCTTTGAACAAAACCACGAGGCTGCGATACATACACCTCCTCATGCAAATCTCCATTTAAGAACGCAGTCTTTATGTCCAACTGATGTACATTCCAACCATTATAAGCTGCCAATGCATCTTCCACACACTTGTCATAAGAATTGAGCCTATACAGCCCACGAAACAAGGTGCCAGATACAATAATCGTATCACCAGAAGTCAAATCATGAACAGTACATCTGTGTCATCCACAAATTTGACTACGAGTCCAAGTCTAGCAAGCGCAGAGACAGACAATAGATTCTTCTTTATCCCTGGCACATACAAAGCATCTGAAAGTGTGAAAGCGCTGCCATTTGCAGCAGTAAGCATAATTTTACCAATGCCCTTCACTGGGGTAAGAAGCATTATTGGCACATGTGACAGTATTCCCATTAGGAACAGCCTCAAGAGAAGTGAACATATCACGATGCGAGGTAATGTGCTTTGTAGCACCACTATCAAAATACCATACATTAGAGTCAACAGAAACTGCCAAAACATGCATCATGTACAGATGGGTCATACTGGCAATACACGCTAAACGCCCATTCTGTATCCTGCACAACATTTACAGAATCTGCATTTGTAGAAGCATCCGCTATTGTGGCTGCATTTGACTCTTTCTTCTTTGCCTGTTTAGCCTTTAGCTTAGGGCAATTCTTAATGACATGACCATTTGCCTTACAATAGTTGCACCTGGTCTTTTTCTTGCCTTCATCAGTCAAGAGCCTTCTCAGACTTATTGTTGCTACCTGTGGAAGGAGAAGAAGTTGCAGACCTACTAATAGGAGAAGAAATAGTGGAAGGGGCTGCCTTACCACTTCTTCTCTGCTGCTGGGAGCAGCAATAAATGCTTGATCAACTGCACGCTGCCTGGTTCTGTTTTGCCTGGACTGCGCTTCTTGCAAGAGCTTGTTGACTAGAGTATCATACTTGACAGCATCAGGTCTGTCCTCATTAAGAAGTCTCCACGTGGAAGCAAAAGTCTGATATGTCTCAGGTAAAGCATCAAGAACAGTCTGCACAAGAGAATGATCAGGAATAATCTCACCTGTAGAAATCAACTGTTCTTTGAGATCTTTAATCTCAGCAAGAAAAACATTCATGTCATCATCTTCCTGCATAATCTTCAATTCTAGCTGTTTACGTAGGTAAACGATTTTTGCCTCGTACGACCTGCATACAAACCAGCTAGAATCTCCCAAGCCTGTTTGGCTGTTTTAGCTAAATGAATATGTGGGGTGATGTTACGTTTGATAGAAAGTGCAATCAAGGCATGAGCCTACGCATCTTTACCATCCCAACGACCTCAAATGTGATTTCTGAGAACGTAAAGCCCTACGGGATTTGTAAGATTCCTCCCCAGCCTCTCAAAATGTCCAGCATCTTCCCCTGTAATCAATCCCTCTTCATAAATATAAAAGACTTGTTTCGAACTGTTTTAACCTAGAGAGAGAAAATATTCTAGAGAGAGAATATTCAAATTTTTAATATTTTTGGATAGAAAAATATCTCTTATAATTCAGATGAGTTCCCTTGAAATAGAAATTCAAAAAGAATTTTCCAATGTGCAATTGGAATTAATTGGAAATAGGTATAAAGAACCTTAGTCTAAGGGTCTAGATTTTCAAAAATCTTTAGACTATGGTCCAATTAAGGTTCCTATGGGCCAATAGCATCAATCCATGTGTAGGGAAGAGATAAATCCAAATTTGTAAAAAGAAGATACCCAAAAATGAGTAAATGCTCACATAAGGTGAAGAGTTGAAAATGTACAAGGTTTATTAGTAAAAAAAACTATGAGCAATATTAAAATGATTCCATTATGACACATATGTAAGGAAGGGGAATTCTTTAAAGGAGGTGCATATTTCACATAAGATGAAGAGTTGAAAATGTACAAGGTTTATTAGTAAAAAACTATGAGCAATATTAAAATGATTCCATTATGACACATATGTAAGGAAGGGGAATTCTTTAAAGGAGGTGCATATTTCACATAAGATGAAGAGTTGAAAATGTACAAGGTTTATTAGTAAAAAAACTATGAGCAATATTAAAATGATTCCATTATGACACATATGTAAGGAAGGGGAGTTCTTTAAAGGAGGTGCATATTTCACATGCTTGAATGAGTTTTAAACTCATAAAAATTGAGATATTTCATCTCTCCTCTCTCCTCATTCAAGTCTAGTTCCAAAAAGTTAGCTTAACTGACCTAAAAATGGTCAAATATTGACCAAACTGATTTAGAAAATTCTAGAATCAGTTTGTTTGGTTAGGAGCTCAATTTTTCCTATAAATAGAAGCCTCCCCCTTGTTGAAAAATAGATAGTGTTTATGTATCGTTACTCTACTCCACCTAAGCCAAGAACTGTGAATTCATTTAATAATTCACTAGTTTTTGGAGCTTCCCTCTTTCTTCAATCCCCATTAGTGGCTCCATCAACATACTTAACCAATTGATTGGTTGGGGGCCTCTACCGTGAACAAAGAATCAAGCAAGTTGTAAGGTAATTAGTGAATATTGATCTTTCTATAATTTCTCAATGTTTCTCTCTTCTCAACCCCTCTCAAGCTTGAGAAGTTTAATTGGTATGGTTTTTTTTAAATGCTATTGAAGTTTGAATAGTAGTGAAGAGTTACATAATGCTATTGAAGTTAATTTTCATTTATGTTTAAATTCTAATGATTTTTATGTAAATTCTCTCTCTCACTCAAGAAATGGTCATACTCATGACCCATTCTCAATCCAAATCAAGCTTTTCATAAAGCTTTTCCTTAACCCAAGATTAAGCTATGCTTGAGGCCAAATTAATGGCTTTTTTCTATGCTTTTAGTTTATGTATATTAATGATTCAATCCATTATGGATTAATAATCCAATTAGAGATCATTTTAATTATTTTCTTAATGATAAGCATTATCCCTTAGAAAAATTGAGATTTATCAGTCATAGCAGCGGAGCTATGGCAAAATTTTTATAAAAATTATGCATAAAATAATCTCATTCAAAGCATAAAAAGAGGACTTCCTACCATATTCTAGGAATTATCATCCTAGATTAATTGAAAGAATTTCATTACAATCATGGAGAAATTGAATTTTAATATCATGCATAAAGGATAAGTTTTTATATCAAAAGTGTTATTTTTACCATTTTTATTTCATGCATATAAGTATGCATAATGGATAAATTTTTATATCAAAAGTGATATTTTTACCATTTTGATTTCATGAATAGAAGTATGCATAATAGATAAATTTTTATATCAAAAGTGTTATTTTTACCATTTTTATTTCATGCATAGAAGTATGCATAGTGGATAAATTTTTATATCAAAAGTGTTATTTTTACCATTTTTATTTCATGCATAGAAGTATGCATAATGGATAAATTTTTATATCAAAAGTGATATTTTTACCATTTTTATTTCATGCATAGAAGTATGCATAATGGATAAATTTTTATATCAAAAGTGTTATTTTTACCATTTTTATTTCATGCATAGAAGTATGCATAGTGGATAAATTTTTATATCAAAAGTGTTATTTTTATCATTTTTAATTTTCATGCATAGAAGTATGCATAAAGGAAAAATTTTTATATCAAAAGTGTTACTTTTATCATTTTTAATTTTCATGCATAGAAGTATGCATAAAGGAAAAAATTTTATATCAAAAGTGTTACTTTTATCATTTTTAATTTTCATGCATAGAAGTATGCATAAAGAAAAAAAATTTATATCAAAAGTGTTACTTTTATCATTTTTAATTTTCATGCATAGAAGTATGCATAAAAGAAAATTTTTATATCAAAAGTGTTACTTTTATCATTTTTAATTTTCATGCATAGAAGTATGCATAAAAGAAAATTTTTTATATCAAAAGTGTTACTTTTATCATTTTTAATTTTCATGCATAGAAGTATGCATAAAAGAAAATTTTTTTATATCAAAAGTGTTACTTTTATCATTTTTAATTTTCATGCATAAAAGTATGCATAAAAGAAAATTTTTATATCAAAAGTGTTACTTTTATCATTTTTAATTTTCATGCATAGAAGTATACATAAAGGAAAATTTTTTATATCAAAAGTGTTACTTTTATCATTTTTAATTTTCATGCATAGAAGTATGCATAAAGGAAAAAATTTTATATCAAAAGTGTTACTTTTATCATATTGGATTTCATGCATATAGGTATGCATAAAAGATATTCTTTTTATACTAAAAGTGTGATTTTCCTCATAAATGGATTTTATGCTTAACTTAGATGCATAAGAGAAATTCTTTTATTCTAAAAGTGTAATTCCCTACCAAATTGAAATTATGCATAAGAAGATGCATAAAAGATTGATTTTAATTTCGAAAGTGTTAGTCTCCTTAAATGGAATTTATGTATAAATAAATGTGTAGAGAAATCTTATATCAAATATAAGAATTCTCTTTTTTTTTTTTAAAGATATGAAATGTGATAAGATGTGATAAGAGGTGTATGAGATGTGATAAGAATTGATAAGATGCGTATGGAAAGTGATAGGATGTGATAAGAGGTGTATGAGATGTGATAAGAATTGATAAGATGCGTATGGAAAGTGATAGGATGTGATAAGAGGTGTATGAGATGTGATAAGAATTGATAAGATGCGTATGGAAAGTGATAGGATGTGATAAGAGGTGTATGAGATGTAAAAAGATGTGATAAGATGTGTATGAGATGTGATAAGATTTGATAAGATGCGTATGGAAAGTGATAGGATGTGATAAGAGGTGTATGAGATGTAAAAAGATGTGATAAGATGTGTATGAGATGTGATAGAATGTGTTAAGATGAGTTAGGATGTGTTAAGATGTATATGGGATGTGTTAGGATGAGAATGGATGTAATATGGTTGTATGAATGTGATGTGGATGTATACATGTAGATGTATATGTATGAATGTGAATGTTGATGTGGATGTGGATGTATGGATGTAGATACGGATGTGTATGTATGTATGTGGATGTGTATGTATGAATGAGGATGTAAAAATGGACGTATGTATATAGATGTGGATGTATGGATGTATGTATGTAGATGTGGATGTATGTATGTAGATGTGGATGTATGGATGTGATTGTGAATGAAGAGGTGGATGTGAATGTATGGATGTAGATACAGATGTGGATGTATGTATGTAGATGTGGATGTATGGATGTGATTGTGAATGAAGAGGTGGATGTGAGTGTATGGATGTAGATACGGATGTGGATGTATGTATGTGAATGTGGATGTATGAATGAGGATGTGAAAATGGATGTATGCATGTGAATGTGGATGTATGAATATGAAAGTGGATGTGTGGATGTGGAAATGGAGGTATGGATGTATGAATGTAGATGTGGATGTATGCATGTAGATGTGTATGTATGAATGTGAAATTGGATGTATGATGTAGACGTACGAACATGGATATGTATGTAGAATAATGAATATGAAGATGTATGTGAGATAATGTAGTCTATATGAATGAATGGATGAGAACGAGTACACACTGAATGGAATGTGGAATAAGTAATGTGGTCCGAGAGTGGATAATATGGAAAGACAAGAGTTTGTTATAGAAACTGTATTTGTGACTGTTTGTAAATGACTGTTTTATGTCAAGAATGTTGGAGAAGCATTTTGACCGTCTTGAGGATTAAGGTCATGAAGACTGAACTGATAAAGTTGCAACTGCTGACGGAGAGTCAATGGAGGACGTCTCGCGTAGCAAGGTCGATCGAGGTCTTGACCAGCCTCGCCTCGATTTAAATGGTGAGCTTCCGGTACGGTGGATGAGGGACCAAGGAAGCGGCCTATGAGTGAAGCGCTAGGTCACCTGTGAAGGATCCTAGAGGGTGCTGACCATACGGTGCTCGGGCTCTGGGTCGTCGAAGATACCCACACGTGCGTCGTGGAAGATATTGGAACAAGGAGTAAGAGTTGTTTTCTGAAACCGGGCATGGATCTGGTTGATTGACCTTGCTGGTCCTCAACAGATGAGTCCATGGCTCTTTTATATGGATCTGTGGGTTGATCTTGCTGATCTTCCACGGAGACTCCATTCTATTATATGAATATATTGCCAGTTACTATGAGCTAGGAACCATGGAAAAGGCCCCTGAGAGAACAGGTGGTGAGCGTTTTGGTTGCCAATGATGCCATAAGTATACCGATGAAAGAATGACTGGAAATAAGGATTCAACCAGAGACTTTGAGGATTGTCATCAGTGACATAATGGTTTTATTAAAGGATTGTTTTAAAGCTAGTTGATGCTAAGAAAAAGGCAATTTCATATTGGGTGTGTAAGTGGTATGACTAGTTTTATGTTTGCATGAACTTCCGGCTAGGGGGCCTTGGAACTCTTTTCCTTGGTACCCGGGACAAAACCTAACCAAATTCCAAATTGGATCCCATCACTACAGTGGTTGGGCGGTTGGCTAACCCATGGGATCGGATGGGGTTAGGTTGGACTGATGGATCCGTATATCGAGATTTAATTTCTATTATTACGATAGATGAAGTAAATCCCGGATAGAAATTGTTCTATGGATAGGAATCAACGGCTGTGCCTCTTGATGGGGAAAAAAGCGTTGATCCCAATGATCCAAGTGCAAGTTCTTCCTTGATTTGACCAAGTACCGTTAAAGGTGCAATCAGATCAGTTTGATCAGTAATGATCTTGACTACGTTAGAGTAAAGAGTTATCCTGGTGGTGGAATCGCCCGTGCTTTCCGGGTAAAGGAAGTTTTTCCGGTTTTGGTTTTGGACAAACCGACGGATTAGTCTCTTGTCCGGATATCCGTGGGCGAGGCCCCGAGTGTGGGACCCCTGTCCCGCGCGAGAAGTGCTACTTCCGCTGCTAGTACCCCGAATCCGTTGCTCGGTGGGAACAGGGATCTCACAGTTGGTATCAGAGCGGTTTTGAAAGCTAATAAAGATAATTAAATTCTTATCTGAAATTGGTAATAAGAATTCAGAAACAGCATTTTCATAATGTATTTTCATTCCGTAAGCTTCTTTAATGAAGAAATTTTAATCAAAGAAATTGTTTTTATAGATGGAAGTTTCACATTTATCTGGTATTCCCGACCTCACCCAGTCTCAAGATATGATTGCATTTGCCTTCGAGCATCTCATCTCTTCCGCTTCAACTCAAACAAGCCGAGCAAGACTCGCACGCCATTTCGCGGATTTATATTTTCCTACCCCAACGGAGAGAATACAACATAAGTGGTTTACAGGGCAATATGTCCACACCCATTGCAACCACCATACAATGCTGTGGCAGAATCTCTCATTGACTATGATCCTGTTAAAGCTGAAAATGGTGCGTGGTGTCATTCTATATCATTCGACACCTCGAAATTTCAGACTTTCATGTCGAATTTATAGACTCCTTAGTCGATTTATCCCTAAGGAGAAAATAATAGCTCCCTTCGCAGTTAGAGAACTTATGTAACAGGGCATGACTATGGCCCAGTACCGTCGTCTTATGCGTCTCTCGAAGAGATTTTGAATTTTGGAGCCGAGCCACTCTATGTAATTATTGCAACTTGTATATAAATATACAAATGTTTTTTTTACGGACGATCGGATAAAGAAAAATCTATTTATCAGACTTAAGTCATAGATCTCCAATAAGATCAACTGAGGAGCAAATTATGTCGAAAGTTTATCAAGACGCACAAAAAGGTTGTAATTGTTTGATATAATTCATACAAATTGTTAATTCAAATTGAAATTCGTAAATTAGTAATTGGGTCTTCAATTGGAAGTACCGCAATTGTATGGAACCCTGACTTGCTTGAGACCTAGACATGATGGTATTTACCTTATAGTTTCGAGTATCATGACTATCCATATATACCGAGGGTATAACTGCAGCTCTTTACCGACAGTATATACGAGTAAATCTAAGACTTGAAATTATAAGCGTTAATGCTATCCAGATGATGATTTTGAATGTGGTTGATATGATTTTTAATTCTGTTTGGGAACTGATGAATTGATTTGGATTCTGATTGAAAAATGATGATCCTTGAAAATGGGTTGAAATGTAATAAGCTAAGCGAAACCACAATGTGGATGATTGGGACGAGTCCCTGTAATGATAAATGATGAAAATGATTCAGCAAATCACTATGAGATTAGTGGATTATGTTGTCAAATTGCTACTGTTAATACTTGAGACGGTAGATCAAGTTAAGGGATGACAAATTGAGAACTTGCTTAACTTAAATTCCGTGGAGGAATGTTCAGAAGGAAATTTTTGGTCTAATGGACCATTATCGTGTTAAAGATATGAATGATATGATCTGAATGAATTGTTATTTAATGATGAGTTCTATATAAGGGATAATTATCCCCGTATTCTGTTGGGTTGACCAGAATATAAGGAACCCCAGAATAAATTGGATCTTAAGAAAAAGAGTTGTCCTCTACCTTGCGAGATGAGGACATCTCGCACTTTTCAAGTGGGGTAGAATGTAAGATTCTCCCCCAGCCTTCGAGGTATACAAGAGTAAGAATCTCCCTTTCTGATCTTATAATTATTCTCTCTCTAAAATAAAAGAAAGATTCTGTTTAAAAAAGGAAGAACCTTTTCCCTGAATACTTCTCAAGAGTCCCACCTGTTTTAAGGATTCAGAACAACGAGTTCAGAAGTGAGAATCGATGTTTTGGATATCAAGGTTTTGGTCTCGAGTACGGCCCAAAAGAAGTTCTTTATCTCTTGGGAAGTATAAGAAGTTATCTCCCAAATATTGTGGACCAAAGAAAGTAGGTGATTTAGCTTACGAACTTCTTTTATCTCCTCATCTCAAAGTTCTAAATGCCTTCTATAGAAAAATATGCCAAACCCAAATCATGGAAAGACGGTAAAACTTCAGTGGCAAGTTACCGTTGGCTTCTAAGTTACGCTAGCTCCTTCCTTTATATAAGTCGTAACTTTTACTTGTCGTTCACAGTAATCTTACTCCCATCGATCTCCTTTCTTTCTTAATCTCCTTCATGGCTTGGCAACAAGAATTAGTTTTATCCATAATGATTCCTCACCTTCAAGACGCAAGTGAGTCTGTGAAGAAGGATTTTATAGAACAGTATGAGCGCTCACTTTTTCCTCACCTAGGAACTTCTGTAGCGCAGACCAAATGGCGGACCTATCAAGACATAACTAGGGTAACACCCTGGGGTCAGCAGCACTTTCGTAACAATGTCCGCTTGGCCATGGTTATCGAAGCCTTGGGTTTGGGTCCTCGATACTACTGCATCATGAGATCAAGACATCTTGGGTTTTCTGAGCGGGTCTTCTTACTGGCGTGTTTTCTTCCTCATGAGAAGATATGCCTTTATCCCGTTTTTGGCTTGCCTCTCAGAGGTCCTTTTGTTAGAACACCTCATACCACTGAGATAGGCGCAGCAATAACCCACAGAATCATTCCCATAGATGAGTTACCTTATACTTGTGCAGCTTGTGAGGACTGCTTTTGTGATCATATGATGGACGGGCTTATGGAAGTGTAAAGAATTCTTCTATTACTGTATAAGTTCCGAGAATGAATAAAGTTTAAATCTTGTTCTTATCTTGAATCTTGCTCTCTTCAGACTTTTTTTTTAATTGGTGGTTAATCTTAATTTTTTAAAAAAAATTCTCTCAATCTCATACTTGTGCATCTTGCGAAATTACCCCCAGTTTGCGAGATGAGGGCATCTCGCGTTTTTCAAGTGGGAGAGAATGTAAGATTCCTCCCCAACCTCTCAAAATGTCCAGCATCTTCCCCTGTAATCAATCCCTCTTCATAAATATAAAAGACTTGTTTCTAACTATTTTAACCTAGAGAGAGAAAATATTCTAGAGAGAGAATATTCAAATTTTTAATATTTTTGGATAGAAAAATATCTCTTATAATTCAGATGAGTTCCCCTGAAACAGAAATTCAAAAAGAATTTTCCAATGTGCAATTGGAATTAATTGGAAATAGGTATAAAGAACCTTAGTCTAAGGGTCTAGATTTTCAGAAATCTTTAGACTATGGTACAATTAAGGTTCCTATGGGCCAATAGCATCAATCCATGTGTAGGGAAGAGATAAATCCAAATTTGTAAAAAGAAGATACCCAAAAATGAGTAAATGCTCACATAAGGTGAAGAGTTGAAAATGTACAAGGTTTATTAGTAAAAAACTATGAGCAATATTAAAATGATTCCATTATGACACATATGTAAGGAAGGGGAATTCTTTAAAGGAGGTGCATATTTCACATAAGATGAAGAGTTGAAAATGTACAAGGTTTATTAGTAAAAAACTATGAGCAATATTAAAATGATTCCATTATTACACATATGTAAGGAAGGGGAATTCTTTAAAGGAGGTGCATATTTCACATAAGATGAAGAGTTGAAAATGTACAAGGTTTATTAGTAAAAAAACTATGAGCAATATTAAAATGATTCCATTATGACACATATGTAAGGAAGGGGAGTTCTTTAAAGGAGGTGCATATTTCACATGCTTGAATGAGTTTTAAACTCATAAAAATTGAGATATTTCATCTCTCCTCTCTCCTCATTCAAGTCTAGTTCCAAAAAGTTAGCTTAACTGACCTAAAAATGGTCAAATATTGACCAAACTGATTTAGAAAATTCTAGAATCAGTTTGTTTGGTTAGGAGCTCAATTTTTCCTATAAATAGAAGCCTCCTCCTTGTTGAAAAATAGATAGTGTTTATGTATCGTTACTCTACTCCACCTAAGCCAAGAACTGTGAATTCATTTAATAATTCACTAGTTTTTGGAGCTTCCCTCTTTCTTCAATCCCCATTAGTGGCTCCATCAACATACTTAACCAATTGATTGGTTGGGGGCCTCTACCGTGAACAAAGAATCAAGCAAGTTGTAAGGTAATTAGTGAATATTGATCTTTCTATAATTTCTCAATGTTTCTCTCTTCTCAACCCCTCTCAAGCTTGAGAAGTTTAATTGGTATGGTTTTTTTTAAATGCTATTGAAGTTTGAATAGTAGTGAAGAGTTACATAATGCTATTGAAGTTAATTTTCATTTATGTTTAAATTCTAATGATTTTTATGTAAATTCTCTCTCTCACTCAAGAAATGGTCATACTCATGACCCATTCTCAATCCAAATCAAGCTTTTCATAAAGCTTTTCCTTAACCCAAGATTAAGCTATGCTTGAGGCCAAATTAATGGCTTTTTCTATGCTTTTAGTTTATGTATATTAATGATTCAATCCATTATGGATTAATAATCCAATTAGAGATCATTTTAATTATTTTCTTAATGATAAGCATTATCCCTTAGAAAAATTGAGATTTATCAGTCATAGCAGCGGAGCTATGGCAAAATTTTTATAAAAATTATGCATAAAATAATCTCATTCAAAGCATAAAAAGAGGACTTCCTACCATATTCTAGGAATTATCATCCTAGATTAATTGAAAGAATTTCATTACAATCATGGAGAAATTGAATTTTAATATCATGCATAAAGGATAAGTTTTTATATCAAAAGTGTTATTTTTACCATTTTTATTTCATGCATATAAGTATGCATAATGGATAAATTTTTATATCAAAAGTGATATTTTTACCATTTTGATTTCATGCATAGAAGTATGCATAATGGATAAATTTTTATATCAAAAGTGTTATTTTTACCATTTTTATTTCATGCATAGAAGTATGCATAGTGGATAAATTTTTATATCAAAAGTGTTATTTTTACCATTTTTATTTCATGCATAGAAGTATGCATAATGGATAAATTTTTATATCAAAAGTGATATTTTTACCATTTTTATTTCATGCATAGAAGTATGCATAATGGATAAATTTTTATATCAAAAGTGTTATTTTTACCATTTTTATTTCATGCATAGAAGTATGCATAGTGGATAAATTTTTATATCAAAAGTGTTATTTTTATCATTTTTAATTTTCATGCATAGAAGTATGCATAAAGGAAAAATTTTTATATCAAAAGTGTTACTTTTATCATTTTTAATTTTCATGCATAGAAGTATGCATAAAGGAAAAAATTTTATATCAAAAGTGTTACTTTTATCATTTTTAATTTTCATGCATAGAAGTATGCATAAAGAAAAAAAATTATATCAAAAGTGTTACTTTTATCATTTTTAATTTTCATGCATAGAAGTATGCATAAAAGAAAATTTTTTATATCAAAAGTGTTACTTTTATCATTTTTAATTTTCATGCATAGAAGTATGCATAAAAGAAAATTTTTTATATCAAAAGTGTTACTTTTATCATTTTTAATTTTCATGCATAGAAGTATGCATAAAAGAAAATTTTTTTATATCAAAAGTGTTACTTTTATCATTTTTAATTTTCATGCATAAAAGAAAATTTTTATATCAAAAGTGTTACTTTTATCATTTTTAATTTTCATGCATAGAAGTATGCATAAAGGAAAATTTTTTATATCAAAAGTGTTACTTTTATCATTTTTAATTTTCATGCATAGAAGTATGCATAAAGGAAAAAATTTTATATCAAAAGTGTTACTTTTATCATATTGGATTTCATGCATATAGGTATGCATAAAAGATATTCTTTTTATACTAAAAGTGTGATTTTCCTCATAAATGGATTTTATGCTTAACTTAGATGCATAAGAGAAATTCTTTTATTCTAAAAGTGTAATTCCCTACCAAATTGAAATTATGCATAAGAAGATGCATAAAAGATTGATTTTAATTTCGAAAGTGTTAGTCTCCTTAAATGGAATTTATGTATAAATAAATGTGTAGAGAAATCTTATATCAAATATAAGAATTCTCTTTTTTTTTTTTAAGATATGAAATGTGATAAGATGTGATAAGAGGTGTATGAGATGTGATAAGAATTGATAAGATGCGTATGGAAAGTGATAGGATGTGATAAGAGGTGTATGAGATGTGATAAGAATTGATAAGATGCGTATGGAAAGTGATAGGATGTGATAAGAGGTGTATGAGATGTGATAAGAATTGATAAGATGCGTATGGAAAGTGATAGGATGTGATAAGAGGTGTATGAGATGTAAAAAGATGTGATAAGATGTGTATGAGATGTGATAAGATTTGATAAGATGCGTATGGAAAGTGATAGGATGTGATAAGAGGTGTATGAGATGTAAAAAGATGTGATAAGATGTGTATGAGATGTGATAGAATGTGTTAAGATGAGTTAGGATGTGTTAAGATGTATATGGGATGTGTTAGGACGAGAATGGATGTAATATGGTTGTATGAATGTGATGTGGATGTATACATGTAGATGTATATGTATGAATGTGAATGTTGATGTGGATGTGGATGTATGGATGTAGATACGGATGTGTATGTATGTATGTGGATGTGTATGTATGAATGAGGATGTAAAAATGGACGTATGTATATAGATGTGGATGTATGGATGTATGTATGTAGATGTGGATGTATGTATGTAGATGTGGATGTATGGATGTGATTGTGAATGAAGAGGTGGATGTGAATGTATGGATGTAGATACAGATGTGGATGTATGTATGTAGATGTGGATGTATGGATGTGATTGTGAATGAAGAGGTGGATGTGAATGTATGGATGTAGATACGGATGTGGATGTATGTATGTGAATGTGGATGTATGAATGAGGATGTGAAAATGGATGTATGCATGTGAATGTGGATGTATGAATATGAATGTGGATGTGTGGATGTGGAAATGGAGGTATGGATGTATGAATGTAGATGTGGATGTATGCATGTAGATGCGTATGTATGAATGTGAAATTGGATGTATGATGTAGACGTACGAACATGGATATGTATGTAGAATAATGAATATGAAGATGTATGTGAGATAATGTAGTCTATATGAATGAATGGATGAGAACGAGTACACACTGAATGGAATGTGGAATAAGTAATGTGGTCCGAGAGTGGATAATATGGAAAGACAAGAGTTCGTTATAGAAACTGTATTTGTGACTGTTTGTAAATGACTGTTTTATGTCAAGAATGCTGGAGAAGCATTTTGACCGTCTTGAGGATTAAGGTCATGAAGACTGAACTGATAAAGTTGCAACTGCTGACGGAGAGTCAATGGAGGACGTCTCGCGTAGCAAGGTCGATCGAGGTCTTGACCAGCCTCGCCTCGATTTAAATGGTGAGCTTCCGGTACGGTGGATGAGGGACCAAGGAAGCGGCCTATGAGTGAAGCGCTAGGTCACCTGCGAAGGATCCTAGAGGGTGCTGACCATACGGTGCTCGGGCTCTGAGTCGCCGAAGATACCCACACGTGCGTCGTGGAAGATATTGGAACAAGGAGTAAGAGTTGTTTTCTGAAACCGGGCATGGATCTGGTTGATTGACCTTGCTGGTCCTCAACAGATGAGTCCATGGCTCTTTTATATGGATCTGTGGGTTGATCTTGCTGATCTTCCACGGAGACTCCATTCTATTATATGAATATATTGCCGGTTACTATGAGCTAGGAACCATGGAAAAGGCCCCTGAGAGAACAGGTGGTGAGCGTTTTGGTTGCCAATGATGCCATAAGTATACCGATGAAAAAATGACTGGAAATAAGGATTCAACCAGAGACTTTGAGGATTGTCATCAGTGACATAATGGTTTTATTAAAGGATTGTTTTAAAGCTAGTTGATGCTAAGAAAAAGGCAATTTCATATTGGGTGTGTAAGTGGTATGACTAGTTTTATGTTTGCATGAACTTCCGGCTAGGGGGCCTTGGAACTCTTTTCCTTGGTACCCGGGACAAAACCTAACCAAATTCCAAATTGGATCCCATCACTACAGTGGTTGGGCGGTTGGCTAACCCATGGGATCGGATGGGGTTAGGCTGGACTGATGGATCCGTATATCGAGATTTAATTTCTATTATTACGATAGATGAAGTAAATCCCGGATAGAAATTGTTCTATGGATAGGAATCAACGGCTGTGCCTCTTGATGGGGAAAAAAGCGTTGATCCCAATGATCCAAGTGCAAGTTCTTCCTTGATTTGACCAAGTACCGTTAAAGGTGCAATCAGATCAGTTTGATCAGTAATGATCTTGACTACGTTAGAGTAAAGAGTTATCCTAGTGGAATCGCCCGTGCTTTCCGGGTAAAGGAAGTTTTTCCGGTTTTGGTTTTGGACAAACCGACGGATTAGTCTCTTGTCCGGATATCCGTGGGCGAGGCCCCGAGTGTGGGACCCCTGTCCCACGCGAGAAGTGCTACTTCCGCTGCTAGTACCCCGAATCCGTTGCTCGGTGGGAACAGGGATCTCACAGTACGGATTCGTCGGGGTACTAGCAGCGGAAGTAGCACTTCTCGCGCAGGACAGGGGTCCAACACTCGGGGCCTCGCCCACGGATATCCGGACAAGAGACTAATCCGTCGGTTTGTCCAAAACCGAAACCGGAAAAACTTCCTTTACCCGGAAAGCACGGGCGATTCCACCAGGATAACTCTTTACTCTAACGTAGTCAAGATCATTACTGATCAAACTGATCTGACTGCACCTTTAACGGTACTTGGTCAAATCAAGGAAGAACTTGCACTTGGATCATTGGGATCAACGTTTTTTTCCCCATCAAGAGGCACAGCCGTTGATTCCTATCCATAGAACAATTTCTATCCGGGATTTACTTCATCTATCGTAATAATAGAAATTAAATCTCGATTTACGGATCCATCAGTCCAGCCTAACCCCATCCGATCCCATGGGTTAGCCAACCGCCCAACCACTGTAGTGATGGGATCCAATTTTGGAATTTGGTTAGGTTTTGTCCCGGGTACCAAGGAAAAGAGTTCCAAGGCCCCCTAGCCGGAAGTTCATGCAAACATAGAACTAGCCACACCACTTACACACCCAATATGAAATTGCCTTTTTCTTAGCATCAACTAACTTTAAAACAATCCTTTAATGAAACCATAGTACCACTGATCATAATCTTCCAATTTATCCGGTTGATTCATAATTTCCCATCATTCCTTCATCAGAGTATCTATGGCATCATTGGCAACTAGAACGCTCACCACCTGTCCACACAGGGGGCCTTTTCAATAGTTCCTAGCCCATAATACTCGGCAATATAATCACTTATAAAAATCAAGATGGACTCTCGTTGAAGATCAGCAAGATCAACCAACAGATCCATATAAAGAGCCATGGACTCATCCATTGAAGACCAGCAAGGTCAATCAACCAGATCCATGCCCGGTTTCACAAAACAACTCTTACTCCTTGTTCCAATATCTTCCTCGACGCACGCGTGGGTATCCTGGGCGACCCAGAGCCCGAGCACCGTATGGTCAGCACCCTCTAGGATCCTTCGCAGGTGACCTAGCGCTTCACTCATAGGCCGCTTCCTTGGTCCCTCATCCACCGTACCGGAAGCTCACCATTTAAATCGAACCGAGGCTGGTCAAGACCTCGGTCGACCTTGCTACGCGAGACGTCCTCCATTGACTCTCCGTCAGCAGTTGCAACTTTAACAGTTAGGTCTTCATGACCTTAATCCACAAGATGGTCAAAATGCTTCCCCAGCATTCTTGACATAAAACAGTCATTTACAAACAGTCACAAAATACAGTTTCTAAATCAAACTCTCGTCTTTCCACATTATCCCTCCTTGGTCCACATTACTTATTCCACATTCCATTCAATGTGTACTCATTCTCATCCATTTCCTCATATCGACGACACATTAATTCACATTCACATTCATACATCCACATTTACATGGATACATCCATTTTCACATCCTCATTTATACATCCACATCCCATATCCACATTCATACATACACATCCATATCCACATCCATACATCCACATTCACATCCACATTCACATTCACATCCACATTCACATCCTCATTTATACATCCACATCCACATCCATATTCACATCCATACATCCACATCTACATGCATACCTCCATTTTCACATCCTCATTTATACATCCACACCCCTTATCTACATTCATACATACACATCCATATCCACATCCATACATCCACATCCACATCCACATTCATATTCACATCCATATATCCACATCTACATGCATACATCCATTATCACGTCCTCATTCATACATCCACCCACATCCACATACATACATACATCCACATCCACATACATACATACATCCACATCCACATTCCCATTCACATCTATACATCCACATCTACATCCACATACATACATACATCCACATCCACATTTCCATTCACATCTATACATCCACATTCATATTCATCCACATCCACATTCCCATTCACATCTATACATTCACATCTACATCCACATACATACATACATCCACATCCACATTCCCATTCATATCTATACATCCACATCTACATCCACATTCACGGATGATAATTCCTAGAATATGGTAGGAAGTCCTCTTTTTATGCTTTGAATGAGATTATTTTATGCATAATTTTTATAAAAATTTTGCCATAGCTCCGCTGCTATGACTGATAAATCTCAATTTTTCTAAGGGATAATGCTTATCATTAAGGAATAATTAAAATAATCTCTAATTGGATTATTAATCCATAATGGATTGAATCATTAATATACATAAACTAAAAGCATAGAAAAAAGCCAATAATTTGGCCTCAAGCATAGCTTAATCTTGGGTTAAGGAAAAGCTTTATGAAAAGCTTAATTTGGATTGAGAATGGGTCATGAGTATGACCATTTCTTGAGTGAGAGAGGGAATTTACATAAAAATCATTAGAATTTAAACATAAATGAAAATTAACTTCAATAGCATTATGTAACTCTTCACTACTATTCAAACTTCATTAGCCTTTAAAAAAAACCATACCAATTAAACTTCTCAAGCTTGAGAGGGGTTGAGAAGAGAGAAACATTGAGAAATTATAGAAAGATCAATATTCACTAATTACCTTACAAATTGCTTGATTCTTTGTTCACGGTAGAGGCCCCCAACCAATCAATTGGTTAAGTATGTTGATGGAGCCACTAATGGGGATTGAAGAAAGAGGGAAGCTCCAAAAACTAGTGAATTATTAAATGAATTCACAGTTCTTGGCTTAGGTGGAGTAGAGTAACGATGCATAAACACTATCTATTTTTCAACAAGGGGGAGGCTTCTATTTATAGGAAAAATTGAGCTCCTAACCAAACAAACTGATTCTAGAATTTTCTAAATCAGTTTGGTCAATATTTGACCATTTTTAGGTCAGTTAAGCTAACTTTTTGGAACTAGACTTGAATGAGGAGAGAGGAGAGATGAAATATCTCAATTTTTATGAGTTTAAAACTCATTCAAACATGTGAAATATGCACCTCCTTTAAAGAACTCCCCTTCCTTACATATGTGTCATAATGGAATCATTTTAATATTGCTCATAGTTTTTTTTTTTACTAATAAACCTTGTATATTTTCAACTCTTCATCTTATGTGAAATATGCACCTCCTTTAAAGAATTCCCCTTCCTTACATATGTGTCATAATGGAATCATTTTAATATTGCTCATAGTTTTTTACTAATAAACCTTGTACATTTTCAACTCTTCATCTTATGTGAAATATGCACCTCCTTTAAAGAATTCCCCTTCCTTACATATGTGTCATAATGGAATCATTTTAATATTGCTCATAGTTTTTTACTAATAAACCTTGTACATTTTCAACTCTTCATCTTATGTGAGCATTTACTCATTTTTGGATACCCAAAATATCTCATATTTTTAATATTGCTCATAGTTTTTTACTAATAAACCTTGTACATTTTCAACTCTTCACCTTATGTGAGCATTTACTCATTTTTGGGTATCTTCTTTTTACAAATTTGGATTTATCTCTTCCCTACACATGGATTGATGCTATTAGCCCATAGGAACCTTAATTGGACCATAGTCTAAAGATTTCTGAAAATCTAGACCCTTAGACTAAGGTTCTTTATACTTATTTCCAATTAAATCCAATTGCACATTGAAAAATTCTTTTTGAATTTCTGTTTCAGGGGAACTCATCTGAATTATAAGAGATATTTTTCTATCCAAAAATATTCAAAATCTGAATATTCTCTCTCTAGAATAATTTTTCTCTCTCTAGGCTAAAATAGTTAGCAACAGGGTCTTTATATTTCTGAAGAGGGTTGATTACAGGGAAAGATACTAGACATCAAAAAGGGGTTGGGGGAGGAATCTTACATTCTACCCCACTTAAAAAACACGAGATGCCTCTCAGAGGTCCTTTTGTTAGAACACCTCATACCACTGAGATAGGCGCAGCAATAACCCACAGAATCATTCCCATAGATGAGTTACCTTATATTTGTGCAGCTTGTGAGGACTGCTTTTGTGACCATATGATGGACGGGCTTATGGAAGTGTTATTTTTACCATTTTTAATTTTCATGCATAGAAGTATGCATAAAGGAAAATTTTTTTATATCAAAAGTGTTACTTTTATCATTTTTAATTTTCATGCATAGAAGTATGCATAAAGGAAAAATTTTTATATCAAAAGTGTTACTTTTATCATTTTTAATTTTCATGCATAGAAGTATGCATAAAAGAAAATTTTTATATCAAAAGTGTTACTTTTATCATTTTTTATTTTCATGCATAGAAGTATGCATAAAAGAAAATTTTTTATATCAAAAGTGTTACTTTTATCATTTTTAATTTTCATGCATAGAAGTATGCATAAAGGAAAATTTTTTATATCAAAAGTGTTACTTTTATCATTTTTAATTTTCATGCATAGAAGTATGCATAAAAGAAAATTTTTTATATCAAAAGTGTTACTTTTATCATTTTTAATTTTCATGCATAGAAGTATGCATAAAAGAAAATTCTTTTATATTAAAAGTGTTACTTTTATCATTTTTAATTTTCATGCATAGAAGTATGCATAAAGGAAAAATTTTTATATCAAAAGTGTTACTTTTATCATTTTTAATTTTCATGCATAGAAGTATGCATAAAAGAAAATTTTTATATCAAAAGTGTTACTTTTATCATTTTTAATTTTCATGCATAGAAGTATGCATAAAAGAAAATTTTTTATATCAAAAGTGTTACTTTTATCATTTTTAATTTTCATGCATAGAAGTATGCATAAAGGAAAATTTTTTATATCAAAAGTGTTACTTTTATCATTTTTAATTTTCATGCATAGAAGTATGCATAAAAGAAAATTTTTCATATCAAAAGTGTTACTTTTATCATTTTTAATTTTCATGCATAGAAGTATGCATAAAAGAAAATTTTTTTATATGAAAAGTGTTACTTTTATCATTTTTAATTTTCATGCATAAAAGAAAATTTTTATATCAAAAGTGTTACTTTTATCATTTTTAATTTTCATGCATAGAAGTATGCATAAAGGAAAATTTTTTATATCAAAAGTGTTACTTTTATTATTTTTAATTTTCATGCATAAAGGAAAAAATTTTATATCAAAAGTGTTACTTTTATCATATTGGATTTCATGCATATAGGTATGCATAAAAGATATTCTTTTTATACTAAAAGTGTGATTTTCCTCATAAATGGATTTTATGCTTAACTTAGATGCATAAGAGAAATTCTTTTATTCTAAAAGTGTAATTCCCTACCAAATTGAAATTATGCATAAGAAGATGCATAAAAGATTGATTTTAATTTCGAAAGTGTTAGTCTCCTTAAATGGAATTTATGTATAAATAAATGTGTAGAGAAATCTTATATCAAATATAAGAATTCTCTTTTTTTTTTTTAAAGATATGAAATGTGATAAGATGTGATAAGAGGTGTATGAGATGTGATAAGAATTGATAAGATGCGTATGGAAAGTGATAGGATGTGATAAGAGGTGTATGAGATGTGATAAGAATTGATAAGATGCGTATGGAAAGTGATAGGATGTGATAAGAGGTGTATGAGATGTAAAAAGATGTGATAAGATGTGTATGAGATGTGATAAGATTTGATAAGATGCGTATGGAAAGTGATAGGATGTGATAAGAGGTGTATGAGATGTAAAAAGATGTAATAAGATGTGTATGAGATGTGATAGAATGTATTAAGATGAGTTAGGATGTGTTAAGATGTATATGGGATGTGTTAGGACGAGAATGGATGTAATATGGTTGTATGAATGTGATGTGGATGTATACATGTAGATGTATATGTATGAATGTGAATGTTGATGTGGATGTGAATGTATGGATGTAGATACGGATGTGGATGTATGTATGTGAATGTGGATGTATGAATGAGGATGTGAAAATGGATGTATGCATGTGAATGTGGGGATCCAATTAGAGAATCATTTTAATTATTTCCTTAATGATAAGCTTTATCCCTTAGAAAAATTGAGATTTATCAGTCATAGCAGCGGAGCTATGGCAAAATTTTTATAAAAATTATGCATAAAAAATTTTCATTCAAATCATAAAAAGAGGACTTCCTACCATATTTGATGTCTAGTATCTTTCCCTGTAATCAATCCCTCTTCAGAAATATAAAGACCTTGTTTCTATCTGTTTTAGCCTAGAGAGAGAAAAATATTCTAGAGAGAGAATATTCAGATTTTGAATATTTTTGGATAGAAAAATATCTCTTCTAATTCAGATGAGTTCCCCTGAAACAGAAATTCAAAAAGAATTTTCCAATGTGCAATTGGAATTAATTGAAAATAGCTATAAAGAACCTTAGCCTAAGGGTCTAGATTTTCAGAAATCTTTAGACTATGGTCCAATTAAGGTTCCTATGGACCAATAGCATCAATCCATGTGTAGGGAGGAGATAAATCCAACTTGTAAAAAGAAAATACCCAAAAATGAGTAAATGCTCACATGAGGTGAAGAGTTGAAAATGTACAAGGTTTATTAGTAAAAAAACTATGAGCAATATTAAAAGTATGACATATGTAAGGAAGAGGAGTTCTTTAAAGGAGGTGCATATTTCACATAAGATGAAGAGTTGAAAATGTACAAGGTTTATTAGTAAAAAATTATGAGCAATATTAAAAGTATGACATATGTAAGGAAGAGGAGTTCTTTAAAGGAGGTGCATATTTCACATAAGATGAAGAGTTGAAAATGTACAAGGTTTATTAATAAAAAATTATGAGCAATATTAAAAGTATGACATATGTAAGGAAGAGGAATTCTTTAAAGGAGGTGCATATTTCACATAAGATGAAGAGTTGAAAATGTACAAGGTTTATTAATAAAAAATTATGAGCAATATTAAAAGTATGACATATGTAAGGAAGGGGAGTTCTTTAAAGGAGGTGCATATTTCACATAAGATGAAGAGTTGAAAATGTACAAGATTTATCAGTAAAAAACTATGAGCAATATTAAAAATATGACATATGTAAGGAAGGGGAGTTCTTTAAAGGAGGTGCATATTTCACATGCTTGAATGAGTTTTAAACTCATAAAAATTGAGATATTTCATCTCTCCTCTCTCCTCATTCAAGTCTAGTTCCAAAAAGTTAGCTTAACTGACCTAAAAATGGTCAAATATTGACCAAACTGATTTAGAAAATTCTAGAATCAGTTTGTTTGGTTAGGAGCTCAATTTTTCCTATAAATAGAAGCCTCACCCTTGTTGAAAAATAGATAGTGTTTATGCATCGTTCCCCTACTCCACCTAAGCCAAGAACTGTGAATTCATTTAATAATTCACTAGTTTTTGGAGCTTCCCTCTTTCTTCAATCCCCATTAGTGGCTCCATCAACATACTTAACCAATTGATTGGTTGGGGGCCTCTACCGTGAACAAAGAATCAAGCAAGTTGTAAGGTAATTAGTGAATATTCATCTTTCTATAATTTCTCAATGTTTCTCTCTTCTCAACCCCTCTCAAGCTTGAGAAGTTTAATTGGTATGGTTTTTTTTTAAATGCTATTGAAGTTTGAATAGTAGTGAAGAGTTACATAATTTAATAAATGCTATTGAAGTTAATTTTCATTTATGTTTAAATTCTAATGATTCTTATGTAAATTCTCTCTCTCACTCAAGAAATGGTCATACTCATGACCCATTCTCAATCCAAATCAAGCTTTTCATAAAGCTTTTCCTTAACCCAAGATAAAGCTATGCTTGAGGCCAAATTAATGGCTTTTTCTTATGCTTTTAGTTTATGTATATTGATGATTCAATCCATTATGGATTAAGGATCCAATTAGAGAATCATTTTAATTATTTCCTTAATGATAAGCTTTATCCCTTAGAAAAATTGAGATTTATCAGTCATAGCAGCAGAGCTATGGCAAAATTTTGATCAAAATTATGCATAAAAAATTTTCATTCAAAGCATAAAAAGAGAACTTCCTACCATATTCTAGGAATCATCATCCTAGATTAATTGAAAGAATTTCATTATAATCATGGAGAAATTAAATTTTAATATTATGCATAAAGGATAAATTTTTATATCAAAAGTGTTATTTTTACCATTTTTATTTTCATGCATAGAAGTATGCATAATGGATAAATTTTTATATCAAAAGTGTTACTTTTATCATTTTTATTTCATACATAAAAGTATGCATAAAAGAAAATTTTTATATCAATAGTGTTACTTTTATCATTTTTAATTTTCATGCATAGAAGTATGCATAAAGGAAAATTTTTAGTGTTACATGCATAGAAGTATGCATAAAGGAAAAATTTTTATATCAAAAGTGTTACTTTTATCATATTGGATTTCATGCATATAGGTATGCATAAAAGATATTCTTTTTATACTAAAAGTATGATTTTCCTCATAAATGGATTTTATGCTTAACTTAGATGCATAAGAGAAATTCTTTTATTCTAAAAGTATAATTCCCTACCAAATTGAAATCATGCATAAGAAGATGCATAAATGATTGATTTTAATTTCGAAAGTGTTAGTCTCCTTAAATGGAATTTATGTATAAATAAATGTGTAGAGAAATCTTATATCAAATAAAAGAATTCTCTTTTAAAAAAAGAAAAAAAGAAAAAAAAGATATGAAATGTGATAAGATGTGATAAGAGGTGTATGAGATGTGATAAGAATTGATAAGATGCGTATGGAAAGTGATAGGATGTGATAAGAGGTGTGATAAGAGGTGATAAGATGCTTATGAAATAAGTTAGGATGTGATAAGATGAATTAAGATGTGTATGGGGGGATGAGGTAAGAAGTGTATGTGATAGGATAAGATGTATATGGGTTGTGATAGGGCGAGAATGGATGTGATGTAAAAGATTAGATGTGAAAGTATATGGGGTTATATAAATGGGAATGTGAAAATGGATGTATGTATGTGGATGTGTGGATATGGAGATGGGAGTGTGGATGTATGAACATGAGAATGGATATATGCATGAAGATGTATATGCATAGATGTAAATGTGGATGTAGATGTGGATGTATAGATGTGAATGTATGTGGATGTAGATGTGGATGTGTGGATATGGAGATGGGAGTGTGGATGTATGAACATGAAAATGGATATATGCATGAAGATGTATATGTATAGATGTGAATGTGGAATGTGGATGTGGATGTATGTATGTATGTGGATGTAGATGTGGATATATGGATGTGTATGTATGAATGTGGATATGGGATGTGGATGTATAAATGAGGATGTGAAAATGGAGATAAGCATGTAGATGTGGATGTATGGATGTGAATGTGGATGTGGATGTGGATGTATGGATGTGGATATGGATGTGAATATATGATATGTGATGTGAAGGAATCTGAAATGAAGAGATGGAAAAGGAGGTGATTGGATGAGTACACATATACATGGAATGTGGAATAAGTAATGTGGATTAATGAGGGATAATGTGCAAAAATGAGAGTTAATATAGAAACTGTATTTGTAAACTGTTTGTAAATGCTGTTTGTAAATGGCTGTTTTATGTCAAGAATGCTGGGGAAGCATTTTGACCGTCTTGTGATTAAGGTCGTGGAGACCTAACTGATAAAGTTGCAACTGCTGACGGAGAGTCAATGGAGGACGTCTCGCGTAGCAGGTCGACCGAGGTCTTAACCAGCCTCGGTTCGATTAAAATGGTGAGCTTCCGGTACGGTGGATGAGGGACCAAGGAAGCGGCCTATGAGTGAAGCGCTAGGTCACCTGCGAAGGATCCTAGAGGGTGCTGACCATACGGTGCTCGGGCTCTGGGTCGCCTAGGATACCCACGCGTGCGTCGAGGAAGATATTGGAACAAGGAGTAAGAGTTGTTTTGTGAAACCGGGCATGGATCTGGTTGATTGACCTTGCTGGTCTTCAATGGATGAGTCCATGGCTCTTTATATGGATCTATTGGTTGATCTTGCTGATCTTCAACGAGAGTCCATCTTGATTTTTATAAGTGATTATATTGCCGAGTATTATGGGCTAGGAACTATTGAAAAGGCCCCTGTGTGGACAGGTGGTGAGCGTTCTAGTCGCCAATGATGCCATAGATACTCTGATGAAGGAATGATGGGAAATTATGAATCAACCGGATAAATTGGAAGATTATGATCAGTGGTACTATGGTTTCATTAAAGGATTGTTTTAAAGTTAGTTGATGCTAAGAAAAAGGCAATTTCATATTGGGTGTATAAGTGGTGTGGCTAGTTTTATGTTGCATGAACTTCCGGCTAGGGAGCCTTGGAACTCTTTTCCTTGGTACCCGGGACAAAACCTAACCAAATTCCAAATTGGATCCCATCACTACAGTGGTTGGGCGGTTGGCTAACCCATGGGATCGGATGGGGTTAGGCTGGACTGATGGATCCGTAAATCGAGACTCAATTTCCGTTATTATGATAGATGAAATAAGTCCCGGATAGTAATTGTTCTATGGATAGGAATCAACGGCTATGCCTCTTGATGGGGCAAAAAGCGTTGATCCCAATGATCCAAGTGCAAGTTTCTTCCTTGATCTGACCAAGTATCTTTATAGGTGCAGTCGGATCAGTTTGATCATCACTATTAATGATTTTGACTACGTTAGAGTAAAAGTTTTCCTGGTGGAATCACCTGTGCTTTCCGGTAAAGGAAGTTTTTCCAGGTTCGGTTTTGGAACAACCGACGGATTAGTCTCTTATCCGGATATCCGTGGGTGAGGCCCCGAATGTGGGACCCCTGTCCCGCGCGAGAAGTGCTACTTCCGCTGCTAGTACCCCGAATTCGTTGCGCGGTGGAGATCGGGATCTCACAGTATAATTCAGACGAGTTCCCCTGAAACAGAAATTCAAAAAGAATTTTCCAATGTGCAATTGGAATTAATTGGAAATAGGTATAAAGAACCTTAGTCTAAGGGTCTAGATTTTCAGAAATCTTTAGACTATGGTCCAATTAAGGTTCCTATGGGCCAATAGCATCAATCCATGTGTAGGGAAGAGATAAATCCAAATTTGTAAAAAGAAGATACCCAAAAATGAGTAAATGCTCACATAAGGTGAAGAGTTGAAAATGTACAAGGTTTATTAGTAAAAAACTATGAGCAATATTAAAATGATTCCATTATGACACATATGTAAGGAAGGGGAATTCTTTAAAGGAGGTGCATATTTCACATAAGATGAAGAGTTGAAAATGTACAAGGTTTATTAGTAAAAAACTATGAGCAATATTAAAATGATTCCATTATGACACATATGTAAGGAAGGGGAATTCTTTAAAGGAGGTGCATATTTCACATAAGATGAAGAGTTAAAAATGTACAAGGTTTATTAGTAAAAAAACTATGAGCAATATTAAAATGATTCCATTATGACACATATGTAAGGAAGGGGAGTTCTTTAAAGGAGGTGCATATTTCACATGCTTGAATGAGTTTTAAACTCATAAAAATTGAGATATTTCATCTCTCCTCTCTCCTCATTCAAGTCTAGTTCCAAAAAGTTAGCTTAACTGACCTAAAAATGGTCAAATATTGACCAAACTGATTTAGAAAATTCTAGAATCAGTTTGTTTGGTTAGGAGCTCAATTTTTCCTATAAATAGAAGCCTCCCCCTTGTTGAAAAATAGATAGTGTTTATGTATCGTTACTCTACTCCACCTAAGCCAAGAACTGTGAATTCATTTAATAATTCACTAGTTTTTAGAGCTTCCCTCTTTCTTCAATCCCCATTAGTGGCTCCATCAACATACTTAACCAATTGATTGGTTGGGGGCCTCTACCGTGAACAAAGAATCAAGCAAGTTGTAAGGTAATTAGTGAATATTGATCTTTCTATAATTTCTCAATGTTTCTCTCTTCTCAACCCCTCTCAAGCTTGAGAAGTTTAATTGGTATGGTTTTTTTTAATGCTATTGAAGTTTGAATAGTAGTGAAGAGTTACATAATGCTATTGAAGTTAATTTTCATTTATGTTTAAATTCTAATGATTTTTATGTAAATTCTCTCTCTCACTCAAGAAATGGACATACTCATGACCCATTCTCAATCCAAATCAAGCTTTTCATAAAGCTTTTCCTTAACCCAAGATTAAGCTATGCTTGAGGCCAAATTAATGGCTTTTTTCTATGCTTTTAGTTTATGTATAATAATCCAATTAGAGATCATTTTAATTATTTTCTTAATGATAAGCATTATCCCTTAGAAAAATTGAGATTTATCAGTCATAGCAGCGGAGCTATGGCAAAATTTTTATAAAAATTATGCATAAAATAATCTCATTCAAAGCATAAAAAGAGGACTTCCTACCATATTCTAGGAATTATCATCCTAGATTAATTGAAAGAATTTCATTACAATCATGGAGAAATTGAATTTTAATATCATGCATAAAGGATAAGTTTTTATATCAAAAGTGTTATTTTTACCATTTTTATTTCATGCATATAAGTATGCATAATGGATAAATTTTTATATCAAAAGTGATATTTTTACCATTTTGATTTCATGCATAGAAGTATGCATAATGGATAAATTTTTATATCAAAAGTGTTATTTTTACCATTTTTATTTCATGCATAGAAGTATGCATAGTGGATAAATTTTTATATCAAAAGTGTTATTTTTACCATTTTTATTTCATGCATAGAAGTATGCATAATGGATAAATTTTTATATCAAAAGTGATATTTTTACCATTTTTATTTCATGCATAGAAGTATGCATAATGGATAAATTTTTATATCAAAAGTGTTATTTTTACCATTTTTATTTCATGCATAGAAGTATGCATAGTGGATAAATTTTTATATCAAAAGTGTTATTTTTATCATTTTTAATTTTCATGCATAGAAGTATGCATAAAGGAAAATTTTTTATATCAAAAGTGTTACTTTTATCATTTTTAATTTTCATGCATAGAAGTATACATAAAGGAAAAAATTTTATATCAAAAGTGTTACTTTTATCATTTTTAATTTTCATGCATAGAAGTATGCATAAAGAAAAAAATTTTATATCAAAAGTGTTACTTTTATCATTTTTAATTTTCATGCATAGAAGTATGCATAAAAGAAAATTTTTATATCAAAAGTGTTACTTTTATCATTTTTAATTTTCATGCATAGAAGTATGCATAAAAGAAAATTTTTTATATCAAAAGTGTTACTTTTATCATTTTTAATTTTCATGCATAGAAGTATGCATAAAAGAAAATTTTTTTATATCAAAAGTGTTACTTTTATCATTTTTAATTTTCATGCATAAAAGTATGCATAAAAGAAAATTTTTATATCAAAAGTGTTACTTTTATCATTTTTAATTTTCATGCATAGAAGTATGCATAAAAGAAAATTTTTTATATCAAAAGTGTTACTTTTATCATTTTTAATTTTCATGCATAGAAGTATGCATAAAAGAAAATTTTTTTATATCAAAAGTGTTACTTTTATCATTTTTAATTTTCATGCATAAAAGTATGCATAAAAGAAAATTTTTATATCAAAAGTGTTACTTTTATCATTTTTAATTTTCATGCATAGAAGTATGCATAAAGGAAAATTTTTTATATCAAAAGTGTTACTTTTATCATTTTTAATTTTCATGCATAGAAGTATGCATAAAGGAAAAAAATTTATATCAAAAGTGTTACTTTTATCATATTAGATTTCATGCATATAGGTATGCATAAAAGATATTCTTTTTATACTAAAAGTGTGATTTTTCTCATAAATGGATTTTATGCTTAACTTAGATGCATAAGAGAAATTCTTTTATTCTAAAAGTGTAATTCCCTACCAAATTGAAATTATGCATAAGAAGATGCATAAAAGATTGATTTTAATTTCGAAAGTGTTAGTCTCCTTAAATGGAATTTATGTATAAAAAAATGTGTAGAGAAATCTTATATCAAATATAAGAATTCTCTTTTTTTTTAAAAAAGATATGAAATGTGATAAGATGTGATAAGAGGTGTATGAGATGTGATAAGAATTGATAAGATGCGTATGGAAAGTGATAGGATGTGATAAGAGGTGTATGAGATGTGATAAGAATTGATAAGATGCGTATGGAAAGTGATAGGATGTGATAAGAGGTGTATGAGATGTGATAAGAATTGATAAGATGCGTATGGAAAGTGATAGGATGTGATAAGAGGTGTATGAGATGTGATAAGAATTGATAAGATGCGTATGGAAAGTGATAGGATGTGATAAGAGGTGTATGAGATGTAAAAAGATGTGATAAGATGTGTATGAGATGTGATAAGATTTGATAAGATGCGTATGGAAAGTGATAGGATGTGATAAGAGGTGTATGAGATGTAAAAAGATGTGATAAGATGTGTATGAGATGTGATAGAATGTGTTAAGATGAGTTAGGATGTGTTAAGATGTATATGGGATGTGTTAGGACGAGAATGGATGTAATATGGTTGTATGAATGTGATGTGGATGTATACATGTAGATGTATATGTATGAATGTGAATGTTGATGTGGATGTGGATGTATGGATGTAGATACGGATGTGTATGTATGTATGTGGATGTGTATGTATGAATGAGGATGTAAAAATGGACGTATGTATATAGATGTGGATGTATGGATGTATGTATGTAGATGTGGATGTATGTATGTAGATGTGGATGTATGGATGTGATTGTGAATGAAGAGGTGGATGTGAATGTATGGATGTAGATACAGATGTGGATGTATGTATGTAGATGTGGATGTATGGATGTGATTGTGAATGAAGAGGTGGATGTGAATGTATGGATGTAGATACGGATGTGGATGTATGTATGTGAATGTGGATGTATGAATGAGGATGTGAAAATGGATGTATGCATGTGAATGTGGATGTATGAATATGAATGTGGATGTGTGGATGTGGAAATGGAGGTATGGATGTATGAATGTAGATGTGGATGTATGCATGTAGATGCGTATGTATGAATGTGAAATTGGATGTATGATGTAGACGTACGAACATGGATATGTATGTAGAATAATGAATATGAAGATGTATGTGAGATAATGTAGTCTATATGAATGAATGGATGAGAACGAGTACACACTGAATGGAATGTGGAATAAGTAATGTGGTCCGAGAGTGGATAATATGGAAAGACAAGAGTTCGTTATAGAAACTGTATTTGTGTGACTATTTGTAAATGACTGTTTTATGTCAAGAATGCTGGAGAAGCATTTTGACCGTCTTGAGGATTAAGGTCATGAAGACTGAACTGATAAAGTTGCAACTGCTGACGGAGAGTCAATGGAGGACGTCTCGCGTAGCAAGGTCGATCGAGGTCTTGACCAGCCTCGGCTCGATTTAAATGGTGAGCTTCCGGTACGGTGGATGAGGGACCAAGGAAGCGGCCTATGAGTGAAGCGCTAGGTCACCTGCGAAGGATCCTAGAGGGTGCTGACCATACGGTGCTCGGGCTCTGGGTCGCCGAAGATACCCACACGTGCGTCGTGGAAGATATTGGAACAAGGAGTAAGAGTTGTTTTCTGAAACCGGGCATGGATCTGGTTGATTGACCTTGCTGGTCCTCAACAGATGAGTCCATGGCTCTTTTATATGGATCTGTGGGTTGATCTTGCTGATCTTCCACGGAGACTCCATTCTATTATATGAATATATTGCCGGTTACTATGAGCTAGGAACCATGGAAAAGGCCCCTGAGAGAACAGGTGGTGAGCGTTTTGGTTGCCAATGATGCCATAAGTATACCGATGAAAGAATGACTGGAAATAAGGATTCAACCAGAGACTTTGAGGATTGTCATCAGTGACATAATGGTTTTATTAAAGGATTGTTTTAAAGCTAGTTGATGCTAAGAAAAAGGCAATTTCATATTGGGTGTGTAAGTGGTATGACTAGTTTTATGTTTGCATGAACTTCCGGCTAGGGGGCCTTGGAACTCTTTTCCTTGGTACCCGGGACAAAACCTAACCAAATTCCAAATTGGATCCCATCACTACAGTGGTTGGGCGGTTGGCTAACCCATGGGATCGGATGGGGTTAGGCTGGACTGATGGATCCGTATATCGAGATTTAATTTCTATTATTACGATAGATGAAGTAAATCCCGGATAGAAATTGTTCTATGGATAGGAATCAACGGCTGTGCCTCTTGATGGGGAAAAAAGCGTTGATCCCAATGATCCAAGTGCAAGTTCTTCCTTGATTTGACCAAGTACCGTTAAAGGTGCAATCAGATCAGTTTGATCAGTAATGATCTTGACTACGTTAGAGTAAAGAGTTATCCTGGTGGAATCGCCCGTGCTTTCCGGGTAAAGGAAGTTTTTCCGGTTTTGGTTTTGGACAAACCGACGGATTAGTCTCTTGTCCGGATATCCGTGGGCGAGGCCCCGAGTGTGGGACCCCTGTCCCGCGCGAGAAGTGCTACTTCCGCTGCTAGTACCCCGAATCCGTTGCTCGGTGGGAACAGGGATCTCACAGTTTAAAACTCATAAAAAGCATGTGAAATATGCACCTCCTTTAAAGAACTCCCCTTCCTTACATATGTGTCATAATGGAATCATTTTAATATTGCTCATAGTTTTTTTACTAATAAACCTTGTACATTTTCAACTCTTCATCTTATGTGAAATATGCACCTCCTTTAAAGAATTCCCCTTCCTTACATATGTGTCATAATGGAATCATTTTAATATTGCTCATAGTTTTTTACTAATAAACCTTGTACATTTTCAACTCTTCATCTTATGTGAAATATGCACCTCCTTTAAAGAATTCCCCTTCCTTACATATGTGTCATAATGGAATCATTTTAATATTGCTCATAGTTTTTTACTAATAAACCTTGTACATTTTCAACTCTTCACCTTATGTGAGCATTTACTCATTTTTGGGTATCTTCTTTTTACAAATTTGGATTTATCTCTTCCCTACACATGGATTGATGCTATTGGCCCATAGGAACCTTAATTGGACCATAGTCTAAAGATTTCTGAAAATCTAGACCCTTAGACTAAGGTTCTTTATACCTATTTCCAATTAATTCCAATTGCACATTGGAAAATTCTTTTTGAATTTCTGTTTCAGGGGAACTCATCTGAATTATAAGAGATATTTTTCTATCCAAAAATATTAAAAATTTAAATATTCTCTCTCTAGAATATTTTCTCTCTCTAGGTTAAAACAGTTATGTGAGATCCCTGTTCCCACCGCGCAACGGATTTGGGGTACTAGCAGCGGAAGTAGCACTTCTTGCGCGAGGCAGGGTCCCACACTCGGGGCCTCGTCCACGGATATCCGGACAAAAGACTAATCCGTCGGTTTTTCCAAAACCAGACCCGGAAAAACTTCCCTTATCCGGAAAACACGGGCGATTCCACCAGGATAATTTTTACTCTAACGTAGTCAAAACCCTTACTGATCAAACAGATCCGACTGTATCTATAAAGATACTTGGTCAGATCAAGGAAGAAACTTGCACTTGGATCATTGGGATCAACGCTTTTTTCCCCACCAAGGAGGCACAGCCGTTGATTCCTATCCATAGAACAATTACTATCCGGGATTTACTTTATCTATCGTAATAACAGAAATTGAGTCTCGATTTACGGATCCATCAGTCCAGCCTAACCCCATTCGATCCCATGGGTTAGCCAACCGCCCAACCACTGTAGTGATGGGATCCAATTTGGAATTTGGTTAGGTTTTGTCCCGGGTACCAAGGAAAAGAGTTCCAAGGCCCCCTAGCCGGAATTTCATGCAAACATAAAACTAGCCACACCACTTACACACCCAATATGAAAATTGCCTTTTTCTTAGCATCAGCTAACTTTAAAACAATCCTTTAATGAAACCATAGTACCACTGATCACAATCTCCCAATTTATCCAGTTGATTCATAATTTCCCATCATTCCTTCATCAGAGTATCTATGGCATCATTGGCAACTAGAACGCTCACCACCTGTCCACACAGGGGCCGTTTCAATAGTTCCTAGCCCATAATACTCAACAATATAATCATTTATCAAGATGGACTCTCGTTGAAGATCAGCAAGATCAACCAACAGATCCATATAAAAGAGCCATGGACTCATCCGTTGAGGACCAGCAAGGTCAGTCAACCAGATCCATGCCCGGTTCAAGAAAACAACTCTTACTCCTTGTTTCAATATCTTCCTCGACGCACGCGTGGGTATCCTAGGCGACCCAGAGCCCGAGCACCGTATGGTCAGCACCCTCTAGGATCCTTCGCAGGTGACCTAGCGCTTCACTCATAGGCCGCTTCCTTGGTCCCTCATCCACCGTACCGGAAGCTCACCATTTTAATCGAACCGAGGCTGGTCAAGACCTCGGTCGACTTTGCTACGCGAGACGTCCTCCATTGACTCTCCGTCAGCAGTTGCAACTTTATCAGTTAGGTCTCCACGACCTTAATCACAAGACGGTCAAAATGCTTCCCCAGCATTCTTGACATAAAACAGCCATTTACAAACAGCATTTACAAACAGTTTACAAATACAGTTTCTATATTAACTCTCATTTTTCCACATTATCCCTCATTAATCCACATTACTTATTCCACATTCTATGTATATGTGTACTCATCCAATCACCTCCTTTTCCATCTCTTCACTTCAGATTCCTTCACATCACATATCATATATTCACATCTATATCCACATCCATACATCCACATCCACATCCACATTCACATCCATACATCCACATCTACATGCTTATCTCCATTTTCACATCCTCATTTATACATCCACATCCCATATCCACATTCATACATACACATCCATATCCACATCCACATCCACATCCACATTCACATCCACGCATCCACATCTACATGCTTACCTCCATTTTCACATCCTCATTTATACATCCACATCCCATATCCACATTCATACATACACATCCATACATCCACATCTACATCCACATACATACATACATCCACATCCACATTCCACATTCACATCTATACATCCACATCTACATTCACATTCACATACATCCACATCCACATTCCCATACATCCACATCTATACATCCACATTCCACATTCACATCTACATTCACATTCACATACATCCACATCTACATTCACATTCACATACATCCACATCCCCATTCCCATTCACATCTATACATCCACATCTACATCCACATACATACATACATCCACATCTACATTCCACATTCTCATCTATACATCCACATCTACATCCACATTCACATACATCCACATCCACATTTCCATTCACATCTATACATCCACATCCATTCACATCTATACATCCACATCTACATCCACATTTACATCTATGCATATACATCTTCATGCATATATCCATTTTCATGTTCATACATCCACACTCCCATCTCCATATCCACACATCCACATACATACATCCATTTTCACATTCCCATTTATATAACCCCATATACCTTCACATCTAATCTTTTACATCACATCCATTCTCGCCCTATCACAACCCATATACATCTTATCCTATCACATACACTTCTTACCTCATCCCCCCATACACATCTTAATTCATCTTATCACATCCTAACTTATTTCATAAGCATCTTATCACCTCTTATCACACCTCTTATCACATCCTATCACTTTCCATACGCATCTTATCAATTCTTATCACATCTCATACACCTCTTATCACATCTTATCACATTTCATATCTTTTTTTTTTATAAAAGAGAATTCTTTTATTTGATATAAGATTTCTCTACACATTTATTTATACATAAATTCCATTTAAGGAGACTAACACTTTCGAAATTAAAATCAATCTTTTATGCATCTTCTTATGCATGATTTCAATTTGGTAGGGAATTATACTTTTAGAATAAAAGAATTTCTCTTATGCATCTAAGTTAAGCATAAAATCCAATTATGAGGAAAATCATACTTTTAGTATAAACAGAATATCTTTTATGCATACCTATATGCATGAAATCCAATATGATAAAAGTAACACTTTTGATATAAAAATTTTTCCTTTATGCATACTTCTATGCATGAAAATTAAAAATGATAAAAGTAACACTTTTGATATAAAAATTTTCCTTTATGCATACTTCTATGCATGAAAATTAAAAATGATAAAAGTAACACTTTTGATATAAAAATTTATCCATTATGCATACTTCTATGCATGAAAATGAAAATGGTAAAAATAACACTTTTGATATAAAAATTTATCCTTTATGCATAATATTAAAATTCAATTTCTCCACGATTATAATGAAATTCTTTCAATTAATCTAGGATGATGATTCCTAGAATATGGTAGGAAGTCCTCTTTTTATGCTTTGAATGAAAATTTTTTATGCATAATTTTTATAAAAATTTTGCCATAACTCCGCTGCTATGACTGATAAATCTCAATTTTTCTAAGGGATAAAGCTTATCATTAAGGAAATAATTAAAATGATTCTCTAATTGGATCCTTAATCCATAATGGATTGAATCATCAATATACATAAACTAAAAGCATAAGAAAAAGCCATTAATTTGGCCTCAAGCATAGCTTAATCTTGGGTTAAGGAAAAGCTTTATGAAAAGCTTGATTTGGATTGAGAATGGTTCATGAGTATGACCATTTCTTGAGTGAGAGAGAGAATTTACATAAGAATCATTAGAATTTAAACATAAATGAAAATTAACTTCAATAGCATTTATTAAATTATGTAACTCTTCACTACTATTCAAACTTCAATAGCATTTAAAAAAAACCATACCAATTAAACTTCTCAAGCTTGAGAGGGATTGAGAAGAGAGAAACATTGAGAAATTATAGAAAGATCAATATTCACTAATTACCTTATAACTTGCTTGATTCTTTGTTCACGGTAGAGGCCCCCAACCAATCAATTGGTTAAGTATGTTGATGGAGCCACTAATGGGGATTGAAGAAAGAGGGAAGCTCCAAAAACTAGTGAATTATTAAATGAATTCACAGTTTCTGGCTTAGGTGGAGTAGAGTAACGATGCATAAACACTATATATTTTTCAACAAGGGGGAGGCTTCTATTTATAGGAAAAATTGAGCTCCTAACCAAACAAACTGATTCTAGAATTTTCTAAATCAGTTTGGTCAATATTTGACCATTTTTAGATCAGTTAAGCTAACTTTTTGGAACTAGACTTGAATGAGGAGAGAGGAGAGATGAAATATCTCAATTTTTATGAGTTTAAAACTCATTCAAGCATGTGAAATATGCACCTCCTTTAAAGAACTCCCCTTCCTTACATATGTGTCATAATGGAATCATTTTAATATTGCTCATAGTTTTTTTTTTACTAATAAACCTTGTACATTTTCAACTCTTCATCTTATGTGAAATATGCACCTCCTTTAAAGAATTCCCCTTCCTTACATATGTCATACTTTTAATATTGCTCATAATTTTTTACTAATAAACCTTGTACATTTTCAACTCTTCATCTTATGTGAAATATGCACCTCCTTTAAAGAACTCCTCTTCCTTACATATGTCATACTTTTAATATTGCTCATAATTTTTTACTAATAAACCTTGTACATTTTCAACTCTTCATCTTATGTGAAATATGCACCTCCTTTAAAGAATTCCCCTTCCTTACATATGTCATATTTTTAATATTGCTCATAGTTTTTTACTAATAAACCTTGTACATTTTCAACTCTTCACCTCATGTGAGCATTTACTCATTTTTGGGTATTTTCTTTTTACAAGTTGGATTTATCTCCTCCCTACACATGGATTGATGCTATTGGTCCATAGGAACCTTAATTGGACCATAATCTAAAAATTTCTGAAAATCTAGACCCTTAGACTAAGGTCCTTTATACACATTTCCAATTAATTCCAATTGCACATTGGAAAGTTCTTTTTGAATTTCTGTTTCAGGGAAACTTATTTTAATAAGATGAGATAATTTTCTATCCAAAAATATTAAAAATCTGAATATTCTCTCTCTAGAATATTTTCTCTCTCTAGGTTAAAACAGTTAGAAACAAGTCTTTTATATTTCTGAAGAGGGATTGATTATAGAAGAAGATACTAGACATCAAAAAGGGGTTTGGGGGAGGAATCTTACATTCTACCCCACTTAAAAAACGCGAGATGTCCTCATCTCGCAACTTGGGATAATTTCGCAAGATGCACGAATTATGAGACTTAGAGAAAAATTTAAATCAGGATTAACCACCAAGAAAAAGTCTCAAAGAGAGCAAGATTCAAGATAAGAACAAGATTTAAACTTTATTCATTCTCGGAACTTATACAGTAAAGATAGAAGAACTCTTTACACTTCCATAAGCCCGTCCATCATATGATCACAAAAGCAGCACTCACAAGCTGCACAAGTATAGGGTAACTCATCTATGGGAATGATTCTGCTGGTTATTGCCGCACCTATCTCAGTGGTATGAGGTGATCTAACAAAAGGACCTCTGAGAGGCAAGCCAAAAACGGGGTAAAGGCATATCTTCTCATGAGGAAGAAAACACGCCAATAAGAAGACCCGCTCAGAAAACCCAAGATGCCTTGATCTCATGACGCAGTAGTATCGGGGACCCAAACCCAAAGCTTCAATAACCATGGCCAAGCGGACATTGTTACGAAAGTGCTGCTGACCCCAGGGTGTTACCCTAGTTATGTCTTGATAGGTCCGCCATTTTGTCTGCGCTACAGAAGTTCCCAAGTGAGGGAAAAGTGAGCGCTCATACTGCTCTATAAAATCTTTCTTCACAGACTCCCTTGCGTCTTGAAGGTGAGAAATCATTAGGGATAAAACTAGTTCTTGTTGCCAAGCCATGAAGGAGATTAAGAAAGAAAGGAGATCGATGGAAGTAAGATTACTGTGAGCGACAAGTAAAAGTTACGACTTATATAAAGGAAGGAGCTAGCGTAACTTAGAAGCCAACGGTAACTTGCCACTGAAGTTCTACCGTCTTTCCATGATTTGGGTTTGACACATTTTTCTATAGAAGGCATTAAGAATTTTGAGATGAAGAGATAAAAGAAGCTTGTAGGCTAAGTCACCTACTTTCATTGAATTCAGATATAAGGCTCACAATATCTGGGGGATAACTTCATATACTCCCCAAGAGATAAAGAACTTCTTTTGGGCCGTACTCGAATGAAGACCAAAACCTTGATATCCAAAACATCGATTCTCACTTCTGAACTCATTGTTCTGAATCCTTAAAATTGGTGGGACTCTTGAGAAGTATTCTAGAAAAAGGGTCTTCCTTTGTTAAACAGAACTTTCTTTTATTTTAGAGAGGGAATAATTATAAGATCAGAAAGGGAGATTCTTACTCCTGTATACCTCGAAGGCTGGGGAGGAATCTTACATTCTACCCCACTTAAAAAGTGCGAGATGTCCTCATCTCGCAAGGTAGAGGACAACTCTTTTTCTTAACATCCAATTTTATTTTGGGGTTCCTTATATTCTGGTCAACCCAACAGAACACTGGGATAAATATCCCTTATATAGAACTCATCATTAATATTCAGATCATATCATTCATATCTTTAACATGATAATGGTCCATTAGACCGAAAAATTTCCTTCTGAACATTCCTCCACGGGAATTTCAGTCAAGCAAGTTCTCAATTTGTCATCCCTTAACTTGATCTACTGATCAAGTGTTAACAGTAACAATTTGACAGCACAACCCACTAATCTCATAGTGATTTGCTGAATTCATTATCATCATTCCAGTTATGAATATCATCACTGGGACTCGTCCCATTCATCCTCATTGTGGTTTTGTTCAGATTTTTATATTTCAACTAATTTCAGAAATCATCATTTTTCAATCAAAATTTTCAATCAGAATCCAATTCAATTCATCAATTCTCAAACAGAATTAAAAATCATATCAACCACATTCGAATTCATCATCTGGATAGCATTAACGCTTATAATTTCAAGTCTTAGATTTACTCGTATATACTGTCAGTAAAGAGCTGCAGTATACTCTCGGTATATACGGGTAGTCGTGGCTCTTGGAATTATAAGGTAAATACCATCATGTCTAGGCCTCAAGCAAGTCAGGGATTCTATATAATTGCGATACTTCTATCTGAAGACCCAATTACCACATTACGAATTTCAATTTGAATATCAAATTGTATGAATTATATCACACAATTACAACCTTTTTGTGTTTCTACATAAATTTTTGACATATTTGTCTTCTCAGTTGATCTTTATTAACCAATTCGCTCTGATACCAACTGTGAGATCCCTGTTCCCACCGCGCAACGGATTTGGGGTACTAGCAGCGGAAGTAGCACTTCTTGCGCGAGGCAGGGTCCCACACTCGGGGCCTCGTCCACGGATATCCGGACAAAAGACTAATCCGTCGGTTTTTCCAAAACCAGACCCGGAAAAACTTCCCTTATCCGGAAAACACGGGCGATTCCACCAGGATAATTTTTACTCTAACGTAGTCAAAACCCTTACTGATCAAACAGATCCGACTGTATCTATAAAGATACTTGGTCAGATCAAGGAAGAAACTTGCACTTGGATCATTGGGATCAACGCTTTTTTCCCCACCAAGGAGGCACAGCCGTTGATTCCTATCCATAGAACAATTACTATCCGGGATTTACTTTATCTATCGTAATAACAGAAATTGAGTCTCGATTTACGGATCCATCAGTCCAGCCTAACCCCATTCGATCCCATGGGTTAGCCAACCGCCCAACCACTGTAGTGATGGGATCCAATTTGGAATTTGGTTAGGTTTTGTCCCGGGTACCAAGGAAAAGAGTTCCAAGGCCCCCTAGCCGGAATTTCATGCAAACATAAAACTAGCCACACCACTTACACACCCAATATGAAAATTGCCTTTTTCTTAGCATCAGCTAACTTTAAAACAATCCTTTAATGAAACCATAGTACCACTGATCACAATCTCCCAATTTATCCAGTTGATTCATAATTTCCCATCATTCCTTCATCAGAGTATCTATGGCATCATTGGCAACTAGAACGCTCACCACCTGTCCACACAGGGGCCGTTTCAATAGTTCCTAGCCCATAATACTCAACAATATAATCATTTATCAAGATGGACTCTCGTTGAAGATCAGCAAGATCAACCAACAGATCCATATAAAAGAGCCATGGACTCATCCGTTGAGGACCAGCAAGGTCAGTCAACCAGATCCATGCCCGGTTCAAGAAAACAACTCTTACTCCTTGTTTCAATATCTTCCTCGACGCACGCGTGGGTATCCTAGGCGACCCAAAGCCCGAGCACCGTATGGTCAGCACCCTCTAGGATCCTTCGCAGGTGACCTAGCGCTTCACTCATAGGCCGCTTCCTTGGTCCCTCATCCACCGTACCGGAAGCTCACCATTTTAATCGAACCGAGGCTGGTCAAGACCTCGGTCGACTTTGCTACGCGAGACGTCCTCCATTGACTCTCCGTCAGCAGTTGCAACTTTATCAGTTAGGTCTCCACGACCTTAATCACAAGACGGTCAAAATGCTTCCCCAGCATTCTTGACATAAAACAGCCATTTACAAACAGCATTTACAAACAGTTTACAAATACAGTTTCTATATTAACTCTCATTTTTCCACATTATCCCTCATTAATCCACATTACTTATTCCACATTCTATGTATATGTGTACTCATCCAATCACCTCCTTTTCCATCTCTTCACTTCAGATTCCTTCACATCACATATCATATATTCACATCTATATCCACATCCATACATCCACATCCACATCCACATTCACATCCATACATCCACATCTACATGCTTATCTCCATTTTCACATCCTCATTTATACATCCACATCCCATATCCACATTCATACATACACATCCATATCCACATCCACATCCACATCCACATTCACATCCACGCATCCACATCTACATGCTTACCTCCATTTTCACATCCTCATTTATACATCCACATCCCATATCCACATTCATACATACACATCCATACATCCACATCTACATCCACATACATACATACATCCACATCCACATTCCACATTCACATCTATACATCCACATCTACATTCACATTCACATACATCCACATCCACATTCCCATACATCCACATCTATACATCCACATTCCACATTCACATCTACATTCACATTCACATACATCCACATCTACATTCACATTCACATACATCCACATCCCCATTCCCATTCACATCTATACATCCACATCTACATCCACATACATACATACATCCACATCTACATTCCACATTCTCATCTATACATCCACATCTACATCCACATTCACATACATCCACATCCACATTTCCATTCACATCTATACATCCACATCCATTCACATCTATACATCCACATCTACATCCACATTTACATCTATGCATATACATCTTCATGCATATATCCATTTTCATGTTCATACATCCACACTCCCATCTCCATATCCACACATCCACATACATACATCCATTTTCACATTCCCATTTATATAACCCCATATACCTTCACATCTAATCTTTTACATCACATCCATTCTCGCCCTATCACAACCCATATACATCTTATCCTATCACATACACTTCTTACCTCATCCCCCCATACACATCTTAATTCATCTTATCACATCCTAACTTATTTCATAAGCATCTTATCACCTCTTATCACACCTCTTATCACATCCTATCACTTTCCATACGCATCTTATCAATTCTTATCACATCTCATACACCTCTTATCACATCTTATCACATTTCATATCTTTTTTTTTTATAAAAGAGAATTCTTTTATTTGATATAAGATTTCTCTACACATTTATTTATACATAAATTCCATTTAAGGAGACTAACACTTTCGAAATTAAAATCAATCTTTTATGCATCTTCTTATGCATGATTTCAATTTGGTAGGGAATTATACTTTTAGAATAAAAGAATTTCTCTTATGCATCTAAGTTAAGCATAAAATCCAATTATGAGGAAAATCATACTTTTAGTATAAACAGAATATCTTTTATGCATACCTATATGCATGAAATCCAATATGATAAAAGTAACACTTTTGATATAAAAATTTTTCCTTTATGCATACTTCTATGCATGAAAATTAAAAATGATAAAAGTAACACTTTTGATATAAAAATTTTCCTTTATGCATACTTCTATGCATGAAAATTAAAAATGATAAAAGTAACACTTTTGATATAAAAATTTATCCATTATGCATACTTCTATGCATGAAAATGAAAATGGTAAAAATAACACTTTTGATATAAAAATTTATCCTTTATGCATAATATTAAAATTCAATTTCTCCACGATTATAATGAAATTCTTTCAATTAATCTAGGATGATGATTCCTAGAATATGGTAGGAAGTCCTCTTTTTATGCTTTGAATGAAAATTTTTTATGCATAATTTTTATAAAAATTTTGCCATAACTCCGCTGCTATGACTGATAAATCTCAATTTTTCTAAGGGATAAAGCTTATCATTAAGGAAATAATTAAAATGATTCTCTAATTGGATCCTTAATCCATAATGGATTGAATCATCAATATACATAAACTAAAAGCATAAGAAAAAGCCATTAATTTGGCCTCAAGCATAGCTTAATCTTGGGTTAAGGAAAAGCTTTATGAAAAGCTTGATTTGGATTGAGAATGGTTCATGAGTATGACCATTTCTTGAGTGAGAGAGAGAATTTACATAAGAATCATTAGAATTTAAACATAAATGAAAATTAACTTCAATAGCATTTATTAAATTATGTAACTCTTCACTACTATTCAAACTTCAATAGCATTTAAAAAAAACCATACCAATTAAACTTCTCAAGCTTGAGAGGGATTGAGAAGAGAGAAACATTGAGAAATTATAGAAAGATCAATATTCACTAATTACCTTATAACTTGCTTGATTCTTTGTTCACGGTAGAGGCCCCCAACCAATCAATTGGTTAAGTATGTTGATGGAGCCACTAATGGGGATTGAAGAAAGAGGGAAGCTCCAAAAACTAGTGAATTATTAAATGAATTCACAGTTTCTGGCTTAGGTGGAGTAGAGTAACGATGCATAAACACTATATATTTTTCAACAAGGGGGAGGCTTCTATTTATAGGAAAAATTGAGCTCCTAACCAAACAAACTGATTCTAGAATTTTCTAAATCAGTTTGGTCAATATTTGACCATTTTTAGATCAGTTAAGCTAACTTTTTGGAACTAGACTTGAATGAGGAGAGAGGAGAGATGAAATATCTCAATTTTTATGAGTTTAAAACTCATTCAAGCATGTGAAATATGCACCTCCTTTAAAGAACTCCCCTTCCTTACATATGTGTCATAATGGAATCATTTTAATATTGCTCATAGTTTTTTTTTTACTAATAAACCTTGTACATTTTCAACTCTTCATCTTATGTGAAATATGCACCTCCTTTAAAGAATTCCCCTTCCTTACATATGTCATACTTTTAATATTGCTCATAATTTTTTACTAATAAACCTTGTACATTTTCAACTCTTCATCTTATGTGAAATATGCACCTCCTTTAAAGAACTCCTCTTCCTTACATATGTCATACTTTTAATATTGCTCATAATTTTTTACTAATAAACCTTGTACATTTTCAACTCTTCATCTTATGTGAAATATGCACCTCCTTTAAAGAATTCCCCTTCCTTACATATGTCATATTTTTAATATTGCTCATAGTTTTTTACTAATAAACCTTGTACATTTTCAACTCTTCACCTCATGTGAGCATTTACTCATTTTTGGGTATTTTCTTTTTACAAGTTGGATTTATCTCCTCCCTACACATGGATTGATGCTATTGGTCCATAGGAACCTTAATTGGACCATAATCTAAAAATTTCTGAAAATCTAGACCCTTAGACTAAGGTCCTTTATACACATTTCCAATTAATTCCAATTGCACATTGGAAAGTTCTTTTTGAATTTCTGTTTCAGGGAAACTTATTTTAATAAGATGAGATAATTTTCTATCCAAAAATATTAAAAATCTGAATATTCTCTCTCTAGAATATTTTCTCTCTCTAGGTTAAAACAGTTAGAAACAAGTCTTTTATATTTCTGAAGAGGGATTGATTATAGAAGAAGATACTAGACATCAAAAAGGGGTTTGGGGGAGGAATCTTACAAGTTAGAAACAAGTCTTTTATATTTATGAAGAGGGATTGATTACAGGGGAAGATGCTGGACATTTTGAGAGGCTGGGGAGGAATCTTACATTCTCTCCCACTTGAAAAACGCGAGATGCCCTCATCTCGCAAACTGGGGGTAATTTCGCAAGATGCACAAGTATGAGACTGAGAGAAATTTTTTTTTAAAATTAAGATTAACCACCAATTTAAAAAAAAGTCTCAAGAGAGCAAGATTCAAGATAAGAACAAGATTTAAACTTTATTCATTCTCGGAACTTATACAGTAATAGAAGAATTCTTTACACTTCCATAAGCCCGTCCATCATATGATCACAAAAGCAGTCCTCACAAGCTGCACAAGTATAAGGTAACTCATCTATGGGAATGATTCTGTGGGTTATTGTTGCTGCGCCTATCTCAGTGGTATGAGGTGTTCTAACAAAAGGACCTCTGAGAGGCAAGCCAAAAACGGGGTAAAGGCATATCTTCTCATGAGGAAGAAAACACGCCAGTAAGAAGACCCGCTCAGAAAACCCAAGATGTCTTGATCTCATGACGCAGTAGTATCGAGGACCCAAACCCAAGGCTTCGATAACCATGGCCAAGCGGACATTGTTACGAAAGTGCTGCTGACCCCAGGGTGTTACCCTAGTTATGTCTTGATAGGTCCGCCATTTGGTCTGCGCTACAGAAGTTCCTAGGTGAGGAAAAAGTGAGCGCTCATACTGTTCTATAAAATCCTTCTTCACAGACTCACTTGCGTCTTGAAGGTGAGGAATCATTATGGATAAAACTAATTCTTGTTGCCAAGCCATGAAGGAGATTAAGAAAGAAAGGAGATCGATGGGAGTAAGATTACTGTGAACGACAAGTAAAAGTTACGACTTATATAAAGGAAGGAGCTAGCGTAACTTAGAAGCCAACGGTAACTTGCCACTGAAGTTTTACCATCTTTCCATGATTTGGGTTTGGCATATTTTTCTATAGAAGGCATTTAGAACTTTGAGATGAGGAGATAAAAGAAGTTCGTAAGCTAAATCACCTACTTTCTTTGGTCCACAATATCTGGGAGATAACTTCTTATACTTCCCAAGAGATAAAGAACTTCTTTTGGGCCGTACTCGAGACCAAAACCTTGATATCCAAAACATCGATTCTCACTTCTGAACTCGTTGTTCTGAATCCTTAAAACAGGTGGGACTCTTGAGAAGTATTCAGGGAAAAGGTTCTTCCTTTTTTAAACAGAATCTTTCTTTTATTTTAGAGAGAGAATAATTATAAGATCAGAAAGGGAGATTCTTACTCCTGTATACCTCGAAGGCTGGGGGAGAATCTTACAGGATTATTTGCAGAGTATAGGGACCTGCAAGCGCTCGTGAAAGCTCACCTCAATCGAAGAACGTGAGTCGGAGGGTGCTGGCGGCGTAACCCTGAGAGCCGATGCCTGCTCTGATACCAATTGTTGGAATTAGGGTTGTAGGAAAGCACACAAAGCTTGAAGAAGAAGAAGCAAGAATGCACACAACACACAATGTATTAGATTGTGTCAATGTACAAAAGATAAGTTAGCCCTAGAAAGATGGGCGTATATACAAGTCGGGGAAAAAAACCTCCTAAAGAGGGAAAAAGTGCCCCGACGGTCCTAAGTGTGTTCACACACATCACTGCCTATGTATATGGCAACAATCTTGAGATATTTTTGGATATAAAAATTCTCCTAATATCTAAAATATACATTCTTTGAAGCAATAGGAACTTTCTTGGATATCAGTATAGCCTATCACCCCGAAACAGCTGGCCAGACTGAAAGAGTGAATCAGGTAATAGAAGATATCCTTCGATCATGATGTGCAGGGAACCCAAGAAGTGGTTGTCATTTTTTGCACCTAGTTGAATTGCTTACAATTGCTTACAGATGCTTGATGACATGGACTAGCAAATGCAATCAATCCGTAAAGATATTAATGCAGCCCAAGATAGGCAAAAGCAGTATGCAGATAAAAAGAGGTCAGAGAGAGTGTTTGAAGAATCAGACATGGTCTTCATTCGAGTACAACCAAAAAGAAGTTCCTTATCTTTAGGGAAGTACAAGAAGCTCTCTCCCAAACACTATGGACCGCATGCTATTATAAAGAAAGTAGGCGATCTAGCTTATAAACTTCTTCTATCTTCCCATATCAAGGTACATGATGTATTCCATGTCAGTTTGCTTAAGAAATATGTACCCAGCCTAAGTCACGTGCTTGATGAAATGAACAATTAATTTCTCCAACTCAAGGCCAGATGGTACTCCAACCTGAAGAAATCCTTGACATTTGGTAGAAGGTTCTCAAGAGCAGAGTCCTCAGAGAGTTTTTAGTCAAGTGGCAGTTCTTCCCTCTAGAAGATCCCACCTAGGAGAAAGAAGAAGAGTTGGTAAAAGATTACCCCTACTTTGCGAGATGAGGACATCTCGCATTTTTCAAGTGGGAGAGAATGTAAGATTCCTCCTCAGACTGAATAATGAATAAGCTTTTACCTCAATCCCCTGTAATCATTCCCTATTTCAGAATGGAAGAAAATATTTTTTTCTTGTTTTTGCCTAGAGAGAAGAAAAATTCTAGAGAGAGGTAATTCAATCTTGAGATATATTTGGATATAAAAATTCTCCTAATATCTAAAATATATTTCCATGAAACATAAGTTCAAAATAAATTCTCCAATGTGCATTAGGAATCAATTAAAAATGTCATAATAAGGAACCTTAGCTTAAGGGTTGAGATTTTTTGGAATTTTTGGATTATGGTCCAATTAAGGTTCCTATGGACCAATAAGATTAATCCAAGTGTTGGGATGAGATAAATCTAAAGAATAAAAGAAAATACCCAAAAATGACTAAATGCTCTTATATGATGAAGAGTTGTTAAAAATTGAGAGATATTAGTTAAAAAATGAGATATTTAGAGGAAATGATGCATTTTTGACACCTCAATAAAAGGAGAGAATTCCACCTCAAGGAGGCACCTTTTTTCTCATGATTACTCTCCTCGAGGATAGTAAGTGATAGAGATCCCAAGTTCACATCAAATTTTTGGATTGCATTCTTTGAAGCAATAGGAACTTTCTTGGATCTCAGTATAGCCTATCACCCCAAAACAGCTAGCCAGACTAAAAGAGTGAATCAGGTAATAGAAGATATCCTTTGGTCATGATGTGCAGGGAACCCAAGAAGTGGTTAAGCCATTTTTTGCACCTAGTTGAATTGCTTACGATGCTTCCCATCATCGAAACATTGGGATGATCCCTTTCAAAGCTCTGTATGGACAAGATTGCCTTACACCATTGACTTGGTCTGACCCATTGATCAGAGTCGAAATATCCAAACAGACGCTTAATGACATGGACCAGCAAATGCAATCAATCCGTAAAGATATTAATGCAGCCCAAGATAGGCAAAAGCAGTATGCAGATAAAAAGAGGTCTGAGACTGTGTCTGAAGAATCAGATATGGTCTTCATTCGAGTACAACCAAAAAGAAGTATCTGATCTTTAGGGAAGTACAAGAAGCTCTCTCCCAAATACTATGGACCGCATGCTATTATAAAGAAAGTAGGCGATCTAGCTTATAAAATTCTTCTATCTTCCCATATCAAGGTACATGATGTATTCCATGTCAGTTTGCTTAAGAAATATGTACCCAGTCTGAGTCACGTGCTTGATGAAATGAACAATTGATTTCTCCAACTCAAGGCCAGATGGTACTCCAACCTGAAGAAATCCTTGACATTTGGTAGAAGGTTCTCAGGAGCAGAGTCCTCAGAGAGTTTTTAGTCAAGTGGCAGTTCTTCCCTCTAGAAGATGCCACCTGGGAGAAAGAAGAAGAGTTGGTAAAAGATTACCCCCACTTTGCGAGATGAGGACATCTCACGTTTTTCAAGTGGGAGAGGATGTAAGATTCCTCCTCAGACTGAATAATGAATAAGCTTTTACCTCAATCCCCTGTAATCATTCCCTATTTCAGAATGGAATAAAATATTATTTTTCTTGTTTTTGCCTAAAGAGAAGAAAAATTCTAGAGAGAGGTAATTCAATCTTGAGATATTTTTGGATATAAAAATTCTCCTAATATCTAAAATATATTTCCATAAAACAAAAGTTCAAAATAAATTCTCCAATGTGCATTAGGAATCAATTAAAAATGTCATAAGAAACCTTAGCCTAAGGGTCGAGATTTTCTGGAATTTTTGGATTATGGTCCAATTAAGGTTCCTATGGGCCAATAGGATTAATCCAAGTGTTGGGATGAGATAAATCTAAAGAATAAAAGAAAATACCCAAAAATGAGTAAATGCTCTTATATGATGAAGAGTTGTTAAAAATTGAGAGATATTAGTAAAAAAATGAGATATTTAGAGGAAATGATGCATTTTTGACACCTCAATAAAAGGAGAGAATCCCACCTCAAGAAGGCACCTTTTTTCTCATGATTACCCTCAAGGATAGTAAGTGATAGAGATCCCAAGTTCACATCAAAATTCTGGATTGCATTCTTTGAAGCAATAGAAACTTTCTTGGATCTCAGTATAGCCTATCACCCCGAAACAGCTGGCCAGACTGAAAGAGTGAATCAGGTAATAGAAGATATCCTTCGGTCATGATGTGTGCAGGGAACCCAAGAAGTGGTTAAGCCATTTTCTGCACCTAGTTGAATTGCTTACAATGCTTCTCATCATCAAAACATTAGGATGAGCCCTTTCAAAGCTCTGTATGCACAAGATTGCCTTACACCATTGACTTGGTCTGACCTATTGATCAGAGTCGAAATGTCCAGACAGATGCTTGATGACATGGACCAGCAAATGCAATCAATCCGTAAAGATATTAATGCAGCCCACGATAGGCAAAAGCAGTATGCAGATAAAAATAGGTCAGAGAAAGTGTTTGAAGAATCAGATATGGTCTTCATTCGAGTTAAGAAGCTCTCTCCCAAATACTATGGACCGCATGCTATTGTAAAGAAAGTCGGCGATCTAGCTTATAAACTTCTTCAATCTTCCCATCTCAAGGTACATGATGTATTCCATGTCAGTTTGCTTAAGAAATATGTACCCAGCCTAAGTCACGTGCTTGATGAAATGAACAATTGATTTCTCCAACTCAAGGCCAGATGGTACTCCAACCTGAAGAAATCCTTGACATTTGGTAGAAGGTTCTCAGGAGCAGAGTCCTCAGAGAGTTTTTAGTCAAGTGGCAGTTCTTCCCTCTAGAAGATGCCACCTGGGAGAAAGAAGAAGAGTCGTAAAAGATTACCCCCACTTTGCAAGATGAGGACATCTCGCGTTTTTCAAGTGAGAGGATGTAAGATTCCTCCTCAGACTGAATAATGAATAAGCTTTTACCTCAATCCCCTGTAATCATCCCTATTTCAGAATGGAAGAAAATATTTTTTTTCTTGTTTTTACCTAGAGAGGAGAAATTCTAGAGAGAGGTAATTCAATCTTGAGATATTTTTGGATATAAAAATTCTCCTAATATCTAAAATATATTTCCATGAAACATAAGTTCAAAATAAATTCTCCAATGTGCATTAGGAATCAATTAAAAATGTCATAAGGAACCTTAGCCTAAGGGTCGAGATTTTCTGGAATTTTTGGATTATGGTCCAATTAAGGTTCCTATGGGCCAATAGGATTAATCCAAGTGTTCGGATGAGATAAATCTAAAGAATAAAAGAAAATACCCAAAAATGAGTAAATTCTCTTATATGATAAAGAGTTGTTCAAAATTGAGAGATATTAGTAAAAAAAATGAGATATTTAGAGGAAATGATGCATTTTTGACACCTCAATAAAAGGAGAGAATTCCACCTCAACGAGGCACCTTTTTTCTCATGATTACCCTCGAGGATAGTAAGTGATAGAGATCCCAAGTTCACATCAAAATTTTGGATTGCATTCTTTGAAGCAATAGGAACTTTCTTGGATCTCAGTATAGCCTATCACCCCGAAATAGCTGGCCAGACTAAAAGAGTGAATCAGGTAATAGAAGATATCCTTCGATCATGATGTGCAGGGAACCCAAGAAGTGGTTAAGCCATTTTTTGCACCTAGTTTAATTGCTTACAATGCTTCTCATCATCGAAACATTGGGATGATCCCTTTCAAAGCTCTGTATGGACAAGATTGCCTTACACCATTGACTTGGTCTGACGCATTGATCAGAGTCGAAATATCCAGATAGATGCTTGATGACATGGACCAGCAAATGCAATCAATCCGTAAAGATATTAATGGAGCCCAAGATAGGCAAAAGCAGTATGCAGATAAAAAGAGGTCTGAGAGAGTGTTTGAAGAATCAGATATGGTCTTCATTCGAGTACAACCAAAAAGAAGTTCCTTATCTTTAGGGAAGTACAAGAAGCTCTCTCCCAAATACTATGGACCGTATGCTATTATAAAGAAAGTAGGCGATCTAGCTTATAAACTTCTTCTATCTTCCCATCTCAAGGTACATGATGTATTCCATGTCAATTTGCTTAAGAAACATGTACCCAGCCTGAGTCACGTGCTTGATGAAATGAATAATTGATTTCTCCAACTCAAGGCCAAATGGTACTCCAACCTGAAGAAATCCTTGACATTTGGTAGAAGGTTCTCAGGAGCAGAGTCCTCAGAGAGTTTTTAGTCAACTGGCAGTTCTTCCCTCTAGAAGATGCCACCTGGGAGAAAGAAGAAGAGTTGGTAAAAGATTACCCCCACTTTGCGAGATGAGGACATCTCGCGTTTTTCAAGTGGGAGAGGATGTAAGATTCCTCCTCAGACTGAATAATGAATAAGCTTTTACCTCAATCCCCTGTAATCATTCCCTATTTCAGAATGGAAGAAAATATTTTTTTCTTGTTTTTGCCTAGAGAGAAGAAAAATTCTAGAGAGAGGTAATTCAATCTTGAGATATTTTTGGATATAAAAATTCTCCTAATATCTAAAAAATATTTCCATGAAACATAAGTTCAAAATAAATTCTCCAATGTGCATTAGGAATCAATTAAAAATGGCATAAGGAACCTTAGCCTAAGGGTCAAGATTTTTAGAAATTTTTGGATTATGGTCCAATTAAGGTTCCTATGGGCCAATAGGATTAATCCAAGTGTTGGGATGAGATAAATCTAAATAATAAAAGAAAATACCCAAAAATGACTAAATGCTTTTATATGATGAAGAGTTGTTAAAAATTGAGAGATATTAGTAAAAAAATGAGATTTAGAGGAAATGATGCATTTTTGACACCTCAATAAAAGGAGATAATTCCACCTCAAGGAGGCACCTTTTTTCTCATGATTACTTGAGTTTTTTAATCCCAAAAAATAGGATGTTTTTCTCTCTTCTCTCCTGGACCAAACTGGATCAAAAAGGGAGCCAAACTGGTCCAAATTGAGTCAAACTGAAGCTTGAAAGCTCTAGAAGTCAGTTGGACTTGGTTAGAGGCCTCCCTCACCTATAAATAGACCCTCATTCCTTTGTATTCTCATCTATGAGCTATACCATGCCAATATTACATTAAAATAATCATATTTTCTATTATCCCTTAATTTTCCTGTACTTTTGGGGAGCTTGGAGCTTCTCTCTCTCTCTTTAACAATTCATAGAGTTCTCTTCTCCTCTTGCTAACCAATTGATTGGTTGGGGGCTTCACTCTACTAGAGAAAGAATCAAGCCAATCCTAGAGATAAGAATGATTTTTTATGGTTTTTTGTTAATTTCCTCAAATGACTTCTCTTCTCAACCCCTCTCAAGCTTGAGAAGTTTTCTAAATGATTGTTTTAATTCAAATCAAGCTTTCCCTAAGAATCTTAATGTTTACTTAACAGAAAATTAATCATTATGCTTATTTAGAATTCTTTCTTATGTATATCTCTCTCTCAAAAATAATAGTCATCTCTATGGCTAATTCTTTAACAAAAGAATGCTTCTCATTAATAATTTCTTATTTCTAAACCAAACTCTAGGCTTGATAAGTTAGAGATTAAGAAAATGATATTTTCATGATTTTGTGTTAACAAAATAATGGTTATTTCTTTTAGATTATTTATAACTAGTTAAAAACTACTTTAATTGATTCTAAATGAGGAATAGATTATCCTATCAAATTGGGAAAAAAGGAATAATGGAATTAGCTTAATCTAGTGGGATAATCATAATTAAGTCTATGATTATGGTTAAAATTATGATTCAAATTCATATTTTAGATTTAAGCTTAAAAGTTGATCTTCAATCATATTTTTATTACAAGGTTTTATTCTTTTAAGAAAATTAAAAAATTATCAATAGCAGCAAAGCTATGGTAAATTTTTTGGTAAATTTTTTTGAAAAAAATACATATCTTATTTTTATGCATAATACTAAAAGAGGAACTCCTACCATATTGTAGGTTTAGAAATTTAAAGCAAAAGAATGATTTTGACCATATTTAGGAAAGAATTCTTTTTGTTGTATTTATGCATAATTATTTAATTAAGAAAAAGAGAAAATTTTTGATAAATTTATTTTATGCATAAGAATTTTTTTAAATGATAAAAGAGGAATTCCGATGACATTTGGAATTCAATCATTTAATTGAAAAAAGAGGAATTTTTGGCATATTCAAAATAAAGGATATTTTTATTTAATTTAAAAAAGAGAAATTTTTTATAAATTTATTTTATGCATAAGAATTTTTTTATGATAAAAGAGGAATTTCCAAGTCATTCAAAATTCAATCAATTAAATAAAAAAGAGGAATTCTTAGCATATTCAAGAAAATGGATATTTGTATTTAATTAAAAGAGGAATTCTTATGGTATTTTAAGTAGAAAAAGGTTTTAATTAATTTTGATGAACAAAAGAGGAATTTTCACCATAATTCCACCTAGAAAATTAGGGTTGATAATTAAAGTGGTGGAAAGAATATTCTTAGATATTTTTATGAGGATAAATCACCAAATTGATATTTACCCAAAATTGGATTAATGGAAGAAGGGTATTTTTATAAAATCCCAATATTCTCATATAGAACTATTTCTTAATCTATTGTGGTTATTATGAAGGAATGAAATTCATAAAGTTGGAATTTTCCTTATGATTAGAAGTTGAGTAGATTTTTATCTCAAGAAAATCCTTAGGAATCAAAGTTAGAAGTAAACCGAATAATTTTGGTTAGACCACGAATGTGAGGGGGGCGGCCAGTAAACTACTTGCCCATCTCTCGAATCTGAATCAAGCAAAAACCTTGAGACCGATTCCAATTCTTGAAGCAAAGAATAGACTATCATTGAATTAGCGTAATTCTCCCTTAATCGAAATCACGAAGAATCTAGTTGGAAATTCAATCAAATAATGGGTACATTACCCTGATGAGAGATCAATGATTCTCATTAAGAAAATATGGATTACAAGAAAAGGGTTTTGTGGAACCAATCTCGAACTGGGAATATGGATTACAAGAAAAGGGTTTTGTGGAACTAATCTCGAACTGGGAATTCTACTTGCATAGAACCTCTATTTTCTTTTAAAGGATTGTTTTACGCGAGAATGTTGGAGGAAGCATTTGGTATGTGATTAACTAAGGAGAGACTTGTTGCAACAACAGCTGGTGGGGAGACAACGAGGGATGTCGCTCGCGCGGCGGCAAAGCCTACCGAGGTCTTGACCAGCCTCGGTATGGTTAAAATGGTGTGCTTTTGGTACGATGGTATGGTTAAAATGGTGCGCTTCCGGTACGATGAGCAAGGACCGACGAAGCCATCCCTGAGTGAAGTGCTAGGATACCTAAGTAGGATCCTAGAGGGTTCTGACCAAGTGATACTCTGGCTCACAGTTGCTAAGACACCCATGCGTACATCAAGGAAGATACGGATAAACTGAAAAGAATTGCTTTGTGAATTGAATTTTCATATTGGATCTCATTGGTTAACCAACTGGTCTTCAACGGAGAGTCCGGATGATATATTTTGTAAAACAATGGACTCAATATTTTGGAGGATTATGATCAATAATATTATGATTTCATTGAAAGATTGTTTTAAAGACAGCCTAATCTGTTAAAATGGCAATTTCATATTGGGTGTGTAAGTGGTATGACTACCTTGAATTTTTCTTGAAGCGCCGGCTAGGGGGCCGAGGAACTCTTTTCCTTGGTACCCGGGCAAAACATAACCAAATTTTTATGAAGGAATCCCAGCAATACAGTGGTTGGGCATTGGCTAACCCATGAATCGGATGGGGTTAGGCTAGATCGAGGGATTCCTGCGATTCAAATACTTACCATTAACTTACGTTAGTTAGATTAAGTCCTAGGGGAAGACCCTTGTTCTGTGGGAGGGAATCAGCAGCTCTGCCTCGCTAAAGGGGAAAAAAAGTAGTGATTCTATGGACCAAGTGCAAGTCTCTTCCTTGATCTGACCATGTGGCTTTCGGGTTCGGTCCGATTAGTTTGGTTAGTTCAGACACTGACTCATTAGATCAATTCTCCCGTTAGATGATTTTCCTAGTGGAGACACTCGTGCCTTCCGGGAGAGGGAAGTTTTTCCAGGTTTCGGTTTCAACCGCTGGGCTAGTCTCGTGTCCAGATATTCGTGGGTGAGGCCTCAAGTGTGAATCCCTGCCCCGCGTGAGAGGCTGACTCATCTTGCTATGCACAATGTTCACTGAGTATACCAACCAATCAGCGCAAACACTCATACATACATGTGCTTTACCTCACCAATGTTGTCCACATATTCCATAATTTTTTATGGTGGTGACTAAATCTAGAACTCAAAACCACTTCTTGCTAAATCTCAAACACACTTGGCACTGCTCACACAAATGCTAAGAAATACACAGTCATTCACTTTGCATAACATTTCACAAGTGCATACCTACAACACTTGTATCAATTTGTGGCGATAAAATCCAATCAATAGGATTACATGAACTTCACAAATCCTGCTTTAAAAATCATTTGCACGTATAACCATTTTTCAATCAAATCTCCCATATAAAGAGAATGTAAGGTAGGGAGAGCTTGAATTCCTTGCAAAAAGCAAACACATACACGAGAGAGAGCAAGACATAACAGAGAGATGGATGAGTGAATTTTCTTATATCTTCTTCTCTTCTCTACAACCATATAACTAACCATTGGCGGCATATTAACCGTAATCTTACCAACCACGCCAATAGCATAAATGTGGAAGCTATTACCCAAGTGGGTCATCAATGTCTACAGCACTGGTTGAGCTTGATATCTCAACACTCCCCCTTGAGCTCTCCTCCACACACTACACTCCAAGTAAGCTCCTGAACCTATGGATATTCTCTATGCACAATGCCTTTGTGAAGATGTCAGCCACACCTGATCCTCTGTAGTACTGACATATACTAGATCTACATCACCTGCTAGAACCTTCTCCTTTGTAAAGTGATAATGCACCTCAATGGGCTTCATTCTAGCATGGTATATTGGGTTACTAGCCAATTGTATACTACTCGTGGGTTGTTGCAAGATCAGGGTGTCCAGTTTTATCCAGTTTATGTAGGACTGGGACAATGCTTGGAGAGCAAATTTTGGGGGGCAAGGTACTTAAAATGAGATCAAGCAAATAATAGACAATACGCTTACCCTTAAATTAACCCAATATAATTTAAATTAATATAAATTAGTCTAATTAATCAAAATTAATAAAAAATATGATGAAATGATAAACAAATGATCGTTCCAGACTTAGAGTGATCCAATTTATTTTTCCATGGATGCACTATTACAAGTACACTAGTCCCTGTAGGTTTTAGATGATTCACATCAAAAATGTAATTTTACTAATTAGATTATTAATATTTACAGGCCTTCTGATAGTCTGGAAGAATTTAAAAAAAGAGATCATTAAAAATCCAACCATTGGATTTGTAATTTTTACTAACCACCACACTCTACTAATGTCTCAGTATCTATCCATTCTTTTGATCTACAAGATTGAGGATTTTAAGCGGTAGCTATTGTGGGTACAAAAAGTGGCATATATTATAACACTTTAAAGACCTTGAAATATTTAAAGAAAATAGATAAATATCTTAAAATTTTCTCAAAAAATCAAGTTAAGCTCCATATTATGTGAAGATTTAAGGTACAAAGTGGGAATCTCATATGAGTTTATATGTAAAAGATATTAGTATTTTATGGAATCAATTCAAATTTGGGACAGGGTGTATACATTGACTTTGTACCTAAGAAAATGAGGACTTTTGACTATCTAATGCTTGATCAAATTATGCAACTATATTTCCAACTTTGAATATGATGTTCCAACAAAAGAACTTGAAACAAAATTCCTTCATTTACTAGGAGAAATTAGCCACTAAAGGTAAACAAATGCCTATTTTTTTACTATTTACAGGGTGCCTGAGTGGACAAAACTGGGCACCCTGATCTTGCAACCACCCTCGTGTTGTCACAAAAAATGGAAACTACCCAATCCATGGGCTCACCCATATCACCAAGTATCTTGTAAAACCAAGATACCCCTATACTCTGCCTCTATACTCAACAAAGCAACTTATGGTTGTTTCTTATTGCTACACCTCACAACATAACTCCCAAATGAAAACAGAAAGCCACTTGTAGATGGCATATCTGTGACACTACTAGCCTAATCAGCATTTGTGTACCCATGTAGATGTATCTCTATACCATCCTCATAGAAAAGTAAATAATCAACTATGGGCTTTATGTCCCTGAGAATCCATCTAGCCACGTCCAAGTGTGGCCTCCTAGGAGCCTTTATAAACTGACTCACAAGTCCAACAACATAGCTCAATTCTGGCCTAGTAATGGTCATGTAGTGCAAGCTATCCACTATGAGCATGTACATAGTGGGATCCTCCAAAACCTCACTTGTATCTATGGAAAGCTTTGTGTTCTGCTCCAATGGCACCGAAATAAGCTTACATCCTATCATATCATACTTTATCGATGTAAGATTCCCGCTCAGTGTGAATAATGAATAAGCCTTTACTTCAATCCCCTATAATCATTCCCTATTTTTGAATACAAGAAAATATTATTTCAAAATAGGGAGATATTTTTAAATTTGTGAATGAGTTTTAAATTCAAAAATGTTAAGATATTTTTATCTCTCCTCTCTCCTGGACCAAATCAAATAAAAAAGGGAGCTAAACTGGTCCAAATCTTGTCCAAATTCAGCCAAACTGAACCTGGAAAATTCTAGAACTTAGTTGGACTCAGTTAGTGGCCTGCCTCACCTATAAATAGACCCTAATTCTTTTGTATTCTCATCTGTGAACTAGACCATGCCAATATTACATTAGAATAAGCATATTTTCTATTATCCCCTAAAAATCCTCTACATTTTGGAGAGATTGGAGCTTCTCTATCTCTTCAACTTTCCTTGGAGCTTTCCTCTAAACATACTAACCAATTTATTGGTTGGGGACTTCTTCTAAGAATAGAGAAGCAAGCAAAAGAGGTAAGAAGTGACTCTATGGTTTTTTCTCTACTATTCTAAATGTTTTTCACTTCTCAATCCCTCTCAAGCTTGAGAAGTATTCAAATGAATTGTTTCTCAATGCAAATAAAGCTCTCTAATGAATTCTAATGATTAATCATAAAAAGTTTACATTTATGCTTAATTTAAAATTTTTTATAAGTATATCTCTCTCTCCCCCAAAGAATGGTCATTCCTATGACCAATTCTCTATTCAAATGATGCTTCTCATGGAGCAATTCTTAATTCTAAAATCAAACTCTATGCTAGTCATGCTAGAGGCTAAAGAAATGGCTTTTTAATGCTTTTATGTTACATACATTATGATAAAATTATGATTTAGATCCATAAATTGGATTTAGATCTATTGATAATCTATCATAAGTGTAGTACTAAGTCTTATGCTTTCAAAATTATTAAAAATTATCACTAATAGCAGCGGAGGTATGGAAAATTTATTGAAAATTAACTCATAAATCATTTTTATACATAATGTGAAAAGAGGACTTCCTACCATATTCTAGGATTAGTCATACTATGTTAAATGAATAATTCTCATCATATCCATGGAAAATTAAATTTTAATATTTATGCATAAATAATTAATTTGAGAAAAAGAGAAATTTTTAGTAATTTCATTTTTATGATAAAAGAGGAATTCCCATGATAATGGATATCCATGCGTTTCAATGGAGAAAGAGAAAAAATTGGAATATTAAAATAATGGATATTTTATTTAAAATTAAAGAGAAGTTTTAGTTAAATTTATTTTTATGTATGAATAAATTTAAATGATGAAAGAGGAATTCCCATCATATTTGGAATTCAATCATTTAAATGGAAAAAGAGGAATTCTTGGTATATTTGGAATATTGAATATTTTTATTTAGTTTAAAAGAGGAATTCCCATGACATTTGGATTGCACTCATTAAATGAGAAAAAGAGGAATTTTCGTCATATTTGGAATTCAATCATTTAAATGGAAAAAGAGAAATTCTTGGTATATTTGGAATATTAAATATTTTTATTTAATTTAAATAAAATTTTTAGATAGATTTATTTATGATAAAAGAGGAATTCCCATGACATTTGGATTGCACTCATTAAATGAGAAAAAGAGAAATTTCAAGCTTATTCAAAAAAATAGATATTGGTATTTAGTTAAAAGAAAATTTTTATGATATTTAAGTAAAGAAAGAATTGAAATTGATTTTTGGTGTCAAAAGATGAAATTTCACCATAATTCTACCTAGGGAATTAAGGTTGAGAAATTAAGTGGTAGAAAGAATATCTTTAGATATTTTATTTGGTTAAATCACTAAATTGATATTTAACCAAAAATAGATGTTTATCTGAAGTAAATCCTTGTTAGGACTAAACCGAATGATTTTGGTTAGACTATAAGAGGGATGGACAGTAAACCTACTTGTCCATCTCTCGATCTGAATCAAGCAAAAACTCCGTGACCGATTCCAATTCCTAAATACAAAGAATAGACTACCGTTGAACTAAACTATTTTTCCTTTGATCGAAATCACCAAGAATCTAGTTGGACAATCTAGGTTTTCTTTGACCGAAATCACCAAGAATCTAGTTGGACAATCAGTCAAATGATGGGTAGATTACCCTGATAAGAGATCAAGGATTCTCATTACAAAATTGGGAATTAAGGAAAAAGGGGTTTTGTGGAACCAATCTCAAACTGGGAATTTTACTTGCATAAAACCTCTATTTTTCATTTAAAGGACTGTTTTACACCAAATTGTTGGAGGAAGCATTTGGCATGTGTTTTACTAAGAGGAGGTTCGTTGCAACAGCTTGGTGGGGAGTCGTCGAGGGGCATCGCTCAACAGCAAAGCCTGTCTCGCCGAGGTCTTGACCAGCCTCAGTAGTTAAAATGGTGCCCTTTCGGTATGATGGGTGAGGACCGACGAAGCGGTCCCTGAGTAAAGTGCTAGGACACCTAAGGAGGATCCTAGAGGGTTCTGACCAAGTGATGCACGGGCTCGCAGTTGCTAGGACACCTAAGGAGGATCCTAGAGGGTTCTGACCAGGTGATGCACGTGCTCGTAATTGCTAGGACACCCATGCGTGCGTCGAGGTTTGGATGAACTAAAGAGAAAGATTTTTGTGAATCAAATTTTGATATTGGATCTCGTTGGTTGGCCAGCTAGTCTTCAACGGAGAGTCCAGATGACTTATTTTGTAACACAATGGACTTAGAATTTTGAGGATGATGATCAGTAATATTATGATTTCTATTGAAGGATTGTTTTAAAGACAACCGAATCTGTTATAAATGGCAATTTCATACTGGGTGTGTATGTGGAATGCCTACCTTAATTTTTTGCATGAAACGCCGGCTAGGGGGCCTGGGAACTCTTTTCCTTGGTACCCGGGCAAAACACAACCAAATCTTTATAAAGGAATCCCACCAATATACAGTGGTCGAGTGGTTGGCTTGGCTAACCCATGGGCTGCTAGTTGGGGTTAGGCTAGATCGGAGGATTCCTGCGATACCATTAAGATAGGATTAGTTGCGTTAGTTAGATTAAGTCCTGAGAAGACCCTTGTTGTGTGGGAGGGAATCAGCGCAGCTGTGCCTCGTTAAAGGAGGAAAAAAGCGATGATTCTATAGACCAAGCGCAAGTCTCTTCTTTGATCTGACCATGTGACTTCAGGTTCGATCGGATCAGTTTGAATAATTAAGACCTACAGTCATTAGATTAATTCCCTCATTAGAAGATTTTCCCATGGTGGAATCGCCCATGCCTTCCGGGTGAGGGAAATTTTTCAGGGCTCGGTTTTGGAGGAACCGTCGGGCTAGTCTCTTGTCTGGACATCCACGAGCGAGGCCGCGAGTGTGGATCCCCGCCCCGCACGAGAGGCTGACGCTGCTATCAACGCCCTCGAAAGGGGAAGGGGCCTCCCGCTGGTATCAAAGCTTTGTTGAAAGCTAATAAGAAGAAATGAATTCTTATCGAAAAATTGTAAAAAAATCTCAGAAAGAGCATTTACATATTGTATTTTCATTCCTTAAGCTTCAATAATGAAGATTTTTAATCAAAGAATTTGATTTTATAGATGGAAGCTCCACACTTATCTGGTGTTCCCGACCTCACCTAGTCACAAGACATGACTATGTTCACCTTCGATAATCTCATCTCTTCCACTACAACTCGAATGAGCCGAGCCAGACTCGTAGGCCATTTTGAGGATCTATATTTTCCTGACCTAGTGAAGACGGCAGCACAAGTGGTTTTGTAGGGTAGTATGTCCATGCCTCTTGCGACTAGCATGCGATGCTGAGGTAGAATCTCTCATTGACCATGGTTCTGAGATGAAGCTGAAAGTGATACATGGTGTTATTTTATATCACTCAAGGCCTCGAAATTTCAGATTTTCCTGCCAAATCTATAGACTCTTTAGTTTAATGTGGTAATGCCTATGGAATTTTTAGTTCCCAGCCTGTAAATTTGAAAGAAAGGCGTGCTGCGATGTTTGAAAATGGTTCAAGAATTTTTGTAGACACAGACATTTGGCATAAAAGAATTGGACATGTGAATGTGCAGAGAATGAAGTCTATGCAGACTAAAGGAATTGTGACAGGGCTGCCAAAGTTTAAAGTTGAAGGTATGCAGAAAATATGTGAAGCATGCCAATTTGGAAAGCAAACAAAGCATGTATTTTCACGTGACAAAAATGTGAGCAGAATTGCACTAGATGTTGTGCATTTAGATGTATGGGGTCCTACGAAGACCATGTCTATGGGAGACTGCAGGTATTATGTGACATTTATTGATGACCACACAAGGAAAGTGTGGGTATACTTCATGAAGGAGAAGGGTGAGGTGTTCACTCATTTTTAGAATTTCAGAGTTATGGTCAAAAAGCAAACAGGGAAACATGTAAAGTGCCTAAGGTCAGATGGAGGGGGAGGTACTTCTCCAATGAGTTCTCTGAATTTTTGAAGAAGAATGGTATTCAGAGATAGTTTACATGCATATACACTCCGCAGCAAAATGGAGTTGCTAAGCAGCAGAAAAACAAGCACATTGCTGAGACTGCATGAGCATTGATGGGAGAGAAGAATATGCCACATAGATATTAGGCTAAGGCTGTTTCTACATAGCAATTTACATCATGAACAGAACTCCAACTGTAGCCATACATGATGTAACTCCAGAGGAGAGGTTTACTCGCAAAAAATCTGATTTGTCTCATCTGAAAGTCTTTGGATGCATTGCATATGTGCATGTGCCAGATGAGCTGAGAACTAAGCTGGATCCAAAAGCTGAAAAATGTGTGTTTATTGGATATTCCCTTGAGCATAAGGGATACAGGTGTTATAACCCTACTACACGTGAGTTGAGGGTAAGTAGGGATGTTGTTTTTTATGAGATGAGCAGCTGGTATGCTACTGAAAAAGAAGCTGTTGGGACTGATGTGAGTGGAAATGTGGTTGCACAGAATACAAGTCAGCAATCACAGTCTTTGAGAGGACCACAAGAGTCCTCATCTAGTGGTTTAGTTGATAGACCATGGAGTGATAGGCTGCGTCATAATACCAGTCCTGCAAATGTGATTAGTACATCACATAAAGGCAAAGAGAAAGTGGTCCTTAGTATGCCTGACATTTCTGCAGGGCATTCTCATGTTGATGGAGAGTCTAGTGGCTCAGAGATGAGCCTTGATGAGGATCTTGGGATACCAGCTATGAGAACACCTGGTGTAAAGAAGGCTATGGAAGCCATGAATGCAAAGCTATGAAGATCTAGGAGAGTGAAGAATCCTATGCCGCAGAGGTTTACCTATGATGGTTATGTGGCACATCACTATGCATACATGGCAAAAGTTGTACAGGTTGTAGAGCCCACATGCATTGATGAGACTGTTGGAAATGTGTGTTGGAAGAAAGCTATGGATGAGGAGATGGATGCACTATATGGAAATGAGACTTGGGATTTAGTGCAATTGCCTAAAGGTAAGAAAGCCATTGGATGCAAGTGGGTATACAAAGTAAAACATAACAGTGATGGAAGCATAAGCAGGTACAAGGCTAGATTGGTAGCCAAAGGATATGCGCAGACATATGGCATTGATTATGAGGAAACTTTCAGCCCAGTTGCCAAGATGGCAACAGTGAGAGTTGTGATAGTAGCAGTGGCTACGTCAAAGCAATGGTTTTTACATCAAATGGGGATAAAGAATGCATTCTTGCATGGGGATTTGCAGGAAGAGGTGTATATGTTGCAGCCACCTGGTTATGAGGATGTGAGTCACCCCGAGCATGTTTGCAAGTTGAAGAAAGCCTTGTATGGCTTAAAACAAGCACCAAGAGCATGGTCTCACTATTGGCTTTCATGTAGCCAATGCAAATTTCTCGCTGTATGTGAGACACAGTGATAGAGGGGTTGTGCTTGTTGTCATCTATGTAGATGACCTGATCATTACGGGGGACCATGATGCAGAGATCCTGCTCTACAAGCTCTTCCTATGCATTTCTTACTGATAGGGTCCTCCCATTGGGTAAAGTACACTCATGTCATCATGTTATTGTGGTGTTTCTCCTACCATGGATTGCAAGATTCCTATCCCATAGTGCCTAAAATAAGTTCTACAATGGGAGCATAAGCAGAATGCTACGGACAACATGCGACGCTCACCATTAAGACATGGTGAAAGGGGATGAAATTATAGGTAGAACAGGTCCACAAAGGTGGCTCCACAACATCGCTCCCCTAATGGTGCATAAAAATAGTGTGCATGGGTTTGGAAAGGAGGAATACCTAGCTGCCATTGAGAGTATCAATCCAGACAATCCGAGTCTAGGATAGGGTCACTTGTATCAATCCACAAAAAGTCCATGCTAACGGCCTATAGTAGCAGCAGAGTTGTCTTCATTCTCTTATTTTTTATGTTCTCTTTCTCATCATCTTTTTTTAAATTTTATGGTTAGTCAAATTTTTAGTATGTGTATAGGTACTAGATTGTTGTACATTGTGCAAGATATATTGTCATGGGTTAGCTTTTTCCAACAGGCTCCCTCCTGATATGGACATGCAATTTATCGGGGAGAAAAATGTGGGGGTAAAAGTAATGATATCAGCATAAGTCTCCCCTTCGTGGTTTCTATCATATCTTAACCTCACGGAAGGTATTGTAGGTTTTTTGTAACCATCCCTTCCAACTATGTTCCATCAGTGCTGTTGCCTAGGAGCACCCTTTGTTACTTGTTGTGGCACATCAATTTCCAGCTTTAAGGGTAGTTAGGGGCTTTCATAAGATCTGATGGAGCTTAATGAGCAATGGAGTTGATATTTATAGAAAGGAAATTTGTAATTGCATAGTGGGTCGCTCTAGGGAAACCAATGGGGTTGGGACTTAGATAGCCAACAATGGTTTTGTAACATTTTGTGATGTAGAAGCTTCACCATCAATCACCATGTCTCGTGTGATAGGGTTTCTCTTTGGGATCCAGACTTATGTGGGTGTTGGTGGTGAAGGTTCTCTTACAATAGTATTCCCTTTGTTGGAATTTGAGCTATTGAATCTTTTGTTCATCAATGAGGAGACTTGGTCGTTTGTAAGCGATGGCAGTGAGGCTAGTGGTATACATTTATGTTTTGGTATCTGTTCCATGGGAACACTCACGGGAACACGGATTATGGAAGGAGGCCGGAAGCAATTAATGCGAGAGAGCGGGATTATAGCAATGGAAACATAAAGATGCACATAATTTTTCCATATTTTTGTGCCGAAGTGTAATGTAAATCGTTTTAGGCCAATGTAGGTTCTAAATGAGAGTTCTAAGTGTATTAAGCAAGGCTCACTTACGGGGTTGTCCGCCCATGTGTGAGAGAGGCCTAGGATTAGGGTTAGTGACAGCTCTATAAAAGAGATGTTAGCTAAAGAAAGAGTACATTTTTGGCCATTCTCATAAGCTATTGAGTGAAGCTCTTGAGCTCTCAAGCTATGGCAACTCTCTAACTCTCTCTATTGTACTCTAATGAGCATTAAGCTCCAATGAGTATAGCTCCACTTCTTTCTCTTAATCTGTTTTAGCATCATTGAAGTAGATTAATCTATGATTAGTTGAATTCTTCTTTCTTTCTCTTGTGTATGCATGCTGAGCATCGCGGGGGTTATAGTGCTCCTCCTTTTCAAACTCATTCTAGGTACTTTTATGCTCCCTTAGGTGAAATTTGTTGTGGGCATCACTTTGTCACTTTATTCTATCAATAGTATCATCCATTTCTCGTATTAGGGGAAGCTTCACACATTTGTTGGTTATGCTGCCCTTACTTTTGACGATATGGCACGGGCTTAATGAAACAAATTGTGGTAATTACACCCCAACGCCATAACCTTCTTGATGTGAGAGTACCAGACCGAGGACCAAATCAACGTAGATTACCTGAGGAGGTTCAAGCACAACAATGGAGGGATACATACATAAATGACTTGCAACCACCTATCTTGCAAGCCCTTCTTCCCCCAGCCTCAACATGTCAATTTTGGATCACTATGAGCACCTATATTAAGCGATTCCAGAATCAGAATTGTCTGCTTAACCTTCCCATAGAACCAATGCCATATTTTAGCGAGAAAGCACTCCTTCCTCTACCACCTTCTCCAGAGGCCGGCTTTTGTACAGGGTTGTCCTTGCATCCTGAAGTGATTAATACAATCTTTCTAGTAGAAGTGGACATGGATCCACCATCAGTGCAAGGATAAGCTCATCAACTCCACAATAAGATCAACAAGCCAGGGCACTTTTCTCCCACTGGGTTTTTCTCCTCGGCTATATTCGATGATTGGCACCAATAACAAATTTTATTCTTTTCTTTTCTTATTTGTTAATAAGACATTTTGCAGAGATCTTAGCTAAACAAGAGTATACAAACAAGCTCCAACAGTCCACCTACCGTGCGCACAAATTAGGAAGGGGGGAGACATGCAATGCCTACAAAGAACAAAAGAAGCAATCTACACATCAACAATGCATCAAGACAAACGCGCCACATCAACAAGCACTACAACAGGTGTATTCAAATCATAATCTTTTGTTCTTTATGTGCTTTTCACTTTTGCATATATTGTTTGCATGCTCACAAACAATTGGCTGGTTTAAGTTTTAAATTAGTTGTTACTATGTGGCGAGTGATTTCTAGATTCTTAGAGGACTTAGTAGAAGGTATTTCTATTTGAAGACGGTGTAAGACATATACCAACGGAGTATGCCAAGTCTTATGCTCTAGAAGTATATTAGTTATCCCTAGTGGTAGAGCTACCTCTTAGGTATGAGCTAGGTGCTGTGATAAATAAAAATTCACGAAACACATGCCCTAAAAAATATATAGAAGTGACTTGAGACATGACGTGTCTACGGCCATGTGGAATGCTTGGTAGGACCTTGGGTTGTTTTAGTACCTTAGGGCCGATGCCTTGGTTTCCATGGGGTGAACACTGACATCTAAAAGATTAAGAAGAAGACCTACAAGGACTCTATCACCTTGATAGATGCTGGTAGGACTCTTGGGTACATTATGGGCCCTCGAGACCGATTCCCTCATATTCATGGGATACTCCTTATGTCAAAAAGAAAGAAAAGGGTCTGTCGCCCTTGAGATACTTAGCGGCCTTTAGATTCTCTTGGTGGAGGTCTCTTGGCCATTGCTTGGGTCTCACTGGGATGGAACCTTCCTCTTTATCAAGCTAAAAATAATAATTCTCTTTAATCTTCTGCTCTTTACACAAAAAAAAAAAGGAAGACATGTCCAATCACCATAACTTATATTTAGGAGTAGGGTTGCCACTTAGGAATAACTTAAACACTTGTAGGACATTGAGACTGTGGTCATAACCTACGGTGTACAAGCATACTTGCCTTTGCATAGCACTATCTACCTTAGTCTCACTTTGACTAGTCTTTACTCGCTTCTTTTAGCACTCTTTAAAACTCTAATCGGCCTTTCACTTTCATGCTCACGTGTGAGATTGTCATTTTTGCTGGGTTTTTTTTTCAATAAAAAGCTTTACTTGTCTTCCATTGTTTTTTGTAGCTTTTGTTTCTACCGCGCCCGAGGACGTGTGCGATTTAGGAAGGGGTGAATGTTCCACGGGAACACTCAGGGGAACACAGATTATGGAAGGAGGCCGGAAGCAATTAATGCGAGAGAGCAGGATTGTAGCCATGGGAACATAAAGACGCACATAATTTTTCCATATTTTTGTGTCGAAGTGCAATGTAAATCGTTTTAGGTCAATGTGGGTTCTAAATGAGAGTTCTAAGTATATTAAGCAAGGCTCACTTATGGGGTTCAAGTGTATTAAGCAAGGCTCACTTATGGGGTTGTCCACCCATGTGTGAAAGAGGCCTAGGGTTAGGGTTAGTGACATCTCTATAAAAGACATGTTAGCTAAAGAAAGAGTACATTTTCGGCCATTCTCATAAGCTATTGAGTGAAGCTCTTGAGCTCTCAAGCTATGGCAACTCTCTAACTCTCTCTATTGTACTCTAATGAGCATCAAGCTTCAATAATGAGTATAGCTCCACTTCTTTCTCTTAATCTGTTTTAGCATCATTGAAGTAGATTAATCTATGATTAGTTGAATGCTTCTTTCTTTCTTTCTCTTGTGTATGCATGCTTGTAGTGTGTGTGTGTGTAGTCTCCATTGATGCAAGCTCTTGCCCACTTCATTGGCAATGAGTTATTCATGGATAGACTCTCTCTATGAGCTTGTGGGTTTGTGAATGTTACATTCTATGCTTGCTTAAGCTTGTGGGTTAGTAGATGCACACTTATGGGTTTGCTGGCATTAGGGAAAGCTAAGATTTAATCAATCTTTGAATGGGATTAAGAGATTGCCATGCATTGCTTGTTCTCTTGATTAGTGTAGTGGGTTTAAGGGATTGAGAGATTGATTGAGGTGTTGAATCGTTGAATCATGTTGAATCATCAAGTGGTTCTTCATGTATGTGAGCTCTCCTGCAAGAGGGATAAGCCTTCATACACTAATCGGGTCGAGTCCTCGGATTGACATTGTGTTTCTCAACACATTTCTTGATCGGTAGTACTCTATGAGCACTATATTGCACGGTAGAGAGAACCGCTCTTCAATATCCAAATACAATAGTTACCCTCGTAGTAGCCTTGAGCTTTCAATAAGCATTTGGATATCCATTTTGGAGTAACTTGTAATTTGGATTTCCTACGTCGAGTATTATGTTGAGGCCTTCTTTATTTGGTCGGTTGATGTGGTATAGATGGAGAAATCTTGGAAACCAATTTCAAGGTAGATTTGGGTTGTCAATTTTTAGCCTGTCGCTCATATCTGCTCGTCCTTCTGACATGGAGGAGTTTTCCATGTGGAGGTAAAAGAATTGAGAGTTGCTTGAACAATGAATGCCAAAGCGGAGGGGTTTCCTTAGATTTTGTGTATGTTGAATCTTCCTCCTTAGCGACTCTCAACAAGAGTGAGAGGTGACAGGGGTTTATGAGTAGAATGTTCAGCCGTGGCTTCACCCACAGAGACATGTCAATCATACATATAGAAGCATTCATCCATGTGCGACCAAGTATTATCGGTTCAGATAATGTTTTGGCAAGCATAAATAGGAAGTGTCCCACTAGGTGCGTGTTGCCATCAAATTATGTCTCTATTTGTAGTAGCCCAAGAACTTTCATATTCCTACCATGGATACCCTTCACCTTTAAAGAGGTATCTACGAGTTGGGGTTTTCCCAACTGGTTCCATGCATTGAAGGAAAATAGATTGTGACTAGTCTCTATATCAAGAAGTGCATTGTAAAGCACTTTACACCATAAGGGCTAGGTAATTGATAGAGGTGCTATGTACTCCTTTGTGTCTCCAGCTTTTCCCACAAAGGCTTGTGCTGATCCCAGAATAGGTTCTCGTCATTACTGCTCTATCAGAATTGCCTTTCTTTAGTCTTTTGTCGAGCTTGAGCTTTCTTTAATTTTGATTTTTTCCTTGGCTACCTTTTTATCATGTACATCCCACAAGGCTTCTTCAATAAGAGGACCATAATACTTTTTAAATTAACTGCCATTAAGGAAACCAACAGTTTCCACCTCGTCACAAGGGTTTCAACATGCATGGTACCTTGAGGAGGTGTTATTTTGTAGACTCGTTCTTTTCTAGTATATTTTAGTTTCGTTTTTTCATTGCGGACTTTGTACACACGTACAAGGTCTCTCTCATTGATTTCCGTATCCTTGAGATTTTATCAAACCACTTTTTTCATCGATCCTTTTCTATTAACATGTTCTACACTGCAATTTGTCTTTCTTTCTCCGGTTGTTCAAGAATGAACAATCGGTTGGCCAACATGTTACCCTCAAGTCTCTCAATCATCACTCACTATCTACCACCCTTGAGCTGGGTATTCTGAGGGCATTACCGCCTTAACCCCATATGCCATCTTAAATGGTGTATAGATAATTGCAACTTTGTAAGAGTTTTAGTAAGTCCTTGGAGCTGCTGTGAGCTTGAATTCTCAATCATTGCGTCGAGCTTCAATAGTTTTTGTTAATATGGAAATGAGGACTTTGTTGGTTCTCTCAGCTTGACCATTTTCTTGCGGCCGGGTAGTATGGAGTAGACTTGCGGTGTGAGATCATAAACATTGTGGTGATATGTTGGATTAAATCATTTATAAAGTATTTCACTTAGTCACTCACCAACTGAAAAGGATAACCAAAGCGGGTAATAATTTTCTTATAGAGAAACTTAGCCATAGCATCCACTTTTCTTAAAGCTCTTGCTTCAGCCCATTTCGTGACATGGTCCATAGCTATTAAAATGTACCTTGCTTGGGTGCCACGTGCAGTTGGATTGATGGGTCCCACAAAATCAATGCTCCATTTCATAAAGGGTTCCAAAACTTTAATAGGGTTCAAGGGCATCATGTCCTTCTTTTGTTTTTTAGCACATCGTTGGTACTCGGCACATTCTCTAACAAATAGTGCACAATCTTTCAAGAGCGTGGACCACTGATACCCCAATTGGAGTATTTTTTTTATAGTAACATCTGTTACCTCTTATTTTTGCTTGCTTCTCTATCTTAGAAAAAGCCCCCAACCAATCAATTGGTTAGTGTGTTGAAAGGAAAGCTCCAAGGATGGTTGAAGAGAGAGAGAGGCTCCACTCTCTCCAAAAGTAGAGGATTTTTAAGGGATAATAAAAAATATCACTATTTTAATGTAATACTGGCATGGTATAGTTCACATATTTTTTTACAAAAGACTAAGGATCTATTTATAGGTGAGGGAGGCCTCTAACCAAGTCCAACTAGGTTCTAGAATTTTCCAGGTTCAGTTTGGCTAAATTTGGACAAGATTTGGACCTCGTTTGGCTCCCTTTTAATTTGGTTTGATCCAGGAGAGAGGAGAGATAAAAATATCACAATTTTTTGAGTTAAAAACTCCACCACATGTGTGAAATAGATGCCTCATTGAAGTCTCCACCCCTCCTTATTACCAAGGTGTCAAAAATGTATCATTATATCAAAATATCTCATTTTTTTAGTAATATCTCATAGTTTTTAACTAATAAAACTTGTACTCAATCAACTCTTATCTTATGTGGGCATTTACTCATTTTTGGGTATTTTCTTCTATTCATTGGATTTATCTGCTCCCCACACTTGGATTGATCCTATTGGCCCATAGGAACCTTAATTGGACCATAATCCAGAAATTTCTGAAAATCTAGACCCTTAGGCTAAGGTCCTTTATACACATTTTCAATTAATTCCAATTGCATATTGGAAAGTTCTTTTTGAATTTCTGTTTCAAGGGAAACCATTTTAGACACTAGGAGGGTTTTTATATCCAAAAATATCTCAATTTTGGATTCCTCTCTGTAGACATTTTCTCTCTCCAGGCCAAAACAGGGTAAAACAAGATCTTTCTTCTATTTCAGAGAGGGGAATAATTACAAGATCAGAAGGGGAGGTTCTTACACCTGTACACCTCAAAAGCTAGAGGGAGGAATCTTACACTTGTGGTAACTGAAGAGTTGATATAGCTTTTGATCTCTATTTCAGACTCCTAATCACTACCATTGCTTCTTGTGTCAGAGTTATCCCATGTGGACTCAAGTTCACTATAACCATTCCCCTCGGCATTAGAAGATAGACCATGAATCATTTGTGATGGTATAAACTTTGGGAGCTCCTCACCATTAGGTGTAACCCATGTAGATCCTCTGGTTTCCCAACTATCTATTGTAGCCATCATATGTAGATCCTCTGGTTTCCCAACTATCTATTGTAGCCATCATATGTATCCAGTTTAGATCATCTTCAAGCTCAATACCTTGTTTGTCAGCATCCTTGTAGGGTTGATCCTTCCCTACATTAGTCTCTTCTCTACAAGTATAGTAGCATTGTAATGGGGGTGAATAAGTGGTGATGTGTGAACGATTTTCAAAAAGTTCTCCACTACCCATAAGGTGTACGCAGCTAGTCAACAAGATCAACCATGATGATGGAATCATCAAATTACAGGTAGACATGGTTCTTAGACTAATTATGTACCATCTTTGCCTCTCCCATGAATGGGCATCCCAAGATCATTTCATATGATTTGTGTTGTTTGGAAAGGTCTATAAAAATGAAGATATATTTAACCCAATGTTTAAGAACTTTGATCTTTAGATCTCGTAACATCTCAGTAGATTTGGTAACAGTTCCATCGACCATCTTGACAATGATATCTGAGACTTATAGATGTGGCTTAGCCATATTCTCCTAGCATTTCCTTGTGATTATGCTCACTCCCGCACCACCATCTAGGACTCCCATTTCTATGATGCCCTTAGTGGTGATGACTGGTAGTAATGCATTAACCTCATCACCTTCAAAGTGTTCTCCCAGTTTATTAAGTGAAATTTTAACCATAGATTTGGTATTTTATTCTTCCAATGGGACTATTTATTTGGGTATAACTTGAGGTGTCTCCATTGTATGGTGGAGACGTGCCTTATGCATGCTAGTAAATGGTGGTAATCCTACATTGAGTTCTCTATTAAGAAGATCTCTCATCGCTTCAAGCAATTCAAGATCTATGCTCAATCATACCATTATCGTTGTACTTGTTTGTGAGGCCATAAAGTCTATTAATTTGGGGATGTTTAGTGATAGATTTATGACCTCCTTTCCATGAATAGGTGTCAGCCGGTGAGACTGGAAAATACATCTCCGAGATGGGCTTAGGGTTTCCATATGGTAGTTGTCCCTTGAACCAATCAAGGATCAAACTATGAGAGGTGGAGGTCTCAGCCTCTTTCATGATGACACTCAGCACATCTACACGTTTGTGAATTTAGTAGTAGATGTTAAGGTACTAGGGTGTATAGTATCTGAAACCCTCACTTGCTTGGGCTTTAGTTCAAGCTCTTGTGTTTTTATAACTAAATCACTAAATTCTTAGACTTGCTCAATCTCCTTTTTAGGGTCAAGATAAGAGCCAAGTGGCCACATGCTCGTATAGGTAAAACAATAAGAGTATTTCAGTTTATAATTAATCAACTCGTAATAACCACTGATTTAATCTCATAAGAAACTATGCTATAGGTGAACTTTTCTAAGAAAAGTGCTTAAAATGTCATAAAGTCATTTTAGTTGCATTCGTTTGTGCAAAGTTTTGGATTAATAAGCCCTTTTTTATTTTTGCCAATTAAACTTATATGATTCTCTTTGTTGGAAAAACCACTTAGTAGCTATTCCATCAAGGTCTTCACCTCCAATTGCTACCCCAACCATGATATGATGTTCACATTCTCAAGATGGTCAAGCCATGAGATAAGACGTGTGGTCATTGGGTGATGGCCTCTATTACACCACCGGCATGCACACAAGAAGAAAATGTATAGGGATTAGAACTAAGGGACACTAGGATCCCAACTCAAAAGGCACCAATCAACTAAGAATCAATCCTCTGACCTCTGCCCGGCTGACACAAAACAGACACCTCTACACCCTTCAATCTAGCTCGGTTGTTACCTCCAATTGTCCTCTCAGGTCAAATCAAACTACCAAGACCTCTGATCTTTAGCCTAAATGCCAGCAGCAGCAGCTGACTTCCTCTACTAACAAGTAGTTGACTTGAATCCCCCCAACTCACATGTAATTGATAAAATTTTGACTGTAGTTTAGGCTGATGCCTACTATGAATCCCAGTGAGAAACATTAAGGAGAAAATGCACTATAAAATGGGACCTTTACTAATCAAAAAATTAGTGCTAATCAAGATATCCACCAATGGGAAGGGGGGGAGTGCACATTCTATCCACTAGCTTTAGCTATAAAATATAGGGTAGTTATTACATTTCTTAGCCTTGTCTCCCTATCTTCCACCTCTCTCTAGAGGTCACACCAAAGTTCAAGGCAAGGGTCAAATCTCCTTTTTGAAATGACATGGGCTAACATTTTAATATATAAAAAGGTGCAACTCGGCCAAAAAAATCCTAAAAATTTGAAATTTTGGTTTTTCCTCTCCTAAAAGGTATTTTTACCTCAAAAAAGGCTACCTAATGATAGATATTCTACAGTGGGAAACCCATTTTTCAAGCTCATTTCAGCTCTCTAAGCTCTTAATCTCTCTCTTGAGAAGGGTTGAGAAGTGAAAAACGTTTAAAATAGTTGATAAAAAACCATAAAGTCACTTCTTACCTCTTTTGCTTGTTTCTCTATTCTTAGAAGAAGCCCCACACCAATCAATTGGTTAGTATGTTGAGAGGAAATCTCCAAGGAAGGTTGAAGAGAGAGAGAAGCTCCAATCTCTCCAAAATGTAGAGGATTTTTAGGGGATAATAGAAAATATGCTTATTCTAATGTAATATTGGCATGGTCTAGTTCACAAATGAGAATACAAAAGAATAAGGGTCTATTTATAGGTGAGGGAGGCCACCATAATTGAGTCCAACTAAGTTCTGGAATTTTCCAGCTTCAGTTTGACAAGATTTGGACCAGTTTAGCTCCCTTTTTTATTTGGTTTGATCCAAAGAGAGAGGAGAGATAAAAATATCTTAAAATTTTTGAATTTAAAACTCATTCACATATGCAAAATAGGCACGTCCTTGAAGTCTCCCCCTTTGCTTACCAAGGTGTCAAAATTGTATGATTACTCCAAAATATCTTATTGTTTTACTAATATCTCATAGTTTTTGTTGAGATTCAAGCTCGATGTCAGTGTGAGCCAGCTATGCTATGTGCTGGCATGTTAGGTAGGAACATGTGTGAGACATAAATGACCGCGTCTAGTTGGTCATAGTGTGTGGACATTAGCTAGGGTTAGATGTGTGTGGACACAACTCATAGTGTGTTGTGTATATTATGGATTATGGCTTTATGCATTGTGTGAGAAGGGAGATGGCTTCCCTCTATGGTTAGGGTTTGTAATATATATTAGGGTTTGCTCCTGTGTGTGTCTCTCTCCTCCCTCTACCTATTTTTAAACATGGTATTAGAGCCTTGTGCTGTCTATTAGGGTTTATGAGTGAGTGAGAGAAGAGGGAGAAGAAGCTGTGAAGCTTGCCATTGATGCTATGAAGCTTGGAGCACACCAATTACTATCAGATCTGAGAGCTTGGCCTATCAGGTAAGGTATTCTAAACATCCTTGAGTGGATTGCAAGTGATTCAGGCAAAAATAAAGCAAATTAGGGTTGCCCAAAGCAAAGGAAAATTCTGGTTTTTGAAAGCTTTCCATTAAAAGCTTGGAAGTGGTGATGTATGGTGAAATACATGCAAATATGGCAAAGAAATATGTATGTGATAAGAAAGAATGTGTTGGCAACTCATGTACAAGCCCTACACTGATTTTGGAGCATTTTACATGCATTTGAATGAGTAAAAATTTTTGGTTTTTGAGCTCTCACAAAACAGAGAAAAGGAAGTCAATTTTTGATGCATTTGGAGCAAGTTTTTGGCAAAAATCAAAGCATTGATTGGTTACACACTTGCCTAGGTGTGTTGGGGACTTAATCCCATCATCAATTAGCATCATAAACACTCCCAAATCCTCCTACAGCAGGCGAGGCAAACTGGACAGCAGAAATAGAGCAATTTTCATACTATTTGACAGGTGGAGGAGCAAAATCAACTTGGGTGCTTGATTAATTCCAAAATTGGTTTAGCACAATTAGTTGCTACACATACTTGAGAAGAAGGCTACATGATTGGATTGAACAATTATTATCAATTGAGCTGGAAATGAGCTAATTAAAAAGGTTGTCTCTACTGGTTGCAGAGAAACAGAGTGAGCTTAATCGATCAATTACTCACTGGTCTTAAACAATTGGACTAATTCCTTTTACATGGAGTTAGTGGACATCATTGCTAAGCTAATGAATGCCTAGTTGCTCAATTTGGACAAAGATTGAAGAAATTAGAGAAAAATTACTACTAGTAGATTGAAGAAATTAGAGAAAAATTACTACTAGTTTTACTGGTTTTTCTGGTTTTTTCTCAGAACAGAGAAAGGGGTTTGACAAAATTGATATGTACACATGTTGGATGGTGTTGATACTCAACATTGAGGCTGTTTAGGTAGTTATGCACACTTGATTGAACCACTACATTGTAATTTGGAGCCTTGGAAAGTGCATCAAAATAGGGTATCTTGGACTGTGTGAGTCAGTTCATTTTGGATGCATACAGGTTGATTTTCTACATCAAAATTGAAGATTATTGACTACATTGGAGTATCTGGAACATCCATTGGAGTGTGGTTGAGCTGAGGAAGGCTCATTTATAGATTTAGAATTGTGCGGAAGGTGTATTTGCATTGAGCAATATGTCGGATAATCCAGTACAGATTGTTGGTGAAAAGTTGGATAGGAAGAACTTCCAGGCATGGAAGTACAGGATCAAAAGTTTTCTGAAGGAAAAAGGTTCTTGGAATCTCATTACAGGTGCTGAGCTAGAGCCGGAACTACCCCGACAACCCACACAATAGTAGATTATAGCTCATAAGCAATGGTCAGAAAGAGCATTCAAAGTGTTGCATTATCTGTCTATATGTATTTCGGATGCTATGCTCATACACATACATGATGCTGAGAATCCCAAGGATGCATGGGATACATTGGTGAAGTTGTTTGATACAGACACGAGTCTCAGTTGCGACAACAGATACATAATGTGAAGCGAAATAAAAGGAGTATTCATGATTATGTGCAAGAAATAAAGAAGTTTGTAGATGCATTGGCAACAATCAATGCCCCCATGCCTGATGATGATTTGGTAGACATTACCTTGCGTGGTCTTGGTAAGGAATATAAATCTTTTGATACATCTATCTCGGTTCGGAGTACAGGTTTACCAGACTTTGATGAGTGGTTTCACTCTTGCTTGATGAGGAAATCAAACTCAGTGATTCATTTTAGGATGCATCTACTAGCCATGATGATAATGGCAGAAATCAGGCTTTCTATTCGCAAAGAGGTTTTAGAGGCAGTGGGAGATTTGCATCACGTGACGGTGGTGGTAATGGTCGTGGATGGCAGGACAAGTCATCACAATAGAATTTTCAGCCTTCATATGGTGCTAGAGGTGGTCGTCGTGGATATACACCTCAAAGAGGCAGAGGTAATCCTTGTGGTAGAGGACGTTGGCACAATGCCAACAAACATCTATGCAAGATGTGGAATGCCATTACTGTGGAAAATTTGGTCATATGGCACGTGATTGTTTCTGCAAACAGAATGATTTGAGAGGGGGTAGAGCACAACGTGGTGGACATTATGCACAACATGGTGGTGGAAATTATGCATCAAGCAGTAATGATGGCACCACAAATCACTTGTTTGCCATGAAACATGTTGTGGGATCTATGATGACAAATGTTGAAAATGATAACACTTGGTATATGGACTCTGGAGCATCAAACCATATGACTTGTCATGGTGAATGGTTTGAGCATATGAAGCCTATGGATGTGAAAGGCTATGTGGAAATAGGAGATGATACTCAGCATGCCATTACACATGTTGGAAGTGTACCATTGGTTATGCACAATGGTCAAACAAAATCTATGTCAGATGTATTGTATGTGCCTTCTATCACAAAAAGTTTGGCCTCAGTTGGTCAAGGGATTACAGGTTCGTTTCAACGAGCATGGTTGCTTCGTTGAGGATTTCAAACATGGATGTAGAGTCATTGCTAAAGGTAAGAAAGAAGGCAGGTTGTTTAAGCTGGATGCTGGAATTCCTGAGTTAAAATCAGCCATGTTCTCTAAAAGCAGAAATGTGGTACAGGACATTGATATGTGGCATAAGAGGATTGGACATGTCAATATACAAAGGTTAAAGAACATGCAGACAAGAGGCATTGTCAGTGGGCTGCCTAGATTCAAGTATGATGGAAATATGCATGTTTGTGAAGCCTGTCAGTTTGGAAAGCAGGTGTCAGGACTATGGTCCTACGGAAGTCGAGCCCTAGCATAAGTTAATAGCTTTCGGAGTCTCGAGAGTATTATTAATGCTAGCGGGGTTCAGGGGTTAATGGGCGTTAGGGTTTGGTCGATGTGTGTACACATCGAAGTTAGCACGGCTCTTAAGTAAGATGGGCGGCCGGGCTAGGAGGTGTGGACACAGGCCAGGGTTTTGGTATAAAACCCAACGAGAAACCCTAACTCGTCAATATATGGTTGGGAGGTGAACTGACAGGACTATGGTCCTACAAAAGTCGAGCCCTAACATAAGTTAATAGCTTTCGGAGTCTCGAGAGTATTATAATTAATGCTAGCGGGGTTCAGGGGTTAATGGGCGTTAGGGTTTGGTCGATGTGTGTACACATCGAAGTTAGCACGCCTCTTAAGTAAGATGGGCGGCCGGGCTAGGAGGTGTGGACACAGGCCGAGCTAGGAGGTGTGGACACAGGCCAGGGTTTTGGTATAAAACCCAACGAGAAACCCTAACTCGTCAATATATGGTTGGGAGGTGAACCGACTTCCACCCTCTCTTCTTCTCCACGCCTAGGCTATGGCGGCTTGAGGAAGACGCAGCCGTAGCGGAGGTGTTACATAGAGCCAGTGGGCGGTGCGCATAACCTGCACGGGAAACAGCTCGATGCAGCAGCAAAAGAAACGAGCGCAGTCGCCTGCGTGAACAGCCCATAGCGAGCGCCGCCGCCGCGTACCCGTCGCCCGTACGGCCACCACAGCGGACGCCCAAGGTGGCAACCAAGGTAGCCTGGCAGTCCTAGAAGGCGATCGGTGATGATGGCAAGCACGCGAGAATTCTCCCTTACTTGAGTGGCACAAGGGGGAGGCTTCACCATCCAAGGAGTGAAGGGTTTTGAACCCACCACCTCAAGCTCCAAGGCAAGTGTGCTAGCCACTTCACCTTTTCACTTGTGTTGTTCTTCTCTTCAAAAGAACTCTACTTATTCTTTCAAGGGAGGACACAAACTACAAGGAAAGTGACCTTTTCACCTTCAACTTTCCTTCTTTCAATTTGTGAGAGGAGTTTTCTATGCTCCAAGTTTGGAAGTTTTTGGTGGACGGATCTTCAACGACATGCTACATGCAACACACTTTTTTGCATGCATGTGTTGATTGATGACTCGAGTGGTGATTTCTTCTCGATTTTTGTGCATGCAAGAGGAATTCTTCTACGACGCTTCAATTGGAGTTCGCTTTTTAAGGTAATCCGTTCTCTATTTGTAAGCACGTGCATACCATGGCCTCAGCGGAACCGTCTCATGTTCACTTCGATTTTGAGAATGATATGCCTGATGTTAGTGAGGCATACCCTTTGGGTGGTGGTGTGGGTGATTCGCGACAGGCCGTTGCGCCTGATCGGGATGCCAACATGACCGATGCCGAAGGGGGTGCGAGTCCACTAGACGATTATGGTTTGGTAGACACGTTAGAGTTTGGGCGTCTCACTTCAAGGGTAGTTGCACTTGAGCGCACTATAACAAATGTCAATACCAATCTCACAAACATGAGTACGCTTTTTACTGAATTTATGGCACGTTTTGCAAGTGGATCGGCGGCAAGTGGAGGGCCTATTCCGATAGTTATGCCTCCTCTTGTTCCAAATCCTACAGTAGAATCTATTGCACCCTCTGCAACGCAGGAAGGGGCTATGTTGAAAAACGTGAAGCCGCCTGTGTTTAAGGGAGAGGAGTGTGATCGTAACAAGGATGCGGTCCATACATTTTTACACAAGTGGACGGACTTGCATCGTTTACGCCGCACTCCCGCTGCTGTTATGGCCACTGAGACGAGTCTCACACTTGAAGGTAAAGCTTACAAGTGGTGGATGAGTCTACCTATTGAAACTCGCCCTAAGACTTGGGAGGAGTTTGAGGCAGCTTTTAAAAAGGAGTTCTTACCATAAAACGAGAAAGATCGAAGTTGGACAGCCTGGGACAAGTGCAAGATGGAAGGTCTTACACTTAATCAGTATGTGTCCAAATACCGTGAAGTCATTCTCAAGCTAGATGGTTTGGACGACTTTCAAAAGGTTCGTGGGTTTGTTAGAGGCCTTGATAAAGAATATCAGGCAAAGGTTAACACCCAGTATCCTAAAACTTTGGAAGCGGCTATCCAAAGTGCCCTTATCTTTGATGACACCATGGATAAGAAGGGCATGGATAGACCGGCCAAATTCAATGGCTCGCAATTTAATGCTAATAAGCGTAAACTTGCCAACAATTCTACTGAAAACACAAAGAAGTCTAAAGGGTCAAGTGGTCCGTTGTCTCCACAAGACTATGAACGGGCCAAGAAGGAGAAACTATGTTATCATTGCTTAGGTAGTGATCATGAGAAGAAAAATTGTCCACAGTTGCCTCACAAGAATAAGGATAAGGTCAAGGAGAAGGCTGTACATATGGTGCAAACGCTTCCCTTGGATGCTGATCCTAAGTATTCTGCGGTAGAGGTTTCACACACTGCCGAGATGCATGAGTGTAATCTCACTGCATCTATGTGGCAAGAGACAGTTGGACCACATGATTTGGTTCGTATGCATGGCTCCATTTATGGTCATCGAGTACGTATTCTCATTGACGATGGTGCCACACACAATTTCTTGAACTCTGCATTAGTTAAGAAATTAAAGTTGCCGGAGACAAAGAGTTCTCATCGTTATGTGGTGTCCACCATTCAGGGGGATGATCACGATGTGTGGGATACTCTAGTACGGCAAGCAGGCTGTGTTTGTGCAAGAACACACTATGGTTCTTGACTTCCAAGTGATGAATATTTCTCGTGCGGATGTCATCTTAGGACGGGAGTGGTTGTATGGGTTAGGGTCATCACTCAAAAGGAGTTATGAACATAATACGTTTATGTTTGAGGCCAATGGTAAGCATGTTTTACTTATTGGGGAACGTGATGTACCCCCAACACCACTCATATGTAATGCCGAACTCTCTTTTTTGGAGCATAGTAATCAAAAATAGAAGAAGTCTATTTTTGTTATTGTGTGTCGCAAACTAGTGGGTTTGATGTGCATGATGTTTCTTCTTCAAATGAATCTTCCTCAGCGATGCCTTCTTTCTCTTTACCTTCTTCTAAAATCTCTTTAAATAATCTTAAGCAACCAGTTAATGCTTTGTCTTTGCAACAACTGTTACAAGAATTTAAAGATATTTTTCCTAATGATTTGCCAGAGGGTTTGCCACCCGAACGAGCTTTGCCTCATCGCATTGATGTCGTTCCGGGCACCAAACCAATTAGTAAGCCGTCGTACAAGCTTGGTGCGACTGAAGCAGCTGAGGTGGAACGTCTTAGTAAGGGCTTCATTCGCCATAGTGCTTCACCATGGGCATTGCCCATTCTTTTGGTGAAGAAAAAGGATGGATCCATGTGCATGTGTGTGGATTATCGCTCCTTGAATGCGGTAACAATTAAGAACAAATATCCGCTACCTAGGATAGATGAGTTGTTTGATCAACTCAAAGGTGCAAAGTATTTTTCTAAAATTGATTTACGTTCAGGATATCATCAAGTGCGTATTAACGCTGATGATATAACCAAGACTGCGTTCCGGACTCACTTTGGACACTATGAGTTTTTGGTTATGCCGTTTGGGCTTACTAATGCCCCGGCAACGTTTATGATGCTTATGGATAGCGTACTAAGGCCGTACTCAGGCAAATTTGTCATTGTCTTTCTTGATGACATTTTGGTCTATAGTTCTCGACTTTAGAAGAGCATTTGGAACACTTACGAAAAGTTTTTCAGTTACTACGCGAGAATGCACTTTACGCGAAAGAAAGTAAGTGTGAATTTCTCAAGGATAGCATACAATACCTAGGTCATGTAATTTCTGCAGCAGACGGAATTGCTATGGATGCTAGTAAGGTTGATGCTATTATGCGATGGCCAACACCTCGAAGTATGGAAGAATTTCAAATCTTCTTGGGAATGGCAGGATTTTATCGCAAATATGTGAATGGTTATGCAAAGATTGCCGCTCCCATGACTGATCAATTGAAAGGTGCGGCAATTACCTTTCAATGGCATGAGGAGCAACAACGTAGCTTTGATAAGCTTAAAGTTGCTTTGGCTATGGCTCCCATCTTGGCAATTGTGGATCCTCAAAAACCATTTATGATTGAAACGGATGCCAGTGCTAAGGTAGTGGGTGCAGTTCTCATTCAAGATGGTCATCTTGTTGCCTATGAGAGCAAGAAGCTCAATCGTGCTCAACAAAACTACTCAGCTTACGAGCGTGAGCTCTTTGCCATCATATATGCCTTACAAAAATGGTGACATTACTTATATGGTGCGCAATTCGAGATTGTTTTTGATCACGAAAGCATAAAGTGGTTTATGAACCAAACAGATTTGCAGGGTCGAAAGGCCAGATGGGCTAAGATCCTTCAAGAGTATGATTGCAAGCTACGCTATCGCAAAGGATGTTACAATATTGTAGCTGATGCTTTGAGTCGTATGCCAGAGATTAATTCACTGTTATTCATTCACAGAGTTGAAAAGCGAATTGTTAGAATCTTTATGAGGCAAATGCAAGCAAGATTCAACATACTCAAATGTGTGGAATCATGTTCAAATGAGGAGTCCCTCTCACTCACACGGTAGTATTCCCAGTTCTTCCACACATGGTTCTTCTTTATCACAAGATGAACTACAGCGATGGAAAAACTTTTCCATCGATGATGGATACCTACTCCACAAGGGGAGAGTTTGTGTTCCATTGGACTTAGACACTAGGCGCCAAATTCTTTTTGAGTGTCATGATAGTCCAAGTGCAGGTCATGCGGGCATTCACAAAACGTATGCTCTCGTAAGAAAGCATTTCTATTGGACTGGACTTCACAAGGATGTTACTGACTATGTTCTGCAGTGTCAAAAGTGTCAAGTGAACAAAGCAGAACGTCTTAAAGCTGGCGGGTTACTGCATCCATTAGAGATTCCCGACGGAAAGTGGGAAAGTATGTCTATGGATTTTATAACAGGCATGCCCACAATGAATCATGGACATGATGCCATTTGGGTAATCGTGGATCGATTAACCAAGCTTTGTAGGTTTGTGCCTACTAAGAAAATAGTTACAACTCCAGAATTGGGACGCCTTTTCGTGGAGAATGTTTACCGACTTTATGGCTTACCGTCCAATATTGTCAGTGATCGCGATCGCAAGTTTAACAGCCATTTTTGGTGAGCAGTATTCAGTAAGCTGGGTACTATGTTAAACCTTAGTACAGCTGATCATCCGCAGACAGATGGTCAGACTGAACGGGTTAATCAAGTGCTGGAAGATATGCTTAGGGCATATGTCATCAAAAAACAATCTGATTGGGAGTCTTATTTGCCTATTCTTGAGTTTGCTTACAATAGTGCAAAGCATGTCTCGACAGGCTTTGCCCTTTCATGTTGATGTATGGTTTTCAGCCATGTTCACCAGTGTCGGTGGGACTGGCGAATGAGAAAATCAGTCAGGTTAAGGATTTTATCCAAGACCATATGGATATGTTGCGCCTTGCACGATTAAATGTTCCTCAAGTGCAAGATCGTTACAAGAAGTTTGCGGACCAGAAACGTAGGCCACTTCACTTTCAAGAAGGTGATTGGGTGTTTCTGAAGGTACCAGAAAACTCCACCAATTTAAAAACGGGTCCCGCACCAAAATTGTCGCCCCGATTTTGTGGACCCTTTAAGATACTCAAGAAGGTGGGCCCAGTAGCCTATAAACTTGAGTTACCAGCACATTCCAAGGTTCATCCCATCTTTCACGTAAGCCGTTTGAGGAAATGCCTTATGGGTCATGAAAGGCCGGTGGATGATTCTTTCTTGGTAGAATATGTGGAACCCCCAATACTGCCTCATGAACCAGAAAGAGTATTGGATTACCACATGTTACGTACTCACCACCAAGTTAGGAAACAAGATCTTATCAAGTGGAAGGACCATCCAGAGGAAGGCTCCACTTGGGAAAACATTAGTGTGATGAGGAAATGTTTCCCCACTTTTGTTTTCGAGGACGAAAACTCTTTTCGAAGGGGGGAGTAATGTCAGGACTATGGTCCTACGGAAGTCGAGCCCTAGCATAAGTTAATAGCTTTCGGAGTCTCAAGAGTATTATTAATGCTAGGGGCGTTAGGGTTTGGTCGATGTGTGTACACATCAAAGTTAGCATGGCTCTTAAGTAAGATGGGCGGCCGGGCTAGGAGGTGTGGACACAGGCCAGGGTTTTGGTATAAAACCCAACGAGAAACCCTAACTCGTCAATATATGGTTGGGAGGTGAACCGACTTCCACCCTCTCTTCTTCTCCATGCCTAGGCTATGGCGGCTTGAGGAAGATGCAGCCGTAAGCGGAGGCGTTACAGCAGGCAAGGTTGCGGTTTCCTAGAGAAGGCAACATGAGTAGCAGGCCACTTGAGATAGTACATAGTGATGTATGGGGTCCTGCACAAAACCCATCTATCAAAGGCAGTTTATATTATGTGACATTCATTGATGATTTCAGCAGTAGGATGACATGGATATACTTTCTCAGAGAGAAAAGTGATGTTGGAAAAGTTTATGGATTTCAAAGCTTTTGCAGAGAAGCAATATGGATCGTGGATTAAATGTTTGAGGACAGATGGAGGTGGTGAATACACCTCAAATGCTTTTGAGCATTTCTTGAGAAAGCATGGTATAAGAAGACAATTAACTTGCAGGTATACACCTCACAAAATGGTGTGACTGAGAGAAAGAATAGAGTCATTTGTGAAGTGGCCAGGGCATGCTCAATGAAAAGAGCATGCCAGATTATTATTGGGCAGAAGCATATACTACTGCAGTGTATATACTCAATAAAACACCTACAGCAGCCATACATGGAAGCATGCCAGAGATGCGGCTTACAGGTTATAGGCCAGACATTGGACACCTCAAAGTTTTTGGATGCATAGCTTATGTACATGTGCCTGATGAGAGAAGGAGGAAGTTGGATCCTAAGGGGCAGAGAAGTGTGTATTTGTTGGATATGCACAGGATCGCAAGGCATACAAATGTTACAATCCACAAACTAGGCAAGTTGTTATCTCACGAGATGTGGTGTTTGATGAGCTTGCTAGTTGGTACAAAGCAAAGGATGAGGGTGTCATTGAGTCACTTGAAGCTGATGTGCATGTGAACTTGCCACAAGCAAGTTCTAGTTCTATTTCTATGTCTGGGCCAACAGAGGCTGAGAGTAGTATTGTACGTCCATGGTCAGGATGCTTGAGGCATGAGAGTGTGAGCACTGGGAGTAGTGTTGTGGATAAAGGAAAGAAGAAGGTTGAAGGAATTGGAATTACAGGTTATGAGTCGTCAAATTCTTCAGAGAGTTTGGATGAGGAGCTTGGCATACCTATTTTACGCACACCTTGTGCAAGGCAGGATCGATATGTGCCACCACATGCTAGAGTGATAGTTGTTCAGAGTGATCCGCATGCATTGCGAAGATCCCAAAGGGTCAGATATCCAGTTGTTGAGACAGGTTGACATATTGAGATTTTGCTATGCATTATGCATATATGACATCTTTGGTAAAGCATGTGGAACCTACATGCTATATAGAAGCTAATGGAAAGCATGTATGGGACAAAGCAATGGATGTTGAGATGGACGCATTGGTTCATAATGACACATGGGATTTGGTTGCATTACCACAACAGGACAAAAGTGTCATTGGTTGTAAATGGGTTTACAAAGTGAAGTGCAAGTCTGATGGTTCCATTGAGCGATATAAAGCAAGATTGGTAGCTAAGGGTTATGCACAAACCCAAGGCTTGGACTATGATGAAACATTTGGTCCAGTGGCAAAGATGGGAATAGTGAGAGCAGTCATTGCTATGGCTGCAGCAAATGGTTGGGAAATGCATCAAATGGATGTGAAAAATGCATTTCTAAATGGTGATCTACAAGAGGAAGTGTATATGGCACAGCTAGAAGGGTATGTACACCCAAAATATCCCACTCATGTATGCAGATTGAAAAAGGCATTATATGGTTTGAAGCAAGCACCTCGTGCTTGGAGTGATAAGATGAGCAGATATCTTATCTCCCTTGGATTTCAGGTTTCTACAGCAGCAAATTCTTCACTCTATGTGAAGAAAATAGATCATGGGATTGTTTTACTCGTCATCTATGTGGATGATTTGATTATCACAGGTGATCATGGTACAGATGTGATGCATGTCAAGAAAGCATTAAGTGGGCAGTTTGACATGAAAGACCTTGGTGAGTTGAGATACTTTCTTGGAATTGAAGTGATCAAAGACCACGCAGGTACATGGTTAGTGCAACGCCAATATGCATTGGATATGTTGGCAAAATATGGCATGACAGGGTGTAAGTCTATGAGTACACCTTTGGAGCAAAATGTGAAGTTGCGGGCTGATTTTGGTGAGGAATTGGATGATCCATCTATGTACAGAAAGATGGTTTGGTAGTCTCATTTACATGACTATCACATGCCTGGATTTGAGTTATGTTGTGGGGCTAGTAAGCCAATTTATGCAGAGCCCCAGAAAACCTCATTTGGATGCAGTGAGATGCATTATGCGGCGATATGTAAAGACCACTGCACATTATGGTCTTCTTTATGAGAATGGTAAAGGCTTGGATATACATGGCTACACAGATGCTGATTGGGCAGGTAGCTCATATGACATGAGGTCTACTAGTGGTTATGCCTTTACACTTGGAATTGCCATGGTGAGTTAGAGTAGCAAGAAGAAACCTACAGTTGCTTTATCTAGTACAAAGGCTGAATACAGGGGTGCAGCCATTGCTACTTGTGAAGCAGTATGGTTAAAGAGTCTCTTGGCAGATTTGGGTGAGCCTATTGATGGCAAAGTTGTCATTCATTGTGACAACATGAGCAGTATACAGTTGGCAAAGAATCCAGTATTTCATGCGAGGACCAAACACATAGAGGTCCATTATCACTTTATCAGAGAGAAAGTGCTGGATGGTACAGTTGATCTACAGTATGTGAAGACTAATGAGCAAGTATGTGAAGACTAATGAGCAAGTGGCAAACATCTTTACAAAGCCACTTAGTAGGGAGAAGTTTGAGTACTTCCGTACTATGTTGGGAGTACATGGGATGAGCTTGAGGGGGAGTGTTGAGAGCCTTGATATCCCAAGCTCATCTACATCTTCATCTATGGCAGTACATCATGAGCTTGAGAGGGGCTGTTGAGATTCAAGCTTGTAGGATCCCTGTTCCCACCAAGCAACAGATTTGGGGTAATAGCAGCGGAAGTAGCACTTCTTGCACGGGACAGGGGTCCCACACTCGGGGCCTCGCCCACGGATATCCGAACAAGAGACTAATCCGTCGGTTTTTCCAAAACCGAACCCGGAAAAACTTCCTTCACCCAGAAAGTACGGGCGATTCCACTAGGATAACTCCTTACTCTAACGTAGTCAAGACCATTACTGATCAAGCTGATCCGTCGACTGTACCTATAAAGATACTCGGTCAGATCAAGAAAGAAACTTGCACTTGGATCATTGGGATCAACGCTTTTTTCTCCATTAAGAGGCACAGCCATTGATTCCTATCCATAGAACAATTACTATCTGGGATTTACTTTATCTATCGTAAACAGAAATTGAGCCTCGATTTATGGATCCATCAGTCCAGCCTAACCCCATCCGATCCCATGGGTTAGCCAACCGCCCAACCACTATAGTGATGGGATCCAATTTGGAATTTGGTTAGGTTTTGTCCCGGGTACCAAGAAAAAGAGTTCCAAGGCTCCCTAGCCAGAAGTTCATGCAAACATAAAACTAGTCACGCCACTTACACACCCAATATGAAATTGCCTTTTTCTAAGCATCAACTAGCTTTAAAACAATCCTTTAATAAAACCATTATGTCACTGATGACAATCCTCAAAGTCTCTGGTTGAATCCTTATTTCCAGTCATTCATTCATCGGTGTACTTATGGCATTATTGGCAACCAGAACGCTCACCACCTATTCACTCAGGGGCCTTTTCCATAGTTCCTAGCTCATAGTAACCGAAAATATATTCATATAATAGAATGGAATCTCCATGGAAGATCAGCAAGATCAACCCATAGATCCATATAAAAGAGCCATGGACTCATCCGTTGAGGACCAACAAGGTCAATCAACCAGATCCATGCCCGGTTTCAGAAAACAACTCTTAATCCTTGTTCCAATATCTTCCACGACGCACGTGTGGATATCTTCGGTGACCCAGAGCCCGAGCACCGTATGGTTAGCACCCTCTAGGATCCTTCGTAGTAGCAGGTGACCTAGCGCTTCACTCATAGGCCGCTTCCTTGGTCCCTCATCCACTGTACCGAAAGCTCACCATTTAAATCGAACCGAGGCTGGTCGAGACCTTGGTCGACCTTGCTACGTGAGACGTCCTCCATTGACTCTCCGTCAGCAGTTGCAACTTTAATAGTTAGGTCTTCATGACCTTAATACACAAGACGGTCAAAATGCTTCCCCAGCATTCTTGACATAAAACAGTCATTTACAAATAGTCACAAAATACAGTTTCTAAATCGAACTCTCATCTTTCCACATTATCCCTCCTTAGTCCACATTACTTATTCCACATTCCATTCAATGTGTACTCATTCTCATCTATTTCCTCATATCGACGACACATTAATTCACATACACATTCACATTCACATCCATACATCCACATCTACATGCATACATCCATTTTTACATTCTCATTTATACATCCACATCCCATATCCACATTCATACATACACATCCATATCCACATCCATACATCCACATCCACATCCACATTCACATCCATACATCCACATTTACATGCTTACCTCCATTTTCACATCCTCATTTATACATCCACATCCCATATCCACATTCATACATACACATCCATATCCACATCCATACATCCACATGCATACATCCACTATCACGTCCTCATTCATGCATCCACATCCACATACATACATACATCCATATCCACATTCGCATTCACATTTACATCCACATACATACATACATACATCCACATCCACATCCCACGTCCACATCTACATCCACATTCACATACATCCACATCCACATTTCCATTCACATCTATACATCCACATCTACATCCACATACATACATACATCCACATCCACATTCCACATTCACATCTATACATCCACATCTACATCCACATCCACATTCTCATTCACATCTATACATCCACATCTACATCCACATTCACATCTATGCATATACATCTTCATGCATACATCTATTTTCACATTCATACATCCACACTCCTATCTCCACATCCACACATCCACATACATACATCCATTTCCACATTCCCATTCATATAACCCCATATGCCTTCACATCTAATCTTTTACATCACATCCATTCTCGCCCTATCACAACCCATATACATCTTATCCTATCACAGACACTTCTTACCTCATCCCATACACATCTTAATTCATCTTATCACCTCCTAACTTATTTCATAAGCATCTTATCACCTCTTATCACATCTTATACACCTCTTATCATATCCTATTACATCTCATATCTATTTATAGAATACAAGAGAATTCTTATATTTGATATAAGATTTCTTTACACATTTATTTATGCATAAATTCTATTTAAGGAGATTAATACTTTCGAAGTAAAAATCAATCTTTTATGCATCTTCCTATGCATAAATTCATTTTAAATGAAAATGACACTTTTGAATTAAATTTCAATCTTTTATGCATTTTCCTATGCATAAATTCAATTTAGATGAGAATGACACTTTTAAATTTAAAATCAATCTTTTATGCATCTTCTTATGCATAAATTCAATTTGGTAGGAATTACACTTTTAGAATAAAAGAATTTCTCTTATGCATCTAAGTTATGCATAAAATCCATTTATGATGAAAATCACACTTTTAGTATAAAAAGAATATCTTTTATGCATATCTCTATGCATGAAATCCAATATGATAAAAGTAACACTTTTACAATAAAATAATCAACTTTTATGCATACCTCTATGCATGAAATTCAAATATGATAAAAGACACGCTTTTATAATAAAATAATTAACTTTTATGCATACCTCTATGCATGAAATTCAATTATGATAAAAGTCACACTTTTATAATAAAATAATCATCTTTTATACATACCTCTATGCATGAAATTCAAATATGATAAAAGTAACACTTTTATATTAAAATAATACTCTTTTATGCATACCTCTATGCATGAATTCTAATTATGATAAAAGTAACACTTTTATGTTAAAATAATAATCTTTTATGCATACCTCTATGCATGAAAATCAATTATGCATAATATAAAAATCAATTTCTCTAGGATTACAATGAATATCTTTCAATTAATCTAGGATGATAATTTCTAGAATATGGTAGGAAGTCCTCTTTTCATGCTTTGAATGAAATTATTTTATGCGTAATTTTTATAAAAATTTTGCCATAGCTCCGCTGCTATGACTGATAAATCTCAATTTTTCTAAGGGATAAAGCTTATCATTAAGGAAATAATTAGAATGATCCCTAATTGGATCATTAATCCATAATGTATTGAATCATCAATATTCATGAAATACATAAACTAAAAGCATAGAAAAAAGCCATTAATTTGGCCTCAAGCATAGATTAATCTTGGATTAAGGAAAAGCTTTATGAAAAGCTTCATTTGGATTGAGAATGGGTCATTGAGTATGACCATTTCTTGAGTGAGAGAGAGAAATTACATAAAAACCATTTGAATTAAGCATAAATGAAAATTTATGTAATTCTTAATTATCATTAATCAATTAACTTCAATATAGCATTCATCAAATTATGTAACTCTTCACTACCATTCATCAATTAACTTCAATAGCATTCAAAAACCATTCCAATTAAGCTTCTCAAGCTTGAGAGGGGTTGAGAAGAGAGAAGCATTGAGAAATTATAGAAAAGATCAAAATTCACCATTTACCTTACAAATTGCTTAATTCTTTCTTCACGGTAGAGGCCCCCAACCAATAAATTGGTTAAGTATGTTGATGGAGCCACCAATGGGGATTGAAGAAAGAGGGAAGCTCCAATTTCTTCAATTTGGAGAGAATTTTAGAGAATAGTAGAAATTAGCATTATTTCAGCATAACTCTAGTATAGTAAAATTCTTCTCTTTTTTTCAAAGGACTCATGTTCTATTTATAGGAGAGGGAAGCTCTAACCAAAGCTAACTAAATTCTAGAATTTTCTAAATTCAGTTTGGTTGAATTTGGACTAGATTTGGACCTAGTTTGGTTACTTTTTTATTCGGTTTGGTTCCATTTTGATTTGGTTTGGTTCAAGAGAGAGGAGAGATAAAAATATCACATTATTTTTTAGTTTAAAACTCATTCAAGCATGTGAAATATGCACCTCCTTTAATGGACTCCCCTTCCTTACATATGTGTCAAAATGGAATCATTATACCCAAAATATCTCATATTTTTAATATTGCTCATAGTTTTTTACTAATAAACCTTGTACATTTTCAATTCTTCATCTTGTGTGAGCATGTACTCATTTTTGGATACCCAAAATATCTCATATTTTTAATATTGCTCATAGTTTTTTACTAATAAACCTTGTACATTTTCAACTCTTCATCTTGTGTGAGCATTTACTCATTTTTGGATACCCAAAATATCTCATATTTTTAATATTGCTCATAGTTTTTTACTAATAAACCTTGTACATTTTCAACTCTTCATCTTGTGTGAGCATTTACTCATTTTTGGATACCCAAAATATCTCATATTTTTGATATTGCTCATAGTTTCTTACTAATAAACCTTGTACATAGTCAACTCTTCATCGTATGTGAGCATTTACTCATTTTTGGGTATCTTCTTTTACAAATTGGATTTATGTCCTCCCTACACATGGATTGATGCTATTGGCCCATAGGAACCTTAATTGGACCATAATCCAAAAATTTCTGAAAATCTAGACCCTTAGGCTAAGGTCCTTCATATCCATTTCCAATTAATTCTAATTGCACATTGGAAAGTTCTTTTTGAATTTCTATTTCAGGGGAACTTATTTTAATAAGATGAGTTATTTTTTTATCCAAAAATATTCATAATCTGAATATTCTCTCTCTAAAATATTTTCTCTCTCTATGTCAAAACAGGCAGAGACGAGATCTCTTATATTTCTGAAGAGGGAATAACACCATATTGGGGAATATGGGAATTTTCCACAAGTTTGGGACATATGGTCAAAAGTTTGGATTAACCATAACTTGAACACCACTAATCCAAAATGAGCGCTTTATAGCTCTTTGGATTCCATTTTTCAAGCGCTTTCCAACGATAGGTCATATGATAGGGTTTTGAGAAACTTACAAACATGTTATCCATGTCCCCTTTTTTAAGTATTCAAAAATGGGAATTGGGAAATTCCCAAATTCACTAATATGGTGTTGAATTGATTACAGGGGAATATACTGGACATTTTGAGAGGCTGGGGAGGAATCTTACATTCTCTCCCACTTGAAAAACGCGAGATGTCCTCATCTCGCAAACTTGGGATAATTTCGCGAGATGCACAAACATGAGACTTAGAGAAAGATTTAATTAAGATTAACCACCACCAAATAAAAAAGTCTCAAAGAGAGTAAGGGTCAAGACAAGAACAAGATTTAAACTTTATTCATTCTTGGAACATATACAGTAAGGATAGAAGAACTCTTTACACTTCCATAAGCCTGTCCATCATATGATCACAAAAGCAGCACTCACAAGCTGCGCACGTATAAGGTAACTCATCTATGGGAATAATTCTGTTGGTTATTGCCGCACCTATCTCAGTGGTATGAGGTGATCTAACAAAAGGACCTCTGAGAGGCAAGCCAAAAACGAGGTAAAGACATATCTTCTGATGAGGAAGAAAACACGCCAGTAAGAAGACCCGCTCAGAAAACCCAAGATGTCTTGATCTCATGACGCAGTAGTATCAGGGACCCAAACCCAAGGCTTCAATAACCATGGCCAAGCGGACATCGTTACGAAAGTGCTGCTGACCCGAGGGTGTTACCCTAGTTATATCTTGATAGGTCCGCCATTTGGTTTGAGCTACAGAAGTTCCCAAGTGAGGAAAAAGTGAGCGCTCATACTATTCTATAAAATCCTTCTTCACAGACTCGCTTGCATCTTGAAGGTGAGAAATCATCATGGATAAAACTAATTCCTGTTGCCAAGCCATGAAGGAGATTAAGAAGAAGAGAGATCGATGGAAGTAAGATTACTGTGAGATCGATGGAAGTAAGATTACTATGAGCAACAAGTAAAAGTTACGACTTATATAAAGGAAGGAGCTAGCGTAACTTAGAAGCCAACGGTATCTTGCCACCCACTGAAGTTTTATCGTCTTTCCATGATTTGGGTTTGGCACATTTTTCTATAGAAGGCATTCAGAACTTTGAGATGAAGAGATAAAAGAAGTTCGTAGGCTAAGTCACCTACTTTCTTTGGTCCATAATATCTGGGGGATAACTACTTATACTCCCCTAGAGATAAAGAAATTCTTTTGGTCTGTATTCAAATGAAGACTATAACTGCTTCTTTGAATTCTCTGATTGTCCTCTTCTTATCTGTATATTGTCTCTGTCGATCCTGGGCAGCGTTTATATCTTTATGAATTGACTGCATCTGTTGCTCTAAGTCGCCAAGCATTTTACTGGTCATCTTGACCCTAATCAATGGGTCGGACCTAGTTAATGGAGTTAAGCAATCTTGTCCAAGACGGACCCTGATTAGATTGGTATGAAGGAATTGGTCTTTGAATTTGGGTTCTAGACTTCCCTGTGCCCTTTTCATGGTAGGAGTCGGGCAGTCTTTTAACTGATGGTCAAAACCTTGGCATCCAAAACACCGGTTCTCACTTCTGAATTCATCGTTCTGAATCTTTAAAACAGGTGGGCTCCTGAGAAGGTATTCTGGGTAAAGTGTCTTCCCTTTTTAAACACAATCTTTCTTTTATTTAGAGAGGGAATAATTATAAGATTCTTACTCCTGTATACCTCGAAGGCTGGGGGAGAAATCTTACATTCTACCCCACTTAAAAAGTGCGAGATGTCCTTATCTCGCAAAGTAGAGGACAACTCTTTTTCTTAAGATCCAATTTATTCTGGGGTTCCTTATATTCTGGTCAATCCAAAATTATCCCTTAAATAGAACTCATCATTACATAACAATTTCATTCAATTCATATCATTCATATCTTTAACACGATAATGGTCCATTAGACCAAAAAAATTTCCTTCTGACCAAGGGAATTTTAGTTAAGCAAGTTCTCAATTTGTCATCCCTTAACTTGATCTACCATCTCAAGTATTAACAATAGCTATTTGACAGTATAATCCACTAATCTCATAGTGATTTGCTGAAATCATTATCATCATTTATCATTACAGGGACTCGTCCCAATCATCCACATTATGGTTTCGCTCAGCTTATTACATTTCAATCAATTTTCAGGGATCATCATTTTTCAATCAGAATCCAAATCAATTCATCAGTTCCCAAACAAAATTAAAAATCATATCAACCACATTTGAATTCATCAACTGGATAGCATTAATGCTTATAATTTCAAGTCTTAGATTTACTCGTATATACTGTCGGTAAAGAGCTACAGTTATACCCTCGGTATATACGAATAGTCATGATACTCGAACTATAAGGTAAATACCATCATGTCTAGGCCTCAAGCAAGTCAGGGTTCCATACAATTACGGTACTTCTAATTGAAGACCCAATTACTAATTTATGAATTTCAATTTTAATAACAATTTGTATGAATTATATCACACAATTACAGCCTTTTTATGCATCTTGATAAACTTTTGACACAATTGGCTCCTGAGTTGATCTTATTGGAGATCTATGACATATGTCTGATAAACAGATTTTTCTTTATCCGATCGTCCATAAACAATCACTTAAATTAAAAAAAACATTTGTATATTTATATACAAGTTGCAATAAGTACATAGAGTGGCTCGGCTCCAAAATTCAAAATCTCCTCGAGAGACGCATAAGACAAGGGTACTGGGCCATAGTCATGCCCTGTTACATAATTTCTCTAATTTGCGAAGGGAGCTATTATTTTCTCCTTAGGGATAAATCGACTAAAGAGTCTATAAACTCGGCAAGCAAGTCTGAAATTTTGAGGCGTTGAATGATATAGAATGACACCACGCGTCATTTTCAGCTTTATCAAAATCATGGCCAATGAGAGGTTCTGCCTCAGCATTGCATGCCGGTTGCAAGAGGCGTGAATATATAGCCCTGCAAACCACTTATGCTGTTGTCTCTCCACTAGGTTAGGAAAATATAATTCCTCGAAATGGCGTGCGAGTCTTGCTCGAGTCTTGCTCGGCTTGTTTGAGTTGAAGCGGGAGAGATGAGATGCTCGAAGGCAAATGCAATCATATCTTGAGACTGGGTGAGGTCGGGAATACCAGATTAATGGGGAACTTCCATCTATAAAAACAATTTCTTTGATTAAATTTTCTTCATTAAAGAAGCTTACGGAATGAAAATACATTATGAAAATGCTATTTCTGAATTCTTATTACCAATTTCAGATAAGAATTTAATTATCCTTATATTAGCTTTCAATTTGGCTCTGATACCAACTGTAGGATCCCTGTTCCCACCGAGCAACGGATTCGGGGTAATAGCAGCGGAAGTAGCACTTCTCGCGCGGGACAGGGGTCCCACACTCGGGGCCTCGCCCACGGATATCCGGACAAGAGCCTCAATAGCATTCATAAAATTATGTAACTCTTCACTACCATTCATCAATTAACTTCAATAGCATTCAAAAACCATTCCAATTAAGCTTCTCAAGCTTTAGAGGGGTTGAGAAGAGAGAAGCATTGAGAAATTATAGAAAAGATCAAAATTCACCATTTACCTTACAAATTGCTTGATTCTTTGTTCACGGTAGAGGCCCCCAACCAATAAATTGGTTAAGTATGTTGATGGAGCCACCAATGGGGATTGAAGAAAGAGGGAAGCTCCAATTTCTTCAATTTGGAGAGAATTTTAGAGAATAGTAGAAATTAGCATTATTTCAGCATAACTCTAGTATAGTAAAATTCTTCTCTTTTTTTCAAAGTACTCATGTTCTATTTATAGGAGAGGGAAGCTCTAACCAAAGCTAACTGAATTCTAGAATTTTCCAAATTCAGTTTGGTTGAATTTGGACTAGATTTGGACCTAGTTTGGTTACTTTTTTATTCAGTTTGGTTTCATTTTGATTTGGTTTGGTTCAAGAGAGAGGAGAGATAAAAATATCACATTATTTTTGAGTTTAAAACTCATTCAAGCATGTGAAATATGCACCTCCTTTAATGGACTCCCCTTCCTTACATATGTGTCAAAATGGAATCATTATACCCAAAATATCTCATATTTTTAATATTGCTCATAGTTTTTTACTAATAAACCTTGTACATTTTCAACTCTTCATCTTGTGTGTGAGCATGTACTCGTTTTTGGATACCCAAAATATCTCATATTTTTAATATTGCTCATAGTTTTTTACTAATAAATCTTGTACATTTTTAACTCTTCATCTTATGTGAGCATTTACTCATTTTTGGATACCCAAAATATCTCATATTTTTGATATTGCTCATAGTTTCTTACTAATAAACCTTGTACATAGTCAACTCTTCGTCTTATGTGAGCATTTACTCATTTTTGGGTATCTTCTTTTACAAATTGGATTTATCTCCTCCCTACACATGGATTGATGCTATTGGCCCATAGGAACCTTAATTGGACCATAATCCAAAAATTTCTAAAAATTTGGACTCTTAGGCTAAGGTCCTCCATATCCATTTCCAATTAATTCTAATTGCACATTGGAAAGTTCTTTTTGAATTTCTGTTTCAAGGAAACTTATTTTAATAAGATGAGTTATTTTTTTATCCAAAAATATTCATAATCTGAATATTCTCTCTCTAGAATATTTTCTCTCTCTATGTCAAAAAAACAGGCAGAGACGAGATCTCTTATATTTCTGAAGAGGGAATTGATTACAGGAGAATATGCTGGACATTTTGAGAGGCTGGGGAGGAATCTTACAAAGCTCAATGTCAGTGTGAGCCAGCTATGCTATGTGCTGGCATGTTAGGTAGGAACATGTGTGAGACATAAATGACCGCGTCCAGCTGGTCATAGTGTGTGGACATTAGCTAGGGTTAGATGTGTGTGGACACAACTCATAGTGTGTTGTGTGTATTATGGATTATGGATTATGGCTTTATGCATTGTGTGAGAAGGGAGATGGCTTCCCTCTATGGTTAGGGTTTGTAATATACATTAGGGTTTATTCCTCTGTGTGTGTCTCTCCTCCCTCTACCTATTTTTAAACAGTTTTTAACTAATAAATCTTGTACTCAGTCAACTTTTCATCTTACGTGGGCATTTACTCATTTAAGGGGTATTTTCTTTTATTCATTATATTTATCTCATCCCAACACTTGGATTAATCTTATTGGACCATAGGAACCTTAATTGGACCATAATAGAAAAATTTCAGAAAACCTTGACCCTTAGGCTAAGGTCTTTTAAATAATTTTTACTTGATTCCTAATGCACCTTGGAAATTTTATTTTGATTTTTTTGTTTCAAGGAAATATATTTTTGATATTTGTAGAATTTATATATCCAAAAATATCTCAATATTAAATTACCACTCTCTAGAATTTTTCTTCTCTCTAGACAAAAACAAGGAAAAATAATATTTTCTTGTATTCAAAAATAGGGAATGATTACAGGGGATTGAAGTAAAGGCTTATCCATTATTCAGGAGGCTGAGGAAGAATCTTACATCCTCTCCCACTTGAAAAACGAGAGATGTCCTCATCTCACAAAGTGGGGGTAATCTTTCGCTGGCTCTTCTTCTTTCTCCCAAGTGGCGTTGTTGGGATGACAAGAAAACAAAACACCTCTATAGCAAGATCTCCCAAAAGTGCTCAAGACACAAGATCAACACTACAAATCACAACACACAATTCTCCATGAACCATGAGGATTCAAGGAAATGATCTCATGGGAGTTTATTAGCACGCGCCTACCCGAAAGATCACTCCATACACCCGGAAAGCATCTGTCTTGACATGGAATTACGACACATGTCTACCAATGCACTTGAAGACAAAAGCTTCCTCTTTAGTAATTCAATACCCCAAATCATTCACTTCAGACATATCCCTCATAATTTGTATACATATGGAGGTAGCGTCCACTACACGGAATTACACCAAAGCTGCCACAAACTGCAGCAAGATTGACGAGGAGGAGATGTTGCCCTGTGTTGACACTTCTCTATCTCTCTTCTGACTTATCTAGATTGACTTCTACCTCAGCATTCTGATGCAGAATTCCACTTTCAAAACCTTTACAGACACAAATCTTTCCCTTTGTGTAGCACACACTCTCCCTAACCCTCAGACTACATCACCATGCAAAGATGCCACACATATCATAGCTAAACATCAAAGAAGGAAACTGACACGACTGACATAAGCCCCTCTCTGTCTTCTTCATATACAAGATTATTGTAGTGTCTCAACCATAAGACATGGAAAAAAAACAATCAGACAAGAAGAGACTCCACAAAAAAGCTCAAAGGACTTCCACAGATAGATCCTAACCATAGCTCTTCAAAGCCCCATCTTCAGTAGCTACTGTCGGAGAAGAAATTGAACCAAACCAAATCATGTATCTAATAGAGGAGCAACTCTGAGAACCCTGGGACATACCATGACCAATTCTCTGGCATTCAACCCTCCCTTTGCTTGTTTCCATGAGCTGCTATTCTCATGCTGCGCTGGCCATCACTGCGCATTCAAAAAAAACTGTGTGTACTCTAACTTACCTGTATGTAGGTGAAATCAAACCTGCAGCAGCTCTTCAGTATAAGCATCCATTCCTTTCCTTTATTGTGGCAGCCCGAACTGCGCTCGCTTTCCCAGCCGATGCCGCCTTCGCCTTTTCTCTAGAATTTTGCTCCACCCTGTCTCCTCGTGATCACTACACACCTTCTATTTTGAACTGCAGACCAGCGTTTTTCTTTTAGTTGCCACGGCCCTTTTTCACCATTCTGGATTAACCATGCATCACCACTCTTTTGCCTTTACATTGTGTTTGTGAGGAATTTATTCTGCCCTTCACATATAACCCTCCTGGATTAAAGGGGAACAATAAAATGTTCCAACACCACTTAGCTGCACTGATCCTACTGCCCGGATGAACAACCTGCAGCCTGCTTTCAAACTGCAACTGTGCCTTTTCCTTCACAACTAGCTGCATCTCTTGGTCAACATCCACAAACTCTTTATTCTCCAACCTGCTCACGGCATTCCAAACCTGATTATCTCCCATGCATTTTTTAGTATTCTCCTAAGCACCAAATAGCTCACCATCATCAATACCTATATACTCTTCAAACAAGTCATGGACACCTTCAAGGTGTCATCCCACAGCAGATCCTCAACACTATCTACATCACAACCATATATTCATGTACATATGGGTTCTAAATCAAGTTTATAAAACCCCAAAAAAAAAAAAACTAACCATCATACTTTCATCGGCTTATGCACACATATATACAATAGGTACAAAAGTTTTCCAAAATGCGCGTGACATAGTTTGCCACACCCCAAGTCTGCTTGATCATTCATGGTCAGCAGTAGAAAAGAGAAGTTGTAAGTCCATTGATGAAGTATTACTTTCCTCCCCATGATCAGAAAACACATCAGAATTTTCTTCATCTTTAACCACGGACATTAATCTTGTAAAGTACTTTTTCAACCTGTATCCATTCACACGCGATTTATGTGGAGTGCCATCTAAATCAGCAAGGAGATATGTACCATTTGGAAATCTGTTCATTACCATGAAAGGACCTTGCCATTTGATTTGAAACTTCTTTTGAAAAGTTTTATCAAGCTTACTATTATAACGAAGAACCATATCACCTTTTTTGATGTCTTTATCCTTCACTTTAGCATTTGCCTTTGCTTGATTAGTCTTCAATACCTGCTCATAGTGTTCAAGGGCAAGCACTCTATCTAATTGCACGCGTTGAAGATACAAAAGCCTTTCTTTGAACTCATCATAACCTTTCTCTTGAAGCTCACACATCAGTCTTAATGCCGGAATCTCTACTTCAATGGGAAGCAAGGCTTCTCTACCAAACACCAAGTGAAAAGGAGAGAAACTAGTACCTGACTTGATTGCAGTTCTATAAGCCCATAGAGCACAAGGTAGTTCTAAATCCCAAGTCTTCACATGATTCTTTGTCATCTTCGTAAGCATTCTAATGAGCTCTCCATTGAACCTTTCATTCATACCATTGCATTGAGGATAGTATGGAGTAGTGTACCTGCGATGTATATGAAGTTTCTCACATAGAAAGTTCACAAGCTCTCCTCTGAAACCTGGACCTTTGTCAGAAAGTAGCTCCAAAGGCATGCCAAATTTACAACAAATATCTTCATAAACAAATTTGGAAACATCTTTACTTGTAACATGCTTCACGCCTTTAGCTTCAGCCCATCTAGAAAGATAGTCAACAGCAGTGAGTATGTAACATTTACCTCTACCTGTCATGGGCAATGGGCCAATTGCATCAATACCCCACTTCTCAAAGACATCATAAGCCAAAATAGTGCCTCTAATTTCTGATTTTAGCACCCTACTTGCCATGCTTTGACATTCCTTGCAAGACTTACACCAATGATGAACATCACGTTGTATACTTGGCCATACATACCCCTCCTGTAAAATCTTATGCAGGGTGATTTTTGAAGCAAAATGGCCGCCACAAGAACCTTCATGATTTTCCTCCAAGATCCTGTAAATTTCCTCTTTCCAAGGTACCCTCCTCATGACAAGATCAGCTCCCCTCATAAACAAAGCATCTCCAAGAAGCACATACCTTTTAGCACGTCGAATAAAGGCGTATTTCTTTGATGACTCCAAATTTGCTGGAAGCATACCTGTTTGAAGAAATTCCTCTTCCTTATCCAAGGTTTCCCTTCCCAAATAAAGAGGAGAATCAGCCCTAATCACATACAATTGCTCTATCATAGTTTGAGCTGCACCATGTGCTTCTTCATTCTGACTTCTATCAATATGCCTCAAACTCCATGCTTCAAAACGCTTAAGCAAACTCTTCACTCAAAAACACAAAACTTTTAGCCTCTGATTTTTACTCTGCCACACCCCAAGTACTTGCTTTACTACCAAAAGTGCATCACCTCTTATCCTTACACGGTGTATCCCAAGATGTAGGCAAAAGTGGAGACCTTTCTCCAAAGTAGCATACTCTGCTTCATTGTTGCTTTGTGCCATAATCTTCAAACCTCTCTTAGTTACCAAAATGCCTTTTGGATCATAAATTACAATCCCCCCGGAAGCTTCACTATGGCTTTTCCTGTAAGAACCATCAAAAAATAATGTAAAAGCATCATCTATGTCTGGGGCTTCTATGTGCCGCTTCTTCACGATATCCTCCTTGATGAGAAGAGGACTTTCTTTGTATGTAAGAAAATCAGCCAAAGTAGCTCTTGTGCTTTCCTCAACAAGAAAAGAAAACTGAAATTCCTGTAGCTCCACAATCCATTTCATAAGCCTCTTTGACAAGTTAGAACTATTCACCAATTGGGGCAATAGAGTGTAGCTTGTGAGAAAAGTGAATGGTTTTGGAAGAAGGTAATGCCTAAACCTTCTACAAGCATAAACCACACTCACCATAATAAGCTCCACTTCTGTATAGCTTCTTTCTGTCTCCATTTTCACCCTACTAGCACAATAAACCGGTCTCATATAGTGAGAATCTTTACCTTGCTGAAGTAGCATAGCTCCGATGGCATCCTCACCCACTGTTGGATTAACATAAAATTCTTTATCCCAATTAGGAGCTTGCATGGCTGAAAGAGAACCAAGAACTTCCTTGACGCTTTGAAACACCTCTTCACATTCACTTGTCCACTCTAGAGGATCCAACTTTGCCACTTGTTGTAGAGGATAAAGAATTTGAGAAGATAAAGGAATAAACCTTGACATATACTTCACCTTTTGTATAAATGTAGACAATTGCTTTGTATCCTTGGGTGATGATAAGAGAACCAAAGCTTTGACTTTATCAGGATCCGCTTCAATTCCATTTTCTGAGATCATATGACCCAAAAACTTCACTCTTGGTTGTGCAATATGACACTTCTTCGGATTCAATTGACCGCCACTTTCATCATATCTTCCAAATGCCAACTCAAGCTTTGAGCAATGATCTTTCCTGGAACTATAGACACAAAAATCATCAATAAGATCCTTCACAAACTTTCCAAGGAAAGGAAAGAATACCTTGTTGACACATCTTTGATACCAAGCACAACCATTCATGAGGCCAAAAGGGAGAACCCGATAGCAAAAACATCCCCATGGAGTGATAAATGTGGTCTTCTTTTGATCCTCAAGAGATAAAGAAAGCTGAAAATATCCTGAGAATCCATCACATACACTATATCTCTCATGCCCTGCAACTGTGTCCAATATGTCATCAATGAAAGGAAGAGGATATGGATCCCTCTTCATTGCTGCATTAAGGGGCTTATAATCTACACAAATCCTCCATTTACCATCCTTTTTTGGTGTAACAACCACAGGACTTACCCAGTCTGTAATACTCACAGGACAGATGAAGCCGGCTTTAAGAAGCTTGTCCACCTCTTCTTTAAGAGCATCAAGTTGTACCTGTCCCATCCTTCTTAACTTTTGACGTATGGGCTGAGCCCCTTCCTTGAGTGGAATGTGAATATCCTCTCCCTTAAAACCTCTAATTTCCTCATAAGAAGTGATAAACAAATCAGGGAACTGCTCTAGCATATGTAAGTACTCACCTTTCTCATGACTAGTCAAATCTGCAGATAGCATGCTTTCGAGAAGCTCCTTCTTCACATGAGGTTGAACTTTGGGTTGCATCAGCCCTTCAATTTGCTCATAAGGACCAGAAGTGCCTTCATCATCCATAAGGTAGATAACTTTATGATTTATTTTCCCTTCTTCTTCAAGAAACAAGGAGGAGACATCCACATCACTTTCATAGCTAGAGTTTGATTCACTTTCTTCATCCCTTGAGTCTTCTTCATCACTTGAGTATTCTTCATCATCACCTTCATCAAATTCAGCACCCAAAGGTTGCTTACTTGCCATGTCAAAGCTCTTTTTATCACCCCTTTTGTTGTAGAGGGTTATGGTTCCACGTCCCCAATCTTGTATGGCTTTAGTTGCTTGCAACCATGGTCTTCCAAGTATAAGAGGAAAAGCACCAATACCTGCGGGCATGACATGGCAATTGACTAGTGTCCTAACATCAAAAACATCCACCTCCAAGTCCTTTATGATGCCCAAACATTTCACCCTTGCTTGGTTGGCTAGCTTGATGCGAAAACCTGATTTCTTCACAACATTGAGACCTAGCTTAGCCACACATGCTTGAGTAATAACACATACCTGAGCACCACCATCAATGTAAGCCTCTCCAATGCTTTGCTTCCTATGCCATGCATCCACAGTAGGGCATATGTCAGGTAATTCACTAAAAGAGAGAACTCTCACTGATCCCCTAGTAGGCTCTTTCTTCATAGGGTTGACAACCTGCTTCCATTGTTTTTTTAATCTTGGGCAAAGTTGCATGAGTTGACCAAAGGTAATATCCACCTTTCTACTCACCAAATCAGCTCTCAAATTATAATTTGATTGCCCCTCTCCCAATGGCAAGTCTCCTGTATCATAGTGCCGCCTAGGTCTCCTCTTCTTCTTTTCTTTGGTTGCACCCGCTTCACCCTGCTTTCCTTTCTTATGGCTGGGACCTGGATCACTAGCCTCTTGCTCTCTTGTATCCCTCTTACCCATGGGCATAACCATTGCTTCCGAATCAGCCCTAGCTTTCTCCAAACCAATCACATTTACCACTTTAGTCTTACCTTTCTCTTCAGCTGTCAAACCACTTGGTCCTGCTTCCCCTTTGATTTCAATACCATAATCATGGGAACGTGAAGGAACCTGTGATGGAAGAGGAAACATATCACCACCCATTCTCTTTGGCTTATCACATTGAGGACTCTTATGACCAATTTCTCCACAATTGTAGCATTGAGGAATCTCACCCCTTCCATATGTGCCTCTTCCTCTACCATTTGTTCCTGCTTCATAACTTCCATAACCCCGACCATAACCATAACCTTGACCTCTCCCACCTCCCATCATATGGACACTAAGATTCTTCATGAGACCAACCACTTCTTGCATATCCCTGTGAAGAACATCAGAAGCTCCCGAAGGGGCACCATATACTCCTTGAGAAACCTGCATACCATTCCAAATCATTGGCTCTTTTATAGGTACTTGTGGTAGATCCATAGCCCTCACTTCAACCTTAGGGTCCACTTTAATTCCAAGCTGATGTAAACGTTGCATCTTCCACTCTTTATTTTTTGCCACTCCAACTGCTTCATCAAATGTCTTTGGTTGCTTTAATTCCACCTTCAAACGTAGACTAGCCTTCAAACTTCTAAGAAACCTGTTTTTCTTCAACATAATAGGAGGGTTTTCAGTACCTAAAGACACACACCATCTCTCCCATAATTCACAAAACTTCTTCACATAAGCATCCACGCTTTGGTCTTCACCTTGAACAAGACTTTGAATGGAATGCCATACCTTATCAGGGTCTTCTACCCTCCGAAAACGTTCCAAGAAAACCTGCCGTGCTCCATCATAAGTAACTACTTGAGGTGGCTGAGATGTTTGTACAAAAGCTTGATATTCCCTCAGCCAAGCTCTAGCTTCATCCTTAAGACAAAAAAAGAAGATTCTCAACACAACTGCAGGGTCCTGCCTATCAGCAAGTAAACATTGGAACTCCATGTCTTCAATAAACTTTTCAGCATTCTCATCTTCATGTCCATGAAACTCAGGAAAATTCGCAGCCATCTTTAACAAAACCAGTAAGCCCAAGGTCACTTGAAAGCGTTCCTCAGTGGGGGCACCAAAACACTGTTGGGATGACAAGAAAACAAAACACCTCTATAGCAAGATCTCCCAAAAGTGTTCAAGACACAAGATCAACACTACAAATCACAACACACAATTCTCCATGAACCATGAGGATTCAAGGAAATGATCTCATGGGAGTTTATTAGCACACGCCTACCCGAAAGATCACTCCATACACCCGGAAAGCATCTGTCTTGACATGGAATTACGACACATGTCTACCAATGCACTTGAAGACAAAAGCTTCCTCTTTAGTAATTCAATACCCCAAATCATTCACTTCAGACATATCCCTCATAATTTGTATACATATGGAGGTAGCGTCCACTACACGGAATTACACCAAAGCTGCCACAAACTGCAGCAAGATTGACGAGGAGAAGATGTTGCCCTATGTTGACACTTCTCTATCTCTCTTCTGACTTATCTAGATTGACTTCTACCTCAGCATTCTGATGCAGAATTCCACTTTCAAAACCTTTACAGACACAAATCTTTCCCTTTGTGTAGCACACACTCTCCCTAACCCTCAGACTACATCACCATGCAAAGATGCCACACATATCATAGCTAAACATCAAAGAAGGAAACTGACACGACTGACATAAGCCCCTCTCTGTCTTCTTCATATACAAGATTATTGTAGTGTCTCAACCATAAGACATGGAAAAAAAACAATCAGACAAGAAGAGACTCCACAAAAAAGCTCAAAGGACTTCCACAAATAGATCCTAACCATAGCTCTTCAAAGCCCCATCTTCAGTAGCTACTGTCGGAGAAGAAATTGAACCAAACCAAATCATGTATCTAATAGAGGAGCAACTTTGAGAACCCTGGGACATACCATGACCAATTCTCTGGCATTCAACCCTCCCTTTGCTTGTTTCCATGAGTTGCTATTCTCATGCTGCGCTGGCCATCACTGCGCATTCAAAAAAAACTATGTGTACTCTAACTTACCTGTATGTAGGTGAAATCAAACCTGCAGCAGCTCTTCAGTATAAGCATCCATTCCTTTCCTTTATTGTGGCAGCCCGAACTGCGCTCGCTTTCCCAGCCGATGCCGCCTTCGCCTTTTCTCTAGAATTTTGCTCCACCCTGTCTCCTCGTGATCACTACACACCTTCTATTTTGAACTGCAGACCAGCGTTTTTCTTTTAGTTGCCACGGCCCTTTTTCACCATTCTGGATTAACCATGCATCACCACTCTTTTGCCTTTACATTGTGTTTGTGAGGAATTTATTCTGCCCTTCACATATAACCCTCCTGGATTAAAGGGGAACAATAAAATGTTCCAACACCACTTAGCTGCACTGATCCTACTGCCCGGATGAACAACCTGCAGCCTGCTTTCAAACTGCAACTGTGCCTTTTCCTTCACAAGTAGCTGCATCTCTTGGTCAACATCCACAAACTCTTTATTCTCCAACCTGCTCACGGCATTCCAAACCTGATTATCTCCCATGCATTTTTCAGTATTCTCCTAAGCACCAAATAGCTCACCATCATCAATACCTATATACTCTTCAAACAAGTCATGGACACCTTCAAGGTGTCATCCCACAGCAGATCCTCAACACTATCTACATCACAACCATATATTCATGTACATATGGGTTCTAAATCAAGTTTATAAAACCCCCAAAAAAAAAAAACTAACCATCATACTTTCATCGGCTTATGCACACATATATACAATAGGTACAAAAGTTTTCCAAAATGCTCGTGACAGCGTCTTCTAGAGGGAAGAACTTCCACTTGACTAAAAATTCTCTCAGGACTCTGCTCCTGAGAATCTTCTCTCAAACGTCAAGAATTTCCTCAGGTTGGAGTAACATCTAGCCTTGAATCATCTCGGAGAGATCAATTGTTCATCATCAAGCAAGTGACTCGGGCTGGGTACATATTTCTTAAGCAAACTGACATGGAATACATTATGTACCTTGAGATGGTGGGGAGGCAGAAGAAGTTTATAGGCTAGATCGCCCACTTTCTTTATAACAGCATATGGCCCACAGTATCAGGGAGAGAGCTTCTTGTACTTCCCTCAGGATAAGGTACTTCTTTTTGGTCGTACTCGAATGAAGACCATATCTGATTCTTCAAACTCTCTTTGATCTCTTTTTATCTGCATACTGCTTTTGCCTATCATGGGCTACCTTTATATCTTTACGGATTGATTGCATTTGCTAGTCCACATCATCAAGCATTTGTCTGGAGATTTTGATGGGTCGGACTAGGTCAACAGTGTAAGGCAATGTTGTCCATACAAAGCTTTGAAAGGAATCATCCCAATGCTTCAATGATAAGAAGCATTGTAAGAAAATTCGACCAGATGCAAATAGCTTAACCACTTCTTGGGTTCCCTGCTGCCGCAGCATGACCAAAGGATATCTTCTATTACCTGGTTCACTCTTTCAATCTGGCCATGTGTTTCGAGGTGATAGGTTGTGCTGAGATCCAAGAAAGTTCCTACTGCTTCGAAGAATGCAATCCAAAATTTCGATGTGAATTTGGGATCTCTGTCACTTACTATCCTACTGGGTAAGCCATGCAATCGGAAGATCTCTTTAAGGAAAACTCTGGCAACATCCACACTACAGTGTATGTTTCTTTCACTAGAATCTGTAAGGTTCCTCCCTTTAAAAATGGGAGAAACACTTAAGATAGTCCGCTAAGTCTTATCTTGGGAAAAATTTCCTATTCATCGACACCTTGACCCTGTAGAGATTCAAGGATACGATTTATAGGTATGACCTAGCTCTATCCCGCAGGGGGAGCGTGATTTCCTAAACGTCAAATCACCCATAGGGCAATTGATCAAAAATTGGGCAACTACTAGACTTGATTTCTAGGGACAACGCTTTTTTCCTCATCTTATGCAAGGCACAGCCGCTGGCCTAGTCTTCTTGAATAGAGTTGCCCAAGAATCTAACTATCTAACGTAGGGCTTTCACTTAATTTGTTGGAAAGCTACCCGACTAATCGGGTCCACCCATCCGTAGGATGGTGCCGTCAGGGCATTCATCCTCCCACTTTCCACCCTACTCACGCATCAATTTGTTTTCTAATTAATACTACCACACTGTTTGACATAAATAAGCATATTCCTTAATTAGGGCCCTTCTTCACAAGGTTCGTTATAACAGCCTTCTTACACAATACAATTATACCAAAGACAAGATGCAATTATATAAAAAGTTTATACATGAATCCATTTCCATACAAGCCAATCCGGCTCTCTTATTCTTATTCTGCGATGATCTAGAATTCGGCCTTCCAGCCTCTACATGCTGGGCAAAACCCTACGGGACCATACACCTCATCGTCGGCCGCTGGCGAGGACTCAAGCCGGCCTGTCGCCCTCTCAGGCTCCATCGCTCGATCCTCCCGCCCCTCAGAGGGATGTCTGCGCACTAGGGTGGGCTTATTTACCGCACTAGCCTGGGCCCTCAGAACTAGGCAGCCTCATAATCTCTCGCCTCAATCAGCGATCCTTATTCTCCCAAAGGTATGAGGGATACCTTGGACCATTACCGGGCTTTGCTAACGACGCCGCCCGGCTACACAAGCACGGAACGGAGTTAGCGTTGAAGCCAAAAAAAAATCTTGAATTCCAAAGATAACAATCTTCAATGCAATTTTCTAAGTATAGCATTCACAATTCATGAAGATAGCAATTTCAACGTAATTTATCGAAAACAACATCACATAATTCATAATTTTTATGTCGTCATTTTAAGAGGAAAAGACACCATTTATTAATACTAAATTAAGAAAAAAAATCTCTTCTTTTGAAAATTAACCAATCTAACCTGGCCACCGTTTCCTTGAGCGGCTTGAAAAGGGACTGGAGCCGCGTTGGGCGCATCTCCCTCCATCTCGTTGTTACGTGCGCCTCTTGAGGTAATATTTTGCCGTCTCCGGGATGAGGCCATCGTAGGTGTCGCCTTGTAGAGCTCGCTGCTGCGATCGAAACGCTTCAGTCGGATCTGAATTCCGAGCTCGTTTGCTCACCGTATGAGCAAAAGAAAATGGCGCACGAACCCTCGCTTGAGTAAAAAATCCCTTACTAAAGTCTACGCAAATGGGGGGGGGGGGAATTGTGAGGGTGTCCTTAAGGCCAAAGGCAAAAACGTGGAGAGGGCTGGGAGGGGTGGCTGCAAGCCTCTCTGTAAGTATATTCACACGGGGGGGGGGGGGGGGGAGAAGAGTTAAGGACACTGGTCCATGGCAAGAGGAGGATGGAGGAAAATTGGCTTATCTGAAAAGAGCCAAATGAGGGGCTGTGAGAGGGGTGGCTGCAAGGGCGGCTGTACTTGCAGCAAGTACGGTACGGCGGTACGGACGGCGGCACAACAGGGCATACGCTACACAGAAGTGCGTGCCGACTGAGGAGCACCCCGGGGGTTTATATAGCTGAGGGGTGAGGGTGCGGGCGCTGCGCAAAGCAGGGATGAAAGGACGGTGTACCTTCAGAGTCTATGGATCAGTGGCCTGCATGGGTCTACGGGAAAGGTACGGTGTCGGTTGTTTGGGAAAGGAGTGGTACGCATGTACCTTATCCGGTCTGGGTGTCCGGGTGTCCGCCCAAGGGTATGCGTGGACCAAACAGTGGGCGAACGTCCTTTGGTTCTTGGGCGGCCATTGTACGGGCGCCCTAGTAAGTGTATACGGACCAAATTTTGGGGCGGGGTACCCAAATTTGGGGCGTCCGCCTCGATTTGCGTGCCGGACCGCCCCGGGGGGCGAAAAATTTTTTTGTCCGGGAGGTTCTCCTGGTCGCAGGGGTTCAGACCGTTCGTCAAACGGACGTGCGGTCGTGCATTTATTAAGGTTTAAAGGTCGCCGTTTTATAACTAAAATGATTGAAATTAGCGTATAGGCTTGATCCGGTGTCCGTTTTGGATGCTGTAAAATCCTATATTAGGGTAAAATCGCGTGCAGATTCCAAATTTGGGCTCAGAATTTGAAGATTCTAAGTGGAAATGACTCAAATAATAAAATTATTGATATTTATACTATAAAAACTCATAATTACATGGACATTTCTTTATTAGTGAAGATGGGTACGTTACATCCTTCCCCCCTTAAAGAAATCGAGATGTCCTCATCTCGTCATGAATTGGGGATAATCCTTTAAGAGTGTAGCTTCATCTTCCCAAGTTGCATCCTCTTCAGGGTAATCTTTCCACTGAACTAGATGTTCTACAAGAGTTCTATTTCGGAGTTGCCTTTCCCTAGAATCTATGATGCTATTGGGCTGTAATTCAAGGACTCCGTGAGTAGGGATTACAACTTGTTCATCATCAAGAATATGATCGAGACTGGGGACATATGGCTTTAACAGACTTACATGAAATACATTATGGACTTTGATATGGGCTGGAAGTTGGAGTTTATAGGCACTTTTACCTAGACACTTGATAACTGTATAAGGACCACAATACCTAGGGCTGAGCTTCTTATATTTCCCAAGTGATAAAGAACTTCGTTTGGGGCGCACTCGTAGAAGAACTTTGTCTCCTTCCTTGAAGATCCTTTCAGACCTCTTGTTGTCAGCATAATGCTTTTGTCGATCTTGGGCAGCTTTAATATCCCTTTGGATAGCTTTGGTTTGTTCCTCCATCTCTTCGAGCATTTTCCTGGATGCCTCAACTCTTATGGTCGGATCAGAGAAATTTAGAGGAGACAAGCATTCTTGCCCATAGAGTGCTTTGAATGGTGACGTTCCTATGCTTTGATGATAAGACGCATTGTAGGCAAATTCTACCAGAGGAAGGTATTGAATCCACCTTCTGGGTTCCCGTCCACAGTATGCTCTGAGAATGTCTTCAATTACTTGATTGACTCTTTCAGTCTGGCCATCGGTCTCTGGATGATAAGCTGTGCTAAAGCAAAGCTGAGTCCCTAGAGCTTGAAATAAAGACTGCCAGAATTTTGAGGTGAAGTCAGAATCCCGATCACTTACTATCCTTTTTGGGAGACCATGAAGTTTGAAGACTTCCTTGATGAATATACGAGCAACATCAGAAGCTTTGAAGGTCTTCTTTGCTCGTATAAGGTGAGCTACTTTGGTAAGTAAGTCCACTACTACTAGAATGGAGTCATATCCTCCTTGAACAGTGGGGAGACTTGTGACAAAATCCATACTAATGCACTCCCACTTCATTTGGGGAATATCTAAGGGTTGAAGCTTTCCAGGCATCTTGAGCCTTTCAGCCTTGATCCTTTGGCATGAGAGACATTGTTTCAAGTACCGAAGCACATCATTTTTCAAGCCTGCCCAATGAAAGCTCCGTCTTACTGCATTTAATGTTTTTGCATAACCTGGGTGTCCTGCAGCAGGGCTATCATGAGCTTCATGGAGGATTAGTTTCTTTAAAGCAGGATCCTTAGGGATACATAGCCTGTGATTGAAGTAGAGGCTTCCTTCATGAGTGGAGTATCCCTTGATTAGATTCTTCTCTTTCTCTGAATGTCCCCCTTCTTCTACTAACTTTATCATCCTTTGATAATCTGGGTCATGAGATGAGACTTCTTCCACCTTGACCAGTATGGGATTATTTGGCATTGAAATTGCATTCAAGAAAGATTTGCGGCTAAGTGCATCAGCTACCACATTATCTTTCCCAGGGCGGAATTTGATGTCGAAATCATATTCTTGTAGAATTTCAATCCATCTCCTTTGCCGCATGTTGAGGTTAGGCTGGGTGAAGATCCACTTTAGGCTTTTGTGGTCAGTTACAAGCTGGAATTTGCCTCCCAAGAGATAATGTCTCCATAATTTGAGGCAATGAACAACTGCTAAGAGTTCCAAATCATGGGTGGCATAGTTTGCTTCATATTGCTTCAGCTTGCGGGAAGTATAAGCGACTGGTCTTCCTTCTTGGCCTAAGACACCACCAAGTGCTAGACTACTAGCATCGGTAACCACTTCAAATTCCTTGGAGAAATCAGGAAGCTTTAAGACTGGGGCAGAAGTAATAATGACTTTCAGCTGATCAAAGCTGTTTTGATGGATTGGCAGCCACACTATTTTGCAATCCTTCTTAAGAAGATCTGTCAAGGGTGCAGCTACCAAGGCATAATCTTTGATAAAAATCCTATACCAACCCGTGATCCCCAAGAATCCACGAACTTCACGAACTGATTTAGGGGGTGGCCATTCTAGAATATCCTTGACTTTGGCAGGGTCTACTGAGATGCCATCTTTGGAGACGATGAATCCAAGATACTCAATTTGATGAGTAAAGAAGGTACATTTGCTCTTCTTGGCATAGAGTTTGTGTCTGCGCAGCAATTGCAGAACTCTACGCACATGCTCCTCATGCTCTTCCATTGATTTGGAGTAGATTAGGATGTCATCAAAGAAAACAAGCACAAACTCATCCAAGTACGGGCGGAATATATCTTGCATTAGGCGGTTGAAGGTTGCAGGAGCATTGGTTAACCCGAATGACATTACAGTAAACTCATAGTGGCCATAACGGGTATTAAAGGCTGTTTTGGGTATATCTGCTTCCTTGACTTTGATCTGATAGTAACCAGACCTCAAATCTATTTTTGAGAAGACTTTGGCCCCATGAAGCCTGTCAAGAAGTTCATCGATGCGAGGGATAGGATACTTATTCTTGACAGTGACTTGATTTAGCCCTCGATAATCTATGCAGAGGCGGAGAGTCCCGTCCTTCTTTTTTTGGAAAAGAACAGGTGCTCCCCACGGAGAGCTACTGGGGCGTACAAATCCTTGTTCAATGAGTTGGGAAAGTTGCTCCTTAAGTTCAATGGCTTCAGGAAGGGACATTTTATAGGGAGTTTTTGAGACGGGTTGAGCTCCAGGGATCACCTCGATTTCATGGTCGACTTCTCGAGGAGGCGGTAACCCTGTAAGCTCGTCAGGGAAGATGTCAGAGAATTCTTGGAGCCAAGAGGGTTCTGTCTCCATACTAGGCTCAATGACTTTGTTGAGTTTGACTAAGAAAACTTGCTGACCCTTACGTGTTCCCTTGAGAAGATGTTTTGCCTTGACTACTCTAGACTTAGGTTTTCCTGTGATCCCCTGAACAGATATTACTTGGCCATGCTCATTTTCAAAAGTGATACTCCCCTGGTTACAATGAATGCTAGCTTTGTTTGCAATTAACCAATCCATCCCAAGGATTCCATCATAAATTCCTAATGGCAAGACTCTAAAGTGACCGTGAGTTTGCTCATTACCCAGCTCAAAATCAAGGTTTCCTATAGAGTGGCGAGATATTACTTCTTTCCCACTGGCTAACTCTACAATCATTTTTCTAGCTGATTTTTGACTCAAGTTTAATTTTTGCAAGCACCTAGGAGAAAGGAATGAATGGGTACTGCCACAATCAATCAAAAGCTGAAATGGCTTATCGTGATGAGTGGCGGGGGTTTGGATTATACCAAATTGTTTATTCGGACCTTGGTGTTCTACCGCCGCATGGACGGTGGCGCGCTCTTCTTCAGCCTCTTCCAAGGTTGGTTCTTCACTTATAACACAGGCAGTTCTAGCAACTGTTCCTCCGCGGCCTCTGCCACGACCACTGCCTCTTGCACCTTGGTGGGTAGGGGTTCCACGGCCTTGATTTCCTCTGTTACCTTGGGGGAATGATGTTGCCAACTTGGGACAGTTGGCTCTAAAGTGTCCCGGCTCATTGCACTCAAAAAACAGAGGGCCTTCTCTAGAAGAAGCAGCATACGAGCGGGGGGCAAAAGAGTTGCCTTGTCGCCCTCTGTTGTAGTAGGGGAAATTCTGTTGAGGTTTCTTGTAGGGTTGATCTCTAAGGTTTGCCTCAGGGTAAGATCTCTTTTGATTCTTCGGTTTGTTAGCCTTCATTTCTTTCACAAGGGGCTTTGCCCGTATTAGAGCATCCTGTAAAGTGGTTGGCCTCATTGCTTCAAGGCGGGAATCTAGGGGTTCATTTAGCCCTTGGCAGAAACGAGCCACTTGCTGGGAAGTAGTCATAGCTGGGGCATACTTCCGAAGGGTAATAAATTTGGAATAATAATCCTCAAGAGTTAAGGTGCACTGTCTAAGACTAAAAAACTCATTCATCTTTATAGACTCATGGGATGGAGGAAGATATCTTTCCTTCACTGCCTGCTTGATGTCTTCCCACGTTTGAGAATGCTCGGTGACTTCCTTGTCACGGCACCACTGTTTCCACCAGAGTTTAGCATCTCCAGTGAGGCGAAACCGTGCGAGCATAGACTGATTTGCTACTCCAGTACCGGCAGCAGAGAAATAATCGTCCATCGCCTCAATCCAGACTTCAGCATCCTTCTCAACCTTTGAACCTTCTCCTTTAAAGGAGGGAGGTTGCATTTGCTTGAGTAGGAGCTTCTTCTCCTGGGTATCGGTGTAAAGCGCATTGGGAAGTGGAGAGTGGTCGTCCTGGCCATCATCGTAAAAACAATTTTTAAGATTACAAGATTCATATTTGCACAATGCTTAATTTTTGGAGAGTAAAACATTGAAATTATTTTATTTCCAAATATTTACAAGGACAAGTTTTATTACAAAGATCTGAGACTAATATAATTAGTCTTATTTGACATCAAGGGAAATTCCTAGGCTTCACTGTGACATAAGGGTAGAGCGGTCCACATATGTGAAATATGGGGGTTCCGCTGTAGTTTCTAAGACTCTAAAAACTGATGGTAAGGGTGGTAAACTCTGGATTGGGGTGGGTCCTAACACTGCTACTCTATCAGCAGGTAAGACCTGCATCACTTTGTCATACACCCAACGATTCTGAGGTATGCGAACCCCATCTATAGTCACCGAGGTGTCATCCCTGGGGGTACCGACGAACCAAAATAAGCGGACCATCTTCAGCTTCTCAATCCAACGAATCCGCTTAAGGTCGGTGGTGAGGTTCCCAGTCTGATCTGCTCGGATGAAGAAGTATCTCGGCCCACGACTCCAGAAATCTCTGCCCCATCCTCTCTGAATACGAGAGAAATGAGGGAGGGATATCTTCTCTAATATCTGCATCATGGTGTCGCGAAACTCGAAATTCGAGGAGTGACTAGCAGTCTCGAAGATGCATTGGAAAACTAGAAATTTGGAGTAGGCATCTTCCTCTTCCTACAAGCATTCAAACATCATTTCAATCTTATTTGTTTTAGTAGGATGTCTTTACTAATTAGCATTATGTTAGGTAAAACATTTATTACAAAACAATCCTTAAACTGCAATTCCTAGGAGTCAAACTTGCTCTGATACCAATTGTAAGGTTCCTCCCTTTAAAAATGGGAGAAACACTTAAGATAGTCCGCTAAGTCTTATCTTGGGAAAAATTTCCTATTCATCGACACCTTGACCCTGTAGAGATTCAAGGATACGATTTATAGGTATGACCTAGCTCTATCCCGCAGGGGGAGCGTGATTTCCTAAACGTCAAATCACCCATAGGGCAATTGATCAAAAATTGGGCAACTACTAGACTTGATTTCTAGGGACAACGCTTTTTTCCTCATCTTATGCAAGGCACAGCCGCTGGCCTAGTCTTCTTGAATAGAGTTGCCCAAGAATCTAACTATCTAACGTAGGGCTTTCACTTAATTTGTTGGAAAGCTACCCGACTAATCGGGTCCACCCATCCGTAGGATGGTGCCGTCAGGGCATTCCATCCTCCCACTTTCCACCCTACTCACGCATCAATTTGTTTTCTAATTAATACTACCACACTGTTTGACATAAATAAGCTTATTCCTTAATTAGGGCCCTTCTTCACAAGGTTCGTTATAACAGCCTTCTTACACAATACAATTATACCAAAGACAAGATGCAATTATATAAAAAGTTTATACATGAATCCATTTCCATACAAGCCAATCCGGCTCTCTTATTCTTATTCTGCCGATGATCTAGAATTCGGCCTTCCAGCCTCTACATGCTGGGCAAAACCCTACGGGACCATACACCTCATCGTCGGCCGCTGGCGAGGACTCAAGCCGGCCTGTCGCCCTCTCAGGCTCCATCGCTCGATCCTCCCGCCCCTCAGAGGGATGTCTGCGCACTAGGGTGGGCTTATTTACCGCACTAGCCTGGGCCCTCAGAACTAGGCAGCCTCATAATCTCTCGCCTCAATCGGCGATCCTTATTCTCCCAAAGGTATGAGGGATACCTTGGACCATTACCGGGCTTTGCTAACGACGCCGCCCGGCTACACAAGCACGGAACGGAGTTAGCGTTGAAGCCAAAAAAAAATCTTGAATTCCAAAGATAACAATCTTCAATGCAATTTTCTAAGTATAGCATTCACAATTCATGAAGATAGCAATTTCAACGTAATTTATCGAAAACAACATCACATAATTCATAATTTCATATAATTTTTATGTCGTCATTTTAAGAGGAAAAGACACCATTTATTAATACTAAATTAAGAAAAAAAATCTCTTCTTTTGAAAATTAACCAATCTAACCTGGCCATCGTTTCCTTGAGCGGCTTGAAAAGGGACTGGAGCCGCGTTGGGCGCATCTCCCTCCATCTCGTTGTTACGTGCGCCTCTTGAGGTAATATTTTGCCGTCTCCGGGATGAGGCCATCGTAGGTGTCGCCTTGTAGAGCTCGCTGCTGCGATCGAAACGCTTCAGTCAGATCTGAACTCCGAGCTCGTTTGCTCACCGTATGAGCAAAAGAAAATGGCGCACGAACCCTCGCTTGAGTAAAAAATCCCTTACTAAAGTCTACGCAAATGGGGGGGGGGGGGGGATTGTGAGGGTGTCCTTAAGGCCAAAGGCAAAAACGTGGAGAGGGCTGGGAGGGGTGGCTGCAAGCCTCTCTGTAAGTCTATTCACACGGGGGGGGGGGGGGGGAGAAGAGTTAAGGACACTGGTCCATGGCAAGAGGAGGATGGAGGAAAATTGGCTTATCTGAAAAGAGCCAAATGAGGGGCTGTGAGAGGGGTGGCTGCAAGGGCGGCTGTACTTGCAGCAAGTACGGTACGGCGGTACGGACGGCGGCACAACAGGGCATACGCTACACAGAAGTGCGTGCCGACTGAGGAGCACCCCGGGGGTTTATATAGCTGAGGGGTGAGGGTGCGGGCGCTGCGCAAAGCAGGGACGAAAGGACGGTGTACCTTCAGAGTCTATGGATCAGTGGCCTGCATGGGTCTACGAGAAAGGTACGGTGTCGGTTGTCTGGGAAAGGAGTGGTACGCATGTACCTTATCCGGTCTGGGTGTCCAAGTGTCCGCCCAAGGGTATGCGTGGACCAAACAGTGGGCGGCCGTCCTTTGGTTCTTGGGCGGCCATTGTACAGGCGCCCTAGTAAGTGTGTACGGACCAAATTTTGGGGCGGGGTACCCAAATTTGGGGCGTCCGCCTCGATTTGCGTGCCGGACCGCCCCGGGGGGCGAAAAATTTTTTTGTCCGGGAGGTTCTCCTGGTCGCAGGGGTTCAGACCGTTCGTCAAACGGACGTGCGGTTGTGCATTTATTAAGGTTTAAAGGTCGCCGTTTTATAACTAAAATGATTGAAATTAGCGTATAGGCTTGATCCGGTGTCCGTTTTGGATGCTGTAAAATCCTATATTAGGGTAAAATCGCACGCAGATTCCAAATTTGGGCTCAGAATTTGAAGATTCTAAGTGGAAATGACTCAAATAATAAAATTATTGATATTTATACTATAAAAACTCATAATTACATGGACATTTCTTTATTAGTGAAGATGGGTACGTTACAGAATCGGATGGGCAACTTTGGTTAGCCTATCAACTACCACAAAAATGGAGTTGTAACCTGATTGCACTACTGAAGGTAATCTAGTGACAAAGTCCATACTGATACATTCCCACTTCATTTGTGGAATGTCTAGAGGCTACAGTTTCCCTCGCATCTTGACTCTCTCTGCCTTGACTCTCTGACACATTAAACATTTCCGCACATGATCAAGTACATCCTTTTTGAGTCCTGGCCAGAAGAAGCTTTTCTTCATAGACATATAGGTTTTTATAAAGCCTGGATGTCCAGCTATCAGGCTATCATGGGCTTCTCTCAGAATTCTTCCCTTTATTTCCTCATAACTGGGGATACATAGCCGATTATTATAATATATGCATCCTTCATCCAATTTGTACCCACCCAAGAACTTGTTGGATAGGTGTCATCTCCAGATGGTGTCACGCTAGTGGCACACTCTTTAGCCTCGGCAAGGAATATAAATCTTTTGATACATCTATCCCGGTTCGGAGTACAGGTTTACCAGACTTTGATGAGTTGGTTTCACTCTTGCTTGTTGAGGAAATCAAACTCAGTGATTCATTTCAGGATGCATCTACTAGCCATGATGATAATGGCAGAAATCAGGCTTTCTATTCGCAAAGAGGTTTTAGAGGCAGGGGGAGATTTGCATCACGTGACGGTAGTGGTAATGGTCGTGGATGGCAGGACAGGTCATCACAACAGAATTTTTAGACTTCATATGGTGCTAGAGGTGGTCGTGGATATACACCTCAAAGAGGCAGAGGTAATCCTCATGGTAGAGGACGTTGGCAAGGCCAACAAACATCTATGTAAGATGTGGAATGCCATTACTGTGGGAAATTTGGTCATATGGCATGTGATTGTTTCCACAAACAGAATGATTTGAGAGGGGGTAGAGCACAACGTGGTGGACATTATGGTGGACATTCTGCACAACATGGTGGTGGAAATTATGCATCAAGCAGTAATGATGGCACCGCAAATCACTTATTTGCCATGAAACATGTTGTGGGATCTATGATGACAAATGTTGAAAATGATGACACTTGGTATATGGACTCTGGAGCATCAAACCATATGACTTGTCATGGTGAATGGTTTGAGCATATGAAGCCGATGGTGGATGTGAAAGGCTATGTGGAAATAGAAAATGATACTCAGCATGCCATTACACATGTTGGAAGTGTGCCATTGGTTATGCACAATGGTTAAACAAAATCTATGTCAGATGTATTATATGTGCCTTCTATCACAAAAAGCTTGGCCTCAGCAGTTGGTCAAATGGTGGAACAGGGATTACAGGTTCGTTTCAACAAGCATGGTTGCTTCGTTGAGGATTTCAAACATGGATGTAGAGTCATTTGCTAAAGGCAAGTTGTTTAAGCTGGATGCTAGAATTCCTTAGTTAAAATCAGCCATGTTCTCTAAAAGCAGAAATGTGGTACAGGACATTGATATGTGGCATAAGAGGATTGGACATGCATACAAGAGGCATTGTCAGTGGGCTGCCTAGATTCAAGTATGATGGAAATATGCATGTTTGTGAAGCCTGTCAGTTTGGAAAGCAGGCAAGGTTGCGGTTTCCTAGAGAAGGCAACATGAGTAGCACGCCACTTGAGATAGTACATAGTGATGTATGGGGTCCTGCACAAAACCCATCTATCAAAGGCAGTTTATATTATGTGACATTCATTGATGAATTCAGCGCAGGATGACATGGATATACTTTCTCAGAGAGAAAAGTGAAGTGTTGGAAAAGTTTATGGATTTCAAAGCTTTTGCAGAGAAGCAATATGGCTCGTGGATTAAATGTTTGAGGACAGATGGAGGTGGTGAATACACCTCAAATACATGACTATCACACGCCTGGATTTGAGTTATGATGTGGGGCCACTGCACATTATGGTCTTCTTTATGAGAATGGTAAAGGCTTGGATATACATGGCTACACATATGCTGATTGGGCAGGTAGCTCATATCACAGGAGGTCTACTAGTGGTTATGCCTTTACACTTGGAAGTGCTGTGGTGAGTTGGAGTAGCAAGAAGCAACCTACAGTTGCTTTATCTAGTACAAAGGCTGAATACAGGGGTGCAGCCATTGCTACTTGTTTGTGAAGCAGTATGGTTAAAGAGTCTCTTGGCAGATTTGGGTGAGCCTATTGATGGCAAAGTTGTCATTCATTGTGACAACATGAGCAGTATACAGTTGGCAAAGAATCCAGTATTTCATGCGAGGACCAAACACGTAGAGGTCCATTATCACTTTGTCAGAGAGAAAGTGCTGGATGGTACATTTGATCTACAGTATGTGAAGACTGATGAGTAGGTGGCAAACATCTTTACAAAGCAACTTAGCAGGGAGAAGTTTGAGTACTTCCGTACTATGTTGGGAGTACATGGGATGAGCTTGAGGGGGAGTGTTGAGAGCCTTGATATCCCAAGCTCATCTACATCTTCATCTATGGCAGTACATCATGAGCTTGAGAGGGGCTGTTGAGATTCAAGCTCGATGTCAGTGTGAGCCAGCTATGCTATGTGCTGGCATGTTAGGTAGGAACATGTGTGAGACATAAATGACCGCGTCCAGCTGGTCATAGTGTGTGGACATTAGCTAGGGTTAGACGTGTGTGGACACAACTCATAGTGTGTTGTGTGTATTATGGATTATGGATTATGGCTTTATGCATTGTGTGAGAAGGGAGATGGCTTCCCTCTATGGTTAGGGTTTGCAATATACATTAGGGTTTATTCCTCTGTGTGTGTCTCTCCTCCCTCTACCTATTTTTAAACAGTTTTTAACTAATAAATCTTGTACTCAGTCAACTTTTCATCTTACGTGGGCATTTACTCATTTAAGGAATATTTTCTTTTATTCATTATATTTATCTCATCCCAACACTTGGATTAATCTTATTGGACCATAGGAACCTTAATTGGACCATAATAGAAAAATTTCAGAAAACCTTGACCCTTAGGCTAAGGTCTTTTAAATAATTTTTACTTGATTCCTAATGCACCTTGGAAATTTTATTTTGATTTTCTATTTCAAGGAAATATATTTTTGATATTTGTAGAATTTTTATATCCAAAAATATCTCAATATTAAATTACCACTCTCTAGAATTTTTCTTCTCTCTAGACAAAAACAAGGAAAAATAATATTTTCTTGTATTCAAAAACAGGGAATGATTACAGGGGATTGAAGTAAAGGCTTATCCATTATTGAGGAGGGTGAGGAAGAATCTTACATCCTCTCCCACTTGAAAACGAGAGATGTCCTCATCTCGCAAAGTGGGGGTAATCTTTCGCCGGCTCTTCTTCTTTCTCCCAGGTGGCGTCTTCTAGAGGGAAGAACTTCCACTTGACGAAAAATTCTCTAAGGACTCTGCTCCTAAGAATCTTCTCTTGAACGTCAAGAATTTCCTTAGGTTGGAGTAACATCTGGCCTTGAATCGTCTCGGAGAGATCAATTGTTCACATCATCAAGCAAGTGACTCGAGCTGGGTACATATTTCTTAAGCAAACTGACATGGAATACATTATGTACCTTGAGATGGGGAGGCAGAAGAAGTTTATAGGCTCGATCGCCCACTTTCTTTATAACAGCATATGGCCCACAGTATCAGGGAGAGAGCTTCTTGTACTTCCCTAAGGATAAGACACTTCTTTTTGGTCGTACTCGAATGAAGACCATATTTGATTCTTCAAACTCTCTTTGATCTCTTTTTATCTGCATAACTGCTTTTGCCTATCTTGGGCTACCTTTATATCTTTACGGATTGATTGCATTTGCTAGTCCAAGTCATCAAGCATTTGTCTGGACATTTCGATGGGTCGGACCAGGTCAACGGTGTAAGGCAATGTTGTCCATACAAAGCTTTGAAAGGACTCATCCCAATGCTTCAATGATAAGAAGCATTGTAAGAAAATTCGACCAGATGCAAATAGCTTAACCACTTCTTGGGTTCCCTACCGCCGCCGCCACAGCATGACCGAAGGATATCTTCTATTACCTGGTTCACTCTTTCAATCTGGCCATGTGTTTCGGGGTGATAGGTTGTGCTGAGATCCAAGAAAGTTCCTACTGCTTCGAAGAATGCAATCCAAAATTTTGATGTGAACTTGGGATCTCTGTCACTTACTATCCTGCTGGGTAAGCCATGCAATCGGAAGATCTCTTTAAGGAAAACTCTGGCAACATCCACTACAGTGTATGTTTCTTTCACTAGAATCGGATGGGCAACTTTTGTTAGCCTATCAACTACCACAAAAATGGAGTTGTAACCTGATTGCACAGAAGGTAATCTAGTGACAAAGTCCATACTAATACATTCCCACTTCATGTGTGGAATGTCTAGAGGCTACAGTTTCCCTGGCATCTTGACTTTCTCTGCCTTGACTCTCTGACACATTAAACATTACCGCACATGATCAAGTACATCCTTTTTGAGTCCTGGCCAGAAGAAGCTTTTCTTCACAGACATATAGGTTTTTATAAAGCCTGGATGTCCAGCTATCAGGCTATCATGGGCTTCTCTCAGAATTCTTCCCTTTATTCCCTCATCATTGGGGATACATAGCCGATTATTATAATATATGCATCCTTCATCCAATTTGTACCCACCCAAGAACTTGTTGGATAGGTGTCATCTCCAGATGGTGTCACACTCTTTAGCCTCTAGGCATTTTTGGGATTTATAGCATTCATTTCCATTTTTCCCTATTGACACACATTTTTGGGTGGAGGAAAGGGTGGAGGAACTTTCCTATATATATGAGGCATTGTAGTTCATTTCTAATCAAGTTGGCTAGTGGTTCATTGATGAGTTCTTGAGTACATTGTCTCTTCGCTCATCTCTTCTTTCTCACATGGTATCAGAGCAAGGTGGTGGCGCATATAGAGCCTCCTTATTCTTCTTCCTCTCTACCTCTAGTCCTCTTCAACAACCTCGCTTTCAATTGCATTTTTTCATTCTTTGATTTTTTGCTAAATGAATGCTTTTTTTGAGGATTGTGCTCACGAGACCTGCTCGAATCATCGTGCTCTACAACTTTGCAGAAGAAAGTTTTCACAAATTCCTCACCGTTTTTGAGTTATTCTTCGCAGACTGCCTGCATGTAGAATTTTTGCTTACGTTTTTTGCAGAAGCCCTTACTCATCATCCTTACACTCATTCAATGATGCAAGAGGCTTCAAACCAGCCCCTTACCATCCTCTACAAGTGTGTTTTTTAAAGCGCTTTAATCCGAGTCCTACAACTCTACTTGCGGTGAAAACATTGCCAACTAGTTTTTCCTACATGCGATAGCGTTTTTTTTGGAGGCTTCTTGTGGAGAGATTTCTTGCCTGCATTTTTATCATCAACTTCAGCCCTCTTCATGGTGTTTTGAGGTACATATTCATCCTCTTTTCTACACCTTTCTACCGGCTGAAAATTCCACTTTGCTACACACTTTGTGTTTGCGTTTTTGTGGAGACAATCAACTCCTCCATACTCCTACCTAAGGCTACATTCTCAGCCCTCTTTTGGTGGTTTCTACGGAGTCTATTGGTTCATATACCGGCTGTGTTTTGTGGCTGCATTTTTCACTATCTTTGTGCATATTTTGGAGATACTTCCTTGGTGGATAGCCCATCTATTGGCTACGTTTTTGGAGGTGTTGAAAAATAGGTAGAGGGAGAGGAGACACACACACAGGAGTAAACCCTAATGTATATTGCAAACCCTAACCATAGAGGGAAGCCATCTCCCTTCTCACACAATGCATAAAGCCATAATCCATAATTCATAATACACACAACACACTATGAGTTGTGTCTACACACATCTAACCCTAGCTAATGTCCACACACTATGACCAGCTGGACGCGGTCATTTATGTCTCACACATGTTCCTACCTAACATGCCAGCACATAGCACGGCTGGCACACACTGACATAGCACAGCTTGAATCTCAACAGCTCCTCTCAAGCTCATGATGTACTGCCATAGATGAAGATGTAGATGAGCTTGGGCTATCAAAGCTCTCAACACTCCCCCTCAAGCTCATCCCATGTACTCCCAACATAGTACGAAAGTACTCAAACTTCTCCCTGCTAAGTGGCTTTGTAAAGATGTCTGCCACCTGCTCATCAATCTTCACATACTGTAGATCCACTGTACCATCCAGCACTTTCTCTCTGACAAAGAATAATGGACCTCTATGTGTTTAGTCCGTGCATGAAATACTGGATTCTTTGCCAACTGTATACTGCTCATGTTGTCACAATGAATGACAACCTTGCCATCAAAATAGGCTCACCCAAATCTACCAAGAGACTCTTTAACCATATTCCTTCACAAGTAGTAATGGCTGCACCTCTATATTCAGCCTCTGTAGTAGATAAAGCAACTGTAGGTTGCTTCTTGCTACTCCAACTCACCACGGCACTTCCAAGTATAAAAGTATAACCACTAGTAGACCTGTTGTCATATGAGCTACCTGCCCAATCAGCATCTCTGTAGCCATGTATATCCAAGCCTTTACCATTCTCATAAAGAAGACCATAATGTGCAGTGGTCTTTACATATCGCATAATGCATCTCACTGCATCCAAATGAGGTTTTCAGGGGCTTTGCATAAATTGGCTTACTAGTCCCATAACATAACTCAAATCTGGGCGTGTGATAGTCATGTAAATGAGACTACCAACCATCTTTCTGTACATAGATGGATCATCCAACTCCTCACCAAAATCAGCCCGCAACTTCACATTCTGCTCCAAAGGTGTACTCATAGGCTTACACCCTATCATTCCATATTTTACCAACATATCCAATGCATATTGACGTTGTACTAACCATGTACCTACATGGTCTTTGATCACTTCAATTCCAAGAAAGTATCTCATCTCACCCAAGTCTTTCATGTCAAACTCCCCACTCAATGCTTTCTTGACATGCATCACATCTGTACCATGATCACCTGTGATAATCAAGTCATCCACATAGATGACAAGTAAAACAATTCCATGATCTGTTTTCTTCACATAGAGTGAAGAATCTGCTATAGAAACTTGAAATCCAAGGGAGATAAGATATCTACTCATCTTATCACTCCAAGCACAAGGTGCTTGCTTCAAACCATATAATGCCTTTTTCAATCTGCATACATGAGTGGGATAATTTGTGGGTGCACATAACCTTCTGGCTGTGCCATATACACTTCCTCTTGTAGATCACCATTTAGAAATGCATTTTTGACATCCATTTGATGCATTTCCCAACCATTAGCTGCAGCCATAGCAATGACTGCTCTCACTGTTCCCATCTTTGCCACTGGACTAAATGTTTCATCATAGTCCAAGCCTTGGGTTTGTGCATAACCCTTAGCTACCAATCTTGCTTTATGTCATTCAATGGAACCATCAGACTTGCACTTCACTTTGTAAACCCATTTACAACCAATGACATTTTTGTCATGTGGTGGTAGTGCAACCAAATCCCATGTATCATTATGAACCAATGCGTCCATCTCAACATCCATTGCTTTCTCCCATACATGCTTTCCAATAGCTTCTGTATAGCATGTAGGTTACACATGCTTCACCAAAGACGTCATATATGCATAATGCATAGCAAAATCACGGTATGTCAACCTGTCAACAACTGGATATCTGACCCTTTGGGATCTCTGCAACGCATGCGGATCACTCTGAACACCTGCCACTCTAGCATGTGGTGGCACATATCTATCCTGCGTTGCACCAGGTGTGGGTGAAATAGGTATACCAAGTTCCTCATCCAAACTCTCTGAACTCGATGACTCATATGTAATTCTGATTCCTTCAACCTTCTTCTTTCCTTTATCCACTCCTAGTGCTCACACTCTCATGCCTCAAACGTCCTGACCATGTACGTACAGTGCTACTCTCACAGCCTCTGCTGACCCAGACATAGAAGTAGAACTAGAACTTGCTTGTGGCAAGTTCACATGCACGTCAGCTTCAAGTGACCCAATGACACCCTCATCCTTTGCTTTGTACCAACTAGCAAGCTCATCAAACACCACATCTCGTGAGATAACCACTTGTCTAGTTTGTGGATTGTAACATTTGTATACCTTACGATCCTGTGCATATCCAATAAATACACACTTTTCTGCCTTAGGATCCAACTTCCTCCTTCTTTTGTCAAGCACATGTACATAAGCTATGCATACAAATACTTTGAGGTGTCCAATGTTTGGCCGAAAACCTATAAGCCGCATCTCTAGCGTGCTTCCATGTATGGCTGCTGTAGGTGTTTTATTCAGTATATACACCGCAGTAGCACAAGTTTCTGCCCAATAATAATCTGGCATGCTCTTTTCATTAAGCATCTCCCTGGCCACTTCACATATGACTCTATTCTTTCTCTCAGCCACACCATTTTGCTGAGGTGTACACCTGCAAGTCAATTGCCTTCTTATTCCATGCTTTCTCAATAAATGCTCAAAAGCATTTGAGGTGTATTCACCACCTCCATCTGTCCTCAAACACTTAATCCAAGAACCATATTACTTCTCTGCAAAAGCTTTGAAATCCATAAACTTTTCCAGCACTTCACCTTTCTCTCTGAGAAAGTATATCCATGTCATTCTGCTGAAATCATCAATGAATGTCACATAATATAAACTGCCTTTAATAGATGGGTTTTGTGCAGGACCCCATACATCGCTATGTACTATCTCAAGTGGCTTGCTACTCATGTTGCCTTCTCTAGGAAACCGCAACCTGCTTTCCAAACTGACAGGCTTCACAAACATGCATATTCCCATCATACTTGAATCTAGGCAGCCCACTAACAATGCCTCTTGCCTGCATGTTCTTCAACCTTTGTATATTGACATGCCCAATCCTCTTATGCCACATATCAATGTTCTGTACCACATTTCTGCTTTTAGAGAACATGGTTGATTTTAACTCAGGAATCCCAGCATCTAGCTTAAACAACCTGCCTTCTTTCTTGCCTTTAGCAATGACTCTACATCCATGTTTAAAATCCTCAACAAAGCAATCATGCTCGTTCAAACGAACCTGTAATCCCTGTTCCACCATTTGACCATAGAAGGCAAATACAATACATCTGACATAGACTTTGTTTGACCATTGTGCATAACCAATGGTACACTTCCAACATGTGTAATGACATGCTGAGTATCATCTCCTGTCTCTACATAGCCTTTCACATCCATAGGCTTCATATGCTCAAACCATTCACCATCACAAGTCATATGGTTTGATGCTGTAGAGTCCATATACCAAGTGTCATCATTTTCAGTATTTGTTATCATAGATCCCACAACATGTTTCATGGCAAACAAGTGATTTGCGCTGCCATCATTACTGCTTGATGTATAATTTCCACCACCATCATTACTGCTTGTTGATGCATAATTTCCACCACCATGTTGTGCATAATTTCCACGATGTTGTGCTCTACCCCCTCTCAAATCATTCTGTTTGCGGAAACAATCATGTGCCATATGACCAAATTTCCCACAGTAATGGCATTCCACATCTTGCATAGATGTTTGTTGGCCTTGCCAACGTCCTCTACCATGAGGATTACCTCTGCCTCTCTGAGGTGCATATCCACCACCACCTCTAGCACCATATGAAGGCTGAAAATTCTATTGTGGTGACCTGTCCTGCCATCCACAACCATTACCACGGCCACGTGATGCAAATCTCCCCCTGCCTCTAAATCCTCTTTGGGAATAGAAAGCCTGATTTCTACCATTATCATCATGGGCTAGTAGATGCATCCTGAAAGGAATCACTGAGTTTGATTTCCTCAACAAGTAAGAGTGAAACCAACTCATCAAAGTCTCGTAAACCTGTACTCCAAACCGAGATAGATGTATCAAAAGATTTATACTCCTTGCCAAGACCACGCAAGGTAATGTCTACCAAATCATCATCAGGCATAGGGGCATTGATTGTTGCCAATGCATCTACAAACTTCTTTATCTCTTGTACATAATCATGGATGCTCCTTCTATTCTGCTTCACATTATGTATTTGTTGTTGTCACTCGCAATTGAGACTTGCGAGCACTTGTGTCCGTATCAAACAACTTCACCAATGTATCCCATGCATCCTTGGGATTCTCAGCATCATGTATGTGTATGAGCATAGCATCCGAAATACATATAGACAGATAATGCAACACTTTGAATGCTCTTTCTGACCATTGTTTATGAGCTATAACCTGCTCATGTGTAGGTTGTTAGGGTAGTTTAGGCTCCGGCTCAGCACCTGTAGTGAGATTCCAAAAACCTTTTCCCTTCAAGAAACTTTTGATCATGTATTTCCATGCCTGGAAGTTCTTCCAATCTCGCTTTTCACCAACAATCTGTACTGGATTATCCGACATATTTCTCAATGCAAATACACCTTTCGTACACTTCCAAATCTGTAAACAAGCCTTCCTCAGCTCAACCACACTCCAATGGATGTTCCAGATACTCCAATGTAGTCAACAAACTTCAATTTTGATGTAGAAAATCAACCTGTATGCATCCAAAAAAATGAACTGGCTCACTCAGTCCAAGATACCCTGTTTTGGTGCACTTTCCAAGGCTCCAAATTACAATGTAGTGGTTCAATCAAGTATGGGTAACTTGCATTGACACCTAAACAACCTCAATGTTGAGTATCAACACCAACCAACATGCATACATATCAAATTTGTCAAACCCCTTTCTTTGTTTTGGGAAAAAAACTAGAAAAAGCAGTAAGACCAGTAGCAAATTTGCTCTAATTTCTTCAATATTTGTCCAAATTGAGAAACCAGGCATTTATTAGCTTAGCAATGATGTCCACTAACTCCATGTAAAAGGAATTAGACCATTTGTTTAAGACCACTGAGTAATTGATCGATTAATCACACTCTGTTTCTCTGCAACCAATAGACAGCCTGTTTAATCAGCTCATTTCTAGCTCCATAGATGATAATTGATCAATCCAATCATGTAGACTCCTTCTCAAGTGTATGTATTAGCCAATTGCTAAACCATTTTTGAAGTTAATCAAGCACAAGAGTTGAATTTGAGCCTCCACTCAATAAAATAGTGAAAAAACTACCTTGTTTCTCTGTCCAGCCTGCACCGCCTACTGTAGGGGGATTTAGGAGTGTTTTAAGTGCTAATTGATGAGGTATGTAAGTACCCAACACACCTAGGCAAGTGTGCAATCCATCAATGCTTTTATTTTTGCCAAAAACATGCTCCAAATGCATCAAAATTTGGCTTCCTTTTCTCTGTTTGTGAGATCTCAAAAACCAGTAAATTTCACTCATTCAAATGCATCAAAATTGCTCCAAAATCAGTTTAGGGCTTGCATATGAGTTGCCAATGTATTCCTCTTTGTCAGATACATGTGTCTTTGCCAGATTTACATCGAAGTTCACCATACATCACCGCTTCCAAGCTTTAATGGAAAGCTTTCAAAAACCAGAATTTTTCTTTGCTTTGGGCAACCCTAATTTATTTTGTTTTTGCCTGAATCACCTGCAATCCGCTCAAGGATGTTTAGAAGACCTTGAAAAGATACAGGGGGGAAGAGAGCTTGAGCTTTTGCAAGCACACACACACACTCACAAAACCCTAATAGAGAACACACAAGGTGAGAGGCTGAAAATTTTCTTCTTCTCTACTCAACACTCAACACACCATATACAAGATAAGAGTACACATAATATGAAAGGTACTCAACCAATACATACACGGGTTCTCTATAGTGTGAACCCGACTAAATGAGCTGGCGCTATAACTATGCCAGTCTCTAGAATGGCTGTCACACAGCCTGTCATCCCACTGGCCTCATATCACCCAAGATCTCACCAACCATGCCAGTGGTGTAAGTGTGGGGCCTATCCCCCAAGCGGGTCATCAGTGTCCACCGCCTCACTAGACGAGCTCGATATCTCAACACTCCCCCTCGAGCTCAACTCCATCTCATGTACACCAAGCGAAGCCCTGAATCTGTGGAGCTTCTCTGTACCCAATGCTTTGGTGAAGATGTTAGCTACCTGATCCTCTGTGCTGACATAAACAAGGTCAAGGTCTCCTGCTAAGACCTTCTCTCTGACGAAGTGGTAGTGGACCTCTATGTGCTTCGTACGTGCATGAAAGACTGGGTTCCTAGCCAACTGTATACTACTAATGTTGTCACAGAAAATGACAACTTGTCTATCCACTGATAGACCCAAATCTGCAAGTAGCTTTCTCAACCAAGCTACCTCACATGCTGCCATAGCAGCTCCTCTGTACTCGGCCTATGTACTGGATAAAGCAACCATAGGCTGCTTCTTGCTGCTCCAAGTCACACCAGCACTCCCAAAAGAAAACATGAATCCACTGGTAGATCTTCTATCTAAGATACTACCAGCCCAATCAGCATCTGTGTACCCATGTACATATATCTCTGTCCCAGTCTCATAGAATAGTCCACAATGCAAAGTAGACTTCACATACCTCAGTATGCATCTCACTGCATCCAAATGCGGTTTTCGTGGACCCTGCATAAACTGACTCACCAACCCAACAGCATAGCTCAAATCTGGTCTGTTGATTGTCATGTATATCAAACTTCCTACTATGCGTCTGTACATAGTAGGATCCTCCAAGATCTCTCCTGAATCTGCACTCAACTTGCCATTCTGATCTAATGGCACAGAAATAGGCTTACAGCCTGTCATACCATACTTGGACAACATGTCTAAGCCATACTGTCTCTGCAGTAATCCAATACCATGTGGTGACCTAATCACCTCAATGCCCAAGAAATATCTGAGCTCCCCCAGATCCTTCATCTCGAACTTCTGTCTAAGCAAGATCTTTACATCAAAGATCTCTGCATCATGGTCCCCCGTAATGATCAAGTCATCTACATAGATGACAACAAGCACAACCCCTCTATCACCATGTCTCACATACAGCGAGAAATCTGCATTGGCTGCATGAAAGCCAATAGTGACAAGATATTCAGAAATCTTGTCAGACCATGCTCTTGGTGCTTGCTTTAAGCCATACAAGGCTTTCTTCAACCTGCAAACATGCTCGGGGTGACCCACATCCTCATAACCAGGTGGTTGCAACATATACACCTCTTCTTGCAAATCCCCATGCAAGAATGCATTCTTTACATCTATCTGATGTAAAGACCATTGCTTTGACGCAGCCACTGCTATTACAACTCTCACCGTTGCCATCTTGGCAACTGGGCTGAAAGTTTCCTCATAATCAATCCCATATGTCTGCGCATATCCTTTGGCTACCAATCTAGCCTTGTACCTGTTTATGCTTCCATCACTGTTATGTTTAACTTTCTACACCCACTTGCATCCAATGGCTTTCTTGCCTTCAGGCAATTGCACTAAATCCCAAGTCTCATTTCCATATAGTGCATCCATCTCCTCATCCATAGCTTTCTCCCAACACACATTTCCAATAGCCTCATCAATGCATGTGGGCTCAACAACCTGCACAACCTTTGCCATATATGCATAGTGATGTGCCACATAACCATCATAGGTAAATCTCTGCACATGATTTTTCACTCTCCCAGATCTTCGTAGCTTTTCATTCATGGCTTCCATAGCCTTCTTTACACCAGGTGTTCTCATAGTATCTGGGATCCCAAGCTCCTCATCAAGGCTCATATCTGAGCCACTAGACTCTCCATCAACATGAGAATGCCCTGCAAAAATGTCAGGCATACCAAGGGGCTCAACCACTTTCTCTTTTCCTTTACGTGATGTACTAATCACATTTGCAGGGCTGGTATTATGACGCAGCCTGCCACTCCATGGTCTATCAACAGACCCACTAGATGAGGACTCTCCTGGTCCACTCAAAGACTGTGATTGCTGACCTGCATTCTGTGCAACCACACTTCCACTCACATCAGCCCCAACAGCTTCTTTTTCAGCAACATACCAGCTGCTCATCTCATCAAACACAACATCCCTGCTTACCCTCAGCTCACGTGTAGTAGGGTTATAACACCTGAAAAGATGCAGGGGGGAAGAGAGCTTGAGCTCTTGCAAGCACACACACACACTCACAAAACCCTAATAGAGAACACACAAGGTGAGAGGCTGAAAATCTTCTTCTTCTCTACTCAACACTCAACACACCATATACAAGAATAAGAGTACACACAATATGAAAGGTACTCAACCAAATACATACACGGGTTCTCTATAGTGTGAACCCGACTAAATGAGCTGGCGCTATAACTATGCCAGTCTCTAGAGTGGCTGTCACACAGCCTGTCATCCCACTGGCCGCATATCACCCAAGATCTCACCAACCATGCCAGTGGTGTAAGTGCGGGGCCTATCCCCCAGGCGGGTCATCAGTGTCCACCGCCTCACTAGAGCTCGATATCTCAACACTCCCCCTCGAGCTCAAATCCATCTCATGTACACCAAGCGAAGCCCTGAATCTGCGGAGCTTCTCTGTACCCAATGCTTTGGTGAAGATGTCAGCTACCTGATCCTCTGTGCTGACATAAACAAGGTCAAGGTCTCCTGCCAAGACCTTCTCTCTGACGAAGTGGTAGTGGACCTTTATGTGCTTCGTACGAGCATGAAAGACTGGGTTCCTGGCCAACTGTATACTGCTAATGTTGTCACAGAAAATGACAACTTGTCTATCCACTGATAGACCCAAATCTGCAAGTAGCTTTCTCAACCAAGCTACCTCACATGCTGCCATAGCAGCTTCTCTGTACTCGGCCTCTGTACTTGATAGAGCAACCGTAGGCTGCTTCTTGCTACTCCAAGTCACAGCAGCACTCCCCAAAGAAAACATGAATCCACTGGTAGATCTTCTGTCTGAGATACTACCAGCCCAATCAGCATCTGTGTACCCATGTACACATATCTCTGTCCCAGTCTCATAGAATAGTCCACAATGTAAAGTAGACTTCACATACCTCAGTATGCGTCTGACAGCATCCAAATGCGGTTTCCGTGGAACCGGCATAAACTGACTCACCAACCCAACAGCATAGCTCAAATCTGGTCTGGTGATCGTCATGTAGATCAAACTTCCTACTATGCTCCTGTACATAGTAGGATCCTCCAAGATCTCTCCTGAATCTGCACTCAACTTGCCATTCTGATCCAATGGCACAGAAATAGGCTTACAGCCTGTCATACCATACTTGGACAACATGTCCAAGCCATACTGTCGCTGCAGTAATCCAATACCATGTGGTGACCTAATCACCTCAATGCCCAAGAAATATCTGAGCTCCCCCAGATCCTTCATCTCAAACTTCTGTCTTAGCAAGATCTTTACATCAAAGATCTCTGCATCATGGTCCCCCGTAATGATCAAGTCATCTACATAGATGACAACAAGCACAACCCCTCTATCACCATGTCTCACATATAGCGAGAAATCTGCATTGGCTACATGAAAGCCAATAGTGACAAGATATTCAAAAATCTTGTCAGACCATGCTCTTGGTGCTTGCTTTAAGCCATACAAGGCTTTCTTCAACCTGCAAACATGCTCGGGGTGACCCACATCCTCAAAACCAGGTGGCTGCAACATATACACCTCTTCTTGCAAATCCCCATGCAAGAATGCATTCTTTACATCCATCTGATGTAAAGACCATTTCTTTGACGCAGCCACTGCTATCACAACTCTCACCGTTGCCATCTTGGCAACTGGGCTGAAAGTTTCCTCATAATCAATCCCATATGTCTGCGCATATCCTTTGGCTACCAATCTAGCCTTGTACCTGTTTATGCTTCCATCACTGTTATGTTTAACTTTCTACACCCACTTGCATCCAATGGCTTTCTTGCCTTCAGGCAACTGCACTAAGTCCCAAGTTTCATTTCCATATAGTGCATCCATCTCCTCATCCATAGCTTTCTCCCAACACACATTTCCAACAGCCTCATCAATGCATGTGGGCTCAACAACCTGCACAACCTTTGCCATATATGCATAGTGATGTGCCACATAACCATCATAAGTAAACCTCTGCACAGGGTTCTTCACTCTCCCTGATCTTCGCAGCTTTTCATTCATGGCTTCCATAGCCTTCTTTACACCAGGTGTTCTCATAGCTGGGATCCCAAGCTCCTCATCAAGGCTCATATCTGAGCCACTAGACTCTCCATCAACATGAGAATGCCCTGCAGAAATGTCAGGCATACCAAGGGGCTCAACCACTTTCTCTTTTCCTTTACGTGATGTACTAATCACATTTGCAGGGCTGGTATTATGATGCAGCCTGCCACTCCATGGTCTATCAACAGACCCACTAGATGAGGACTCTCCTGGTCCACTCAAAGACTGTGATTGCTGACCTGCATTCTGTGCAACCACACTTCCACTCACATCAGCCCCGACAGCTTCTTTTCCAGCAGCATACCAGCTGCTCATCTCATCAAAGACAACATCCCTGCTTACCCTCAACTCACGTGTAGCAGGGTTATAACACCTGTATCCCTTTTGCTCAAGGGAGTATCCAATAAACACACATTTTTCAGCTTTTGGATCCAGCTTAGTTCTCAGCTCATCTGGCACATGCACATATGCAATGCATCCAAAGACTTTCAGATGAGACAAATCTGGTTTTTTGCCAGTAAACCTCTCCTCTAGAGTTACATCATGTATGGCTGCAGTTGGAGTCCTGTTCATGATGTATACTGCTGTAGAAACAGCCTCAGCCCAATAGCAATGCGGCATATTCTTCTCTTCCATCAATGCTCGCGCAATCTCAGCAATGTGCCTGTTTTTCCGCTCAGCAACTCCATTTTGCTGCGGAGTGTATCTGCATGTAAACTGTCTCCGAATACCATTCTTCTTTAAAAATTCAGAGAACTCATTGGAGAAGTACTCTCCCCCTCCATCTGACCTTAGGCACTTGACATATTTCCCTGTTTGCTTTTCAACCAAAACTCTAAAATTCTGAAAGTGAGTGAACACCTCACTCTTCTCCTTCATGAAATATACCCACACTTTTCTTATGTGGTCATCAATGAAAGTGACATAGTACCTGCAGCCTCCCATAGACACGGTCTTCGTAGGACCCCATACATCTGAATGCACAACATCTAGTGCATTTCTGCTCATATATCTGTTACGTGGAAACACATGCTTTGTTTGCTTCCCAAATTGGCATGCTTCACATATTTTCTGCATACCTTCCACTTTAAATTTTGGCAGCCCTGTCACAATTCCTTTTGTCTACATAGACTTCAATCTCTGCACATTCACATGACCAATCCTTTTATGCCATATGTCTGTGTCTGCAACAACTCCTGAACCATTTGCAAACATTGCAGCACTCATTTCAGGCATGTCTACATCCAATGTAAACATTCTGCCCACTCTGTTGCCTTTTGCAACCAACCTGCACTTGTCTTTAAAATCTTCAACATAACATCCATCAGGGTTAAACCGAACCTGCAACCCCTGCTCAATCATCTGGCCAACTGAAACCAGTGTTGCTTGCAAATGAGGATCAATACCAATACCAAGATGCAACAAAAACAATACTTAGGGCTCTTGAAAAGAGTTCCACTTTGTAGATGAATGTGGGAGAGGGTTTGATAATAATCCCACATGGGGACTTATGGGAGTCCTAGAATTTTTGTATAAAAGGTGGCTCATTTGAGAGCTTTAGACACTTTTGGGCTTAGTTCATGCAAGAGCTCCTTTGAGAGACCTACTCTCCCTCTTCTCCATAGAGGTGAAGACTCTTCTCTCACCCCATCTACATCATTGTATGAGGTTAATCTCTTCATTGAATCATTAGCAATGTCATGAGTCTTTCTCATCCTCTTCTCTAATCATTTTACTCTTATGCATGCTTTTAGTATTTCATTTTTGAGTACATGGATTGATTTGAAGCTTTCATGGAAGCTTGATGCTTGAATGTGTGCATGCTTGTAGGAAGATAGGAGTGGAGTGAGGTCTTTCTCTTTGCTTGAGTGCATAGTGATTGTATTCCTCTTGCTTGGATTTGTGAATGAATGGGTGTGTAGGAATGAGGCCAAGTTGAGCTTAAGTATGTATTGAGTCTATGTCATTAGTATGTGGTTAATTCTTCTTCTCCCATTCGGGATAGCCTCTATGCGCTAACCGGGTCGCATTCACGGAATGACAAGTGAGTGGGTTTGAGTGTAGCCTCCGCTATGCTATGATGCCCCAAACAATGGCGCCGCTGCCGGGGAACGCACACCTAAGTTAGTGAAGGGTGTTAACCATTACTTTTTATTATGTGCTCCATTGATTGCAAAATCGTGGATTAGGGTAGATTAGAGTAGAGTTTGCAAGGGCATTGAGTGTGTGATCTCAAGGGCGCCTTGTGTGTTTTTATTTTTTATGAGAAGCAAGAAAAAAATTAAACCCCATTGCGGTAGAGAAATCCCGCCATTATTCAGATTTAAGTACTTTCAGTTTTTTCATCTTTGACGAGGTTTGCAAGAAGTTGGTAGGAAGTAGTGAAACGGTTGTTTTTCCTTTATCGTTTTGTTGTTTTGTAGTTTTGTGGGGAATCGTTTCCATCGGGCGCAGCAAAGAATATATATATATATATATATATATATATATATTTGAAGCGTGGAAGAAGGTGGAGGGGCGTTTTCATCGGGTGCAGTAGCAGCTGCAGAAGGCGGCCGCCAAACTGGGCATAAGCGAGCAAAGAAAACACTATATATATATATATATATATATATATATATATATAGAGTTATACGCTAAGGCTTTGCAGCGAAAGAAGACGGCAACCGGCGGCTGGCAACTCAGACGAGAGGCGGTAGTCTGCAGCACGCGGGGGCAGCAGCAGAGAAGCAGCATTGGCAAAGGCGGGAAGCGCTGGTGAGAGGCCTGGAGTGGCTGGCAAGAGGCCTGGCGTGAGGCAGCACGAAGACGTTGACGGAAGTTGACGGCGGCAGCAAGGAGTAGGCGGCAGCAAGAAGCCGTTGGGAGCAGAGCAGAGTGGCCAAAGGCGGCAGCTGCTGGGCAGCCGGCAGATGCAAAAAAAAAGCGAAGACGTTGACGGCGTGTAGATGACAACGAAGAGAGTTTGGAGATGTAGCTGTTCGCAGCAGTGAAGCGCTGGTGAGGGGCCTGGCGAGAGGCGCTCAGGCGTCGGGTGGCGAGAAGCAGAGGCCAGCGAAGAGAAGGAGAGGCCGGTGCGAAGTTAAAATATTAAAAAAAAAACCACAACTGGAGTTGACTGGCGGCTGTTGTGGCTGGCTGGTTCGGAAGCGGCGAGAAGGTGGCTCTGGCGGGAGTGCTTGGAGCGAAGGAGTGGTGGCCGGGGGCCTCAGCTGCCTGCTAGCGGCGAAGGGAGAGAGGCGCAGCTTGCAGCAGACGACAGCGAAGAAGTCGGAGCAGACGGCTGGAAGAAGCAGCTGGAAGAAGGCGAAGGTGGCCGTGCCAGCAGCAGCAGAAGGCCAGCTGTGAGGCGGCGAAAAAGAAGAAGGAGCACGTGCAGTCGGCGGGAAATCCGGGCGGCGGAGCGGCAAGCTGCGGATAAGGTAGGTGGTATTTTTCATTTTTTTTATTTTTCATTAATTTTTTATATTTTTGTATTTTTAAAATAAAAAAAATATAATATTAAAGATTTAAAAAAAAACAAAAGTAAAAAGAAAAAAAAAAGAAAAAAAAACAATTAAATTAAAAAAAAAGAATAGTAGAAAATCCAAAAAAAAAGAAGTAAAAGATAAAAATTTTAAAAAAAAAATTTAAAAGAAAAAAAAAGAAAAGAGAAAAAATAATAATAATAAATTTTGTGTTTTTTTAGGAATCCATATTCTTTGTATATTTTGTATTTTTCATTTTTTTTAATTTTCTATAAAATTTTGCATAATTTAAGTAGCTTGCATTTTTCATTTTTTATTTTTTAAATGATGCATAATTAGTATAGTCATATTTTTTATCTGGCACGAAATTTATTCATTTTATTTAAAAAAAAAAAAACAAAAACAAAAGAAACAAACAAACAATAAAAACCAACAAAAGGAGAAAAAAAATAAACAAAAGAAAATTTTTGATTTTTTACAGTTCTTCATTTTTTTTTGCATAATTAGTGTAACCTGCATTTTTTAATTTTTGTAACTTTGTGCATAGTTAGTATTCATAATTTTGTGAAAATTAAAAGAAAAAAAAAATAAAAAAAAATAAAAATCATAAAATCATAAGATCATTAAATAAATTTAAAAAAAAATAGGATAGATAGTTACGCCACACATTTTCTTTTTTAGTTGCCTTTAGTGATTAGGTAGGGAAAAAAATATATATATATATATATACATATATATATATATTTTTATCAAAAAAAAAACAAAACACAAAAAAACCAAAACCAAAACAAAACAAAAACACATAACAAAACCAAAAAAAAAAAAAAAAATTGACCTTATGCACTTACGGTCAGGACGGCTGATAGATTCTGCCATAGGGCCTAGGGCACCTTCTAGAGTGCCTACTCAGGAAAGTGGGACCCAATCGATAGGAAACTTGGCAGATATTGCTGAAACCCTTTCTGAATCCCAATCCGATACCCTTTCCTCTAGAACAACTAGTTCATTGTCCATGGACAATCTAGGGCCATCAACTAGTTATCCTCTAGCCCAAAATAGGACACCCTCAAGATCCTTTAATCCATTCGAGGCCGACACCATGGGGTTAATATTCAATGTGCGACTTCAATATGTCTACACAAATGCTCAAGGAGCTGAGATCTTTAGGGACCCACAACAAAGGTACCTTGTTAAGATAGCCGACATATTCTCAGAACTTGATAGAGCACCTCTAGTCAATGACCAGGGTAACATGTACATGGGTGGAGATGGTGTTCGCTATGAAGTCACCTACCATCCAGAAAAGGTAGACAAATTAGGGGAGCTCTCTAAAACAGAGTTTTTAGACATATCACAACTTTCCAGAGCAAGGGAGTCTAGAGATGATTGGCTCATCGAGCCGGACATGCCTGGACCATCCAATGCCCAATCCTCAAAGCCATCCATAGATGATTTGCTTCTGGTAGATCTCAATTTGGACAAGGATAGGAAAGGCAAGTGTAAAATGGATCAGGGGGCTGAAAGCCAATGGGAGTTTGTACGACAAATTCCTGTGACTAAGGTCTTACAGGATGACCCACTTCAAGAGGTCTATAAAGATTCGTTAGAGGGATATTATGCCACAACTAAATCGCCAGAGTTGGATCTTCCTCTAGCTTATGTAGTGGTAGTTGAGAAGTGTGCAGGACACATGAACAGAATAGTTGATAAATGGTCGAATGAATACCGAACGTTAGATTGGAAAGAGATTAGGGAACTCACGTGGAAAGGACAACCATTATTTATGGAAGTGTTCTCAACACGTACAGCCAAACCAGGAGAGACAGCCTTTCTTGGAGAAACTGTTGCTCCTCCCCTACGAGAGTTCACTAGAGAGGGACCTTCAACATCTAGGTGGACCACTGCTAGTAGCCCAACTCTAGCACCACGATATCGTCCTACACCAAATGTGCGACCACAGGTCACACCACCACAACAACATCTTTCCCACTATGACAATCGGATGAGAGGGGAGCCAACTCGGCCTCCTATAAGTGCACCTCCTGAAATGAGGGTGACAAGATCTTTGGAAGGGTTTGGTGAGGCTGGTAATAGGGCACCCACACCAATTTTGGAAACATGTGGACCATCTTTCCAAAGAGAGGAACAATTTCCACTAAGGGTAAGAGGCCGTAGGCCCTACGATGAGTATTCACGACAAGTAAGGCCATCAACTCTTCAGAAATTGGTTAAGAAATATGAAGGGTCGGGAGATCCATACGATCATGTAGCAGCTTTTAGGCAAGCAGTTCGAGCTGAGCAAGTTGCTGACAAGCATACTCAAATAGAAGGGTTTGGACTCACTCTTGAAGGAAAAGCCTTGGCTTGGTTTCAGGCATTAGAGGCTTCTGACAAAACTTCTTTACGAGTTTTGGAAGAGAGATTCATTGCTGCTTTTTCCTTGATGGGAATTCAACATGACACAGTAGCGCATATCTACTCTTTCAAACAAGGTGAGAATGAGAGTGTTAGAGACTGTGTAAATAGAATGAAGCAGTACATTAATCGTTGCCCAGAAGATGAGAAGCCCGCCCAAAGTCGATTAATTTCTCTCTTCTTAAAAGGCCTCAAAAATTCGACACTGCATACACATCTCTATGCTAAGAAACATACAAGTTTCAATGAGTGTTGCCATGATGCTATGGATTTCACCGATAACTTCAAGTTCCAGGATGGTTCTGGCCCTGAGGTGAAACCTAGAAATCAGTGGGGTGATGATCAAAGTTCAGGGTCTAGCGCACTATTAAATCCAGACCAAATAGCCAACCTAGTGCTAAGGAGATTAGGACAAACCTATCGTCCACCCATGCAGCCACAACAACAACAGCAGAGAATGAGGAGTATACTTCCTACGGGTCCTCATCTTTGTGGAGCATGTGGCGGTGACCATAAAACAGAGGACTGTAATACCTTTTCTCCTCTAGTCACAAACCAACCCACAAAAAAGTGGTGCCAAGCCTGTGCTTGGAACTTTACTCATACCACCCAGGATTGTACTCGCATTGCGAGAATGAGACAAGAACGTGAGCAGCCGAGGGGTGGAGTGGCTCCACAAATGTATCAACAATATACAAATTTTGAACGTAAGGCACCGATGACACAAGAACAAGCACGACCCGTTCTTGGTGCTCAACCTCCTGCTCCAGGGACTGCTCCTGTAAGGATTGTGGACTATGACAATTCAAATATGTGTAGAGAATTGGTAAACCCAGGATATGTGGAGGAAGAATATGTATCATATTCATCCAAAGAAAATATCTTTGAAAGTCCCGTATACCCAAACCAAGCACTGGTGGAGAGTCAACCAGGGGAACAAAACTCTTTAATGTTGCTAGGAGGCTACCAACCTAGGACTCCAGGCCCCTCAGGTCAATGGCAGCCAAGGAAAGTAGAGGCCAAACCAATGGGCCCCTGTTATGAGTGCGGAGAACCCCATTGGGCTCGTGATTGTCCACATCGCTCAAGGCAAGCATCTAGGACAAATACAACAGTGCAACAATTTCCACCAATAGAAAGATATTGTCTGGGGTGTTGTGTCGAACACTTCCCGAAGGATTGTCTGTTGAAACCACATGAGGAAGGCAACTCCCAACCAAAGGTTTCACTTAACCTTGTAGGGGCAATTCCATCACCACCTTCATCTGAGAATGAGGATGTCGTGCCACTTAGAGTCATGACTCGATCACAGACACGAAACGCTGAAATACAAACTGATGAGACACCTCGAACTAGGGACGCAAAGACAAATCTAGTGGATAAGACCCTACAGTCCAGTAGAAAAAAAAACACTAGGAGAAAGAAGAACCGAAACAAGCAAACTAAAAGTACATCCACTAGTTCTGAGGAGACCTCTAAACAAAACATACAGGATAAAACTTTTACATCCCAAGACGTGCGTGAGGAACCTAAACCTGAGCCAAGTGCTAAACAAAATGAGGCTAGTACGACTGAGGATAGTTCTGGGGGTTCTGTTTTTGTGGATAAAGTGAATGAGACACTAGAGGCCATCATTGATGCTCATAGAAGTCACATTGCAGCCTTATCAGAGCTACCCAAGAAGCTTCAAGAATACCCAAACCCTCGTGAGGAGAAGATCAATCTAGCTGTACATCAGCAACTCATTAGGGAAGCTCAGTCGATACTGGAGGGACCACCACCACCTATTCCTCGGGGCCCAACCTCTCTTAAGCCAACATTAGAAACTATACCGGAAGTGTCATCAAGTAGGGAAATGAAAAGTGAGTTCATTTCACAAGCTCAAAGCGAAAGATCGACACCAATTGACACTCCATTGAAAGAAGAAAGTCTACCATCACCTAGCCTTGTCTTCCCATGCAATGATGAAATTATTGATGCTAATGAGGACATGGCAAATGACATGTGGGCCGCAGTAAATGAGAAAATTAATGAGAACATGTCTTCTGTTAGTTCGCCTCCATTCTCTGAGGTGGATTTTACCAGAGATTCGAAAAACAACTTTGGACGCCCAAGCATCCAGGAGGAAGGTCAAACAATTGTTTCTCCTAGAAGTAAGCATACAATGAAAACCTTACCATCCTATCTGGGAGAATATGAGAACTGTTCTCAAACCTTGAGGATACCCTCCATGCATAAAAGGTTGACAAAGGAAAAAGATATGAGTATGGTGCAGGCTATTTTGTCAGCACCAGTGGCTTGTACCTTACCTTTGCTTGAATTGATAAAGCTTAAACCTGAGTTGTGGAATGATATTGCCACATGTTTTTCGGAGCAGGTATTGCTACAAAAGGGTCACCATGAGTGTACAATACACCCTGAGACAAAGCATGTAATGCCAGTTCCTATCAACAAAGTTGGAAAATTTTGTGAGGACGATCAGGGAAATGCTACCCTCCCATTGGAAGTGCGAAAAGTATCTTCAACTGCAATACTTGATAGTGGTGCAGGAGTGGGCATTGTGACAAGGTCCATTTGGGAGAAATGGGGCAAACCAGCTATTAGGAGTACAAGGATGCGCTTGCAGCTAGCAGATGGAAGCTTAGAACATCCCCTTGGGCTGCTTGAGAACATATTGGTCACCACATGTGGGATTGAATATGAGCATACCTTTGCAGTGGTGGATTTTGGAAAGCATCCAAACTATGAAGTGATATTGGGTAGACCATTCATGCGACAATTTCAAATGATTCAAGATTGGGGATACAACTACTTGTACCTCAGACATGATTCTGTCATCACAAGGGTCAACCTAAGGAATCACTCGTATCGTGATGTAACAAGGTCTCCAATAGATGAGTTTGATTCTGCTTCATCTGAGGGCTCAAAAATTACATTGTCAGATGGGCGAGAAGATCTATGGATGTGCGGAGCCTCCTGTAGGGATTTCAACACTGAGAGACTTAAGGGTAATCGAAGTGTATCTGATGAGGCATACATTCCACAACCCTTCCCTGAGCATTTAATTGATCCATTAGAATGGAGTCATGTCCTTGCAACATTATCGACATGTGCTTTACCAAAGCCAATTCAATTCTGTGACTCTGATGGATATGATATTATTCCTCTAAGAATGGTACAAACACGTGCCCTTCTAGATGATTTGTACTATAGGGATACATCCACAACAGCACTGCATGTTGAGAAAGTCTCAGTTGAGGATTTGACACACGAATCAGCTAATGATGCTAATAAGAAAAAGACACTAGCTCCAACACAAATGATGTGGATAATTGATGAGTACTCAAGTGAGGGCCATGGCTGGCATGTTCCAACTACTCTAGTTGCTGCTCAAAGAAGGCCAGGCAAGAAGGATTCATCAATGTGGCTACCCAAAGATGCGTACAAACTTGTACCATCTCTTCCAGTTGCTAAGCCTCTTAAGAAGCACATCATTTCCAAGCCTAAATCTCGAATTGTTACTCGATGGGTCCCAAAACGGGTTCTTAAAGCACAAGGTTACTATGAGGGTACAACATCAATTTGGCTTCCAAAATGCCATGCTGAGCAAAGGGTAAAAGAGTGTATCCAAAAGATTCCAAAAGCCACCCTTGATTTTCCATATCAGTGGGTACAAAAGAAATCAACACAGACTCTTCAAGAAAGGAAAGGTGGCTGTGATAGCACCTACAAATCCACTTGTGTTGATATTCCTAATACATGTATTGAAACACCGGTTGACCCGATTTCTCCTTGTTACATAATTCAATCATCAACTGGTGTACCTAAGACTCATCCAACTCCAAAGGAGTCTCATTTGAGCATAGATTCTGGTATTTCAATGCCTAAATCCTCTTATCTTGCTCAAATTCCTCGACATTTGATAAAATTCCCACCCAAGAAGGACACAACTAAAACCAAAGATAAGGCATTAACACTACAAATGAAGCTCTTTGGTCGATCAATGTTTGAATAGTGTAATTCCTTATGCCTTTAAAGAATTATGTTCTTTTTGAGATGATCCCCACTACCAGCGCAAGGGTAAGTTCAACGACTCCACAATAAGATCGACAAGCCAGGGCACTTTTCTCCCATTGGGTTTTTTCCCCTCGGCTATATTTGGTGATTGGCACCACTAACAAATTTTATTCTTTTGTTTTTTTTTCTTTTGTTTGTTAATAAAACTTTGTGCAGAGATCTCAGCTTAAGAAGAGCATCAGATACGCCCCTACAGTCCACCTATCGTGCACACAAATTAGGAAGGGGGGAGATATGCTATGCCTACAGGGATCAAGGAGGAGCAATCTGCACAAAATCAGCAATTATTCAAGGCAAACGAACAACATCAACAGGGCACTACAACAGGTGTATGCAAATCTTATTCTTTATTTCTTTATGTGCTCTTATCTTTCGAATATATGGTTTGCATGTACACAATATTGGCTGGTTTGAGTTTTGATTAGTAGTTAAAATGTGGTGAGTACATTCTAGAGTCTTAGAAAACTTAGTAAGAGATATTTCTATCCAAAGACAGTGTAGGATATATACCAAGGGAGTATGCCAAGTACTTATGTCTTCAAGGTATATTAGTTATCCCTAGTGGTAGTTATCTCTTAGAAATGAGCTGGGTGCTACGAGTAATAAAAAATTATGAAAATATACCCTACAAAAATATATATACAAGGTGAATTGTGACATGAAGTGTCTACCGCCATGTGAAGTGCTTGGTAGGACCTGGGGCTGTCTCAGCACCTTGGGGCCGATGCCTTGGTTTCCATGGGGTAAACACTAATGTCTAGAAGCTTCAATAGAGGACCTTTGAGGAATCTATCGCCTTGATAGATGTTGGTAGGACTCGGGGGTACACTATGGGCCCTCGAAACCGATGCCCTCATCTTCAAGGGGTACTCCTTAGGTCATAAAAGAAAGAAAAAAGGTCTGTCGCCCTTGGGATACTTAGCGGTCTTTAGATTCTCTTGGCGGAGGTCTCTTGGCCATTGCTCGGGTCTCATGGGGATAGAACCTTAATCTTTATCACCTTCTACCACATTAAAATTAAAAAAAAAAAAAAAAAAAAACAACAACAACAAGAGAGAGCTCCAATCACCTTTGCTCATACTTAGGAGTAGGGTTGCCACTTAGGAGTAACTTACATACTGATAGGACATTGAGACTGCGGTCATAACCGGAGGTGTACAACGACACTTGCCTTTGCATAGCATTATCTACTACCTAAGTCTCACTTTGACTAGTTTTTACTCACCTCTTTTAGTATTCATTAAAACTTTAATCAGCCTTGCACTTGTATGCTCACGTGTGTAATTATTATTGCTGATTTTGCTTTTCTTTTCTTTTTATCAATAAAGGACTTGACTTGCATCAATTGTTTTTGTTGCAGCTCTTGCTACTACCGCGCTCGAGGACGTGCGCAAAATAGGAAGGGGGGAGTGTTGCTTGCAAATGAGGATCAATACCAATACCAAGATGCAACAAAAACAATACTTAGGGCTCTTGAAAAGAGTTCCACTTTGTAGATGAATGTGGGAGAGGGTTTGATAATAATCCCACATGGGGACTTATGGGAGTCCTAGAATTTTTGTATAAAAGGTGGCTCATTTGAGAGCTTGACACACTTTTGGGCTTAGTTCATGCAAGAGCTCCTTTGAGAGACCTACTCTCCCTCTTCTCCATAGAGGTGAAGACTCTTCTCTCACCCCATCTACATCATTGTATGAGGTTAATCTCTTCATTGAATCATTAGCAATGTCATGAGTCTTTCTCATCCTCTTCTCTAATCATTTTACTCTTATGCATGCTTTTAGTATTTCATTTTTGAGTACATGGATTGATTTGAAGCTTTCATGGAAGCTTGATGCTTGAATGTGTGCATGCTTGTAGGAAGATAGGAGTGGAGTGAGGTCTTTCTCTTTGCTTGAGTGCATAGTGATTGTATTCCTCTTGCTTGGATTTGTGAATGAATGGGTGTGTAGGAATGAGGCCAAGTTGAGCTTAAGTATGTATTGAGTCTATGTCATTAGTATGTGGTTAATTCTTCTTCTCCCATTCGGGATAGCCTCTATGCGCTAACCGGGTCGCATTCACGGAATGACAAGTGAGTGGGTTTGAGTGTAGCCTCCGCTATGCTATGATGCCCCAAACAACCAGATTCTTTGTTATGTTCGGTACATGAAGTACATCTGCAAGGTACTTCACTTTGCCATCCTGCATAGATAATGGCACATCTCCAACGTGGGCAATTGGATGAGCAGTGTCATCCCCTGTTTCCACAAAACCTAGTCTTTCCGGGTTCTTCATCTCCTTGAACCACTCCCCATGACTCGTCATGTGGTTCGAAGCGCCTGAATCCACATACCATACATTATCTTTTTGTGCTGCATCAACATTTTCAGACATGGCATTCACAACATGCTGCATAACAAACAACCTTTCATTGTCCTCATTATTTCTGCTTGAGGAGGATGCATAGTTGTTTTGCTGCACTTTCCCATTTTGCATGTCAGCCTGCTTCTTGTAGCATTCTGCCTGCACATGTCCAGGCTTACCACAATAATAGCATTCACGTGCATCATTATATTGCCTTTGCCAATTTCCACGGCCTCTTTGACTCCCCCTGCCTCTGAATTTGCCTCTTCCACCTGCGTGTTGTTGTTGTTGTTGTTGATTCTGGGACTGTTGTTGCTGCTGCTGCTGCTGACCATAATTCTGATTACCTGTTCGGCCACCTCCTTGACCGCGTCCACGGCCTCCTCTACCTCGTCCTCTTCCTGAACTCGTGTAGAAGGCCTGTTGCTCTGAACTGTTCTTGCTTTGTGAAGACTGTTGGTCTTCACCCAAGCTCTTCTCTTCGATAATCAGCATAGACACCAAATCTGCAAAGTTGGGAATGTTTTCCCGAGTCTGAATAGACGTCTTAAACGCCTTGTATTGTAGCCCGAGACCACGTAGACAGACTTCCACCTTGTCATCATCATCTACTGAAACACCAATAGATGCAAGGGATTCCACAATACCCTTTATCTTCAGCGCATAGTCATTCACAGACATGCTCTTTTTCTCCACAGTATGAAGTTCATTCTTCAACTGTATCTTACGAGCCTTGGTATTTGTTTCATAAAGCTTTACCAAGGTGTCCCACGCCTCCTTGGGAGACTTGGCATCCTGAATGTGCCCAATCATGGTGTCCTGTATACTAATGGAAAGCCAATACATTACTTTCCTGGCTCCTTGGTTCCAATCTTTAAACTCTTTCACATCTGCAGCAGTCGGATTTATATCCGGTATCTCCGGTGCCTCTTCATGCTCACCTTCTATGTAGTCCCAATAGCCTTTTCCCATCAGGAAATTCGTCAACCTGAACCTCCAAGCATGGAAGTTATTCTTATCCAGCTTCTCAGCCACAATCTGTGTTATGCCATCATTAGACATCTTGCCAAACACACAATTTTACCAGAACCTGCACTCTGGTTTTTCCTGCACAAATGCTGTATTTTCTGCACAGCGGTACTGTAGTACTCTCAAATGTCACAACCAGTGACTTCAATGCACATACATACACCCAATGGCAACTGTAGACCTCTTTGCAGCACCCACAGTGTCTGCACAGTCAATCTGTCTTCCTGCAGTTCTTAAAATAGAGTTCTGCAAAGAATCGATGACTTACCCGCAGTGCTCGAAATCGCCTGCTTTCTGAAAAACGGAGGTCCAGACGCGCTCGAAACGCGTTTTCGGCCCGAAAATTTCAGTCCTATAGCTTTACTCCCGCGAAGAAAGCTCCTCAATCGGAGATCGTTTGCCGGTGCCTCCCGTAGAGCTCCCGACAAGGGTGTAGTCACCAACACAATAGGGAAGAGTAGTTGAAGCTCTTACCCTCGTACCGCTTCCTGTGGTTCTCTTGCTTGCAGCTCAGCCCTTAGCACGAACCAGGCTCTGATACCATGAAAAGATGCAGGGGGAAGAGAGCTTGAGCTCTTGCAAGCACACACACACACTCACAAAACCCTAATAGAGAACACACAAGGTGAGAGGCTGAAAATCTTCTTCTTCTCTACTCAACACTCAACACACCATATACAAGAATAAGAGTACACACAATATGAAAGGTACTCAACCAAATACATACACGGGTTCTCTATAGTGTGAACCCGACTAAATGAGCTGGCGCTATAACTATGCCAGTCTCTAGAGTGGCTGTCACACAGCCTGTCATCCCACTGGCCGCATATCACCCAAGATCTCACCAACCATGCCAGTGGTGTAAGTGCGGGGCCTATCCCCCAGGCGGGTCATCAGTGTCCACCGCCTCACTAGAGCTCGATATCTCAACAACACCTGTATCCCTTTTGCTCAAGGGAATATCCAATAAACACACATTTTTCAGCTTTCGAATCTAGCTTAGTTCTCAACTCATCTGGCACATGCACATATGCAATGCATCCAAAGACTTTCAGATGAGACAAATCTGGTTTTCTGCCAGTAAACCTCTCCTCTGGAGTTACATCATGTATGGCTGCAGTTGGAGTCCTATTCATGATGTATACTGCTGTAGAAATAGCCTCATCCCAATAGCAATGCGGCATATTCTTCTCTTCCATTAATGCTCGCGCAATCTCAGCAATGTGCCTGTTTTTCCGCTCAACAACTCCATTTTGCTACGGAGTGTATCTGCATGTGAACTGTCTCCGAATATCATTCTTCTTCAAAAATTCAGAGAACTCATTGGAGAAATACTCTCCCCCTCCATCTGACCTTAGGCACTTTACATATTTCCCTGTTTGCTTTTCAACCAAAACTCTGAAATTCTGAAAGTGAGTGCACACCTCACTCTTCTCCTTCAAGAAATATACCCACACTTTCCTTGTGTGGTCATCAATGAAAGTCACATAATACCTGCAACCTCCCATAGATATGGTCTTTGTAGGACCCCATACATCTGAATGCACAACATCTAATGCATTTCTGCTCACATATCTGTTACGTAGAAACACATGCTTTGTTTGCTTCCCAAATTGGCATGCTTCACATATTTTCTGCATACCTTCCACTTTAACATTTGGCAGCCCTGTCACAATTCCTTTTGTCTGCATAGACTTCAATCTCTGCACATTTACATGTCCAATCCTTTTATGCCAAATGTCTGTGTCTGCAACAATTCCTGAACCATTTGCAAACATCGCAGCACTCATTTCAGGCATGTCTACATTTAATGTAAACATTCTGCCCACTCTGTTGCCTTTTGCAACCAATCTGCACTTGTCTTTAAAATCTTCAACATAACATCCATCAGGGTTAAATCGAACCTGCAAACCCTGCTCAATCATCTGGCCAATTGAAACCAAATTCTTTGTTATGTTCGGAACATGAAGTACATCTGCAAGGTACTTCACTTTGCCATCCTGCATAGACAATGGCTGTTGCATGACGAGTGAAGATCAATGCAAGGATGCAACAAAAAAGACACTTAGGACTCTTGTAAAGAGTTCCAAGTTGTAGTAGATGAATGTGGGAGTGGGCTTGACAATAATCCCACATGGGAACTTTTGGGAGTTTTAGAGTTTTTGTATAAAAAGTGGCTCATTTGAGAGCTTAGGGACACATTGGGCAACACATTGAGCTCTCTTGAGACTAGCTCTCCCTCTTTTCCCATAGAGGCGCAAGCTCTTCTCTCTCCCCATCTACATTGTTGTAAGTTCTATTCTTTTGTTAATTCAATGCAATGAGTTGATATTTGTCTCTCTTCTCATGTCAATTCTCTAGTGTGCATGTTTCTTATTGATAGCTTCAAGGGTTGTGTGCATGCTAGGAAAATGAGTATTTGAGAATGAAGAATGCTTTGATTTTGTGCATGCAATAGCTAAGCTTTCTTCTTGTTTGGATGCATGGATGAGTGGAATGTGGAGTTGAGTGAGCAATAGCAAGATTGAGCTTGTGTGTATGTCTATGTCAATAGTAGTAGTATTCCTAGCATTCTCTCCATCAAATGGATAAGCTTTTGTGCACCGGTATGGGTTGAATCCCTAGCTCTGAAAGGGATGCAAATCCCATTGGATTGAGCTAAGTGTGGATCATACTACTCTTGCTACAAGTGAGAGAGTTTTCCGTCTCTCCATTGGCGCCGCTGCCGGGGAGAAGACTCAAATCCGGTTGAGAGTGTGAAAACCACCACTATTTCCTCTTTTGGTTGCAAAACCATTGAGTGATTAGGTTAAGTTCGGGTGTGTGATCTCGGTGTGAGTGGATAAGGTTAGGATAAGAAAAAAAACCATTGAGCGGTTGAGGTTTCTCCCGCATTATTTTTTATGTTTTATTGCTTTTCAAGTACCGTCAGTATGCTTTTATTCATTGTTTTTTTTGCCATTTCATGCTTTCATGCTCTTCGTTAACATGTAATTAGTAAAAAAATAAAAAAAAATTAAAAAAAAAAAAGAAAAGAGGTGCGTTGCTAAGCTCTTCCATAGCTTATGCAAGCCCCATAGACTCCCAAGCATGAAGTCTGCTTAGGGATGTGAGGAGAGAGGGAAAAAGAAGGGAGAAAGGAAGAGAGGAGAGGTTGAAATTTTGTTTTTTTTATTTTAATTATATATATATAGATATATTTTTAAAAAAAAGAAAAACACACAAAAGGTAGCTGCATGGAGATGAGAAGGTCGGCGTGGAGGCTGCGTGGAGGCCACGTGAAGAGTGACCGTCTCCTACAGTGAGGAGGGGTGTCCATACGGGGAGAGGTGCTATTTTTTGCATGACGATCAGGCCAAGGCCCGAAAAAGAAACGCCATTAGCCTGGGCCCAGCCGCCAGCAGTCGATGAGCGGAGGAGGAGCAGGCGACAGTGGCGGAGGTGGCAATGGAGGCGGTGGAGAACGCCCATCGAACTGTGAAAGACCAGCATGTGCAACAAATGGGAGATGACTGGTCACTACCCATTTGGGCAGAAGTGCAACTTCGCTCACGGTCTTGCAGCCAACTTTACCTCGCCACCAAACTGTGTCTTCGTTGATGCCTGCATCTACTGTTCGTCCCCTCAAGCTTCCTTTGAATCTACACCTACCCTCAGGCCCTTGGTTCGTTTTGCTGCTCATTGCTCAACGGTCGACCACGTGGGTTCGCCTACATCATCGGTGCACTTCACGCTGTTGTTTAGCAGTCTTCCTTGGCTACTGCCGAAATTCACGCCACACCTGGTTTTTGCCTGGCACCCATTGTGATTTGTTCGTCTAGCTTAGCCTGCTGACATTGCAAATGGGGGCTCGGCTGCTATGATGGGATGGGGGCGAGCGAAGCCAAAAGAAAGAGAGTAGGTGGCTGCAAGCGAAGTACTGGCCGACGAAGACAAAGGCCGTACAGGCCGGTGTAAAGAGACTGTAGGCGGTGGTGAGAAGAAGGCGACAGCTGGCTGTAGCAGAGAGGCGATGGGGAGGCACGTGAGGAGCCGACTGCAGAAATCGCAGAAGTAGGCAGAAAGATAAGGTTAGTTCCTTTTTTTTATTTTTTTTATTTTATTTTTTATTAACTTTCATGTTTTGCATTTTTTTTAAAAAATAATAATAATAATAAGAAAAAAACAGCAAAATAATAAAATATATATATATATATATAAGAGAAAAGAAAGAAAAAAACAATTTTTGTGTTTGTATTTTAAGTCCATAAATTTTACAACTTTTCATTTTTTTTTAGAAAAAATTCTGTAAAATTTTGCATAATTAGTGTAACTTGCATTGTTTTAAATTTTTTTAATTTTATGCTTGTGTGTAATTAGTTTTTATCAAAAAAAACAACAAAACACAAAATTTAAAAAAAATTTAAAAAAACACATAAAAAACCAAAAAAATTTGACCTTATGCACTTGCGGTCGGGACGTCTTATAGATTCTGCCATAGGGCCTAGGGCACCTTCTAGAGTACCTACGCAGGAAAGTGGGACCCAATCAGTAGGAAATTTGGCAGATATTGCTGAAACCTTTTCCAAATCCCAATCCGACACCCGAACAACTAGCTCATTGTCCATGGACAATCTAGGGCCGTCAAATAGTCATCCCTTAGCCCCAAATAGGACACCCACAAGATCTTTTAATCCATTTGAAGCCGACACCATGGGGTTAACACTCAATGTGAGACTCCAATATGTCTACACGAATGCTCAAGGAGCTGAGATCTTTAGGGATCCACAACAACGGTATCTTGTTAAGATTGCCGACTTTTTCTCAGAACTTGATAGAGCACCTCTAGTCAATGACCAGGGTAACATGTACATGGGTGGAGATGGTGTTCGCTCTACGAAGTCACCTACCATCCAGAAAATGTAGACAAATTAGGGGAGCTATCTAAAACCGAGTTCTTAGACTTATCAAAGCTTTCCAGAGCAAGGGAGTCTAGAGATGACTGGCTCATTGAGCCGGACATGCCAGGACCATCCACCAATGCCCAGTCCTCAAAGCCATCCATAGATGATTTACTTCTTGTAGATCTAAATTTGGAAAGGGATAGGAAAGGCAAGAGCAAAATGGATCAGGGGGCTGAGAACCAATGGGAGTTTGTACGACAAATTCCAGTGACAAAGGTCTTACAGGATGACCCACTTCAAGAGGTCTATAAGGACTTGTTAGAGGGATATTATGCCACAACTAGATTGCCAGAGCTAGATCTTCCTCTAGCACTTGTGGTGGTAGTTGAGAAGCTTGCAGGACACATGAACCGAATCGTTGATAAATGGGCCAATGAATACCGAACCTTAGATTGGAAGGAGATTCGGGAGCTCACGTGGAAAGGACAACCATTATTCATGGAAGTGTTCTCAACAAATACAGCCAAACCAGGAGAGACAGCCTTTCTTGGAGAAACTGTTGCTCCTCCCCTACGAGAGTTCACTAGAGAGGGACCCTCAACATCAAAGTGGACAACTGCTAGTGTAAGATCCCTGTTCCCACCGAGCAACGGATTCAGGATACTGGCAGCGGAAGTAGCACATCATGCGCGGGTAGGGGTCTCACACTCGGGGCCTCGCCCACGGATATCCAGACAAGAGACTAATCCGTCGGTTTGTCCAAAACTGAAACCGGAAAAACTTCCTTTACCCGAAAAGCATGGGCGATTCCACCAGGATAACTCTTTACTCTAACGTAGTCAAGATCATTACGGATCAACTGATCTGACTGCACCTTTAACGGTACTTGGTAAATCAAGGAAGAAACTTGCACTTGGATCATTGGGATCAACGCTTTTTTCCCCATCAAGAGGCACAGCCGTTGATTCCTATCCATAGAACAATTTCTATCCGGGATCTACTTCATCTATCGTAATAATAGAAATTAAATCTCGATTTACGGATCCATCAGTCCAGCCTAACCCCATCCGATCCCATGGGTTAGCCAACCGCCCAACCACTGTAGTGATGGGATCCAATTTTGGAATTTGGTTAGGTTTTGTCCCGGGTACCAAGGAAAAGAGTTCCAAGGCCCCCTAGCCGGAAGTTCATGCAAACATAGAACTAGCCACACCACTTACACACCCAGTATGAAATTGCCTTTTTCTTAGCATCAACTAACTTTAAAACAATCCTTTAATGAAACCATAGTACCACTGATCATAATCTTCCAATTTATCCGGTTGATTCATAATTTCCCATCATTCCTTCATCAGAGTATCTATGGCATCATTGGCAACTAGAACGCTCACCACCTGTCCACACAGGGGCCTTTTCAATAGTTCCTAGCCCATAATACTCGGCAATATAATCACTTATAAAAATCAAGATGGACTCTCGTTGAAGATCAGCAAGATCAACCAACAGATCCATATAAAGAGCCATGGACTCATCCATTGAAGACCAGCAAGGTCAATCAACCAGATCCATGCCCGGTTTCACAAAACAACTCTTACTCCTTGTTCCAATATCTTCCTCGACGCACGCGTGGGTATCCTGGGCGACCCAGAGCCCGAGCACCGTATGGTCAGCACCCTCTAGGATCCTTCGCAGGTGACCTAGCGCTTCACTCATAGGCCGCTTCCTTGGTCCCTCATCCACCGTACCGGAAGCTCACCATTTTAATCGAACCGAGGCTGGTCAAGACCTCGGTCGACCTTGCTACGTGAGACGTCCTCCATTGACTCTCCGTCAGCAGTTGCAACTTTATCAGTTAGGTCTTCATGACCTTAATCCACAAGATGGTCAAAATGCTTCCCCAGCATTCTTGACATAAAACAGTCATTTACAAACAGTCACAAAATACAGTTTCTAAATCAAACTCTCGTCTTTCCACATTATCCCTCCTTAGTCCACATTACTTATTCCACATTCCATTCAATGTGTACTCATTCTCATCCATTTCCTCATATCGACGACACATTAATTCACATTCACATTCATACATCCACATTTACATGGATACATCCATTTTCACATCCTCATTTATACATCCACATCCCATATCCACATTCATACATACACATCCATATCCACATCCATACATCCACATTCACATCCACATTCACATTCACATCCATACATCCACATCCACATCCATATTCACATCCATACATCCACATCTACATGCATACCTCCATTTTCACATCCTCATTTATACATCCACATCCCTTATCTACATTCATACATACACATCCATATCCACATCCACATCCACATTCATATTCACATCCATATATCCACATCTACATGCATACATCCATTATCACGTCCTCATTCCTACATCCACATCCACATACATACATACATCCACATCCACATACATACATACATCCACATCCACATTCCCATTCACATCTATACATCCACATCTACATCCACATACATACATACATCCACATCCACATTCCCATTCACATCTATACATCCACATCTACATCCACATTTATATACATCCACATCCACATTCCCATTCACATCTATACATTCACATCTACATCCACATACATACATACATCCACATCCACATTCCCATTCACATCTATACATCCACATACATACATACATCCACATCCACATTCCCATTCACATCTATACATCCACATCTACATCCACATTCATATACATCCACATCCACATTCCCATTCACATCTATACATTCACATCTACATCCACATACATACATACATCCACATCCACATTCCCATTCACATCTATACATCCACATCTACATCCACATTCACATCTATGCATATACATCTTCATGCATACATCCATTTTCACATTCATACATCCACTTTCACATTCATACATCCATACTCCCATCCACACATCCACATACATACATCCATTTCCACATTCCCATTCATGTAACCCCATATGTCTTCACATCTAATCTTTTACATCACATCCATTCTCGCCCTATCACAACCCATATACATCCTATTCTATCACATACACTTCTTACCTCATCCCATACACATCTTATCACATCCTATCACTTTCCATACGCATCTTATCAAATCTTATCACATCTCATACACCTCTTATCACATCTTATCACATTTCATATCTTTTTTTTTTTAAAGAGAATTCTTATATTTGATTTAAGATTTCTCTACACATTTATTTATACATAAATTCCATTTAAGGAGACTAACACTTTCGAAATTAAAATCAATCTTTTATGCATCTTCTTATGCATAAATTCAGTTTGGTAGGAAATTACACTTTTAGAATAAAAGAATTTCTCTTATGCATCTAAGTTAAGCATAAAATCCATTTATGAGAAAAATCACACTTTTAGTATAAAAAGAATATCTTTTATGCATACCTATATGCATGAAATCCAATATGATAAAAGTAACACTCTTACAATAAAATAATCAACTTTTATGCATACCTCTATGCATGAAATTCAATTATGATATAAGTCACACTTTTATAATAAAATAATCAACTCTTATGCATACTTTTATGCATGAAAATTAAAAATGATAAAAGTAACACTTTTGATATAAAAATTTATCATTATGCATACTCTTATGCATGAAAATAGAAATGATAAAAGTAACACTTTTGATATAAAAATTTATCATTATGCATATTCCTATGCATGAAAATAGAAATGATAAAAGTAACACTTTTGATATAAAAATTTATCATTATGCATACTCTTATGCATGAAAATAGAAATGATAAAAGTAACACTTTTGATATAAAAATTTATCATTATGCATATTCCTATGCATGAAAATAAAAATGATAAAAGTAACACTTTTGATATAAAAATTTATCATTATGCATACTCTTATGCATGAAATAAAAATGGTAAAAATAACACTTTTGATATAAAAATTTATCCATTATGCATACTTCTATGCATGAAATAAAAATGGTAAAAATAACACTTTTGATAGAAAAACTTATCCTTTATGCATGATATTAAAATTCAATTTCTCCATGATTGTAATGAAATTCTTTCAATTAATCTAGGATGATAATTCCTAGAATATGGTAGGAAGTCCTCTTTTTATGCTTTGAATGAGATTATTTTATGCATAATTTTTATAAAAATTTTGCCATAGCTCCGCTGCTATGACTGATAAATCTCAATTTTTCTAAGGGATAATGCTTATCATTAAGAAAATAATTAAAATAATCTCTAATTGGATTATTAATCCATAATGGATTGAATCATTAATATACATAAACTAAAAGCATAGAAAAAAGGCATTAATTTGGCCTCAAGCATAGTTCAATCTTGGGTTAAGGAAAAGCTTTATGAAAAGCTTGATTTGGATTGAGAATGGGTCATGAGTATGACCATTTCTTGAGTGAGAGAGAGAATTTACATAAAAATCATTAGAATTTAAACATAAATGAAAATTAACTTCAATAGCATTATGTAACTCTTCACTACTATTCAAACTTCAATAGCATTTAAAAAAAAACCATACCAATTAAACTTCTCAAGCTTGAAAGGGGTTGAGAAGAGAGAAACATTGAGAAATTATAGAAGATCAATATTCACTAATTACCTTACAACTTGCTTGATTCTTTGTTCACGGTAGAGGCCCCCAACCAATCAATTGGTTAAGTATGTTGATGGAGTCACTAATGGGGATTGAAGAAAGAGGGAAGCTCCAAAAACTAGTGAATTATTAAATGAATTCACAGTTCTTGGCTTAGGTGGAGTAGAGTAACGATGCATAAACACTATATATTTTTCAACAAGGGGGAGGCTTCTATTTATAGGAAAAATTGAGCTCCTAACCAAACAAACTGATTCTAGAATTTTCTAAATCAGTTTGGTCAATATTTGACCATTTTTAGGTCAGTTAAGCTAACTTTTTGGAACTAGACTTAAATGAGGAGAGAGGAGAGATGAAATATCTCAATTTTTATGAGTTTAAAACTCATTCAAGCATGTGAAATATGCACCTCCTTTAAAGAACTCTCTTTCCTTACATATGTGTCATAATGGAATCATTTTAATATTGCTCATAGTTTTTTACTAATAAACCTTGTACATTTTCAACTCTTCATCTTATGTGAAATATGCACATCCTTTAAAGAACTCCCCTTCCTTACATATGTGTCATAATGGAATCATTTTAATATTGCTCATAGTTTTTTACTAATAAACCTTGTACATTTTCAACTCTTCATCTTATGTGAGCATTTAAGGGACTCCCCTTCCTTACATATGTGTCATAATAAAATCATTATTCCCAAAATATCTCATATTTTTAATATTGCTCATAGTTTTTTACTAATAAACCTCGTACATTTTCAACTCTTCACCTTATGTGAGCATTTACTCATTTTTGGGTATCTTCTTTTTTACAAATTGGATTTATCTACTCCCTACACATGGATTGATGCTATTGGCCCATAGGAACCTTAATTGGACCATAGTCTAAAGATTTCTGAAAATCTAGACCCTTAGACTAAGGTTCTTTATACCTATTTCCAATTAATTCCAATTGCACATTGGAAATCTTTTTGAATTTCTGTTTCAGGGGAACTCATCTGAATTATAAGAGATATTTTTCTATCCAAAAATATTCAAAATCTGAATATTCTCTCTCTAGATTATTTTCTCTCTCTAGGCTAAAATAGTTAGAAACAAGGTCTTTATATTTCTGAAGAGGGGTTGATTACAGGGGAAGATACTAGACATCAAAAAGGGGTTGGGAGAGGAATCTTACATTCTACCCCACTTAAAAAACGCGAGATGTCCTCATCTCGCAGGTGGAGTATGATTTCTTTCATCACATCTTCTTCTTCTTCAATCACATTCAACTTTTCCCTGGTATTCTGCTGGAGTATGGATGACTTGAGAACTGTCGGTTAAGTCCTTGGTTTTTCAATTGCAGTAAAGATCTGCCCTTCTTTCCTCTTCTACTTCTTCTGAAATTGTGACTGCTCTGGCTGCTGCAGTCTGAGGTGGAATTCTTTCTCTTTGGTTGCCCCTGTTCTGGAAAGGAGTTCTAAGGTTATTCTGGGTAGAGGTAGATGGTTGATTTGGAGTTCTTCTGGGGTTACCCTGGCTTGGGTGAGACGGACCCTTATTAGACTGGTATGAAGGAATTGGTCTTTGAATTCGGGGTCCTAGACTTCCCTGTCCCCTTGACATGGCAGGAGTTGGGCAGTCTTTTAACTGATGACCAAAACCTTGGCATCCAAAACACCGGTTCTCACTTCTGGGTTCATTGTTCTGCATCCTTAAAATAGATGGTCCTCCTGAGAAAGTATTTTGGGGGAAGGATCTTCCTTCACTTTGGAATCTTCCTGCATCTTGATTCTGAAACGGTCCTTGCTGCCTCTTTGGAGGTGGAAAGTTTGAAGTACCTTCCTGGGCTTGGAATCTTTTAAAGTTAGAGGGTGCAGGTTTTGGCGGGACCTTTACTACAAAGGCTTTGGCAAAATCCTTTGCCATTTTTACTGCTTCAGCCATGGACACTGGTTTGGCATTTTTGACCAGTGTGTCCAAAGGTTCGTTCATTGCCCGAATGAACCTGGCCATGAGCTGTTCTTCATCTAGAGGTGGTGAGTATTTGAGTAGATGAGCAAAGGCCTGGTGATATTCTTCAATGGTTTTGTTCTCCTGCTTTAGTTCTAAAAATTCGTTCATTTTGGTTTCCAAAAATCCAGGGGGACAGAATCTCTTTCTCAAATAGGTTTTTAGGTCATTCCAAGATTGGGTATTTCTATTTAGACGGTTGGTGTCACAGTGGTTCCTCCATGCTACCCTGGCTGTTTCCACTATTTTCAACCGGCCAAGAGCTATTTTGCTCAGCTCATTATAACCTGTGACGTCAAAATACTCTTCCATGGCTTCCACCCATTTCTCCACAGTCTCACCTAGGTTCTCCCCTTCTCCTTTGAAGGGTCCTGGTTGAGTCCTATGAAGAGCCTTGCGAACATCAGGATCAAGTTCGTTATCTTCAGTGACAGGGTCTGGCTGCTGACGGCTACGATTTCCTCGTCTCATGATTCTGTCAAAAATTTATATATTAGAGAGAGAATAGTTATAAGATTAGAGAGGAGATTCTTATTTTTGAATACCTCAAAAACTGGGGAGAATTCTTACATTCTACCCCACTTAAAAAAAAGCGCAAGATGTTCTCATCTCGTAGGAAGAGAACAACTCTTTTTCTTAAGATCCAATTTTATTCTGGGGTTCCTTATATTCTGGTCAACCCAACAGAATACTAGGATAAATATGCCTTAGAACTTATCAACAATTCATTCAGATCATATCATTCATATCTTTAACATGATAATGGTCCATTAGACCGAAAAATTTCCTTCTGAACATTCCTCCACGGGAATTTTAGTCAAGTAAGTTCTCAATTTGTCATCCCTTAACTTGATCTAACGGTCAAGTATTAATATTAGCAATCTGACAGCACAATCCACTAATCTCATAGTGATTTGCTGAAATCATTATCATCATTCCAGTTATGAATATCATCACAGGGACTCGTCCCATTCATCCTCATTGAGGTTTCGCTCAGCTTATTACATTTCAACCAAATTTCAAGGATCATCATTTTTCAATCAGAATCCAATTCAATTCATCAATTCTCAAATAGAATTAAAAATCATATCAACCACATTCGAAATCATCCTCTGGATAGCATTAACGCTTATAATTTCAAGTCTTAGATTTACTCGTATATACTGTCAGTAAAGAGCTGCAGTATACTCTCGGTATATACGGGTAGTCACGGCCCTTGGAATTATAAGGTAAATACCATCATGTCTAGGCCTCAAGCAAGTCAGGGATTCTATATAATTGTGGTACTTGCATCTGAAGACCCAATTACCAAATTACAAATTTTAGTTTGAATATCAATTTGTATGACTTATATCACACAATTACAACCTTTTTTTGTTTCTTGATAAATTTTTGACATATTTGTCTTCTCAGTTGATCTTTATTAACCAAATGCTCTGATACCAACTGTAAGATCCCTGTTCCCACCGAGCAACGGATTCAGGATACTGGTAGCGGAAGTAGCACATCATGCGCGGGTAGGGGTCTCACACTCAGGGCCTCGCCCACGGATATCCAGACAAGAGACTAATCCGTCGGTTTGTCCAAAACTGAAACCGGAAAAACTTCCTTTACCCGAAAAGCATGGGCGATTCCACCAGGATAACTCTTTACTCTAACGTAGTCAAGATCATTACGGATCAACTGATCTGACTGCACCTTTAACGGTACTTGGTCAAATCAAGGAAGAAACTTGCACTTGGATCATTGGGATCAACGCTTTTTTCCCCATCAAGAGGCACAGCCGTTGATTCCTATCCATAGAACAATTTCTATCCGGGATCTACTTCATCTATCGTAATAATAGAAATTAAATCTCGATTTACGGATCCATCAGTCCAGCCTAACCCCATCCGATCCCATGGGTTAGCCAACCGCCCAACCACTGTAGTGATGGGATCCAATTTTGGAATTTGGTTAGGTTTTGTCCCGGGTACCAAGGAAAAGAGTTCCAAGGCCCCCTAGCCGGAAGTTCATGCAAACATAGAACTAGCCACACCACTTACACACCCAGTATGAAATTGCCTTTTTCTTAGCATCAACTAACTTTAAAACAATCCTTTAATGAAACCATAGTACCACTGATCATAATCTTCCAATTTATCCGGTTGATTCATAATTTCCCATCATTCCTTCATCAGAGTATCTATGGCATCATTGGCAACTAGAACGCTCACCACCTGTCCACACAGGGGCCTTTTCAATAGTTCCTAGCCCATAATACTCGGCAATATAATCACTTATAAAAATCAAGATGGACTCTCGTTGAAGATCAGCAAGATCAACCAACAGATCCATATAAAGAGCCATGGACTCATCCATTGAAGACCAGCAAGGTCAATCAACCAGATCCATGCCCGGTTTCACAAAACAACTCTTACTCCTTGTTCCAATATCTTCCTCGACGCACGCGTGGGTATCCTGGGCGACCTAGAGCCCGAGCACCGTATGGTCAGCACCCTCTAGGATCCTTCGCAGGTGACCTAGCGCTTCACTCATAGGCCGCTTCCTTGGTCCCTCATCCACCGTACCGGAAGCTCACCATTTTAATCGAACCGAGGCTGGTCAAGACCTCGGTCGACCTTGCTACGCGAGACGTCCTCCATTGACTCTCCGTCAGCAGTTGCAACTTTATCAGTTAGGTCTTCATGACCTTAATCCACAAGATGGTCAAAATGCTTCCCCAGCATTCTTGACATAAAACAGTCATTTACAAACAGTCACAAAATACAGTTTCTAAATCAAACTCTCGTCTTTCCACATTATCCCTCCTTAGTCCACATTACTTATTCCACATTCCATTCAATGTGTACTCATTCTCATCCATTTCCTCATATCGACGACACATTAATTCACATTCACATTCATACATCCACATTTACATGGATACATCCATTTTCACATCCTCATTTATACATCCACATCCCATATCCACATTCATACATACACATCCATATCCACATCCATACATCCACATTCACATCCACATTCACATCCACATCCATACATCCACATCCACATCCATATTCACATCCATACATCCACATCTACATGCATACCTCCATTTTCACATCCTCATTTATACATCCACATCCCTTATCTACATTCATACATACACATCCATATCCACATCCACATCCACATTCATATTCACATCCATATATCCACATCTACATGCATACATCCATTATCACGTCCTCATTCCTACATCCACATCCACATACATACATACATCCACATCCACATACATACATACATCCACATCCACATACATACATACATCCACATCCACATTCCCATTCACATCTATACATCCACATCTACATCCACATACATACATACATCCACATCCACATTCCCATTCACATCTATACATCCACATCTACATCCACATTTATATACATCCACATCCACATTCCCATTCACATCTATACATTCACATCTACATCCACATACATACATACATCCACATCCACATTCCCATTCACATCTATACATCCACATACATACATACATCCACATCCACATTCCCATTCACATCTATACATCCACATCTACATCCACATTCATATACATCCACATCCACATTCCCATTCACATCTATACATTCACATCTACATCCACATACATACATACATCCACATCCACATTCCCATTCACATCTATACATCCACATCTACATCCACATTCACATCTATGCATATACATCTTCATGCATACATCCATTTTCACATTCATACATCCACTTTCACATTCATACATCCATACTCCCATCCACACATCCACATACATACATCCATTTCCACATTCCCATTCATGTAACCCCATATGTCTTCACATCTAATCTTTTACATCACATCCATTCTCGCCCTATCACAACCCATATACATCCTATTCTATCACATACACTTCTTACCTCATCCCATACACATCTTATCACATCCTATCACTTTCCATACGCATCTTATCAAATCTTATCACATCTCATACACCTCTTATCACATCTTATCACATTTCATATCTTTTTTTTTTTAAAGAGAATTCTTATATTTGATTTAAGATTTCTCTACACATTTATTTATACATAAATTCCATTTAAGGAGACTAACACTTTCGAAATTAAAATCAATCTTTTATGCATCTTCTTATGCATAAATTCAGTTTGGTAGGAAATTACACTTTTAGAATAAAAGAATTTCTCTTATGCATCTAAGTTAAGCATAAAATCCATTTATGAGAAAAATCACACTTTTAGTATAAAAAGAATATCTTTTATGCATACCTATATGCATGAAATCCAATATGATAAAAGTAACACTCTTACAATAAAATAATCAACTTTTATGCATACCTCTATGCATGAAATTCAATTATGATATAAGTCACACTTTTATAATAAAATAATCAACTCTTATGCATACTTTTATGCATGAAAATTAAAAATGATAAAAGTAACACTTTTGATATAAAAATTTATCATTATGCATACTCTTATGCATGAAAATAGAAATGATAAAAGTAACACTTTTGATATAAAAATTTATCATTATGCATATTCCTATGCATGAAAATAGAAATGATAAAAGTAACACTTTTGATATAAAAATTTATCATTATGCATACTCTTATGCATGAAAATAGAAATGATAAAAGTAACACTTTTGATATAAAAATTTATCATTATGCATATTCCTATGCATGAAAATAAAAATGATAAAAGTAACACTTTTGATATAAAAATTTATCATTATGCATACTCTTATGCATGAAATAAAAATGGTAAAAATAACACTTTTGATATAAAAATTTATCCATTATGCATACTTCTATGCATGAAATAAAAATGGTAAAAATAACACTTTTGATAGAAAAACTTATCCTTTATGCATGATATTAAAATTCAATTTCTCCATGATTGTAATGAAATTCTTTCAATTAATCTAGGATGATAATTCCTAGAATATGGTAGGAAGTCCTCTTTTTATGCTTTGAATGAGATTATTTTATGCATAATTTTTATAAAAATTTTGCCATAGCTCCGCTGCTATGACTGATAAATCTCAATTTTTCTAAGGGATAATGCTTATCATTAAGAAAATAATTAAAATAATCTCTAATTGGATTATTAATCCATAATGGATTGAATCATTAATATACATAAACTAAAAGCATAGAAAAAAGGCATTAATTTGGCCTCAAGCATAGTTCAATCTTGGGTTAAGGAAAAGCTTTATGAAAAGCTTGATTTGGATTGAGAATGGGTCATGAGTATGACCATTTCTTGAGTGAGAGAGAGAATTTACATAAAAATCATTAGAATTTAAACATAAATGAAAATTAACTTCAATAGCATTATGTAACTCTTCACTACTATTCAAACTTCAATAGCATTTAAAAAAAAACCATACCAATTAAACTTCTCAAGCTTGAGAGGGGTTGAGAAGAGAGAAACATTGAGAAATTATAGAAGATCAATATTCACTAATTACCTTACAACTTGCTTGATTCTTTGTTCACGGTAGAGGCCCCCAACCAATCAATTGGTTAAGTATGTTGATGGAGTCACTAATGGGGATTGAAGAAAGAGGGAAGCTCCAAAAACTAGTGAATTATTAAATGAATTCACAGTTCTTGGCTTAGGTGGAGTAGAGTAACGATGCATAAACACTATATATTTTTCAACAAGGGGGAGGCTTCTATTTATAGGAAAAATTGAGCTCCTAACCAAACAAACTGATTCTAGAATTTTCTAAATCAGTTTGGTCAATATTTGACCATTTTTAGGTCAGTTAAGCTAACTTTTTGGAACTAGACTTAAATGAGGAGAGAGGAGAGATGAAATATCTCAATTTTTATGAGTTTAAAACTCATTCAAGCATGTGAAATATGCACCTCCTTTAAAGAACTCTCTTTCCTTACATATGTGTCATAATGGAATCATTTTAATATTGCTCATAGTTTTTTACTAATAAACCTTGTACATTTTCAACTCTTCATCTTATGTGAAATATGCACATCCTTTAAAGAACTCCCCTTCCTTACATATGTGTCATAATGGAATCATTTTAATATTGCTCATAGTTTTTTACTAATAAACCTTGTACATTTTCAACTCTTCATCTTATGTGAGCATTTAAGGGACTCCCCTTCCTTACATATGTGTCATAATAAAATCATTATTCCCAAAATATCTCATATTTTTAATATTGCTCATAGTTTTTTACTAATAAACCTCGTACATTTTCAACTCTTCACCTTATGTGAGCATTTACTCATTTTTGGGTATCTTCTTTTTTACAAATTGGATTTATCTACTCCTTACACATGGATTGATGCTATTGGCCCATAGGAACCTTAATTGGACCATAGTCTAAAGATTTCTGAAAATCTAGACCCTTAGACTAAGGTTCTTTATACCTATTTCCAATTAATTCCAATTGCACATTGGAAAATTCTTTTTGAATTTCTGTTTCAGGGGAACTCATCTGAATTATAAGAGATATTTTTCTATCCAAAAATATTCAAAATCTGAATATTCTCTCTCTAGATTATTTTCTCTCTCTAGGCTAAAATAGTTAGAAACAAGGTCTTTATATTTCTGAAGAGGGGTTGATTACAGGGGAAGATACTAGACATCAAAAAGGGGTTGGGAGAGGAATCTTACAGCTAGTAGCCCAACTCTAGCACCAAGATATTGTCCTACACCAAAAGTGCGACCACAGGTCACACCACAACAACATTTTTCTCACTATAACAATCGGAGGGTAGGGGAGCCAACTCGGCCTCCCATAAATGCACCTCCTGAAATGCGGGTGACAAGATCTTTGGAGGGGTTTGGTGAGGTTGGTAATAGGGAGCCCACACCAATTTGGGATGCATGTGGACCATCTTACCAAAGAGAGGAACAATTCCCACTTAGAGTGAGAGGCCGTAGGCCCTATGATGAGTATTCAAGACAAGTAAGGCCATCAACTCTTCAGAAACTGGTAAAGAAGTACGAAGGGTCGGGAGATCCATACGACCATGTAGCAGCATTTAGGCAAGCAGTTCGAGCTGAGCAAGTGGCTGACAAGCATACTCAAATTGAAGGATTTGGGCTCACTCTTGAGGGAAAGGCCCTTGCTTGGTTTCAGGCACTAGAGGCTTTAGACAAATCTTCTTTACAAGTTTTGGAAGAGAGATTCATTGCTGCTTTTTCCTTGATGGGGATTCAGCATGACACGGTAGCAAACATCTACTCTTTCAAGCAAGGTGAGAATGAGAGTGTTAGAGACTGTGTAAATAGAATGAAGCAGTACATTAATCGTTGCCCAGAAGATGAGAAGCCCGCCCAGAGTCGATTAATTTCTCTCTTCTTAAAAGGACTCAAAAATTCAACACTGCATACACATCTCTATGCAAAGAAGCATACAAATTTCAATGAGTGTTGCCATGATGCTATGGATTTCACAGATAACTTCAAATTCCAAGATGGTTCTGGCCCTGAGGTGAAACCTAGAGATCAGTGGGGTGATGACCAAAGTTCAGGGTCTAGCGCGCTAGTAAATCCAGACCAGATATCTAACCTAGTATTAAGGAGATTGGGACAAACCTATCGCCCCCCCATGCAGCCACAACAGCAGCAGCAGCGAATGAGGAGTGTACTACCTATAGGTCCTCATCTTTGTGGAGCATGTGGCGGTAACCATAAAACTGAAGAATGTAATACCTTTTCTCCTCTAGTCACAAACCAACCCACAAAGAAGTGGTGCCAGGCTTGTGCTTGGAACTTTACCCACACCACACAGGAATGTACTCGCATTGCAAGAATGAGACAGGAACGTGAGTAGCCAAGGGGTGGAGTGGCTCCACAAATGTATCAACAGTATACTAATTTTGAACGTAAGCCACCGATGGCACAAGAGCAAGCACGACCTGTTCTTGGTGCTCAACCTCCTGCTCCTGGGACTGCTCCTGTGAGGGTGGTTGACTACGATAATTCAAATATGTGTAGAGACTTGGTAAACCTATGTGGAGGAGGAATATGCATCATATTCATCCAAGGAAAATCTTTTTGAAAGTCCCGCATACCCAAGCCAAGCACTGGCAGGGGAACAAAATTCTTTGATGTTGCTAGGCGGCTACCAACCTAGGACTCCAGGCCCCTCAGGTCAATGGCAGCAAAGGAAAGTAGAAGCCAAACCAATGGGCCCCTGTTATGAGTGCGGAGAACCCCATTGGGCTCGTGATTGTCCACATCGCTCAAGGCAAACAGCTCGATCCAATACAACAGTACCACAGTTTCCACCAATTGAAAGATATTGTCTAGGTTGTTGTGTAGAACACTTCCCAAAGGATTGTTTGCTGAAACCACATGAGGAAGGCACCTCTCAACCAAAGGTCTCACTCAACCTTGTAGGGGCAGTTCCATCGCCACCTTCATCTGAGAATGAGGATGTCGTGCTACTTAGAGTCATGACCAGATCACAGACACGAAATGCCGAAATGCAAACTGATGAGTCACCTCGAACTAGGGATGCAAAGGCAAATCTAGTGAACAAGACCCTACAGTCCAATAGAAAAAAAAACCACTAGGAGGAAAAGGAACCGCAACAAGCAAACTAAAAGTGCATCCACTAGTTCTCAAGAAATCTCTAAACAAAACATAAGGGATAAAACTTTTACATCCCAAGAAGTGCATGAGGAGCATCAACCTCAACCTGGGCCTAGTGCTAAACAAGATGAGGCTAGTACGACTGAGGATAGTTCTGGGGGTTCTGTTTTTGTGGATAAAGTGAATGAGACTTTAGATGCCATCATTGATGTTCATAGAAGTTGCATTGCAGCTTTATCTGAGCTACCCAAGAAGCTTCAAGAATACCCAAACCCTCGTGAGGAGAAGATCAATCTAGCTGTACATCAGCAACTCATTAGGGAAGCTTAGTCAACACTTGAGGGACCCCCACCACCTATTCCTCGGGGCCCAACCTCTCTTAAGCCAACATTAGAAACCATACCAGAAGTGTCATCAGGTCGGGAAATGAGAAGTGAGCTCATCTCACAATCTCATAGCGAGAGGTCTGCACCAACTGACACCCAATTGAAAGGAGGTATTCTGCCACAACCTAGCCTTGCCTTCCCATGCAATGATGAAGTTATTGATGCTAACGAGGACATGGCAAATGAGATGTGGGCAACAGTTCATGAGAAAGTTAATGAGAATATGTCCTCTATTAGTTCACCTCCATTCTCTGAGGTGGATTTTACTAGGGGCACAGAAAACAACTTTAGACGCCCAAGCATCCAGGAGGAAGTTCAAACAATTGTTTCTCCTAGAAGTAAGCATACAATGAAAACCTTACCATCATATTTGGGAGAATATGAGAACTGTTCGCAAACCTTGAGGATACCCTCCATGCAAAAAAGGTTGACAAAGGAGATGGATATGGGTATCGTGCAAGCTATTTTGTCAGCACCAGTGGCTTGTACCTTACCTTTGCTTGATTTGATAAAGCTTCAACCTGAGTTGTGGAATGATATTGCCACATGTTTGTCAGAGCAGGTATTGCTACAAAAGGGTCCCATGAGTGTACTATACACCCTGAGACAAAGCATGTTTTGCCAGTTCCTATCAACAAAGTAGAAAAATTTTGTGAGGACGATCAGGGAAATGCTACCCTCCCATTAGAAGTGCGAAAAGTAGCTTCAACTGCAATACTTGATAGTGGTGCAGGAGTGGGCATTGTGACAAGGTCCATTTGGGAAAAGTGGGGCAAACTAGCTATTAGGAGTACTAGGATGCACTTGCAGCTAGCAGATGGAAGCTTAGAACATCCCCTTGGGCTGCTTGAGAACATATTGGTCACCACATGTGGGATTGAATATGAGCACACCTTTGCAGTAGTGGATTTTGGAAAACATCCAAACTATGAAGTGATATTGGGTAGACCATTCATGCGACAATTTCAAATGATTCAAGATTGGGGATACAATTATTTGTACCTCCGACATGATTCTGTCATCACAAGGGTCAACCTAAGGAATCACTCATATCGTGATGTAACAAGGTCTCCAATAGATGAGTTTGATTCTGCTTCATCTAAGGGCTCAAGAGTGACATTGTCAGACGGGCGAGAAGATATGTGGATGTGTGGAGCCTCATGTAGGGATTTCAACACTGAGAGACTTACGGGTAATCGAAGTGTATCAGATGAGGCATACACTCCACAACCCTTCCCTGAGCATTTAATTGATCCACTAGAATGGAGTCATGTCCTTGCAACATTATCGACATGTGCTTTACCTAAGCGAATTCAATTTTGTGACTCAGATGGATATGACATTATTCCTATACGAATGGTACAACCACGTGACCTTCTAGATGATTTGTACTATAGGAATGCATCCACAATAGCTCTGCATGTCGAGGAAGTCTCAGTGGAGGATTTAACACTCGAATCTGCTAATGATGCTGATAAGGAAGATGGATGGGACTCTGATTTTGATAATAATGTGATAATCCCTGAGGAAGAGTTAGGAAAGGCACGCCTACTCTTGAGAGGAAGGGAGGTTCAAGTAGAGATCCCTCGAAGCCGACCCAAACGTAAATGCTGTAAGAGCCATAAGAGAATCAGTAAACAAGATGAGAGGGAACAACGTGAGAGACTACAAAAAGAAAAGGAGGAGTCTAAGAGTGAACACTCTCGACCACCACCTCACTTCTCAGGAAAGAACGGATATCTATACTATGTCCAAGCACAAGATAGTATCTATACTATGTCCAAGCACAAAAAGAAAAGGAGGAGTCTAAGAGTGAACACTCTCGACCACCACCTCACTTCTCAGGAAAGAACGGATATCTATACTATGTCCAAGCACAAGATAGTATCAAAGACCAAGTAAAACGATCAGATGGATTCCAAGCAAGAGAAAAGCTAAAAACTGTTAGCAAAAATCATAAAAAAATGAAGAAACAAAAACCAAAACTCAAGTCTAAAACCGATTCAAAAGAGAGTGTCGGAAGTGCAAAGACAACGGTTGAACAAAAAAATCTGATGCAAAATGGCAAAGGAGAGCTCAAAACCGCATGGTCTTCAATTAGTGATGATGACTCAAGTGGACAAGAACAGGGTCTCAATGTTCCCCCCAACTTCACACAGTACACTCTTCAAGATCGGAAGATTGTTCTTCAACAGCCCATGCGACAAAAACCAAGCATGCCAAGGGTTTCATATGATGGCCCAGAAGATGCAAAAAAGATTGATATTGCTAAGCCAGGAGAAGAGCCTCGCTATGTGTGGATTGCCACAGACTTGTCCTTAGATGAGGAGAAGTTATTAATTCAAACAATAAAGGAGTATCGCGATGTTTTTGCTTGGAGTTATAAAGACCTCAAAGGAGTTGATCCAAGCATATGTCAGCATACAATTCCATTGCGAGAGGATGCAAAGCCTTCCAAGCAACGTCCTTATACTTACAATGAGAATTTTGCACGGAAGATAAAGGAAGAAATAGACAAGCTCTTAGAGGTAGAATTTATCTATGAGATTGAACACACTGAATGGGTCTCCCCTATTGTAGTGGTGCCCAAGAAAAATGGAAAACTTCGAGTATGTGTAAACCTCAAGAAGGTAAATGCAGCTACTGTACGTGATCATTACCCACTTCCAATCACGGATCATGTTCTGGAACGAGTTGCAGGGAAAAAGGCATATAGTTTCTTGGATGGATTCTCCGGTTACAATCAAGTGTCAATTGATCCAAAGGATCAACACAAGACAGCCTTTGCTACTGAAGATGGCATCTTTGCCTATCGTGTTATGCCATTTGGTCTAACAAATGCACCAGCAACCTTTCAGTGGTTAATGAGTCATGTATTCAAGGAGTACCTTAAGCAATTTCTTGAGATCTTCATGGATGATTTATGTGTTCACTCACAAGAGCGTGATGATCACATAGAACACCTCAGACTTGTGTTTCAAAAGTGTCAACTTTATCGTATATGCTTGAATCCTGACAAGTGCAAATTCATGGTAAGACAAGGGAAAATCTTGGGCCATATTGTTTCTCGCAATGGGATTTCAACAGATATGGATAAAATTGATGTCATTGTCTCATTACCTCGGCCTATCAACCCTAAAGGGGTACAAACATTCATGGGACATTGTGGCTATTATCGTAGATTCATCTACATGTACGCTGTCCTAGCCAAACCATTATATGCTCTTCTTGTAAAGTTTAATTGGACTGATGAGTGTGAGGAATCCTTTGAAAAGTTAAAGCAAGCATTAGTGACTGCACCCATCTTACGGGCACCAGATTGGAACCAAATCTTTCATGTCCATATTGATACTTCAAACTTTGCAATTGGATGTATTTTGGCTCAATCGGGAGAACATAATAAGGATTTCCCAATCTCATATGCTAGTCAACAGTTGAACAGTGCTAAGAAGAATTACACCACAACAGAAAGAGAAGGATTGTCCATGATATATGTAGTGAAAAAGTTTCGCCATTACCTTTTGGCAAACAAATTCATATTTTTTGTGGACCATCAAGCACTGTTATATTTGGTGAATAAGCCTTGTGCAACTGGAAGGATTGTGAGGTGGTTTATCATCCTTCTTGAGTTTGATTTTGAAGTGACAGTTCGAAAAGGAACAACTCATCTTAGGGCAGATCATTTATCTCGAATCACCTCTGGCGAAGCTCCTGTGGGTGTGGATGATGATATGTTAGATTCAACACTTTTCCTTGTAGAGACAGCTCCTAGATGGTCTGAATCCATCTTAGAAATTTTGACAAGTGGGCAGATACAACTAGCGGGTCCTAATGTGGACCTATGGCGACCATTTAAGTTAATCTCAGGGAGATTATATTGTCAGGGTAATGATGGAGTGTTGCGGCTCATACCTAATCCTGACCAATATGAGGAGATCTTGGAATGGGCACATGCGGGTATCGGTGGAATCCATGCATCAGCTACTACTTGTGTGCGACATATATTTCAGGATGGGCAATGGTGGCCTACCATGCATGCGGATGCTGAAAAATTTGTTCGTAACTGTGCTTCATGTCAAATTCAACAGCCAATTCATAATGTCACATTATTCCAAATTTCAACTACACCAAGTTGGAGTAAGTATATTGTGGACTATCTTCAGCATGGTCATACGGATCAAAAAATTCCTAAAAATCGAAAGCGTGCTATTAAAGTTGAAGCGGCAAACTATATGCTGATAGAGGGCCAACTCTACAAGAGGGGCAAGGATGGCAACTTACGCATGTGTGTATGTGAAGCTGACTACTTGAAAATCTTAACTCATGCACATGCAGGTGTTGGAGGTGGACACTTTTCGGGCAATACCGCAGCTAAGCTGATTAGGTGGTCTGGGCTTTGGTGGCCAACCTTACAAATGGATGCCAAAGAATATGTAAAACGTTGTGACGATTGTCAAAGGACCAAACCTCCCATTACTAAGGACAATATGCCATTGCGGCCTATGTTAAGCACACGTGCTTTTGCAAAATGGGGTATTGATTTTGTCGGTCCCATTAAACCTCCAGCTCGTCACACGCATGCTGAATATATTATAGTCGCAACGGACTATTTGACCAAATGGATAGAGGCAAAGGCTACAGTCAAAAATGATGCCAGAACCACAGCCAAGTTTCTGTATGAGTACGTGTTTACACGCTATGGCTTACCCATTGAAATCGTTAGTGATCAAGGTGTGCACTTTGTAAATGAGGTCATAGAGTTTTTGCTTCAAGAATTTATGGTAATTCACAAGCGTTCTGCACCCTATCATCCCCATACCAATGGACAAGCTGAGAGTACTAACAAGATTCTCTGCACAGCACTCACCAAGATTGTTGAGGGACATAGGACTGATTGGGAGCAAAAGTTGCACTCAGTTCTTTGGGCATATAGGACAGCCTATAAAACATCTGTGGGCACAACCCCATTTGAGCTTGCTTTTGGGCTAGATGCAATTCTTCCCATTGAATTTCTTGTACCTACTCTACGAGTTGCTAAACAATTGGATTGGACTGGTCATGAGCTTTCACAACGCATTGATGAATTGGAAAAGCTTGATGAGACCCGCTTATTGGCGGTAATGGGGATGTATGCCGAGAAGAGGAGACAAAAGCAATGGTATGATAGAAATGTAATAACTGGCCGATTCAAAAAAGGGGACCTAGTGCTCTTGTACACACTTAAGAAGCATAAATGAAAGCTCAAGAAACGTGGCCTAGGACCGTTTGTGATTAATGAGCTTACTCCAAGTGGTGCTGTGCGTTTAGAGACACTAGAAGGTGAGCAAATGCCTAACTTCATTAACGAAAGTCGTCTCAAGAAATACAATGAACCATTAACTGAAGCCATGCTTTAACAGATGCATGCTGCACAAACACGGAAAGAAGCACTTGACCTACTTAAACGCCAGGCTCAAGAAGAGGCTAAAGCTAGAGTTGCAAAAGCCAAGGAGCGTCGCAAGGCTTCTATGTTGGCCCTACAGTTGGCTACTGATGAACCATATGTCGATCCATTCAATATTCAAGTGTACCTTCATCTTCATGCGACTACCTACTTTGTCTCTGTCTTAATTGACTCTGGTGCAGATTATAATGTTCTCTCGTTTGACACATGGAAAGCCTTGGGACAACCAACACTTGTGCAAATTCCTGTTGACTTACAAAGCTTCTCAGGTGAAGATAACCCTATAGAGGGAAAATGTGTCATTATGATGTCCGTTCAGAATCACCAGATGTCAGTGTCCTTTTATGTGGCAAGTAAGTCCAAGGTAGTAGTAGAGGCTGTTCTCGGTCGATCGTGGTTAAGTGCTACCAATTGCTCATTAGATTGGAAGAATAGACAATACAAGTTGCAAATTGATTCTGATTGCATCTTGGGATCTGCTACTCCACGAGCTTTATCACGTCAAAAGGGTGGTGTTTCTACCCTACACAACCCACTTTCAAAATCTGCTCTTGAAGCTCCAACACAAATGATGTGGATAATTGATGAGTACTCAAGTAAGGGCCATGGCTGGCATGCTCCAACTACTCTAGTTGCTGCTCAAAGAAGGCCAGGCAAGAAGGAATTATCAATTTGGCTACCCAAAGATGCGTACAAACTTGTATCATCTAGCCCAGTTGCTAAGCCTCCTAAAAAGCACATCTTTTCCAAGCCTAAACCTCGGATTGTTACTCGTTGGGTCCCAAAACATGTTCTTAAAGCACAAGGCTATTATAAGGGTGCAACAGCACTTTGGCTTCCCAAATGCCATGGTTTTGTTGGAATTAGGGTTGCAGGAATGCACACACAACTTCAAGAAGATGAGGAAGCTTGAGCACAACACAGTAGTGTATTATGAGTGCCAAAAATGAAAGATAACAAGCCCTAGAAGATAATGGGCGTATATACAATGCACGGGGGAAAAAACCTCCTAGTGAGGGAAAAAGTGCCCCGGCGGTCCTAAGTGTGTTCACACACATCACTACTATAATATGGTAACAAATCCCCCCTGGAGTGATGCGGTGAACAAGAGCTAGCACTCATGTATAGGGAAGTGTCTAGCTATGTGGACGAATCCACAAAAGGAAGTAAGCCCAAAGCTTTGCGAAAAGCTTCGAACTTCTCACGAGGCAGAGCCTTTGTGAAAAGGTCTGCAAGGTTATCCTGTGTTGGCACATAAGCCAAACTGATCTCTCCTGCAGAGAGTCTCTCCCTGACATAATGGTAGTGCACCTCAATGTGCTTCGTACGAGCATGGAACACTGGGTTCCGTGCAACTGCCAATGCGCTCTGACTGTCAGTGAAGATGGTGGTGGCAGATGGCTGCCCAACACCCAAATCAGCCATAAGGCGTCTGAGCCACACACACTCAACCGTAGCTGTGAAAGCTGCCCTGTACTCAGCTTCACAACTAGAAGTGGCCACAGTAGGCTGCTTCTTGCTCAACCATGATATGCATGAGCTTCCAAGCATGAAGCAAAAACCACTCGTGGACACGCGTGTGTCATAACAACCAGCCCAGTCAGAATCTGAAAAAACATGTAAATCTGGCGGCAATGATCCCCCCTTGGGATAAAACAACCCAAGATGCCGAGTACCACTCAAATAGCGAAAGATACGCTTCACTGCCTGCCAATGCTTAATGCCTGGGCTATGCATAAATCTGCTCACCTGTGAGACTGCAAACTGAATGTCTGGCCTCGTAATGCATACATAAATGAGGCAACCAACAGCTGTCTGATAGAGTGTGACATCAAAGTGATCTCCAGCATCATGAAGACTCAACTTCAAACCTGTCTCCATTGGAGTAGCAATAGGCTTGCAGTCTTCAAGGCCAAATCTCCGCAACAATGTTTCAATATACTTTGTCTGACACAAAGCAATACCTCCATCACACTGCTTAAATTGTATCCCCAAATAATGATGCAAATGCCCCAAATCTGACATCTCAAAAGAGGCATTCAAATCAGCCTTAAAATCAGCAATATGACTCTCATTTGGTCCTGTGAGCAGCATGTCATCGACATAGAGAGCAATGATTAGATGTACACCATCCACACGTTTAACATACAAAGTGCTTTCTGTTGGACTATTCTGAAACCCATGTGCAGTCAAATATGCATGTATTTTTTCATACCAAGCTCGTGGAGCTTGCTTTAAACCATATAAAGCCTTTTTTAACCTGCACACTTTGTTTTCCTTCCCTCTTTGAACAAAACCACGAGGCTGCGATACATACACCTCCTCATGCAAATCTCCATTTAAGAACGCAGTCTTTATGTCCAGCTGATGTACATTCCAACCATTATGAGCTGCTAATGCACAGATGCTACGAACAGTGGTCATACGACATGTGGGAGCAAAAGTCTCATCAAAATCAATGCCCTTCTCTTGAGCATAACCTTTTGCAACAAGCCTAGCCTTATGGCGATCCACTGTGCCATCAGGCTTACGCTTCAATTTGTATACCCACTTAGTGCCAATGGCCTTCTTGCCAGGGGGCAAGTCACATAAAGACCATGTACTATTCTTCATAATAGCATCGTATTCTGCTTGCATAGCAGCCATCCAATTTTCTGAACTTTGTGCCTCATCAAATGAAACAGGCTCACTTTCATCGCACATACTAGAAACAGCCAATGCATAACAATCTGACGCATAAGAGGCACCATGAGAGCCAGAACGAGTGCGACTAGACAAAGGGGCATCCAACTTGCTGTCACGCAAAGTCTGCACCAGCCATCTAGGCATGTTCCTAGAGCCCTCAATCTCTTGTCTCTCATCCTCAAGTGCATCATGCACATCTGCATCAGATATAGGCTGATCTGTGCCATCATTTAAAACCTGCATAGGCTGAAAAGCTGCCTCATGAGGTATTGCACTTGACTGTGCACCACTGAAAAGAGGCAACAATGTATCATAGACATCACGTGAGCTGATATCTGTCTCCTTAGTACATGAAACCAAGGGCTGAACTGCATCTTCCACAAATACAACATCACGGCTAACCAAAATGCGCTTTGTCTGTGGATGATACAAACGATAGCCTTTGCTCTCAGCACTATATCCAACAAAAATACATTTGACAGCTTTGTCATCCAATTTTCTGCGATGTTGCACAGGCACTAATGCATATGCCAGGCAACCAAAAACACGTAAATGGCCAACAGATGGCTTGCGGCTATGCCAAGCCTCATATGGAGTGACAACCTGTAATGCTTTGGTGGGACACCTGTTTAGTACATAAGTGGCACACATGACAGCCTCAAGCCAAAAACCATGTGGTAGACTTTGACTCTTAACCATACATCTTGCCATTTCCATGAGAGACCTGTTTTTTCTCTCAGCCACACCATTTTGCTGTGGTGTATACGGCACTGTACATTGGTGTTTTATCCCACGCTCAGCCAGAAATGCATTAAATTCTGAAGACATATACTCCCCCCCTCGATCTGAACGGAGGGTGCCCATCTTACTTTCTGACACATTTTCAGCCATAACCAAAAACTGTTTGAAGCACAAAAACACTTCGGACTTTGCCTTCAAAGGATATACCCATGCATGCCTGGTAAAATCATCAATGAAAGTCACGAAGTAAAGGTAGTTTCCAAATGATGGAGTTTGCATGGGACCACAAACATCACTGTGAACAAGCTGCAATCTGCGTTCAGCTCTCACTGATCCATCTTTGGGAAAGGAAGCACGCTGCATTTTACCCAATATGCAGCCCTCACAAACATGCTTGACAGGTGCCTCTAGCTTAGGCAAAGAAGACACCATTTCAGATTTTTGCAGGCGCAGCAAACTTGCAAAATTCAGATGACCAAAACGTGCATGCCACAATTTTGCATTTGAAATAGCCTGCGTATCCATAATAGCACATGCTGAATCCTCTACACATTTGCCATCCATATTGAGCTTATACAGCCCTCGACATAGTGAACCAGATGCTACAATGATGTCACCACAAGAGAGATCATGAACAGTACATCTGTCATCCACAAATTTTACAACCAAACCTGTTTTGGCAAATGCGGAGACTGACAGCAGATTCTTTTTGATCCCTGGCACATACAATGCATCAAAAAGTGTAAAGGTGTTGCAATTTGCAACATTCAGCACAATCTGTCCAACTCCTTTAACGGGATAAGAGGAGTTATTGGCACAAGTGACAGTATTCCCTGTGGGAGCAGACTCAAGGAAAGTGAATAAACTGCGCTGCGAGGTGATATGCTTAGTGGCACCACTGTCAAAGTACCATACATCTGAATCTACTGCAGACATACATGTGTCATGCAAAGATGGGTCATAACTGCACTGCGCATTGAATGCCCATTCTGTATCTTGAACAACATTAGCAGATTCATTGTTAGAAGGAGAGGCATCTGCAACAGCCATACCAGCCTCTTTCTTCTTAGCCTCTTTCGCAGCCAGCTTAGGACACGCTTTGATGACATGATCATTTCCCTTACAGTACTTGCAAAATGTCTTCTGTTTGTCACCCTTCTTCTCATCTTTGTCTTCCTTCTTTGGTTGCGCAGCATTTGCAGATTTCTGCTTACTAGAAGAAAAGCCAGCTTTACCTTTCCCGCTTCTCTGACTAGCAACGAAAGCTTGATCTGCGACACGCATAATATTCCTGTTTTGCCTTGACTGGTCTTCTTGCAGCAAAACAGAAACTAACTCCTCAAATGATAAGGCATTGGGATTGCCTTTCATCATCAAGCGAAGAGTGGAAGCAAAACCCTGATAAGAATCTGGTAGACCATTCAAAACAGTCTGCACAAGTGAACTGTCTGACAGGATTTCATCTGCAGAAATGAGCTGCTCTTTGAAATCCTTGATCTTTGTCAAAAAGCTATCCATAGAATCACCTTCGTTCATATGCTCACTCTCCAACTGTTTTCGGAGATAAGCAACACGAGCCTCATTTCTTGCCTGATACAATGTGGCAAGTACATCCCAAGCATCCTTAGAAGTCCTGCAAGAGCGAATATGTGGGATAATGGTACGTTTGACAGACAGCGCAATCAAGGCATGAGCCTGCGCATCTCTACCATCCCACCGAATCTGCTCTGCTGAAAGTGGTGGTTCTCGAACAGCTGCTACAGCACTTGTGCCTGCACCATCATCAACAGTACCTGTTTCTGATGTGTTTGCAGCATTCCCAGCCACAATAGGACGTGCATCAATACCCTGCACAATATTCCATAACCCCTTTGCTACCAATACATGTCGCATCATATATGCCCACAATGGATAGTTGGTGCCATCCAACTTATCCTCAGCAGCCAACATGCGGAATACATCATTGTTGTCAGCCATGGCCAATGACTGTACTACTAGATGTAAATGCTGTCTGTAAGAGGTAAACCTGTATAAAATCGACCTGTGCTATGTAGCACAGCCCAAAACAGACGAATGGGCACCTGTCCTGCAGATTTTAATCTTGACAGAAAATCTGCACAGTAGGACGATTTTGCCTGCGCAGTACTTGGAATGCAAAAACGGAGGGCGAAATGACCTCAGATCAAAATTCTGAAATGACCAAGCCCTACGGGCTCTCCCACGGCATATACTAACCTGCAGACGCTCGTGAAACCTCGTCGCAATCGGAGGAGATGAAGCGGCAGGTGCCGGTGATGCTGCCCGGGAGGAGGAAGCCTGCTCTGATACCAATTGTTGGAATTAGGGTTGCAGGAATGCACACACAACTTCAAGAAGATGAGGAAGCTTGAGCACAACACAGTAGTGTATTATGAGTGCCAAAAATGAAAGATAACAAGCCCTAGAAGATAATGGGCGTATATACAATGCACGGGGGAAAAAACCTCCTAGTGAGGGAAAAAGTGCCCCGGCGGTCCTAAGTGTGTTCACACACATCACTACTATAATATGGTAACAGGTTTGCTAGGGGTAAAAGAGTGTATCAATAAGATTCCAAAAGCCACCCTCGATTTTCCATATCAGTGGGTGCAAAAGAAATCAACACAAACTCTTCAATATAGGATAGGTGGCTGTGATAGCACCTACAAATCTACTTGTGTTGATCTTCCTAAAACGTGTATTGAAACACAAGTTGTCCCAATTTCTCCTTATTACACAATTCCACCCATCAACTTGTGTACCTAAGACAAGTCCAAATGAGTCTCATTTGAGAATAGATTCTAGCACTTCAATGCCTAAATCCTCTTATCTTGCTCAAATTCCAAGACAATTGCTAAAATTCCCACCTAAGAAGGACATACCCAAAACCAAAGATAAGGCATTAACACTATAATTGAAGCTCTTTGGTAGATCAGTGTTTGCATAATGTGGTTCCTTATGCCATTAGAAGATGTGTTCTTTTTGAGATAATCTTGTTTTTGATTGGAATTGTAATGATGGATATGAGTGTTTCTAAATTTCATTGTTCTACATCCAGATAACTCCTGATGGATATTTGGCGAGATACATGTCCACCATGCATTGACCCTGATAGTACTCGACCTGATCATCGCGGGGGTTATAGTGCTCCTCTGTTTCAAACTCATTCTAGGTACTTCTATGCTCCCTTAGGTAAAAATTGATGTGGGCATCACTTTGTCACATTATTCTATCAACAGCATCACCCATTTCCACATTGTCAAGAGTGTGCACGACTCGTATTAGGAGAAGCTTCACATATTTGTTGGATATGCCGCTCTTACTTTAGACGATATGGCACGGGCTTAATGAAACAAATTGTGGGAATTACACCCCAACACCATAATCTTCTTAATGTGAGAATACCAGAGAGAGGACCAAATCAACGTAGATTACCTGAGGAGGTTCAAGCACAACAATGGAGGGATACATGCTTAAATGACTTGCAACCACCTATCTTGCAAGCCCTCCTTCCCCAAGCCTCAACATGTCAATATTGGATCAATATGAGTACCTATATTGCACAGTTCCAAAATCGTAATTGTCTGCTTAACCTTCCCATAGAACCAATGCCATACTTTAGCGAGGAAGCACTCCTTCCTCTACCACCTTCTCCAGAGGCCAATTTTTGTGAAGGGTTGTCCCTACATCATGAGGAAATTGATACCATCTTTCCAACAGAAGTGGACACGGATCCACCACCAGCGCAAGGGTAATCTCAGTGACTCCACAATAAGATCAACAAGCCAGGGCACTTTTCTCCAACTGGGTTTTTTCCCTCGGCTATATTCAGTGATTGGCACCAATAGCAAATTTTATTCCTTTCTTTTCTTTTCTCGTTTGTTAATAAACATTTTGCAGAGATCTCAGCTAAACAAGAGCATCAACCACGCCCCAATAGTCCACCTACCGTGCACACAAATTAGGAAGGGGGGAGACATGCAACACCTACAAAGAGCAAAGGGAAGCAATCTGCACAACATCAGCAATGCATCAATGCAAACGAACAACATCAACGAGCACTACAACAGGTGTATTCAAATCATAATCTTTTGGTTTTTATGTGCTTTTAACTTTTGGATACATTGTTTGCATGTTCACACACAGTTGGCTGGTTTAAGTTTTAGATTAGTTGTTAAAATGTGGTGAGTGATTTCTAGCACTTAGAGAACTTAGTAGAAGGTAATTCTATTTGAAGACAGTGTAAGATATATACCAATGGAGTATGCCAAGTTCTTATGCTCTCAAGGTATATTAGTTATCCCTAGTGGTAGCTACCTCTTAGGTATGAGCTAGGTGCTAGGATTAATAAAAAATTTATGAAAATATACCCTAAATAAATATATAAAGTGAATCGAGACATGACATGTCTACAGCCATGCAGAATGCTTGGTAGGACCTAGGGTTGTCTTAGCACCTTGGGGCCGATGCCTTGGTTTCCATGGGGTAAACACTGACCTCTAAAGCTTCAAAAAAAGACCTTCAAGGAATCTATCACCTTGAAAGATGTTGGTAGGACTCTGGGGTACATTAGGGGCCCTCGGGACCGATGCCCTCATCTTCATGGGGTACTCCTTATGTCATAAAAGAAAGAAAAGGGTCTGTCGCCCTTGAGATACTTAGCGGCCTTTAGATTCTCTTGGCGGAGGTCTCTTGGCCATTGCTTGGGTCTCATTGCTTGGGATGGAACCTTAATCTTTATCATTCTCTACACACACATCAAAAAGTTAAAAAAATTTAATTAAAAAAATAATTAAAAAAACAAAAAGAGGTCCAATCACCATTGCTCATATTTAGGAGTAGGTTTGCCACTTAGGAATAACTTAAATACTTGTAGGACATTGAGACTGCGGTCATAACCTGTGGTGTGCGAGCACACTTGCCTTTGCATAGCACTATCTACCACTTAGTCTCACTTTGACTAGTCTTCACTCACCTATTTTAGTACTCTTTAAAACTCTAATCAGCCTTTCACTTATATGCTCACGTGTAAAATTGTCATTGCTGTTTTTTTCTTTCCTTTTCTTTTCTTTTCTTTTTTTTTTCAATAAAAGGCTTTACTTGTATCCATTGTTTTTTGCAGCCCTTGCTTCTACCGCGCTCGAGGATGTGCACAAAATAGGAAGGGGGGAGTGTTGCATGAGATCAATGCAAGGATGCAACAAAAAAGACACTTAGGGCTCTAATCCCACATGGGAACTTTTGGGAGTTTTAGAGTTTTTGTATAAAAAGTGGCTCATTTGAGAGCTTAGGGACACATTGGGCAAACTCATGTTTGAGCTCTCTTGAGACTAGCTCTCCCTCTTTTCCCATAGAGGTGCAAGCTCTTCTCTCTCCCCATCTACATTGTTGTAAGTTCTATTCTTTTGTTAATTCAATGCAATGAGTTGATATTTGTCTCTCTTCTCATGTCAATTCTCTAGTGTGCATGTTTCTTATTGATAGCTTCAAGGGTTGTGTGCATGCTAGGGAAATGAGTATTTGAGAATGAAGAATGCTTTGATCTTGTGCATGCAATAGCTAAGCTTTCTTCTTGTTTGGATGCATGGATGAGTGGAATGTGGAGTTGAGTGAGCAATAGCAAGATTGAGCTTGTGTGTATGTTAAGTCTATGTCAATAGTAGTAGTATTCCTAGCATTCTCTCCATCAAATGGATAAGCTTTTGTGCACCGGTACGGGTTGAATCCCTAGCTCCGAAAGGGATGCAAATCCCATTGGATTGAGCTAAGTGTGGATCATACTACTCTTGCTACAAGTGAGAGAGTTTTCCCTCTCTCCAATGGCAAATCTCCAATGTGGGCAATTGGATGAGCAGTGCCATCCCCTGTTTCCACAAAACCTGGTCTTTTCGGGTTTTTCATCTCCTTGAACCACTCTCCATGACTTGTCCTGTGGTTCGAAGCGCCTGAATCCACATACCATACATTATCTTTTTGTGCTGCATCAACATTTTCAGACATGGCATTCACGACATGCTGCATAACAAACAACCTTTCATTATCCTCATTATTTCTACTTGAGGATGCTGTAACGTACCCATCTTCACTAATAAAGAAATGTCCATGTAATTATGAGTTTTTATGGTATAAATATCAATGATTTTATTATTTGAGTCATTTCTACTTAGAATCTTTAAATTCTGAGCCCAAATTTGGAATCTGCGCGCAATTTTACCCTAATATAGGATTTTACAGCATCCAAAACGGACACCGGATCAAGCCTATACGCTAATTTCAATCATTTTAGTTAAAAAACGGCGACCTTTAAACCTTAATAAATGCACGACCGCACGTCCGATTGACGAACGGTCTGAACCCCTGCGACCAAGAGAACCTCCTGGATAAAAAAAAATTCGCCCCCCGGGGCAGTCCGACACGCAAATCGAGGCGGGCGTCCCAAATTTGGATACCCCGTCCTAAAATTTGGTCCGTACACACTTACTAGGGCGCTCGTACAATGGCCGCCCAAGAACCAAAGGACGGCCGCCCACTGTATGGTCCATGCGTACCCTTAGGTGGACACCTAGACCAGATAAGGTACATGCGTACCACTCCTTTCCCAGACAACTGACACCGTACCTTTCCCCTAGACCCATGCAGGCCACTGATCCATAGCCTTTGAAGGTACACTGCCCTTTCGTCCTTGCTTTGCGCAGCGCCTGCACCCTCACCCCTCAGCTATATAAACCCCCGGGGTGCTCCTCAGTCGGCACGCACTTCTGTGTAGCGTATGCCCTGTTGTACCGCCGTCCGTCCCTGTGTAGCGTACTTGCTGCAAGTACAGTCGCCCTTGCAGCCACCCCTCTCACACCCCCTCATTTGGCTCTTTTCAAATAAGCCAATTTTCCTCCATCCCCCTCTTGCCAAGAGCCCAGTGTCCTTAACTCTTCTCCCCCCCGTGTGAATAGACTTACAGAGAGGCTTGCAGCCACCCCTCCCAGCCCTCTCCACGTTTTTGCTCTTGCCCTTAAGGACATCTCACAATTCCCCCCCCATTTGCGTAGACTTTAGTAAGGGATTTTTGACTCAAGCGAGGGTTCGTGCGCCATATTCTTTTGCTCATACGGTGAGCAAACGAGCTCGGAATTCAGATCCAACTGAAGCATTTCGATCGCAGTAGCGAGCTCTACAAGGCGACGTCTAAGATGGCCTCATCCCGGAGACGACAAAATATTGCCTCAAGAGGAGTACGTAACAACAAGATGGAGGAAGATGCACCCAACGCGGCTCCAGTCCGCCCTTTTCAAGCCCCTCAAGGAAACGGTGGCCAGGTTAGCTTGGTTAATTTTCAAAAGAAGAGATTTTTCCTTAAATTAGTATTAATGAATGGTGTCTTTTTCTTTTAAAATGAGGACATAAAAATTATATGAAGTTACGAATTATGTGATGTTGTATTCGATAAATTACGTTGAAATTGTTATCTTCACGAATTGTGAATGCTATATTTAGTAAATTGCATTGAAGTTGTTATCTTTAGAATTCAAGATTTTTTTTGGCTTCAAACGCTAACTCCGTTCCGTGCTTGTGTAGCCGGGCGGCGTCGTTAGCAAAGCCCGGGAATGGCCCAAGGTATCCCTCATACCTTTGGGAGAATAAGGATCGCCGATTGAGGCGAGAGATTATGAGGCTGCCTAGTTCTGAGGGCCCAGGCTAGTGCAGTAAATAAGCCCACCCTAGTGTGCAGACATCCCTCTGAGGGGCGGGAGGATCGAGCGATGGAGCCTGAGAGGGCGACAGGCCGGCTTGAGTCCTCGCCAGCGACCGACGATGAGGTGTATGGTCCCGTAGGGTTTTGCCCAGCATGTAGAGGTTGGAAGGCCGAATTCTAGATCATCGGCAGAATAAGAATAAGAGAGCCGGTTTGGCTTGTATGGAAATGGATTCATGTATAAACTTTATATATAATTACATCTTGTCTTTGGTATGATTGTATTGTGTAAGAAGGCTGTTTTAACGAACCTTGTGAAGAAGGACCTTAATTAAGGAATATGCTTATTTATGTCAAACAATGTGGTAGGATTAATTAGAAACAAATTGATGCGTGAGTAGGGTGGAAAGTGGGAGGATGGAATGCCCTAACGGCACCATCCTACGGATGGGTGGACCCGATTAGTCGGGTAGCTTTCCAATAGATTAAGTGAAAGCCCTACGTTAGATAGTTAGGTTCTTGGTGGGCAACTCTATTCTAGAAGACTAGGCCAGCGGCGGCTGTGCCTTGCATAAGATGAGGAAAAAAGCGTTGTCTCTAGAAATCAAGTCTAGTAGTTGCCCAATTTTTGATCAATTGCCCTATGGGTGATTTAATGTTTAGAAAATCACGCTCCCCCTGCGGGATAGAGCTAGGTCATACCTATGAATCGTATCCTTGAATCTCTACAGGGTCAAGGTGTCGATGAATAGGAAATTTTTCCCAAGATAAGACTTAGCGGACTATCTTAAGTGTTTCTCCCATTTTTAAAAGGGAGGAACCTTACAGATGCATAGTTGTTTTGCTGCACTTTCCCATTTTGCATGTCAGCCTGCTTCTTATAACATTCTGCCTGCACATGTCCAGGCTTACCACAATAATAGCATTCACGTGCATCATTATATTGCCTTTGCCAATTTCCACGGCCTCTTTGACTCCCCCTGCCTCTGAATTTGCCTCTTCTACCTGCGTGTTATTGTTGTTGTTGATTCTGGGACTGTTGTTGTTGCTGGCTGCTGGCCATAATTCTGATTACCTGTTCGGCCACCTCCTTGATCGCGTCCACGGCCTCCTCTACCTCGTTCTCTTCCTGAACTCGTGTAGAAGGCCTGTTGCTCTGAATTGTTTTTGCTTTGTGAAGGCTGTTGGTCTTCACCCAAGCTCTTCTCTTCGATAATTAGCATAGACACCAAATCTGTAAAGTTGGGAATGTTTTCCCGAGTCTGAATAGATGTCTTGAACGCCTTGTATTGTGGCCCGAGACCACGTAGACAGACTTCCACCTTGTCATCATCATCCCCACTGACACACCAATAGATGCAAGGGATTCCATAATACCCTTTATCTTCAGCGCATAGTCATTCACAAACATGCTCTTTTTCTCCACAGTATGAAGTTCATTCTTCAACTGTATCTTACGTGCCTTGGTATTTGTTTCATAGAGCTTTACCAAGGTGTCCCACGCCTCCTTGGGGGACTTGGCATCCTGAATGTGCCCAATCATGGTGTCCTGTATACTAATGGATAGCCAATACATACCCTTCCTGGCTCCTTGGTTCCAGTCTTCAAACTCTTTCACATCTGCGGGGGCAGTCGGATTTATATCCAGTATCTCCGGTGCCTCTTCATGCTCACCTTCTATGTAGTCCCAATAGCCTTTTCCCATCAGGAAATTTGTCAACCTGAACCTCCAAGCATGGAAGTTATTCTTATCCAGCTTCTCAGCCACAATCTGTGTTATGCCATCATTAGACATCTTGCCAAACACACAATTTTACCAGAAACTGCACTCTGGTTTTTCCTGCACAAATGCTGTATTTTCTGCAGAGCGGTACTGTAGTACTCTCAAATGTCACAACCAGTGACTTCAATGTGCATACATACACCCAATGGCAACTGTAGACCTCTTTGCAGCACCCACAGTGTCTGCACAGTCAATCTGTCTTCCTGCAGTTCTTAAAATAGAGTTCTGCAGAGAATCGATGACTTACCCGCAATGCTCGAAATCGCCTGCTTTCTGAAAAACGGAGGTCCAGTCGCGCCCGAAACGCGTTATCGGCCCGAAAAACTTAGTCCGATAGGACTGTATAGTTGCCCTATAGCTTTACTCCCGCGAAGAAAGCTCCTCAATCAGAGACCGTTTACCGGTGCCTCCCGTAGAGCTCCCGACAAGGGTGTAGTCACCAACACAAATAGGAAAATTCATTTTAGTTGCATTTAGTGGTTAGGTAGTGTAAAATATATATATATATATATATATATATATATATATATATATATATAACAAAAAAATAAAAGAAAAAAGAAAAAAGAAAAAACATAAAAAACCAAAAAAAATTGACCTTATGCACTTACAATCGGGACGTCACATAGACACTGCCATAGGGCCTAGGGCACCTTCTAGAGTACCTACGCAGGAAAGTGGGACCCAATCGGTAGGAAATTTGGGAGATATTGCTGAAACCCTTTCCGAATCCCAATCTGATACCCTTTCCAGAACAACTAGCTTCTCAAATACTCATTTCCCTAGCATGCACACAAACCTTGAAGCTATCAACAAGAAACATGCACACTAGAGAATTGACATGAGAAGAGAGACAAATATCAACTCATTGCATTGAATTAACAAAAATAGAACTTACAACAATGTAGATAGGGAGAGAGAAGAGCTTGCACCTCTATGGGAAAAGAGGGAGAGACTTCTGATTCAGGGGAATTTATTTTAATAATAAGATATTTTTTTATTCAAAAATATCTAAAATTTGAATAATCTCTTTCTATAATATTTTCTCTCTCTAAGCCAAAATAGGTAAAAACAAGATCTTTTATTATTCTGAAGATGGGATTGATTACAGGAAAAAAATACTGGACATCTTGAGGGGCTGGGTAGGAATCTTATATTCTCTCCCACTTGAAAAACGCGAGATGTCCTCATCTCACAAACTAGGGGTAATCCCGCAGCAGTTTGGCTTCTTTCTCCTAGGTGGGACATAGTCTCTGGTGATGAGCCACATCCACCTACACTACAACCTGCAACACCAAAAGAGGAAGCGTGCTCACTCATGCATGGGGGGAGATTGAACCCACTCTCTTTGTCATGCATAGTTACTATATTTATCTTCTTCTTATTTATCTGAAAAGCTTGAAGCTATGGTTATGGGGGATTATTGAGAGCATGAGATGGTGTTCTCGTTTGAGGCACTCTTCTCTAGTGGGGGATTAACCAAAAATCCTTCCTGATCTTCTGTAGATGTAAGGTTGATTAGAGAACACCCTACTTAAACACAAGTCACGGCCCTAGAAATTCTAGATTCAGATAGATTTTTTAAGGTTTTTAGTCTCTACATTAACAAGTCAAAGACCGTGCATTCCCACTTTGGTACATGCATGACCAGGTATGATGAGAACGTGCATGGCAAGATCCTTATTTGACTAAGAACATGCATTTACAACTCAAAGAATGTAAATGACAATATGTGAACGTGTATTTTTTAGGTGAGGTGGGAATGTGCTTTGCCAGGTCCCTGTTTGACTTGACAACATGCATTCACAAGAACGTGTGGTGAAGAGTAAATGTGTGTGGCTAGTTAAGGTGGAAATGTGTATTTCTAGGCCCTTCTTTGACTTGTAAATGTGTATTCACAAGTCAGGGAATGTGCATCGCTATCTTTTGTAAGTACAAACATTCATCAGTCCTACAGCTTTGGAAACTCGGCCACATGATGATTTAGATTTTAGCTATTTTTATCATTATGGCCATTTATGGAAGGAATATTTTTTTCCTTTCCTTAATGAGAATATATCCTAGATTTCTCCTGTTACACATAGGAACGTGTGTTCTTGCTTGTGAATGTGTGTTCTTGCTTGTGAATGTGTGTTCATGGGCTCTATCGAGAGCACATATGTAGGCAAACTAGAGGCAACACGTTTTCACAGTTTTGGCTAAAAAATCTAGGTTTAGCCCTTGTAACCCCTACTTAATTATGCATTTTTGGGATTTTTTGGTTTGATAGGATGATTAATATACTTTTAATCTAGCTAATGACATGCTTAATGTAGCCTAATGGTGTTTCTACATGGATGAGAATACTTACTTGCATACATGCAATATTAAGCTTAAAGGGTTTCTCCATACTCCATTGCACCAAGGTAATCAATTACACAATAAAACAAATAATCAAATATGAGTTAAGCAATACTAATTGAGGGATTTACATTCCAACTAGGCTATGTTAATACTCTTGCAAAGTATAGTAAGGGAGTTCTAATCTAGGGCACTTCCTTGTTGATAATGGTGCCAAATATGTTGATATGCAAACACTCTAGCCTTGCATGAAGGAGAGAAGAAGATGAATAATGCAAGGGCCTTGTCGGCTTGCACCTCTAGCCTCTCTTGGGGGTAGAGCAACCCTCTCTTGTGGAGATCTAGGGTCCTCAACCTTCCCTTTCTCATTATTACCACACAACAAAGAAGCCTTGCAAATGGGTGGGAAGAAAAGAGGGAGAGATCTATGGGAAGCTTAACCTCTACCTCAATGTCTTGTTAAGTGAGAGCATGGAGGAGAAGGGGAGAGAGGGAGAGGAGAGCTAGCATACTCATACTATCACTCACACACACAAGCATGTATCAAAGAGAAAAGAGTACATAAGCAAGCATCAACCACAAGAGCAAGAAAGGTAAACTTAATCGTGAGAATAGGATTATGTGTTTTCTCATTAGTCAAAATGTATTATATACAAGATTCATATTTATAATAATTGGTCGTGCGTCCAAGTAATGTCTTGGGGCCCAAAAACTAGTCTAGGCTGATTTCCTAGTCTTAAGTATATACTACCAACATTACACAAATGGTAAGCTTGATTTTGACTATCTTTTGACATTACACAAGTCGTAAGCTTGGAGATTTCCCATAATCATTTACATGAAGTGCTTTTCATGGTACAAAAAGTATGGCTCAAAAAGTGTTGATGCGCATTTGGAGTGATGTTAGCCAATGTGGCTAATAGTGGATTGCATAGAATTTAAGACCATTCATTTTTCTAAATGGATCAGGTTATTATTAGGTAATCCTATATGGGTGAGAATCCCCACCCCGCATGGTTTACTGATTTTTGATTATTTTTTCTATTGTTAAGTGGGATGTCTATTTATTTTGATTTGGGTGGTACAAAGAGGGAACTGAAAGATTTTGAAATTCTTTAGGATGAGCATGGCTATGACTAATAACTACACCCCAGCATGCTGGGTGGGGGCTAGTTAGCCTTGTGCCCTTTTCATGGAAGTTTCTAGTAATCGAAGTTCAGGAGGAATGACTCACTAGTTTACACTATTGTTTTTTGCAGGTGAACAATACCTCCAACGCCCACTTTTACAAGCATGAGTATGGACCTCCTCATTTCATCAATTTGAATGCTCTGAAGGTGGCACTTCTGGATAGGTTCCGAACATATAAAACCATCCTAAACAGAAGAAGTCTGAGATAATTTAGAAATATGCAGCAAATCTCTCAATGCTTTAGAAATTTTATAGTACATTCCATAAATAGAAGAAGTCTGAGATAATTCAGGAATATGCAACAAAGCTCTCGATGCTTGGATATTTTTTAGAGGAATGGCTTATTCAGAGCTTCCACAACAAGTGATTCAAAGCCTCCTATCACCTTTAAGGAATTTTCTCACAAAACCTTTGAGTAGGTTGGTAGCAATCTAGCCAAAATACATCTTGGGACTATCTTTGAGTCTTCCTATTGGTGTCTGATGCACCAAGTGATCAAATCAAAGGTTACACACAAAGGAAGACTGTAGGTTGGGTAAATATTATGCCATTTACAACATGTCAAATCATTCTACAAATAGTTTTTATTATAATTCAAAGGTGTGTTAGATATTCACTCTCTTGATTATTTTCAAGAGGCTTTAGAAGAGTTTTTTATTAAGTTTATGTAAAGACAGTTATATAGAGAGATTCACTCTCTAAAGAGAGTGCATTATAGATTTGACAATTCAATTGTGTCCTTCCGTTAGATAGACAAACAAACCTATGAAATACTAAATATTCCTCCAAGCAAGAAAACACATGATAGCAACATAAAGATTGAGAAAGTTGCTCATAATGTTAATAACTTTGGTTGCTTTTGTTGTGTTAATACCTTTGGATGCTTCTTTTGTTGTGTTAATACCTTTGGATGTTTCTTTTGTTGTGATTGAGTCTTCTCTAAAGTTTTTTGATGTCTTTAAGCACTGACACTTTTCGTGAGAACCATCTAGCCCTTCCATGCTTTCAGAAGATGGGCTTTCCAATGATATGTCACATGTGGGGGATTTGACATAAGATTTATAACCTGTTCATAATGACCTCCTTTTTTCTAGTGAAGTGATGACATGTTATAAAGTTCGCAATGGCCCCCTTTTTTCTAGTAAAGTGATGACCTGACTCTTCTTAGAGGGTCCTTTTCGATTCAAAATTTTGCCTTTAATGTTTTTGGACTAACACTTTTTATAAGAAGCATCTAGACCTTCTATGGTTTCTTAGAAGATCGATACATTTTCCCATTATAGGTACATGTTTTGCCTTTACAGTTATTGCCTTACTTTCCTTTTTGTCTTCCTTGTTCTTGCCGTCATCTGAGAAATAAAACAAAGAATATAAGTAAATAGTAAAGTGGTTACCCCATCGGGCGCAAGCTAACACCATTGGGATGAGAATATAAGTCAACTGCAAAGTGGATACCCCATTGTGCGTGATGAGAACACACCATTGGGACCCTTGTGTAGCCCTTCATATCATTGCATGGGAATATACCTAGAGCGATTTGTGGAAAATCAATAGGAATTAACTCTCAAAAGGCTCCCGATTCCCTAAAACCCTTACTAATGCAAGATTTATGTAAAAGATTATGTAAAGATTTAAAATAAAGTTTTAAAAATCTATCGAATGACACTCTTAGTTAGAGATGTTGTTGTTGCTCTTAGATGTTGCTAATGATATCAAATATGTTATTCTTTGTTGCCAAATGGTGCCTCTTTGCTGGATATATTAGAGTGTCAGACGTTGCTCCAATTAGGCATTTATTGAGAATGAAAAAAACCTATATAAAGTTAAATCAAGGAGGTTTAAATAGGTTCACTATCAAAAACTAAAAGATGAGTAGTTTTGTGCAGAAAAAGAAATCTTAAAAAAAGGGCCAATTCTAATTGGAAATAGGAAAATTTTAATGCTAATCAACGTCCTTAGAAAATGAGCCCTTGTTAGATACATATTTTGGAAAAAGGGCCTACATGTTTTCAAAAAAATCTTCGTTGGAAAACGAGAAACTTTAAAGAAAATCTATCTTGAAAAAGAAAAAGAGCTTTGTTGGTATTTAAATCAGGCTTTGTATTTTGGAAATATGACACTTTATTTTTAGAAAATGAGTTAAAGAAGCCATAATACTCGTGTGAGCATTCAAAATGTTTTTTGTTTTTACAAGATGGGGTTTACATGGCATAAAATGTGTCACGTTTTATACTCATGTGACTTTTTGAAAAGTTATGAGAGTGTGTGTATATATATACCACAACCATCAAATTTTGGATTTTATTTGTAGTATACGCTCTAGGCTTTCAAGAGTCCTAGCCTAATTTCACTAAATTTTGCTTCACGAAAGCTCATACTATGAACATCTGGTGCTCATGCTAGATCAAATATGTGGAGCAGAGAGACTCACAAAATACAAGAAAAGATCTTGCTTATTAAGTTGCTCAAAATACAACTAAGCTTCATGCTCATAAAATGCCTTCTAGCTCCACCTTTAAGTAGGTGAGCTAGTGGACCATAAGTCCATTCACACACACACCCTTCTCCTCCCCTTTTATATAACTGTTGCGTGACGAGTGAAGATCAATGCAAGGATGCAACAAAAAGATACTTAGGGCTCTTGTAAAGAGTTCCGAGTTGTAGATGAGTGTGGGAGTGGGCTTGACAATAATCCCACATGGGAACTTTTGGGAGTTTTAGAGTTTTTATATAAAAAGTGACTCATTTGAGAGCTTATGGACACATTGGGCAAACTCATGTTTGAGCTCTCTTGAGACTAGCTCTCCCTCTTTTCCCATAGAGGTGCAAGCTCTTCTCTCTTCCCATCTACATTGTTGTAAGTTCTATTCTTTTGTTAATTCAATGCAATGAGTTGATATTTGTCTCTCTTCTCATGTCAATTCTCTAGTGTGCATGTTTCTTATTGATAGCTTCAAGGTTTGTGTGCATGCTAGGGAAATGAGTATTTGAGAATGAAGAATGCTTTGATCTTGTGTATGCAATAGCTAAGCTTTCTTCTTGTTTGGATGCATGGATGAGTGGAATGTGGAGTTGAGTAAGCAATAGCAAGATTGAGCTTGTGTGTGTGTTAAGTCTATGTCAATGGTAGTAGTATTCTTAGCATTCTCTCCATCAAATGGATAAGCTTTTGTGCACTGGTACGGGTTGAATCCCTAGCTCCGAAAGGGATGCAAATCCCATTGGATTGAGCTACATGTGGATCATACTACTCTTGCTACAAGTGAGAGAGTTTTCCGTCTCTCCATTGGCGCCGCTGCTGCCGGGGAGAAGACTCAAATCCGGTTGAGAGTGTGTGGAAACCACCACTATTTCCTCTTTTGGTTGCAAAACCATTGAGTGATTAGGTTAAGTTCGGGTGTGCGATCCCGGAGTGAGTGGATAAGGTTAGGATAAGAAAAAAAAAACCATTGAGCGGTTGAGGTTTCTCCCGCATTGTTTTTTTTAATGTTTTATTGCTTTTATTCCTTTTCAAGTACCGTCATTATGCTTACATTCATTGTTTTTTTTTGTCATTTCATGCTTTCATGCTCTTCGTTTAACATGTATTTAGTAAAAAAAATAAAAATAAAAGAGGTGCGTTGCTAAGCTCTTCCATAGCTTATGCAAGCTCCATAGGCTCCCAAGTAAGAAGCCCCCTTAAGGATGAGAGGAGAGAGGGAAAGAGAAGGGAGAAAGGAAGAGAGGAGAGGTTGAAATTTTGTTTTTTTATTTTTTATTTATATATATATATATATATATATATATATATATATATATATATAGAGGAAAACACACAAAAGAAGGTGGCTGTGGGGCTGCGTGGCCAAAAACTGGCAAAGCGTGGAGTTAGGCGGGCTGTAACCTGTAGAAGGCGTTGGCAGTAGGTGAACGGCGAGGGCGGCCACGTGTGGTGGCATAGGGCAAGAAAGCGGAGGTGGAAGCCGGCCGAGTGGAAAAAGCAGAGCAAGGCGGAAGGCACCTGAGGGCTGGCAGCTGGAGGCGCAGCAGCAGAGCAAGCATCGAAGCGTGGAAGGAGGTTACCTGCGTGGAGTTGTGAAGGCGGAAGGCGCCTGAGAGCCAATAGCTGGTGAGGGGCTGCAGCCTGTAGAAGGCTGACTGGAAGCGAATGAAGGAGGTCGGTTTGCAGGTGTAGAGTAGCCGGCGTGGAAGTAGCCGGCGTGGAGTAGCCGGCATGGAAGAAGGTTGGTGTGGAGTAGCAGACGAAGACGACGGCTGCATAGGCTGAATATTTGCCTCATTAGGACTTACATTTGAATTCCCACCTGTAAACAGAGGCAACAATGTATCAAATACATCCCGTGAGCTCACACCTGTCTCTTTGGTACATGATAACAAAGGCTGCACAGCATCTTCCACAAAAACAACATCTCGACTAATCAAGATACGCTTTGACTGCGGATGATACAATCTATAACCCTTGCTCTCAACACTGTAACCAACAAAAATGCATTTGACAGCCTTATCATCCAATTTTCTGCGTTGTTGCACAGGCACTAAAGCATAGGCCAAGCAACCAAAGACACGCAAGTGACCAATAGAAGGCTTCCTGCCATGCCAAGCTTCGTATATGGAGTAATAGATTGCAAGGCTTTAGTGGGACACCTGTTGAGTACATATGCAGCACACATGACAGTCTCAAGCCAAAACGCATGTGGCAAAGCTTGGCTCTTGACCATACATCGTGCCATCTCCATAAGTGACATGTTTTTCCTCTCAGCAACACCATTTTACTGAGGGGTATATGGCACTGTACATTGGTGTTTTATCCCACGACTAGCCAGAAATGCATCAAACTCTTTAGACATGTACTCCCCCCCTCGATCAGAACGGAGGGTGCCCACATTACAATTGGATACATTTTCAACCATAAGCAAAAACTGTTTGAAGCACAAAAACACTTCGGACTTTGCCTTCAGTGGATATACCCATGCATGCCTTGAGTAATCATCAATGAAAGTCACGAAGTACAAGTGTTTACCAAATGACGGAGTTTGCATAGGCCCACATACATCACTATGTACAAGTTGCAATTTGCGATTGGCCCGCACAGAACCGTCCTTTAGAAACGTAGAACGCTGCATTTTGCCCAAAACAAACATGTTTCAATGGTGCCTCAAGAGGGGGCAATGAAGCAACCATATCAAATTTCTGCAAACACAGCAAACTAGCAAAGTTTAGATAACCAAAACGAGCATGCCATAGTTTTGCATCTGAAACTGCCTTTTCATCAAAAACTACATTTGCTGAATCTTCCACACACTTGTCATAAGAATTGAGCCTATACAGCCCACGAAACAAGGTGCCAGATACAATAATCGTATCACCAGAAGTCAAATCATGAACAGTACATCTATCATCCACAAATTTGACTACAAGTCCAAGTCTAGCAAGTGTAGAGACAGACAATAGATTCTTCTTTATCCGTGGCACATACAAAGCATCTGAAAGTGTGAAAGCGCTGCCATTTGCAGCAGTAAGCATAATTTTACCAATGCCCTTCACTGGGTAAGAAGCATTATTGGCACATGTGACAGTATTCCCATTAGGGACAGCCTCAAGACAAGTGAACATATCACGATGCGAGGTAATGTGCTTTGTAGCACCACTGTCAAAATACCATACATGAGAGTCAACAGAAACTGCCAAACATGCATCATGTACAGATGGGTCATACTGGCAATACATGCTAAGCGCCCATTCTGTATCCTACACAACATTTGCAGAATCTGCATTTATAGAAGCATCCGCTATTGTGGCTGCATTTGACTCTTTCTTCTTTGCCTCTTTAGCCTTTAGCTTAGGGAAATTCTTAATGACATGATCATTTGCCTTACAATAGTTGCACCTGGTCTTTTTCTTGCCTTTATCAAGAGCCTTCTCAGACTTATTGTTGCTACCTGTGGAAGGAGAAGAAGTTGCAGACCTACTAATAGGAGAAGAAACAGTGGAAGGGGCTGCCTTACCACTTCTTCTCTGCTGCTGTGGGCAGCAATAAATGCTTGATCAACTGCACGCTGCCTGGCCCTGTTTTGCCTGGACTGTGCTTCTTGCAAGAGCTTGTTGACTAAAGTATCATACTTGACAGCATCAGGTCTGTCCTCATTAAGAAGTCTCCACGTGGAAGCAAAAGTCTGATATGTCTCAGGTAAAGCATCAAGAACAGTCTGCACAAGAGAATGATCAGGAATAATCTCACCTGCGGAAATCAACTGTTCTTTGAGATCTTTAATCTCAGCAAGAAAAACATTCATGTCATCATCTTCCTGCATAATCTTCAATTCTAGCTCTTTACGCAGGTAAGCGATTTTTACCTCTTACGACCTGCATACAAACCAGCTAGAATATCCCAAGCCTGTTTTGTTGTTTTAGCTGAACGAATATGTGGGGTGATGTTACGTTTGACAGAAAGTGCAATCAAGGCATGAGCCTGCGCATCTTTACCATCCCAACGAGCTTGTTCAGCAGCAGTGGGTAAAACAGCAGCAACAGTAGAGCTGCTAGAACCTGCAAAATCCTCAACAGATCCTACATCCACAGAACCTGGACGTACATCCATACCCTGCACAATGTTCCACACTCCTTTTGCAACCAAAACATGCTGCATCATGTATGCCCAAAGTGGGTAGTTGCTGTCTCCATCCAGTTTGTCTTCAGCAGACAACATGCGAAATACATCATTGCTGTTATCAGCCATGGCCACTGACTGAAACTGATGCAAAAGCTACCTGTAATGAAGCAAAGACTGAACAGAAAACAACTCGTGCTATGTAGCACGGTCCACAACAGAGTACGTATGCCTATTTTGCAGAAAACTGCACTGTCGAAATTTTTGCAGAAAATGATGAAAACACCTGTGCAGAACTTGAAATGAAAAAACGGAGCCCGAAACGACCTCAGATGCAAATTCTGAGAACGCTAAGCCCAACGGGCTTATAGCAGAGTATAGGGACCTGCAAACGCTCGTGAAAACTCACCTCAATCAGAGAACGTGAGTCGGAGGATGCTGGCGGCGTAGCCCTGGGAGCCGATGCCTGCTCTGATACCAATTGTTGGAATTAGGGTTGCAGGAAAGCACACAAAGCTTGGGGAAGAAGCAGCAAGAATGCACACAACACAAAGTGTATTAGATTGTGTCAATGTACAAAAGATAAGTTAGCCCTAGTATGATGGGCGTATATACAAGCCGGGGAAAAAAACCTCCTAAAGAGGGAAAAAGTGCCCCGGCGGTCCTAAGTGTGTTCACACACATCACTGCCTATGTATATGGCAACAATATTTTGATGTGCAACGATGGTCGCCCGCCCATAGTTTCATTTAATTTAATTGCTACAATTTTAATGTAAATAGACTAGCTTGGGGACCAAGTCACTTTTTGATATTAATGGCCCAAAGTGGAATGTATCAAGCTATATTTTGTGAGCACTTGATTTTTGGCTAATACAGGAGACAAATCAGGGTTTTCATACTGGTGTAGGTTTGGAGATAGAGTGGGTGTTGGCTTCTTCAACTTGTTACATTGGTAAAAACCTTCATGTTTTAAAATCTTATGTTTGCGTAGTTCTTTGCCTTGCCATTTGGTGAGCAATAATGGCACAAGCACAAGATGTCTTTGGGGCAGCAAAACGGTAGGCCATCGAAGAGGGGGCCGGCAGCAAAAGGCCGTCGAGGGTGGCGTGGCAGGTAGTGGCCGGCTGCAGGGAGGCAACGTGGAAAGAGCGCAGCCCCAGTGGGGTCGACGAAGGCGTGAAAGGAAGCGGAGGTGAAACCGGTGAATAAGAAAAGGGGGGGCCACCATAGCTGAAAGTGTAGCGTTGAAGGTGGAAAGCAGTGCGTGGAGGCACGTGAAGGAAGCGTGGGAGGCGAGCTGGAAGGTGCCTGTAGAGGGTTAGGTGACCGAGATCATTAAAGCCAAGCATTGAAGGCTGCGGCGCAGGGACCGCACGATCAGGAGCCGATAAGGATTATAAGGTGAGTGTTTTTATTATTATTATTATTATTATTTTGTTAATTTTCATGTTTTTTTATATTTTTAAAAAAATATAAAACAAGAAAAAAATATAAAACAAGAAAAATAAATTTTTTTTTTAAAAGAGAAGAAAGAAAGAAAGAAAAAACAAAAAAAAACAATTTTTCTATTGTATTTTGAGTCCATATATTTTGTAATTTTTCATTTTTTTTAAATTTCTGTAAAATTTTGCATAATTAGTGTAACTTGCATTGTTTTAAACTTTTGTAAATTATATGCATAATTAGTATTTTTGTTTAATTAGTATATATATATATATATATAAACAAAAAAAGAAAAGAAATAAAAATAGAAAAAATTCTATAAATTATGTGTTTTCTTTAGAAGTCCATATTCTTTGCATATTTTGTAATTTTTTATTTTTAAATTTCTGTAATTTTTTGCATAATTAGAGTGCTTGCATTTTTTTAAAAAAATTGTAATTTTGTGCATAATTAGTATTTTTTTAGCGTAATTCATATTTTTGTGTAATTAGGAAAAAAGAAAAAAAAGAGTAAAAAAATAAAATCATTTTTAAAAAAACAAGTTTTCAGCATGCCTCTTATACATCAGATTGTTATGCTTTGGCTGTGTCTAGTATGTGTGAAGAGGAAGAACCTCTTTCATTTGATGAGGCACAAAATTCAGAAAATTGGTTGGCTGCAATGCAAAGTGAATATGATGCTATAATGAAGAATGGTACATGGTCTTTGTGTGATTTGCCTATTGGTAAAAAGGCCATTGGATGTAAGTGGGTTTTTAAGTTGAAACAAAAGCCAGATGGCAGTGTTGATCGCTATAAGGCTAGACTTGTTGCAAAGGGTTATGCTCAAGAAAAGGGCATTGATTTTGATGAGACCTTTGCTCCCACTTGTCGTATGACTACCATTCATAGCATTTGTGCATTGGCAGCTCATAATGGTTGGAATGTACATCAGTTGGACATAAAGACTGCGTTCTTGAATGGAGATTTGCATGAAGAAGTGTATGTATCGCAGCCTCGTGGTTTTGTTCAAAGAGGGCAGGAAAACAAAGTGTGCAGGTTAAAAAAGGCTTTATATGGTTTAAAGCAAGCTCCACGAGCTTGGTATGAAAAGATACATGCATATTTGACTGCACATGGGTTTCAGAATAGTCCAATAGAAAGCACCTTGTATGTTAAACGTGTGGATGGTGTACATCTAATCATTGCTCTCTATGTCGAGATGACATGTTGCTCACAGGACCAAATGAGAGTCATATTGCTGATTTTAAGGCTGATTTGAATGCCTCTTTTGAGATGTCAGATTTGGGGCATTTGCATCATTATTTGGGGATACAATTTAAGCAGTGTGATGGAGGTATTGCTTTGTATCAGACAAAGTATATTGAGACATTGTTGCGGAGATTTGGCCTTGAAGACTGCAAGCCTATTGCTACTCCAATGGAGACAGGTTTGAATTTGAGTCTTCATGATGCTGGAGATCACTTTGATGTCACACTCTATCAGACAGCTGTTGGTTGCCTCATTTATGTATGCATTACGAGGCTGGACATTCAGTTTGCAGTCTCACAGGGGAGCAGGTTTATGCATAGCCCAGGGTCTCAGCATTGGAAGGCAGTTAAACGCATCGTTCGCTACTTGAGTGGCACCATACATCTTGGGTTGTTTTATCCCAAGGGGGGATCATTGCCGCCAGATTTACATGCTTTTTCAGACTCAGATTGGGCTGGTTGCTATGACACAAGTGTGTCCACAAGTGGTTTTTGTTTCATGCTCGGTAGCTCATGCATATCTTGGTTGAGCAAGAAGCAACCTACTGTGGCCACTTCTAGTTGTGAAGCTGAGTACAGGGCAACTTTCACAGCTACGGTTGAGTGTGTGTGTGGCTCAGACGGCTTATGGCTGACTTGGGTGTTGGACAGGAGTCTGCCACCTCTATCTTCACTGAAAGTCAGAGCGCATTGGCGGTTTGCGAGAAACCCAGTTTTTCATGCTCGCACAAAGCACATTGAGGTGCATTATCACTATGTCAGGGAGAGACTCTCAGCAGGAGAGATCAGCTTGGCCTATGTGCCAACACAGGACAACCTCGTCGATCTTTTCACAAAGGCGCTTCCTCGTGAGAAGTTCAAAGCTTTCCGCAAAGCTTTGGGCTTGCTCCCCTTTGTGGATTGATCTACTTTGGGCATGGCACTCCCCTATACATGAGTGCCAGCTCTCGTTCACACCATCACTCCCAGGGGAGATTTGTTGCCATATACATAGGCAGTGATGTGTGTGAACACACTTAGGACCGCCGGGGCACTTTTTCCCTCTTTAGGAGGTTTTTTCCCTCGGCTTGTATATACGCCCATCATACTAGGGCTAACTTATCTTTTGTACATTGACACAATCTAGTACACTTTGTGTTGTGTGCATTCTTGCTGCTTCTTCTCCAAGCTTTGTGTGCTTTCCTGCAACCCTAATTCCAACAAATATGACAACCACGCACCGGCCAAAATCCATCGCACCCATGCTATTTTGTGCACTAATCTGCTCACCAAAACACAAGACACATTAAATCTCACTTATCTGCCCAACATGATGCCACTGCTTCACCAAGTAACGATGATACTACACAGTGCCAGTACGGGTCTTTGTCTGGTCATGGTCTATAATACTTTCAGGTGCTAGAACTTTAGAGTCGTCCTCGAGGAGAGGTGGATCATCAATAACAAGGTTAACAGGAGTGGTGCCTTTAAAGGGTCTCAATAAACTAATGTGGAATGAGTTATGTATCTTCCAATGAGTCGGAATGCCCAAGCGGAATGCATTTTCATTAATTTGTTAGATAATTGTGAATGGTCCATAAAATCTAGGAGCCATCTTGATCGTGGAGTACTTGGAAATATTCTTTAAGCGTCTTTTCTCTATGCGAAGCCAAACTAGATCATTTTCTTTGAATTTCATTGGTTGTCGTTTTTTATTGACTTGAGCTGTTGTCTATTTCGATTGTGCTCGTTTAATAGATTTAGTGACTTCAACTAAAATGGTGGTATGGTCATGAGCTAAAGTTTCAGCAGACGGAACATCACTAATTATGGTAGATACAGGAATGGGAAGTTTCTTGCCATAGGCAATTTCAAAGGAAGCTTTACTAGTAGCCGAATGGGGGGTATTGTTGTATGCAAATTGATGTAGAGGCAAATGTTGATCCCAATTAGAGGATTGGTCAATAGTGTAGGATCTAAGAAGATCCATAATAGTGCTGTTGGTAGCTTCAGTCTAGCCATTGCTTTCAGGTGGAAAGTGGATATAAAGTCCATTTTAGAACCTAATTTCTTAAATAAAGCAACCCAAAAATGATTGTAAAAGTGGCCATCTCAGTTAGAGAGAATGACTTTGGGGGGGGAAAGCCATGGTAAGGAAAGATAGTCTTAATGAATAGCTTTACAACTTGAGGGGCATATAAGGTCTTCTTGCAAGGTACAAAGTATGTTTGCTTGCTAAATCTATTAACTATGGTCGATATCATATCATTATGAGAAGAGGTAGTCGGTAAAAGTAATAAAATCCATTGAAATCTCTTTCCATGGACCTTTGGGAATAGGTAGGGGCATTAAAATACCAAAGGGTTTACCATGATGGCATTTAATTATTTGACAAACAATACATTCAGACACAAATTTTGCAATGTCATGTTTCATGTCAGGCAACTAATGTGGATTGAATTCCTCTATGTCCCATATATGCAGGAGCATGCATCTCAGTTATTGCTAGTTCTCTAAATGGTGCAGTGATGCAAAGTTGCTTTTGAAAGAACAATTCATTTTCATAGGAGTAATCATTTAGTTGCAAAGAATAAACAAGTTTAAATCTATGTATTTACCTTAATGTCAAACGAGATGATAATGAAAAGGTTAATTTACATTTGAAGTTGAAATAACTTGAGTAATAAATATGAAAAATAGCCATCATAAGATTGAGTCAAGCGTAAGAGAGTCGTACCTTACATATATTCGATTGCAATGATGTTTTTGGAAGGTGCTCGAATCACTGTTTGAAAGATAAAGCTTACATAGAAATATTGGAGGAATTATTTACTAAGTTATAGAGGGTAGCAACTTACTTACAAGTGTTGGATAGCTTTGCTACAAAATACATTATTAGAAGGACAAAAATATTACAAGCATATATGACGTTTTTAATTTGCTATGATGATTAAAATTATGAAAAATAGAGAAACTTACTTGGATTGGATTAGAAAATATCAGTTAGAAGAAAATAATCAACAACTAACAATTTTATTTTATGCTCAAGAAACAAGTCTGATGTAGAAAATAACTCCTTGATATTGAATAAACTGATTTGTAAATCGCTTGTGATAACATTTTTTGAAGTTTTTCTCCAGAAAAAATTGTGAACCTGATTCTCATCTTTAAGATATTTCCGTTTGTCCCCAAAATCCACTCTTGAAAAAACCCTTTTTTTTTTAGTCCAAAGCTTTATGTTTTTAAGCTTTTTGTTTTAAAGCTTTAATATAAAAGCTTTTTAAACCCAAGATTAAAGCTTTAATTAAATGAAGTTTTAAAAGAAGCAAAAAAAAATTATACCCAAACAATGAAACCATGGCGAGGGAAAGGGAGAAATCTTGAGCGGGAGCGAAAAGGAGAGAAAGAATATCTATACAGGATTAACCACAACCCCACCTCCCTCCACGTGGGCAAAGGAGGTGGGACTATTTCAAAATAACCACTCCTCCTCCAAGCTTTCTCACATCTTCCAATGCAATTTTCAATTTGAATCTAAGAAGATCTCATCTCACACTTATATATATTATGTATGTATGTGTA